>NC_081371.1:931780-2131780 GCF_030684315.1 Stegostoma tigrinum | reverse complement strand
CTGGAATAAATAGGGAGAGAGGGGGAGGCGGACCGAAGATGGAGAGAAAAGAAGATAGGTGGAGAGAGTATAGGTGGGGAGGTAGGGAGGGGATAGGTCAGTCCGGGGAGGATGGACAGGTCAAGGGGGTGGGATGAGGTTAGTAGGTAGGGGCTAGTAGGTAGGAAATGGAGGTACAGCTTGAGGTGGGAGGAGGGGATAGGTGAGAGGAAGAACAGGTTAGAGAGGCCGGGACGAGCTGGGCTGGTTTTGGGATGCAGTGGGAGAAGGGGAAAGTTTGAAGCTTGTGAAATCCACATTGATACCATTGGGCTGCAGGATTTCCAAGTGGACTAGGATTTGCTGTTCCTGCAACCTTCGGGTGGCATCATTGTGGCACTGCAGGAGGCCCATGATGGACATGTCGTCTGAGGAATGGAAGGGGGAGTTGAAATGGTTTGCCACTGGGAGGTGCAATTGTTTGTTGCGAACCAAGCGGAGGTGTTCTGCAAAGCGGTCCCCAAGTCTCCGCTTGGTTTTCCCAATGTAGAGGAGGCCACAACGGGTAAAGCAGATGCAGTATACCACATTGGCAGATGTGCAGGTGAACATCTGCTTGATGTGGAAAGTCTTCTTGGGGCCTGGGATGGGGGTGAGGAAGGAGCTGTGGGGGCAGGTGTAGCACTTCCTGCGGTTTCAGGGGAAAGTGCCGGGTGTGGTGGGGTTGGCGCGGAGTGTGGAGCGGACAAGGGAGTCACGGTGACAGTGGTCCCTCCGGAAAGCAGACAAGGGTGGGGATGAAAAAATGTCTTTGGTGGTGGGGTCACATTTTAGATGGCTGAAGTGTTGGAGGATGATGTATTGTATCTGGAGGTTGGTGGGGTGATATGTGAGGATGAGGGGGATTCTCTTTTGGCGGTTATTGTGGGGATGGGTTGTGAGGGATGAGTTGCAAGAAATGCGGGAGACATGGTTGAGGGCATTCTCGACCACTCCGGAGCGGGGGCAGGGGGGGATGTTGTGGTCCTTGAGGAACGAGGACATCTGGGATGTACAGGAGTGGAATGCCTCATTCTGGGAGCAGATGCGGCAGAGGCGAAGGAATTGGCAATAGGGGATGGAATTTTTGCAGGAAGGTGGGTGGGAGGAGGTGTATTCCAGGTAGCTGCGGGAGTCGATGGGCTTGAAATGGACATCGGTTTGTAGGTGGTTGCCTGAGATGGAGACAGAAAGGTCCAGGAAGGTAAGAGATGTGTTGGAGATGGTCCAGGTGAAGTTGAGGTTGGGGTGGAAGGTGTTGGTGAAATGGAGGAACTGTTCGAGCTCCTCTTGGGAGCATGAGGCCACGCTGATACAGTCATCAATGTAGTGGAGGAAGAGGTAGGGTGTGGGGCAATAGGCGACCGCTTTGTAGAACACCTACGCTTGGTTCGCAGTAAACAACTGCACCTCCTAGTCGCGAACCATTCCAACTCCCCTCCCATTCCTTAGATGACATGTCCATCCTGGGCCTCCTGCAGTGCCATAATGATGTCACCCGAAGGTTGCAGGAACAGCAACTCATATTCTGCTTGGGAACCTTGCAGTCCAATGGTATCAATGTGGACTTCACTAACTTCAAAATCTCCCCTTCCCCCAGTGCATCCCAAAACCAGCCCAGCTCGTCCCAGCCTGCCCAACCTATTCTTCCTCTCACCTATCCCCTGCTCCCACCACCAGCTGCACCTCTATTTCCTACCTACTAACTTCAGACCACCCCCTTGACCTGGCTGTCCTCCCTGGACTGACCTATCCCCTCCCTACCTCCCCACCTATAATCTCCTCTCCACCTATCTTCTCCTCTATCCATCTTCGGTCCGCCTCCCCCTCTCTCCCTATTTATTTCAGAATCCTCTCCCCTCCCCCTTTTCTGATGAAGGGAGTAGGCCCGAAACGTCAGCTTTTGTGCTCCTAAGATGCTGCTTGGCCCGCTGTGTTCATCCTGCTCCACACTTTGTTATCTTGGATCCAGGTCGTTAGATATATTCAAGAGGGAGCGAAATGTGGCCCTTCTGGCTGAATGGATCAAGGGGTAAGGGGAGAAAGCAAAATGAGATACTGAGATTGCATGATCATATTGAATGGTGGTGCAGGCTCGAAGGGCTGAATGACCTACTCCTGCACCTATTTTCTATGTTTCTGCTGACACACTGAGCAACTGTGGGTCATTCAACTGCTTTTCAGGATGTGAACGAATGCACAAATTCGTGACGTGGAGGCGCCGGTCTTGATCTGGGGTGGACAAGGTCAGAAGTGACATGACACCAGGTTGCAGTCCACCAGATAACACAGTGTGGAGCTGGAGGAACACAGCTGGCCAGTCACCATCAAAGAAGCTGGAAATCTGACATCTCGGATCGGGACCTTTCTGAAACTCTTCTTTCTCTCTGAAGATGGGTCCCGACCCGAAACGTCACTTTCCTGCTCCCCTGATGCTGCCTGACCTGCTGTGTTCCTCTAGCTCCACCATCGGCAGTTCTTACTATCTCTGAGCGAGTTAGAGCCCAACAGGTTTATTTGTAATCACAAGGGCTCGGAAGGTTGCTCCTTCGTCAGGTGAAGAATAAGATCAGTGGGTAACTTTTGTGTCAAAGTGTTTTCAAACATCTCTCCTGAACAGTCTGAGCCTAAATCCCAGACTATGCTTCCAAGTTCATTATATTTAGACTGCACAGATATATGAATCAAAACAAGAGGAGGAGCCGAGGCCAGACGTTAGAAGTGGCGTGCTCAGATAGAAAGAGTTTTGAGGAAGTGTCACCACACCAGAAATGCTAACTCTGACTTCTCTTCACAGATTCGAATGCCACCACAGCAGATGGTGGAATTTGAATTCAATAAATAAAGTCTGGAATTAAGAATCCACTGATCACCATGAGTTCTTTACCGATTGTCAGAAAAAACACAATCTGGTTCACGAGTGCCCTTCAGGAAAGGAAATCTGCTATCCTCACTTGGTCTGACCTACATGTGACTCCAGACCCACAGCAATGTGGTTGACTCTCAATTGCCCTCTGAAATGGCCTCACAAGCCATTCGGTTGTACCAATTGCTACAAAGTCTCAAAGAAATTAAACTGGACAGATGATCTGGCATTGACCTCGGCACCGGAAAAGACAACGGCTGAAACAGCCCTGTCGACCCTGCAAAGTCCTCCTCATTAACATCAGGGGGTTAGTGCCAAAATTGGGAGAGTTGTCTCACAGACTTGTCAAGCAACAGCCCGACCTAGTCATACTCACGGAATCATACCTTACAGACAATGTCCCAGACACTACCATCACCATCCCTGTGTATGTCCTGTCCCACCAGCAGAGGGGTGCCGCACAGTGACATACAGTCAGGAGGGAGTTGCTGCAGGAGTCCTCAACATTGACTCCAGACCCCATGAAGTCTTATGGCTTCAAGTTAAACATGGGTAAGGAGACCTCCTGCTGATTACCACGTACCCTCCTCCCTCGGCTGATGCATCAATCCTCCTCCATATTGAACAACACTTGGAGGAAGCACTGAGGATGGGAAGGACACAAAATATCCTCTGGGTGGGGGATTTCAATGTCCATCGCCAAGAGTGACTCGGCAGCATCGCTACAGATTGAGCTGGCCGGGTCCTAAAGGACACAGCTGCTAGACTGGGTCTGCGGCAGGTGGTGAGGGAACCAACAAGCTTGACCTCATCCTCACTAATCTGCCAGCTGCAGTTGCATCTGTCCATGACAGTATGGGTATGAGTCTGCACAGTCCTTGTGGAGACAAAGTCCCACCCTCACACTGAGAACAACCTTCATCGTGTTGTGTGGCACCATCACCGTGCTAAATGGGACAGACTTTGCACAGATCTTGCAACTCAAGACTGGGCATCCATGAGGTGCTGTGGGTCATTAACAGCAGCAGAATTGTACTCCAGCACAATCTGTCACCTCATGGCCTGGCATATCCATTGCATAACCTTTACCATCAAGCCAGGGGATCAACACTAATTCAATGGAGAGTGCCGGAAGGTATGCCAGGAGCAGCACCAGGCATCTCTGAAGATGAGGTGTCAAGCTGGTGAAGACACTAAACAGGACTACTTGCACACCAAACAGTGAAAGCAGCAAGTGATAGATGGAGCTAAGCTATCCCACAACCAATGGATCAGATCTAAGGTCTTCAGTCCTGCCACATCCAGTCGTGAATGGTAGTGGACAATTAAACAACTTACTGGAGGAGAATAAATATATCCATCCTCAATGATGGAGGAGCCCAGCACATCTTTTGCACTTTTAAAGCTGAAGCATTTTCAGCAATCTTCAGCCAGAAGGGCCGAGTGGATCATCCATCCTGGCATCCTCCAATCATCCCCAGCATTACAGATACCAGTCTTCAGCAAATTTGATTCACTCCACATGATATTAAGAAGTGATTGGAAACACTGGATACTGCAAAGGCTATGGGCCTGACAACATTCCGGCAATAATACTGAAGACTTATGCTCCAGAACTTGCCACTCCCCTAGCCAAACTGGTCCAGCATAGTTACAACATTGGTATCTAACCGAAAATATGGAAAATTGCCCAAGTACCTTCTGTATACAAAAACCAGACACACTCAACCCGGCCAATTGCCGCTCCATCGGTCTACTCTCGGCCATCATTAAAGCAATGGAAGGTGTCACCAACCGGTGCCATCAAGCAGCACCTGCTCAGCAATAACCTGCTCAGTGACACCCAGTTTGGGTTCTGCCAGGGCCACTCAGCTTCTTACCTCATTGCAGCCTTGGTTCAAACATGGACAAAAGAGCTGAATTCCAGAGGTGAGGTGAGAGTGATAGCCCTTGATTTCAAGGCTGCATTCAACTGAGTTGGGCATTAAGTAGAACCAGGAAAACTGGAATCAGTGGCTATCGGGGGCAAATGCTCCAGTGGTTGGAGTCATACCTGACACACGGGAAGATGATTATGGTCATTGGAGATCAATCATCTCAGCACCAGGACATCTCTGCAAGAGTTCCTCAGGGCAGTGTACTAGGCACAATCATCTTCAGTTTTTTCCTCAATGACCTTCCCTCTATCATAAGGTCAGAAGTGGGGATGCTTGCCAATGATTACACAATGTTCCACACCATTTGTGACTCCTCAGAGACTGAAGCAGTCCATGGTGAAATGCAAAAAGATCTGGACAACATCCAGGTTTGGGCTGACAAGTGGCAAGTAACATTTATGCTACACAAATGCCAGGGCTATGACGATCGCCAACAAGAGAAAATCTAACCACCGTCCTTTGACATTCAACGGTGTTACCATCATTGAATCCCACACTGTCAACATCCTGGGGGTTACCATTGACCAGAGATTCAACTGGACTCACCACGTTAACACAGTGGCTACAAGAGCTTGCCAAAAGCTAGGAATACTGCGGCGACTAACTCACTTCCTGACTTGTCAAAGTCTGTCCACCATTTACAAGGCACAAGTCCGGAGTGTGATGGAATACTTGCCACTTGCCTGGATGGGTGCAGCCCCAACAACACTCAAGAATCTTGACGCCATCCAGGACAAAGCAGCCCGTTTGACTGGCGCCACATTCTAAAGCATCCACTCCCTCCACCACCGACACTCAGGAGCAGCAGTGTGTACTGTCTACAAGCTGCACTGCAGAAATTCACCAAAGATCCTCAGAGACCACCTTCCAAACCCATGACCACTTCCATCTTGAAGGACAAGGGCATCAGACACATGGGAAAGCCACCACTCCCCGTTCCCACCCCAAGACCCTCACCATTCTGACTCGGAAATATATCGCCAATTCCTTCCTTGTCGCTGGGTCAAAACCCTGCAATTTCCTCCCTAATAGCATTGTGGGTCAACCCACTGCAGGAGGACTGCAGCAGTTTAAGGATGCAGCCCACCACCACCTTCTCAAGGGCAACTAGGGATGGGCAAGAAATGCTAGGCACAGCCAGCGACGTTTTCATCCCAAAAACGAATAGAAAAAAAGATGCTGCCCCACATGCTGCGTTTTTCCAGCAACTTCTGTTTTTGTTACATTTTTCTGTGTAAATCTCAAGCTAGGGAGATTTCCATTGTCACAATCCAGGCTGACAACAATTCTGCTCTGTTCTGACATGACACCTTGATAGGCTGCTAGAAGCTGCTATCTAACAGGTTTACCCACTGCCTGTGTTTGAGGCTGTAATTGCCACTAGACAGAAACCCTTGTGCAGTGACGAGTGGAGAGAAACTGGAGCCAGCATTTCGAGTGCAGTGACCCTTCTTCAGAACTCGAAACTAGATCGGAAAATTTGGGTCTGATTTCTCTCCGCAGATGCTGCCAGACCTACTGAGGCTTTCCAGCGATTTCTGTTTCTGAATTCCTGTATCCTCAGTTCTTTCGGGTTTGTTTCGTTTTGTAGTTACGTGTTTTATTCAAACGGAACATTCGAGCAGCCAGCCAGGATTCCTTTTGAAGAAAACTGTGTTTCACTTCTGGCATGAATGAATGCTTATTAATCCACAAATCGCCACTTTCGTCGATTTGCATAAATTTAATTTCTGATCGAATTGTTCCATGATCAGACCAGTCAGAGGCTTGTCAGTGAGCACTTTTTTTGGCCAGCAATATTCAAGCGGACCGCTTTGCAGAACACCTCTGCTCAGTTCGCAATAAACAACTGCACCTCCCAGTCGCAAACCATTTCCACTCCCCCTCCCATTCTTTAGATGACATGTCCATCATGGGCCTCCTGCAGTGTCACGATGATGCCACCCGAAGGTTGCAGGAACAGCAACTCATATTCCGCTTGGGAACGCTGCAGCCCAATGGTATCAATGTGGACTTCACCAGCTTCAAAATTTCCCCTTCCCCCACCGCATCCCAAAACCAGCCCAGTTCGTCCCCTCCCCCCACTGCACCACACAACCAGCCCAGCTCTTCGCCCCACCCACTGCATCCCAAAACCAGTCCAGCCTGTCTCTGCCTCCCTAACCGGTTCTTCCTCTCACCCATCCCTTCCTCCCACCTCAAGCCGCACCCCCATCTCCTACCTACTAACCTCATCCCACCTCCTTAACCTGTCTGTCTTCCCTGGACTGACCTATCCCCTCCCTACCTCCTCACCTATACTCTCCTCTCCACCTATCTTCTTTTCTCTCCATCTTCGGTCCGCCTCCCCCTCTCACCCTATTTATTCCAGAACCCTCACCCCATCCCCTTCTCTGATGAAGGGTCTAGGCCCGAAACGTCAGCTTTTGTGCTCCTGAGATGCTGCTTGGCCTGCTGTGTTCATCCAGCCTCACATTTCGTTATCTCGGATTCTCCAGCATCTGCAGTTCCCAGTATCACTGTATGTGTGTGTCTGTGTTTGTATGCCTGTCTGAGAGTCTGTGTCTGTGTGTGTGCACGCGTGTGTGGAGGGGCACAATGAAACCTCATTGCTGGTCTTTGGCAGCACACCTTCTGCTTTTTATTGATATCTGCCGGACAGTTGTTACCCACAAAGAGCATTCTCCTGCTTCCTATTTGCATCCTTGCCAAACCAGAGAGTGAAAATCCAGCCATTGGGAGTAATTTGTCCCAAGACAAGTTGAGTGAGCTAGAAAATTGTCTGCCTCTACATCTATCTGCGCAGTCAAAATGCAAATAGTTTACTTCCAACCTCCCACCCCACACACCAGGCCTTGTTATCACATAGCCTGCTATTGTCTTTCTCTCTCTTTGGGCTCTATCCCATCCTTCACTCCCTACCCCACCCACATCCCTATTTTCTGCATATAAACTGACATTTTCCCAGCCACCATCAGTTCTGAGGAAGGGTCGCCGGACCCGAAACGTTAACTCTGTTTTCTCCTTCACAGATGCTGTCAGACCTGCCGAGCTTTTCCAGCAACTTTGTTTTTGTTCTTGATTTACAGCATCTGCAGTTCTTTTGATTCTTAAGCAGTTTACTCTGTCTTGTGCTAAACTACAACCAGCAGATAATGAATGGAGCAATGTCCAACCTTTCGAGATCGAGCGCAGTAAGAAGCCAAAGGAGACGGATTGAAAGTAGAAGACAAACTCACTATTCTGGGTGTAGAGTATGTTCCCAGCCCAATGATCGGAATGCTGTTTCCATCATTTAAAGGGATTCGATGATTTTGTGTTGTTAGGTCCATTTCTGTTCCTGGTTCCGACCAAATAACCAACTATGTTTTGTTAGCAAGCATACGATACAGAAAAGGAGGGTCTAACTTTTAACGCTGGATAAACGCACCACTGTTAACTCTTTGCCTTCCTCATTCATCTTGTAGCTTTTACACATTTATTCTCCAGTGTTTCTTTTTCCAAAATGAAATAATTATTAACTGAAATTAATTGGTGCCACGTTGCCACATGGCTGCAGAGGAAGTAAGAAACCCCAAGTGTGAACAACTCATCTTGATGGTGACACTAGTGGATGCAGCTCATTCACCGACAGCGCAATGGGCAAACCCGTCCACACATAACAGTCCTCATGTTGCTGTGAAGACAAGATAGTCTCCACTTAGGCCATTCACCACCTTAAACGCAAAGATTCATAGAAATGAGCTTATTTCCTCAATGGGATTTCAATGTCATGGGTACACTGATTGAAAGTGGGCGAATTGCTGCAGACACAGAATAGGAGAAAAAAAGAGACGGCGAAAGAGATAATGAAGAGACAGGGATGGTGGAGAGCGAGATGTTGGAGAGAGAGACGGATGGTGAAGAGAGAGGGGGATGGTGGAGAAAGTGGGATAATGGAGAGAAATACAGTGGACAGAGTTTGAAACTCTGACAGAGTTGCAGAATGCAATGACAGAGAGAGATTGCCGACGGTAGGATAACAAAAAGGGTATCTCCATACTACAGGACAGCAGGTAGCAGGATAACAGAGACAGGCATTTAGAAAGAGTGACTTTCCGGAGAGAGGGTTATCCTTAGAGATCGATTTTTACAGAGAGTGCGATTTTTCAGAAATAAGGAAGCCATTGAGAGAGATTTTGCAGAGAGTTACTTTGCAATGTTTACATTTTGCTTTTTTGAAAACAACAAGTTGACTTTTGTAATTCAGCAGTTTATGTCTTGGACGTTAATCTTAGTTAAACATCAGTAAGTGGGTAACGTTCTGCAACTAAAGATAGTTTTGTGTTCAGCAAACAGCCTGTGTGGAACAACAGAAAAATTGTCACAAGGTTCACTACAAACTATACAGGAAGACTCTTTAGCAAGGCGCTGTAAGATCCAATAGGAATGTAAACATTCATTGTGACCAACGATTACTTCCTGCAAGTATAAATGAGGACAATCAAAAGAACTTGTTCGAAAAAAAACACTATATATAATACGAGCAGGAGTAGACTATTTGGCTCATCAAGCCTGATTTACTGTTTGGCAATGTCAAGTTTTGTTTAACTGTGGCCTTGACTGCACATTCCTGCCTGGCTCCCACAACTCTTGAGTCTCCTGTTCATCAAACATTAGCTTAATTCAGCACTGAATAAGTTCAATAACCCAGATTTCACTACTCTCTGTGGCACAGAATTCTGACGACCGAGTCTATTCAGGCTCTTCCCTATAGCTCAAACCATCCAACCCTGCCAACATGCTTTTAATTCTTTTATGAACCCTTTCAAGTTTCACAACATGGTTCCCCACAATAGGCTATTGTACAAAATCCGGAAGGATGGAATTGTTGGAGATATAGCAGTTTGGATTGGAATTGGCTTGCTGAAAGAAGACAGAGGGTGGTAGTTGATTGGAAATGTTCATCCTGGAGACTAGTTACTAGTGGTGTACCGTAAGGGTCGGTGTTGGGTCCACTGCTGTTTGTCATTTTTATAAATGACCTGGATGAGGGCATAGAAGGATGGGTTAGTAAATTTGCAGATGACACTGAGGTCGGTGGAGTTGTGGATAGTGACAAAGGATGCTGTAGGTTGCAGAGAGACATGGATAAGCTGCAGAGCTGGGCTGAGAGGTGGCAAATGGAGTTTAATGCAGACAAGTGTGAGGTGATGCACTTTGGTCGGAGTAACCGGAAGGCAAAGTACAGGGCTAATGGTAAGATTCTTAGCAGTGCAGATGAGCAGAGAGATCTCGGTGTCCATGTACACAGATCCTTGAAAGTTACCACCCAGGTTGACAGGGCTGTTAAGAAGGCATACAGTGTTTTAGCTTTTATTAATAGAGGGATCGAGTTCCGGAACCAAGAGGTTATGGTGAAGCTGTACAAAACTCTGGTTCGGCCGCACTTGGAGTATTGTGTACAGTTCTAGTCACCGCATTATAAGAAGGATGTGGAAGCTTTGGAAAGGGTGCAGAGGAGATTTACTAGGATGTTGCCTGGTGTGGAGGGAAGGTCTTACGAGGAGAGGCTGAGGGACTTGGGGTTGTTTCCATTAGAGAGAAGAAGGTTGAGAGGTGACTTAATTGAGACATATAAAATAATCAGAGGGTTAGATTGGGTGGATGGGGAGAGCCTTTTTCCTCGGATGGTGACGGCGAGCACGAGGGGGCATAGCTTTAAATTGATGGGTGAAAGATATAGGACAGATGTCAGAGGTAGTTTCTTTACTCAGAGAGTAGGAAGGGAATGGAATGCTTTGCCTGCAACGGTAGTAGATTCGCCAACTTTAGGTACATTTAAGTCGACATTGGACAAGCATATGGACGTACATGGAATAGTGTAGGTTAGATGGGCTTGAAATTGGTATGACAGGTCGGCACAACATCAAGGACCGAAGGGCCTGTACTGTGCTGTAATGTTCTATGTTAACATTCTTCCTATAGCAGGAAGACCAGAATCGCAAACCGTTTTCCGTAAGTGGCCCAACCAATATCCTGTACAGCCATCTTGTCTCCATGTGAAAGAGATTGCTTATCAGATGGGCATTGCTATAATAATATGTTTGAGTGTTAGTCTGACTTCTCTTTTGCACCTTGGCAGCCTGTTCAACTTCAGTTAGAAACTGGGCAGTGACCTTGGACAGACAACTTAAGAGCTGAGACAAAACCAGAAATTGCTGGAGAAACTCAGCAGCATCTGTGGAGAGACAGCAGTTTTCAAGTCTAGTGACATTTCTTCAAAAATGAGAGTTGACATATCTGACCCATCTCCCATTCTACTGACCTCACTCCTTCTCCTTGCTCCCACATTATTCTGAAGCAGGGTCTAGGCCCAAAACATCAAACTTTCCTGATCCCACGATGCTGCTTGGCCTGCTGCGTTCATCCAGCTCTACACCTTGTTATCACAGATAAGAAGCTGCTCAGTTATCACTTCCCATCCCACTAGCCTCTGCATTCCAAAGAATCATCAGCCATCATTTCTACTAGCTCCAGCAGGTTGCTGCCACCAGGTACATATTTGCCTTCCCTACATTGTCAGCCTTCCGCAGGGCCCATTTCCTCCAGAACACCCTGGTCTAGGACACCACTCCTTCTCCACTCCCAACAACTATTCACACCTTCCCATGCAATCACAGAAGGTGCAACTCCTGCCCATTTACGTCTTCCCTCCTCACTATCCAAGACCCCAGACACACCTTCCAGGCGAAGCAGTGATTTATGTGCACCTCACTCAATCAAGTTTATTGCATTCGCTGCTCACAATGTGGGGAAGAGAAAAGACAGACAAGGTGAACACTTTGTGATACACCTATATCCTGTCCATAAACATGACTGAGCTTCCAGTTGCCTGCCAATTCAACACGCCACTACTTTCCCTGGTCAACAGTTGTCAAGGCTGCTGCAGTGCCCCTGCCAAGCTGAGCTAATTTAGAATAACAGCATCTCATTTTCAACATGAGGGCTGCTCAGTTTTCAGGACTGAATAGAGTTCACTTTAGAGCCTGAACACGACCTTCCATATTCTTTACCCATCCCCACCCCCTGTCATCACATTTCTTGGCCTTTTGTCTCTTGACATGTCCTTTGCTCAGGATATTGTTCCTGCTGAATCAAGTCATCAGTCCATTCTGGAGGATACTTAATCCTTTTGAAATTCTTTCACAGTGGAGGTCTTCCAGGCCGAATCAGGCAAGTGCCTTAAAACATCAACCTAAGGACCTTCAATCTGATGAATTTCCTTCAGAGTAGATGGCTGCTCAAATGAAGCATGGGTTACCTGTATGTTGTATCTTGATTTTATTAGCCACGTTATTTCCACACGGAAGTCCAAACAAATTGCATTTACCAGTTTCCCTTCATCAGCTCTGCCTAATATATTCTCAAGAAACTCAGGCAAATTCGTCAAACATTAATTTTAAGGGAACTTCGACCAAATCAAGAACAAAAACAAAGTTGCTCTGAAAGCTCAGCAGGTCAAGCAGCATCCATTCTGAGGAAGGGTCACAAGACCCAAAACATTAACTCTGTTTTTTTCTTCACAGATGCTGACAGGCCTGCTGAGCTTTTCCAGCAACTTTTGTTTTTGCTCCTGATTTACAGCATTTGCAGTTCTTTCAGTTTTTTTAAAAAAGATAGACCAAATCAAGAATGAGGGGTCAGATTTTGGCTGTATGATAGTCTGTTATACCTCAGGCATGATCCATTTCAATCATGTTGCAAAGGTGGTCTTCTTGACATCCACATGAATGCTCTAAAATGAGTACAGTCAGGGTGGGAAAGCAAGAAAAGAGCAGAGAATGTTCTGGATATGGAACGGGAGAACAGAAATAGAAAAAGATGACAATACAAGATGACACAGTTTATTGACCATTAAATAAAAACTCTTGCCATAGAAATTTCTAACAATGCTTATATTTTGTTGATCTTTATGTCAAAATATTTTCTCCAGGGTATTTAAGATTTGCTCTTGACATATCCACTTAGGAACGTTGCATCAGTGAGAGGCACCATCACCTGCAGATCTCATTAATATTCCTCATGAAATGGATATTTAGGGTGATCAATAAGCCTAGGATGGAACAGAAAAAAAATGTAAGCTTAAAATGGGTCATACATCATTTGTCACTGGGGGATGGGGAGGAGGCAAGGGGTCCATAGTGAGACCAGCGCAGAAGGAGATCTTCACCCGCCACCACCCCTACCCAAAACTGAAGCTCGTGGAAAGGTTGGCAGAGTATGCCTGGTGATGTCCCCAACTACTGCTGTTAAATACAAGCAATGGGAACAGAATGGTTAATTGGCACTAGGACATGAGGACTCTGGGAAGTACTAAGGATCAGGAGGACCTTGGTGTACATATCCATCAGTCATTTAAGTAAAATTTTCAGGACAAGTGCATAACATGGTTAAGAAGGCAGAGATAACAAAGTGTGGAGCTGGATGAACACAGCAGGTCAAGCAGCATCTCAGAGGACAAAAGCTGACGTTTCAGGCCTAGATCCTTCATCAGACAGGGGGATGGGGAGAGGGTTCTGAAATAAATAGGGATAGAGGGGGAGGCAGACCGAAGATGAACAGTGGAGAAGATAGGTGGAGAGGAGAGTATAGGTGGGCAGTTAGGAAGGGGATAGGTCAGTCCGGGGAGGGCGGACAGGGCAAGGGATGAGGTTAGTAGGTAGGAAATGGAGGTGCGGCTTGAGGTGGGAGGGGATTGGTGAGAGGAAGAACAGGTTAGGGAGGTGGGGATGGGCTGGGCTGGTTTTGGGATGCAGTGGGGGAAGGGGAGATTTTGAAGCTTGTGAAGTCCATATTGATACCATTGGGCTGCAGGGCTCCCAAACGGAATAGGAGTTGCTGTTCCTGCAACCTTCAGGTGGCATCATTATGGCACTACAGGAGGCCCAGGATGGACATGTCGTCTAAGGAATGGGAGGGGGAGTTGAAATGGTTCGCGACTGGGAGGTGGAGTTGTTTACTGCTAACCGAGCGCAGGTGTTCTGCAAAGTGATCCCCAAGCCTCTGCTGGGTTTCCCCAATGTAGAGGGAGCCACAACGGTTACAGTGGATGCAGTATACTACACTGGCAGATGTGCAGGTGAGCATTTGCTTGATATGGAAAATCATCTTGGGGCCTGGGATGGGAGTGAGGGAGGTGGTGTGGGGGCAAGTGTAGCACTTCCTGCGGTTGCAGGGGAAGGTGCCGGGTGTGGTGGCATTGGAAAGGAGTGTGGAGCGGACAAGGGATTCCTGGAGAGAGTGGTCTCTCCAGAAGGCAGACAGGGGTGGGGATGGAAAAATGTCTTGGGTGGTGGGATCAGACTGTAGATGGCAGAAGTATTGGTGGATGATACGTTGTATCCAGGAGGTTGGTGGGGTGGTATGTGAGGACTAGGGGTATTCTCCTGGGCAGTTATCCTCCCCCCACTGTATTCCAAAACCAGCCCAGCTCGTCCCGCATCCCTAACCTGTTCTTCCTCTCACCTATCCCCTCCTCCCACCTCAAGCCGCACCTCCATTTCCTACCTACTAACCTCATCCGTCCCCGGACTGACCTATCCCCTCCCCACCTATACTGTCCTCTCCATCTATCTTCTCCTCTATCCATCTTCGGTCTGCCTCCCCCTCTCTCCCTATTTATTTCAGAAACCTCTCCCCCTGCCTCTCTCTGATGAAGCGTCTAAGCCCAAAACATCAGCTTTTGTGCTCCGGAGATGCTGCTTGGCCCGTGTTCATCCAGCTTCACACTTTGTTATCTCGGATTCTCCAGCATCTGCGGTTTTCATTATCTCTGATGGTTAAGAAGGCATATGGGATACTTACTTGTATTTGCTGAGGCATAGAGTTCAAGAGTAGGAAACAATATAAAATTTTGGTTATGCCACAGCTTACAGTAACGTGTGCATTTCTGAAATTTACATTAAAGGAGGGATGTGATAGCACCGGAGGGAGTACAGAAGAGATTTACTGACATGTCTGGGCTGGATATTTTTAGGTATGAAGCAAATTGAACAGACTGGGGGTGCTTACTCTTGAGTTCAGGATACTGGGGGTGTGGGGATGTGAAGTCATGACTGAGATTAAAATGATGCGAGGTATAAATAGTGTGATGGGTAGAAACATTTGCCCTTGGTGGAGGGATCAATAACCAAGGGATCATAAATTTAAGATAAGGGGCAGAAGGTTTAAGAGGAGATGTGAGGAAAAATGTTTTCACTTCGAGTGTGGTGGGGATTTGGAACTCACTGCCTGTGAGCGTGATAGAGGCAGAAAACTTCAAAAACAATCAAGTAGTACTTAGATATGCCCTCGTGACGGTAAAGCATACAAGGCTATGTGCTAAGGGCTGAAAAATGGGATGACCGCAGACTCACTGAAGAGCTGAATCCGTGCTGTACACCACTGGTAAAATGCCAAAGGCGGCAGACATTCCACTCTCAGCCGTCACACCCAATTTATATGCCCTATATCCATCAGCCTACTTTATGGAGCCTCAAAAATCACAGCCAATATATCACTCAGCAGGCAGTTTTTCCAAAAAAGATTGATGTACTTTTGTGTAGAAGATTGCTCTAGTAGGTTGAGTTAGCAAATGATTGTCAGCATTTAGGCAGCACGGTAGCTCAGTGGTTAGCACTGTAGCCTCATAACACTAGGGACCTGGGCTCGATTCCAGCCTCGGGCGATTGTCTGTGTGGAGTTTGCACATTCTCCCCGTGTCTGCGTGGGTTTCCTCCAGGTGCTCCGGTTTCCTCCCACAGTCCAAAGATGTGCAAGCTAGGTGGATTGGCCATGCTAAGTTGCCCGCAGGGTTTAGGGGTGAGTGGGTTATAGGGGAATGGGTCTGGGTAGGATTCTTCAAGGGGCAGTATGGACTTGTTGGGCCGAAAGGCCTGTTTCCACACTGGAGAGAATCTAAACAATTACAACCTCTGGTTCATGCTCTCCTAGGATACAGAACTGGACAATACGAGTAAAACATTTAAAATCAGAGATAGAATTATTTCATTTACTGACGCTGTATCAGGAGGAATATCTAGTGTGGACTTCACATTTGTTTCAACTAGGTTTGGAATTTTACAAGCAGTATGTTAAAACCTAGAAAAAGTCATCTATGAAATTTTGTGCAGAGTCAAGTTACAATCAGAACAAAACGAGGAGTGATTCAGAAAGATTCATCCAGAAACTACTGCAGGACTAGAACTTTTTGAAAGCATTTCTCCATGCGGATGCAAGTGTTGCTGGCATTTGTCACCATGGAGAAGGTGGTGGTGAGCTGCCAACTTGAAACTCTGCAGTCTAGGTGTGTAGGGTCAGGCACTGTGCTGTTCAGAAATTCCAGGATATTCACCCAGTGACAATGAAGTTTGTGGTGAAATTGCTCTAAGTCAGGATGGTGCGCTCAGAGGAGAGCTTTTGAACAGTGGTGTTCTGATGTATCCACAGTTGTGTCCTTCTAGAATGTAGGGGATGCAGGTTTGAAAGCTGCTGTTGAAGGAACATTGGTGAGTTTCTGCGGTGCATTTTGAGGCTGGTACACACTGCTGCTACTATTACTATGACGTGTCAATGGTGAAGGTTGAAGGTGGTTGATCCTGGAACAAGCAATTCAACCTGTGCATAGCAAGTCAACTATAGATTGAATCAATAAAACAAACTGAAATCTACGCATCAACATAAACTTTCAAGTTCAGAATGTTTAATAAAAAGACGACATGAAAAAAAGTGTCAATAACATTATCCCAATGTTACTTGTACCACCAGAAACCAACCAACCAAAATGATTTCATCGTAGGAATTCCTTACATCAAAGGATCACACCACTGCAATTCGCTTCAGAATATTACTTACTGTTTCAGAGTTATATAGCGCAAGTTTTTGTTTATTCCATCAATAGCTTTCATCTCTTCATTTGTCAGCTGGAAGTCAAAAATCTGCATTTGTACAGAAATTAATTCTTTCAGAACAATATTTGGAAATTATTGGGTTTTCTTAAATATTATACCACAATCATTTGTCGTTGTAGTTTAGAATCATTTCGTGATGTATATCAACCACCTCTAACAAAGTCGAGGTAATTGTGTAATGGCGTTGTCACTAGGTTATTGATCTAGAGACTGAGGCTAATATCCTGGGATAATGGCTGGAGTAGGATTTGAACCAGTAGTGAAATGTGAATCAATGAAAGTCTGGAATTTAAAGCTAATCTATCAGTAAACACATAACCATTCTTGAAAAGATCAATCTGGTCACTAAAGATAATTTAGGAAGGGAACTCCTTATTTGATCTGCCCTACACAAGTCTCCAGACCCATAACCTAGTGTTTAACTCTTAACTATCGTCTGAAAGGGCCCTGGCAAGCTATTCACTTCAATGGTAATGGGGATGATTAATAAATACTGCAGCAACACCCATATCCAATGAATGAACAAATTTCTTCACTGATTCTGTTGAAAAACCTGGATAAGAATGATCCAATACAGAGGTGGTCAAGGGGCCATTGTGCCCATCCCAGCATATTCTAATTACACGCAGTTACACAATACATTGTAAAAAAAAATTTATCCGCTTGTTGTGGAAAGCTACAATTGAATCGGCTTCACAACTGAAGTTTGTCATTCTTAGCCAAATCTTCACTATATTCAGGCTTTGGCTCTCCTGGCCTCAATCTCCATCTTCTATAAAAGGAATTAATTAACCTTGCTTCCTTTCTTCCAAAAACTTGCATTCCGATAATTCTCATCTCATGCATTCTCCCTTCCCTTCAGTGCACCAATGGCCATGCTTTCAGAAACTAAGACCGTAAACTCTTAAATTCCCTCTCCTTCCTCCTCAAAAGGTCCATCTTAACAAAAAAATGTACCTTTTACATTCTCTCTAATATTGCTTTAGTTGGTTTGGCTTTATTATTTTAGTCTATTTACAATCTCTTTGTTGTGCTTAACATTATTTATGTTAGATTCTATAGTTAAATCTAAAAATTAAGAGCTGCAAAACAGTCAAACTCCTGATTATTTATTTGTCTCTGTCACATGTTGAACGTTTGAGGTTTTCTGTCCCTAGGAAAAGGGGCTACATAAATGCAAGTCCATATTGGGGGTCTGCAACTACCTTTTATCACCCGATCAAATGGTTGTTAAATAAAAGAACAAAAAAAGACACCGAGGGGGTTTATAAATAGATTCCAAACCAGCTGGCAAGGTAGAAATTAACATGTGTCCTTTCTTTGGGGAGGGAATGCAGTGGCTTCTTTCCCAATATAGCCAGAATGACAGTGGCTCTCTTTTAATATGTGTTTAAAGGCAATTAATATCCACCACTTGTTTCTCTGAATCACGAAGATATTAACAACGTGATCAACCAGACATTAAACAGTAGACTGATAAGCTGTGTGTGACTTCAGCAACCGATGCTGCCTTTGGCTATCTTCAGACAAATAAATGTGCACTCAGCTGTTTTGTGGTGTAATGGTAATGTCTGTACCCTGAAAGGAGACATCCAGCTTCAAGGTCCACCTGCCCCAGGGGTGTGTAATAACATTGCTGAACAGGTGGATCAGAAAAATAGGTCAACTTTTAGAAAAAAGTACTCGGATTTGACCATGCAAATTCATTCCCAGAGACTGCACGCTTTGCAATGTAAAATTTGGAGATCAGGTGCAATCATGCAAAAACAGCGGAAAACAACCAAAAGAGCAATCATTTATAGGAGGAATATTTTACCTCTTTGTTTTGCTTCATCCGTCCAGGATTGAAACTCTTTGGAATAACGACAACGTCACGTTGTATCTGATAACGGAGGGCTACTTGAGCTGCTGTTTTGTTGTGTTTCTCACCAATCTTTCTCAGCTCGGGATCGTTCAAAAGGATGGGATTGTTTGGGTCGAACCTGCATTAGAAATAGGAAAGATGCACTACAGGATCCAAGGTCGACAATGGACAGGACCCCTGGCTGTTTTCTGCACAGTTCCTGATTGACCTATCACTAATCCTCGATGGGATAAACTGGACCTGGAGGATTGACAATGGCCTACTCCCAGACCTCCTAACTCTGGACACCCAGACCAGGCGTAAGCTAGGACAGTTGCAGCAAGTCAACATGATTGAATGAGAGTCAGGAATTCATATTCTCATCATTGAAATAAAATGTATCTCTTAAAAATGTTCTCCAACTTCAAAAGTCAGGTTGGCCATTCTGACGGTCAGCGTCTTGATGCCTAACTATGTGCATTAAAAGCACAACTCACTGCAATTAAGTCAGCCTTCCAAGTGAACTTTATGCACTTAAGAAAGCTTCTTTTATCTGACTGCAGGTAGTTGACTGTTTGACACCGGTGTGTACTTTGTCACCTTCATTTTTGTCTTGGCCTTTGGGGGAAGTACTTGCTGCTTTGTTATTCTTATCAGTTCAGGTTCAAATCACTGTTACATTCAGCTGCAGTGAAAACTCTCCAAGTATGATCAAGGTATGGCATAGAGAATAAGGCACAGTACATTTATGGGCCAAGACACAAACAGGCCATGGTTGAAGAGACAGTAGAGGGCAAACAGCGAAGGAGAGAGGGGCTGTCTCTGAAGACGGTGAGACAATCACAGCCAATGCTTGAAATCCAACGTGTAATGGTGCAGGTGACTTTGGAATGGAAGGGGAAAGGGTTAAGAGGGGCATTGGAAACAGAACGGATTAAATGGCGGAACGGAAACAGCTTAAATCAGTGAAATGAGGGATATAGGGAGCTGGCAGGAAAGTGGATTTCAGGCCATTGATTAACCTGGATGGCACTGAACAATGGAAGAGGCTGGAAGGACAGTTCATCTACTGCTGCTCCTTTAAAATGAAACCGATATCACAGATCTTAAATAACAAAGTGTGGAGCTGGATGTACACAGCAGGCCAAGCATCTTAGGAGCACAAAAGTTGACGTTTCTGGCCTAGCGGGTCTAGGCCCGAAACGTCAGCTTTTGTGCTCCTAAGATGCTGCTTGGCCTGCTGTGTTCATCCAGCTCCACACTTTGTTATCTTGGATTCTCCAGCATCTGCAGTTCCCATTACCTCTGATCACAGATCTTAAAGTTCTCTTAACACTCTGGGCGTCTAGCTACCCAGACCCAGGGAAAAGTTGCAGAAATAGCACAACATGCTTTACACATTGCAGTGTCCCCTCTCAGCTCGTTGATTTCATAAACTTACCATGCAGGATCTTGCGATGTTCCCAGAGGACTGTAGCCCACGAGAACAATATTGTTGGATTTACAGTATTTCAGAAGTTTGCTCTGGTTCAAGTATGGGTGACATTCAACCTTCAAAAGGACAGACAGTTTTCAGATTTCAAAGAATGTGAGATGAAAATGTCACAAAGGTCCTTCCACTCAAAACAACCAAAGGACTTAACAGAGTGCAGTGAGACTTCCCACAACAATGTCTCACAAACAGCAGTGACATGGTGGGAATGTAAGACCCAACATCAGGAAAATTCAAAGTGTGTTCTAGGAGCTTGAACATATACCTGGGGAGGCAGTTGGGGCTTCAGTTTAGCAACCCTGCACTTTCAAGATAATGCACCTCCCTTTGTATGGCACTGAAATCCTGGTCAGTTCATACACACTTGAGCCTGAGCTTGGAGCTCAAAATGAGAATTACCGACTGAGTCAGACTGATACACAGTATGTTTAACTTAAACATCAACAATTTCAAATAGGACTCCAATTCACCTACTTCCACTTCAAACTGAAACTGCTGGAAATGCTTATGCAGGACTAAGCAGCATCTGCTGTTGGAAGTTGGGGTTCTCTTCAAAAGTGACACTTTTTCCTTGTTCTATGTTTAGTATTTTCTGTACAATCCACGTGTTCCAGTAGTAAAGAGCTATTCATAAATATAATCTGATCTCCAGTACATGTAAAGATGAAGGGTTATAAATCATGTATCTTAGTGTCCATGTTCAGCAGTCCCTTAAATATCAGGAAAGGTGGATAAAAAGGCATATGGAGTGCTTGCTTTGTTATTGGAGGCATATAGAGATTCAGAGCAAGGTAGTGATGTTGGAACTGTATAAAACGTTGGTTAGGCCACAGCTAGAGTACTGTGCGTATTTCTGGAATCAACATTATGGGAGGGATGTGATAGCACTGCACAGGGCGCAAAAGGATGTTGCCCGAACTGGAGAGTCTCAGTCATGAAGAGATGTTGGACAGACTGGAGTTGTTTTCCTTAGAGCAGATTGAGGGTGGGCATGATTGAGATGTATAAAACTATGAGGGGCATAGGTAGAGGAGACAGGTTAAAAACATTTTCCTTTGACGGAAGGATCAATAGCCAGGAGGGTATAGATTTAAAAGATATGGGGCACAAGGTTTAGTTGGACAGCCATACATCTTGGAACAGGCCTTTCAGCCCACCATATCTATGTCAACCAACAAGCACTTAAGTACAATAATCCCACTTATCTGCACATGGTCCAGAGCCTAGGAAGGTGTGAGCATTAGGATTTTCACGTACAGGGTAGTGGAAACCTGCAGCTCACTGCCTGTAAGGGTGGTAGAGGCAGAAACCCTCAAAATATTTACAGAGTATTTAAATGTGCATTTGCAATGCCAAGACATACAAGGCTATGGGCCAGGTGCTGGAAAGTGGGATTGGAATAATTAGGTGGTTTTTGACAACTGCATTGACTTGATGGTTCAAAGGATGTTTTATGACTCTGTATCACATTGCTGTATGGTGATCCTTGCTGTGTGTACTAAATTAGCAACTGATGGTTTCCAAGGTCACTTAATTCAACCTGCTATAAAACTTACTGTCCAGGCTCCAGCAAGAAAGATGATCATCTGGGAAGGTATCAAATGGCTGTATAATTTGAAACTTTACAGCCTTTTCTCATTTATTACTCAGTAACAGAGCCTCATCCAGCAGCAGAAACAAACGGCCCCAGTGTTAGTACATACAGCAACAGTTTGAATGATTCTTGTGTCTTACCTGGTTACACACCGGCCTGTATTTCAGCTTGGGCATCCTGAGCAATGTTTCTAGCTGTTTGTGGTTAAAGTTGGACACTCCGATAGATCGCACTAAACCAGCATCTTTGCAGGATTCCATCACCTATAAATGGTAAAATGAACAACTCAATGTCGGACAAGTGTGTGTGTGTGCACGTGTTAGAAGCGTTCCAAGGTTTGGGAGTGAATTCTTTTGTATAAAGATAGCTCTTGGGTCTAGAATGAACTACGCGAAAAGATGCCACTGTGAGATTTAACAACACCTTTCAAAGGGAAATTTTGATCGATAATTAGAAAGGATATGCATTGCGAGACTAAGTGAGGGAGTCTAACGGATAAGGTAGCTTTTTCCTCACCAGAGGATAACTCAAATGGTATCCTCCTGTGCTATAAAATTCACTCATTCCTGTCCTCCTCGTGTGCCAAATGCGTGCGTCCCCCTGTGTGCCATTTCTATATTATTGCAACCTTCCAAATAATCAACACTCCCCTGAGGGTGGCCTAACTCCATATCACTGCCTTTGGCCCACATCCTTGAGTTTACCTGTTAGTTTACAATACCTCCTGCATCATCTGTCAACTCAGCTACCAACTCACTCCTTTCAATGGGACCTTCAGGACTCCCATCTACTACACGTTGAGCAGCACAATGCATGAAAGAAGAGGTGAAGACCCGAGAAAAAGGCACACTGTCAAAGGTTACCTGGACATTTCCAGTGGTGAGGAACTGTAGCTGTGAGGAGATGTTCAAGACTTATCTTTGGTCCAAGTCAAAGAGCTGAACTAAACAGTCTTCATGGTAACGAAGTTTTAAAAAAAAGAGGAAGAAAGGGGGGCAAAAAGCGTTCCCATACATAGAACATAGAATGGTACAGCACAGTAATGGCTGTATTTAGCCCAATATGTTGTTCCATACGTGATGCCAAATTAAAATAATCCCTTCTGCCTCCCCTTGCACCATATCCCTCCATTACTTGGTTCTCATGTGCTTACCTAAAAGTCCCTTAAACACTCCTATTGTATAATATCGTAAACATGGCACAGTGGTTCAGTGGTTAGCACAGTCAGGGACTTCGGTTCCATTCCACCCTCAGGCTACTGTGTGGAGTTTGCAGTTTCTTCCTGTCTACGTGGCTTTCCTCCAGGTGCTCCAGTTTCCTCCCACAGTCCAAAGATGTGCAAATTAGGTGGATTGGCCAGGCAAAATTGCCCACAGTGACCATGGATGTGTAGGTTATGTGGATTTACCATGGGAAATGCAAGGCTGCAGCAACTGGGGCGGATCTGGCTGCGATGCTCTTCAGAATATCAGTGTGGATTTGTTGGGCTGAATGGCCTGCTTCAACACTGTGGGTATTCTACACTTCCACTACCGCTCCTGGCAGTGTGTTCCAGACTCCTACCACTCTTGTGCAAAAAAAGACTTACACCTCACATCCCTTTTAAACTTTTCCCCTCTCACCCTAAATGGATGCCCCCTAGTTTTAGGCATTTCAACTCTGGCTTAAAGATTCTGACCATCAACCCTATCTTTGTAGCTTGTAATTTTATCTAATCAAATCTTCAGTCAGCCTCTGCCACTCCAGAGAAAACAACCGAAGTATTTTCTAGCCTCTCCTTATAGTTCATACCCTCAAATCCAGGCAGCAACCTGGTAAGCGTCTTCTGCACCCTCTCCAACGCCTAAACATCCTCCCAGTCATGTGGGCGATCACAACTGAAAACAATTACGCTAAGCGTGGACTAACCAAAGTCTTATAAAGTTGCATGAGAGTTATTGACTCAATGTCATAAATTTGAAATCATAGGCTAAACACCTGGATATGGGATAAGGACAGATTTATTTTATTCAGTTGTCAGGACGGGCAATGAACATTTATGTAATTTTCAAAGATAATGGGAACTGCAGATGCTGGAGATTCCAAGATAATAAAATGTGAGGCTGGATGAACACAGCAGGCCAAGCAGCATCTCAGGAGCACAAAAGCTGACATTTCGGGCCTAGACCCTTCATCAGAGAAGGGGATGGGGGGAGGGAACTGGAATAAATAGGGAGAGAGGGGGAGGCGGACCGAAGATGGAGAGTAAAGAAGATAGGCGGAGAGAGTGTAGGTGGGGAGGTAGGGAGGGGATAGGTCAGTCCAGGGAAGACGGACAGGTCAAGGAGGTGGGATGAGGTTAGTAGGTAGTGGGGGGTGCGGCTAGGGGTGGGAGGAAGGGATGGGTGAGAGGAAGAACCGATTAGGGAGGCAGAGACAGGTTGGACTGGTTTTGGGATGCAGTGGGTGGGGGGGGGAAGAGCTGGGCTGGTTGTGTGGTGCAGTGGGGGGAGGGGACGAACTGGGCTGGTTGAGGGATGCAGTAGGGGAAGGGGAGATTTTGAAACTGGTGAAGTCCACATTGATACCATATGGCTGCAGGGTTCCCAGGCGGAATATGAGTTGCTGTTCCTGCAACCTTCGGGTGGCATCATTGTGGCAGGATTGCACCTCCCAGTCGCAAACCATTTCCACTCCCCCTCCCATTCTCTTGATGACGCACCTCCCAGTCGCAAACCATTTCCACTCCCCCTCCCATTCTCTTGATGACGCACCTCCCAGTCGCAAACCATTTCCACTCCCCCTCCCATTCTCTTGATGTCGCACCTCCCAGTCGCAAACCATTTCCACTCCCCCTCCCATTCTCTTGATGACGCACCTCCCAGTCGCAAACCATTTCCACTCCCCCTCCCATTCTCTTGATGACTTCGCTCCACACTGCCCTCCAACCCCACCACACCCGGCACCTTCCCCTGCAACCGCAGGAAATGCTACACTTGTCCCCACACCTCCTCCCTCACCCCCATCCCAGGCCCCAAGATGACATTCCACATCAAGCAGAGGTTCACCTGCACATCTGCCAATGTGGTATACTGCATCCACTGTACCCGGTGCGGCTTCCTCTACATTGGGGAAACCAAGCGGAGGCTTGGGGACCGCTTTGCAGAACACCTCCGCTCAGTTCGCAACAAACAACTGCACCTCCCAGTCGCAAACCATTTCCACTCCCCCTCCCATTCTCTTGATGACATGTCCATCATGGGCCTCCTGCACTGCCACAATGATGCCACCCGAAGGTTGCAGGAACAGCAACTCATATTCCGCCTGGGAACCCTGCAGCCATATGATATCAATGTGGACTTCACCAGTTTCAAAATCTCCCCTTCCCCTACTGCATCCCTCAACCAGCCCAGTTCGTCCCCTCCCCCCACTGCACCACACAACCAGCCCAGCTCTTCCCCTCCACCCACTGCATCCCAAAACCAGTCCAACCTGTCTCTGCCTCCCTAATCGGTTCTTCCTCTCACCCATCCCTTCCTCCCACCCCTAGCCGCACCCCCCACTACCTACTAACCTCATCCCACCTCCTTGACCTGTCCGTCTTCCCTGGACTGACCTATCCCCTCCCTACCTCCCCACCTACACTCTCTCCACCTATCTTCTTTACTCTCCATCTTCGGTCCGCCTCCCCCTCTCTCCCTATTTATTCCAGTTCCCTCCCCCCATCCCCCTCTCTGATGAAGGGTCTAGGCCCGAAACGTCAGCTTTTGTGCTCCTGAGATGCTGCTTGGCCTGCTGTGTTCATCCAGCCTCACATTTTATTATGTAATTTTCAAACTGAGTTTGCTCAAAGAGCTGGTACAGCTGGTATGCCTACCACCCACTGGACGAGAAAGGCTCTCCTCAATTCTCGTCTGAAAGCTTTTAAAAACTTGCTGCAATTTGGCATCCTGAATTCAGACTCCCTTGTAAGTAACGGAGTGATATTTGCAAACTTACAAATGATATTTGCCATCCAAGATGAAATTTCAAAAGCTGAAACATTGAAAGGGACAGGCAATAAATACTGCCCCATTCAGTGACACCAACATCACATGAACAAGTAAATCAAAATTTAAAGATTAATTTCTACTTTGTAGTCTTTCACATTATGGATATTCCCAACTGTCACGTGATTTAGTACTAACAGCGATTACCTACCGCCCAGGTTTCACAGAAATCCACATCGCTGAGTAGAATCTTTCCACTTGCATCCTGAGGAAACAGCACACCTTCGCTTAGCTACAACAAACCACACCAGAACACATTTAGAAAACATCTTTGCTGCACTAAAATCAGAATTACAAACACAGAAATGATATAAACAATGGACTATTAAACGATGGACTACTTCATTCTTTATCAGCCTGGGAGGTAGTAAAGGTCAGCGAGTACAATTGTTCCGTATGTTGAAGACCTGCCCCTTCTGTTGACTCATTGTCCTTTATTTTCAGGACAGCCTGAAGTAGGGACACTAAGCCTAGCTGCTTCCTCGCCTCAGACTTTTTCTTGGTGAGCCATTGGCCGCAGGGGAGTGATTGGAGCAGGAAATGACAGCGTGGTGACTCCAGGACAGAACATCTACATTTCAGTCACATTAAAAGACCTCCAGACACCCCTCACATCCTCAACTTCCTCATCAGCACCCCATCCCTCAGCTCTGTAGTCATCTGCACCATTTCCACAAAGTGTCCCTTATTTCATTCATAAGAGCTAATTGTTTTTAAAATTCACTCATGGCATGTTGGCATTGGACCAGCAATTATTGCCTATCCCTAACTGCCCAGAGACAAGACTTTGAATGAGGTAGAATAAGGACAACACAATTTGGATGGGAGCTTGAAAGACAAGAGGCCTGGAGAGCTAATTATCGAGGCAAGTGGTTGAAGTTTCCAGCAGCAATTGAGCTGAGGAATGGTTGGAGTCAGGGTCTGTGATAGATGTGGATATAAGCAGTCATAATAATGAAATAACAATGTGGGATCAGATGTTCACACCAGGATCAAAGAAAACAATGTTACACTCAACATTGGACAGCTTGTTGTTAGGGATGGAAATGACAGCCAAATGAAATGGAAATGGAATTTGATGCGAGAACTGCATGGCTTCAGTCCTTCCAATATTTAATTGGATGTTCTCTCTATTCCAGGACAAGTAGCGTGACAGCCATTGGAGAGACAGTGGCGTAGCCCAGAGCAGGATTTACCAAGAGAGGAGTGAGTAGGACTTCATGTGATGCCTTCAGTTTACACCATGCAAGTCAGTACACAAAACAAGAAACAGGAGGGGGCAAAGAATCAATCCTTGATGGACCTAAAATGGTAATAGTGTGGCAGCAGGAAGAGAAGCCATCGTAGCTGGTCATTTGGCCATGATTACATAGACAAAGAATGGAACCAAACCAGTACAATATCATGCAGCTGGAATACACTCGAGAGGCACTGAGGAGGATGATGGAATCAATTCTGAAGGCTATAAAGAGGTCACAAAGAATGACATTAGAGAATTGCTTAGGACTGTTTCAGACAATTGTTAGGACAAAAATAAGGATCAAAGAAACAAGATGGGACTGATGATCAAAATTACCTTGGAGATGTCAAAGAAGGAGGTAGGTTTGAATCAACTGCAATTTAACTGGCTCTTTGAAGAAAAGCTTCCCTTAGTGGCCTCAAATGATATATTGCCCAGCACTGAGATGAAGAAGGACAATAAAGTTCCATTTTCAACAAGAGGTGTGTGCACTTTTAGTGATGGCAGAGACGGTATCACTGACCTGAGTTCTGATGGGAGAGCATGACTGGAAGAGATGGCAATCGATGACTCTCGGTGGAAAAGATGATCATAGTCAAATTATCCTGTTACTCTCCACCCAGACTTGGTGTGATATCACACCAGTGGAATTATTAGTCAGTGCTATTTACGGCAGAAGTAGGCCATTTGGTTCATCATGTCAATACCTGTAGCCTGGTGTTTATTCCTCTCCCAACCCGTGAGAGACACTGGTGCAGTGGTAAGGTCTTGTGATTCCAAAGACTAATCCTCTGGGGATAACAATTCAAATCCTATCACTAGAGATGGTGAAATTCAAACACAGTTAGTTAATACATCTAGGATTGAAAAGTAATCTCAGTCATAGTTTCATGACTGCGATCTATTGTCTTAAAATTGATCTAGTTAATTAACGTCCTTTAGGAAAGTCAGTCTCTCTTATCCAGGGAAGGCCTACATGAGATACCAGGCCCAATGTGGTTGACTTCGAACTGCTCCTAAATTTGCTTAGAAAGATTTGTGGAGTTAATTTCCAGGGACACTTTTTTGTCATACACTGTAATTCTAAAGCTCATGTTCCTTCAATTCTGCCATCAACCCCAGGGTTACAGTTTCCAGAAAAGTACAGTTGGCTGCTATTTGTTCAGGTGCAGTTTGGGGGTGGGGGCTGGTCTACAGGAAACAAGTTCAGAGATATTCAGATACAAAGCTTGATGAGGGGAGCTTCAGAATATCTGGACAAAGGCTACTGTGGACAGCTTTACTGCAATGCATGTTAAGACTATGAAACTACTGTTTTACAAGCTACTTTAAACCACAAATTTTCATATTACTTTTTGCATCTTTTGAAATTGGAGAAGCAATCTTTGGAAAATGGTGAAAAGAGCAGTCATTGGTTTGCCTTCTCTGGGTGTATTGCTGAAGGCTTGATCACATAGAGCTGCTGCTGTCCTCCAGCCATTAACTGGCCAACACACCCATCCTCACAATATGCTGTTTCCTGACCTGGCATGGGAAGGCAAAGATTCAATGGATGATGCCAACTTTCAGCATCACAGCCGCCCTGGACCACTCTCCATTTTCGATATTTTTGACATATGCGAATTAGAAATGTTCACTAAAACAGAGAAGAAACAAATTTTTTTTTACATCCAAGTGATTTTCTTCCAAGGTGTATTACATCATTGTCTTGAATATTGATCCTGAAATCCTGGAGGGTTGAAATTTTGACCCTCGCCCCTTCCCATCTCTGATATATCTCTCACCAGCTCCCTCTTCCCAAACAATTCAGAACAGGAATAGAAGAGGCCATTAGTATCCACTTTGTGCTTCATAGTAGCTTTATACTGGAATATGGATGTGAGTTTGCTCGCTGAGCTGGAAGGTTAGTTTTCAGACATTTCGTCACCATTCTAGGTAACATCATCAGAGAGCCTCCAACGAAGCGCTGGTGTTATGTCCCGCTTCCTATTTATCTGGTTAGGTTTCCTTGGGTTGGTGATGTCATTTCCTGTTCTTTTTCTCAGGGGATGGTAGATTGGCTCCAAGTCAATGTGTTTGTTGATGGAGTTCCTGTTGGAATGCCATGCTTCTAGGAATTCTCGTGCATGTCTCTGTTTGGCCTGTCCTAGGATCGATGTGTTGTCCCAATCAAAGTGGTGTCCTTCCTCATCTGTATGTAAGGATACTAGTGATAGTGGGTCATGTCGTTTTGTGGCTAGTTGATGTTCATGTATCCTGGTGGCTAGCTTCCTGCCAGTTTGTCCAATGTAGTGTTTGTCACAGTTCTTGCAAGGTATTTTGTAGATGACGTTCGTTTTATTTGTTGTCTGTATAGGGTCTTTTAAGTTCATTAGATGCTGTTTTAGTGTGTTGGTGGGTTTGTGGGCTACCCTGATGCCAAGGGGTCCGAGTAGTCTGGCAGTCATTTCGGAAATGTCTTTGATGTAGGGGAGAGTGGTTACGGTTTCTGGGCCTGTTTTGTCTGTTTGTTTGGGTTTGTTGCTGAGAAATCAGCGGACTGTGTTCATAGGGTACCCATTCTTTTTGAATACGCTGTATAGGTGATTTTCCTCTGCTCTGCGTAGTTCCTTTGTGCTGCAGTGTGTGGTGGCTCGTTGGAATAATGTTCTAATGCAGCTTCGTTTGTTCGTTAGAAGAACAGAAGACACATACACCAGACACCACCAACTTCATCAGCAAGGACAACATCATCAAGCTAGTGGACCTATGCCTCACCACCCACTTCACTTTCAATAACAAAACCTACAGACAAACCAACGGTACACCCATGGGATCTCCAATATCAGGGTTCTTAGCAGAGGCAGTAATGCAGAGACTCGAACAAACAGCTCTGCAAATCATCCAACCCAAACTTTGGGTCCGCTATGTGGATGACACCTTTGTCATCACTAAACAAAACAAATTAGAGGAAACCTTCAAGACCATCAATAATACCCTTTACTGGCATAACATTCACAAAACAGGAGGAAAACAACAACAAACTGCCATTCCTAGATGTCACAGTAGAGCGAACAGTCAATGGGGAACTTCAAACCAGCGTCTACAGGAAAACAACGCATACGGACCAAATACTGAACTACAGGAGCAACCATCCCAACACCCACAAACGAAGCTGCGTTAGAACATTATTCCAACGAGTCACCACACACTGCAGCACAGAGGAACTACGCAGAGCAGAGAAAAATCACCTATACCGCGTATTCAAAAAGAATGGGTACCCTATGAACACAGTCCACCGATTCCTCAGCAATAAACCCAAACAAACAGACAAAACAGGCCCAGAAACCATAAACCACTCTCCCCTACATCAAAGACATTTCCAAAACGACTGCCAGACTACTCGGACCCCTTGGCATCAGGGTAGCCCACAAACCCACCAACGCACTAAAACAGCAGCTAATGAACTTAAAAGACCCTATACAGACAACAAATAAAACGAACGTCATCTACAAAATACCTTGCAAGAACTGTGACAAACACTACATTGGACAAACTGGCAGGAAGCTAGCCACCAGGATACATGAACATCAACTAGCCAGAAAACGACATGTCCACTATCACTCGTATCCTTACATACAGATGAGGAAGGACACCACTTTGATTGGGACAACACATCCATCCTAGGACGAGCCAAACAGAGACATGTACGAGAATTCCTAGAAGCATGGCATTCCAACCGGAACTCCATCAACAAACGCATTGGCTCCAAGTTAATCTACCATCCCCTGAGAAAAAGAACAGGAAATGACATCACCAACCCAAGGAAACCTAACCAGATAAATAGAAAGTGGGACATAACACCAGCGCTTCGTCGGAGGCTCACTGATGATGTTACCTAGAATGGTGACAAAACGTCTGAAAACTAACCTTCCAGCTCAGCGAGCAAACTCACATCCAGAACCTCAGCCTGAGCTACAAATCTTCTCAAAACTCGATACTGGAATATCTTGGTGTTGACAGAAAACCATCAGCTAAATGGCCAATTCCATGATCATTTACTGAGCCCTGTTCAGGAGATACTGGGAGCTGAAGAGCAATTACACCCATAAAGCCTGGTAGCTATACTGCACGGAAACAGAGCCGTCAGTCCAACTTGTCCACAACAACCAGATATCCCAAAATGATCTAGTCCCATTTGCCAGCATTTGGCCCAATCCCTCTAAATCCTTCCTTTTCATTAACCCATCTAGACATCTTTTAAATGTTCTAATTGTGCCCGCCATCATCATTTCCTCTCGCAGCTCATTCCATATACTCACTAACCTCAGCATGAAGAAGTCAGGTCCCTTTTAAATCTTTCCCCTCTCACCTTAAAGGTAAGCTCTTTAGTTCTGGACTCCACTACCTCAAGAAAAAGACTTTGGTTATTCAGCCTATCCATGCTCTTCATGATTTTATAAACACCTATAAAAAGTCCCACCCTCTCAGCCTCCAAAGATCCAAAGAAAAAAGCCCCGGCCTATTACGCCTCTGTCTCAAGCTCAAAGCCTCCAATCCTGGCAACATCTTTGTTAATCCTTCCTGAACCCTTTCAACTTTATTGACATCCTTCCTATAGCAAGGAGACCAGAACTGAATGTAGTATTCGAAGTGGCCTCACCAATGTCTTGTCCAGCCTCGACATGACATTCCAATACTCAATGGACAGACAATCATGCCAAACACCTTCTTTACCATCCTATTTATGTGCCACCTCACATTCAAAAGAACTATGCACCTTCAACCCTGGGTCCCTTTGTTCAGCAACACTCCCCTCAACCTTACCATTAAGTGTTTAACTCCTGTCCTGATTTGCTGTTCCAAAATGCAGCACCTCACATTTATCTACATTAAGCTCCATCTGCCACTCATTGGTCCACTGGCCCATCTGATCATTGTCCCATTGTACTCTGAGATAACCTTTGTCATTGTCCACAACACTCACCAATTTTAGTGTTATCTGCAAACATACCGACTGTACTTCCTATATTAATGTCTAAATCATTCGTAGAAATGGTGAAAGATTAAATATTTTTTAAAAACTTAGGGGCAAAAATGTTTCAGAGCTTCAAAGAAGTGGACATTAATCACAGGGACATGTATTCTGCTCATACTGGCATTGTGAGGGTGACCAACAGAGGCCACCCTTCCCACGTGACAGCAGTGTGTACACCCTCTGGAGAACATGGGGACAGAGCCAGGAGAGATGATAGTGGACTGAGATTCTAGAAGGAATATCTTCATAATTTTTAAACATGTTACTTTGGGAATCAGGTATTGTTTCTGTTGTCAACTTATTTTAGATGTTCGGTAAAAGCACATAGAACACAAATAACTGTACAATTACTTCAAATTTTGTATAAAAATGTACAAAATTAACAAACACCCATTGCACTTTCTCACCCACAGGCTTATGTTACTTCAGGGTGAAAGACAGAATAATTCTGTACTCTTGATATCTGGCTGCAAATGGTGGTGACAATCTCCCCGTTCTCTAACTTAATTAACTATTAGTGAAAACGTCAGTTCTTAAAGAGTCACTTCTAAAAGGCCAAAGAAATACAAGAAAGATTGCAAATACCAAAGTGGTAATTACTTTCTGAACAAAGACTGGTTGCTAATTTTGGATCAATATTTCAGGCCTGTGCAAATTTTTAATCACATCTGTGTCTATAATAAAAAAAAACAAATCAAGTGTTTAAATTCAAGTCAACCCTTGGCTCAAAATATATTTTCAGATGGCCATGTTTGGATCCTATTCCTGGAAACTAGCCACCATGGGATCCACAGAGGTGAAGCGATCACTAGGATTATTGGATAACTATTATGACTGGTTAACTTTCCATTCAAAACACAGGAACTCCAAAGTTAGTTGGTAAACCTTGATTTTTGGCCCGATCAAGCTCAGCTAAATCAGTGAAGATGGAGGACCTAAACTGATAATTCTCAATTGTTTAACACCACTACAGACAAGTCTGCTCACCCACTTGGCATTACAAGCTCCACCTTCCACAGGCTCATTTTTATTTTACCTCTAACCCTGTAGGCCAGTGGATAAGGAATAGATCAATGTAATCCAGCTTCAGGCTTTTCAATGTCAGTTCCAGGCCTTTCTGGACCAGAGCAGGAGAGAGGTAGGACATCCATAACTATAAATCAAAACATAACAAGGGCTGTTAGTTGTATCTAAAAACCACCCAGCATTGCCAGTTTTTATTCAAAATATCTTTTGGGAGCTGGTACATGGCCTTCTTCTGTACTTTAAAATTCTCTGATTAGGCTGTTAGAGTCATAGAGACTTACAGCACAGAAACAGATCCTTCGGTCCAACTCTTCCTTAACCACCAGATTTCGTAAATTCATTTAATCTCATTTCCCAGCAGTAGACCCATATCAATATAAACCGTTCCTATTCATATACCCCTCTAAGAGGCCTTTTAAATGTGAAATTGGTATCAATTTCCACTACTTCCTCTGGCAGTTTGTTTCACCAATGCACAACTTTGTGCATGAAAATGTTGTGCCTTTGGTCTCTTAAATCTTTCCCCTCTCACTTTAAACCTACGCCCTCTAGTTTTGGACTCCCCCACCCTGGGGAAAAGACCTTGAGGATTAACCCGATCCATGCCCCTCGCAGTTTTATTAACTTCTACAATGTCATCCTGCCAACTCGAACACTCCAGGGAAAATATCCCAGCCTATTCACCATCTCCTTATTGCTCAAGTCCTCTAACCCTGGCAACATCCTTGTAAATCTTTTCTGAACCCTTTCAAGTTTTCCAAGCTCTCATACCATTGCTAGTACATTAATAGATTGTATTGTCTGATCTCCCAACCCAGTTAGTATAATTGTAAACCTGTTCACCAAATGTGCTCATATTTCATTCTGCTGTCTGGGGGTCTCAAGAATGGATCCAACATTACGTTACTAAAACTGAAGTACACTCAACTTGGGACAACAAGATGTAGAGCTGGATGAACACAGCAGGCCAAGCAGCATCAGAAGAGCAAGGGGGCTGACGTTTCGGGCCTAGACCCTTCTTCAAAAATTTCTGAAAAAGGGTCTAGGCCCGAAATGTCAGCCTCCTTGCTCCTCTGATGCTGCTTGGCCTGTTGTGTTCATCCAGCTCTACATCTTGTTATCTCAGATTCTCCAGCATCTGCAGTTCCTACTATCTCTGATATACTCAATTTGGACTGTCCATAGGATAGTTATGCTTTATATGAGTAACAAATATTGTTAAAGAGGAGGAGGGGTGGGGGTTACACTCATGTGTAGGGCAGATCCAACTCCCTCTGGAGTCAGGGTTTCAGCTCACAAGGAATTACTTGCTTTCTGCTTTGAAAGTTACATATTGAACAGAATGAATCTGTTTAAGATAGTTTGGCCTAAAAGCAGATTCAGCTGAACACTTTTCTAGGCAAGCAATTCACCATCCTTCTTCCAGAGCAAGTTTTGCAAACACTTTGTATTGAACCTGTTCAGAGATGTTAGTCCACATCTGTGGAGCAGGAAACACTTGAATCCAGGCCGCCTGGCTCAGAGATAGGGACACCACCATTGCACCACAAGAGCCCTAAATGAATCTGAATTTCTTTTGCTCTGCTTCCATAATTGAGCACAACTAATAACCATCTGAAATACAACGGACATCCAACTTGGGCATTGCTGAAAAAAAATATCATTCATGATTTTTGTTACACACATCAGGACAATTTGCAAGACTACCAAAGTTAAGGGAAACAAACTCATATACTATATGAGAGGAGATTATTTATTGTTAGAGATGTTGCCATGGAGAATGCTGTAATGAATGATGACTCACAGTGAACTATCAAACATTGTTTAAATTTTGAATCAGGCAACTTGGTTCTGATTTGTCAAGGCATTGCCCAAGAAATAAACCAACTAATAGCTGTCACATGTTTTGTTGTGGTGAAACAGGTACAATATGTATACATAGGAAGAAAAACAGAAGTTGCTGCACAAGTTCAGCAAATCTGGCAGCATCTGTGAAGAAACAAAATCAGAATTAATGTTTTGTGTGAGGTGACCTTTCCTCAGAACAATATATATACAGATTCTGTCTGCAATGGATCCATAATGTGCAGAGAATTACACTGACAACTAGTTTAGGATTGTCAGTCAGACTAGTACTTTGCCATACATGAGTGTAACACAAGCTCCATACGTTACAGTTATATCAACACACAGGAGGTACCATAGGTCTGCCCCATACCTTCTCAGGGAGAGTGGATGCGGCACTGAGAAAATATTTTGGTGCCGTTTATCATTCAGTTAAATTTGAAGCAGTTATGGAAAAGGATAAAGATAGGCTAGGAATCAGAACTTAACCTTACATACTGTTCAATCCAACACCATGAACATCCCTGGGTGATATCCTGTCCCACCAGAGGTGGCAGCAGAGCAGTATATACAGTCAGGAGACAGAGTCACCCTGGGAGCTGTGACCTCGCAAAGTCTCATGGGCAAAGAAACCTACTGCTGACTGCCACACAACATCACCGTTTACTTGGTGGTGGAAACGACAGAGATCCTTTAAACTTACAGACTGGTGAGGTGGAAAGTGGGAACAAAGGGAACCTAATGTCATTCTGGGAGGGAGGGGAATGAGTGAGGGTAGAAGTGCAGGGAATGAGTTGGATTCAGCTAGTCATTGCAGGTGGTGGGGGTTCCCGGCTGAAGGGAAGGAGGTAATGTCAGAAGTAGCTCAGTGGAAATGGATTTGACAGAAACTAAGAAATTGGGAATACAGAATGCAGGCCTTCCAGGAAGCAGGGCGTGAGGAAGTGTAGTCAGGTAACTGTGGGAGTCAGTGGATTTGTTATGTATGTCGTCAGTAATGGAAGCAGTGAAGGCAAGGGGAGTGTTAGAGATGGACCATGTGAAGGAAAGAGAAGTACAGAAAGTGTAAGTTAATAAGTGATGAACTTACAAAACAAAAGCCTCAAGGATCCATTTTGTGGATGGCATAGAAGAAGGATGCAGGATTTTTGAAAGAGAGTTACATTTGGGCTTACAGCTGGTTAAATATGGAAGATGAGGCACGTTGAAGAATGCAGTTTGAGAGGATGGTGTACCCAATGGTAGTGAAAAGAAAGGTAGCAGGATGAAGGGTCGGATAACAATAGAGGAAAAAGGAAGTAGAATTAATAAGTTCTGGTCCAGAGCAATAGCCAGGACATGCATGTGAGTGGAGACAGGCGATTAAACTCTACAGGCACAGTCACATGCTAGGTCAAGATTGTTGTGAAGTGCATAGGGAGCAGGAAGGAGATAATGTGAGAAAAACAAGTTCCAAGGTTAGGCATCTGATAAACCTGATGTTTGTCTTGTGAAAGTTGGTAACGAGGTGAGCACATAAGCTATTTGATAGGTCAAAACCCAAAATGTAATTGCTGAACAATGTAATCCTTCCCTACTGCTATATTGAAAGAGCAATTGCTACTGTCTTCACTTACACATAAAGCTGAGGGAATTTCTGTAGCACTGTTAATTACTGCTGTAAAATTGATAGCTGCCACTATAAAGCATTTGTTTCTCCAAATAAGGAATCAAGAATCATTTTTAAAATTCCCAGTAACCTTAAAGGCCAGTTACTTAGAGCATCCAGTTTATGTTGCCAGCAGATCAATAAGGATAAGGAAAAAGGCGTTCTAACTATCATCACTCCAAGGATCTTAGGGGAATCTGACAGAGAGACAGTAGAACTAGGTCTTTCACAAACCATTAGTGCTACTTGAGCTTCACATGAAGTTGAGTGACTGTTGCAATATACTGAAAATTGAACTGTGTATTCTCTGTTTGAGGCTAGTATACATGCATGTACCAGCAGAAAGAATCTGCAAGAAACAGATAATAAACAATTCATATTTGACCGCTTGTTCAGTTTGAATTTGAAATGCCTCTGGCTGGATATATAACAACCTTTGTCCCAAAAACATCACAACTCTGGATGGTTTGATTTCTACTTACGTGCTGGGTGACAACACCCATAAACAAATGACTGGTTCGGAAACAATGTTCCTTGTTTGAAGCACAAGCATTGCTGCGGAGAATTGGAGAGTGAGGGGAAGGGAGGGTATCTCAACAATGTAGATCCTGAAAATGCAAATCTTGCTTTCAAAAATGCTGCCTTCCAAGACTGGAGGACAGACTGAGAATGACGTGAAAGATACACTTTAGAAACATAGAAGAATCAGCTTAAATCAATTTGACAAGTAGGAGGCATATGGAAGACACTAAGGTAATAAAAAGTTTTTCATTCAAAGAATCCAGTTACAGTTACTGAGCATGGGCACAGTTGCTATGCTACAATACGCTGAGCACTGGAGACAGGAAGGGAGTCGGTAGAGAAAGAGACCCAGACTGAAAGTTCCCAATCGAAGGACTATCACACAGTGGCTGACACAGAACCAAATTTGAGCTCTTATACTTGCATGAAAATCCCCAACTCTGCAAATTCACTTGGAAGAAAGTGCCCCAGACATGCTCAATTTTATTCTGTGGAGGTGCAGGTTAACAGGAATCAGAAAACCATGTGGAAGAGGGCACAGGGGTTCCCAGGTGTATGTTCTCCCAGGCCTCAATGAGTGGAATAAAATGAAAAGTTGCCTCCAAGTCCTCTCTCCTCACATCCCTTCAGAATTCTGGCCAGGGAGAGACAGCGACGGCATGGGGAAAATAAGTTTAGCATTTAGACATTTCAAATGGGCCATTCCCTCCTGGTCCACTCTTCAGTCACCCTTATGTTCCTACCATAATAGCCCTGCCATACAAATTAAAGAAAGATAACGCCCACCTTTCAGTTCCTCTCTCCTCATTGTCCAAGACCCCAAACAATCTGTTCCAGATGAAGCAGTGTTGGGAGCTTGCTGGTGATTATTTCCTCCACAATGTAGAGACCAAATGCAAGACGTGCATACACAGTGATCCCTCAAGGTACCAGTACTGATGTTTGTGTAATAGGCATTGTCTGACCCAGTTGTTTGGGGATCCATTGTCCTTGAATACTTGGAGGAGGTACTCTTCTTTTTGGTGCAGTTCCAGGTTGCTGCAGTGTGTTGTTGCACAAACAATAGGAAGTCACTGCATGCCTGAACACACTCATTATGCTACCATACATCAAGAACATATCTGAACTGGCCACAAGACTCATGCGACCACTGGCATCAAAGTAGCACACAAACCCACATCAACTCTACACCAACAGCTAACCCGAACCAAAGACTCATTACCCACCATGTACAGAACCAGCGTTATATACAAGATTCCTTGCAGACACTGTGACAAGCCGGAAGAAAATTATCCACAAGAGCACATGAACACCAACCAGCATCAAAAAGACATGACCAATACTCACTCATCTCAATCCATATGGATAAGGAAAACCACCGTTTCGAATCAGACAACACCAGGATCTTGGGACAGGCCAAGCAGAGACAAGCATGGGAATTCCTAGAGGCCTGGTTCTGCACTAAGAGGGCCATCAACAAACACATAGAGATAGACCTTATATATACACTCCACTGCAAAGGAAAACCAGAAGTGAGGTAATCCAGCTCAAATGGACATCAGAGTTTAAATACCAAGCAGGAAACCACAACAGCACTTCATTGGAGGCGACACTGATGACGTTACCCAGCAGGATAACGAAATGTCTGTGGAACGACGAACCAGCTCAATGAGCCAACCAAACGAGCTACAGACTTACTCAAAAACCTTTGAGCAGGTTATTCCTGAGCAGGTGCTGCTGGACATCACTGTTGACAACACCTTCCATCAGTTTACTGATGACCGAGAGTAGGCTGATGGAGCAGTAACTGGTTGGGTTGGATTTGTTATAGAGACAGTAGGAACTGCCGATGCTGGAGAATCTGAGATAACAAGGTGTAGAGCTGGATGAACACAGCAGGCCAAGCAGCAAAATTTGTCCTGCTTTGTGTGTACAGGACATACCTGGGCAATTTTTAATATTGTCGGGGAGTTGCCAGTGTTGTAGCTGTACTGGGGGTGCTTCGCTAGAGGAGCAAGCTCTGGAGGACAAGTCTTCAGTGCTAGGAGTGTTTTCAGGGTCCATTGACTTTGCAGTATCCAGTGTCTCCAACTATTTCTTGATATCACATGGAGTGATTCAAATAGGTTGAAGACTGGTATCTGTAATGTTGGGGACCACTGGAGGAGGTTGAGGTGAATCATCCACTCAGCACATCTAGCTGAAGATTGTTGCAAATGCTTCAGCCTTATCTTTTGTACTCATATGTTGAGCTCTTCCATCATTGAGGATGGGGATATTTGGGGAGCATCGTCTTCCACTGAGTTTGAACATAGAACAGTATAGCAACTACAGGCCTTTCGCGCCCCACAATGTTGTGCTAACCTATTATCCTACTAAAGATCAAACTATCCTGCATACCCTACATGTTACTATTCTCCATATGCCTATCAAGTCGCTTAAAAGTCTCTAAAGTATCTGACTCCACTAACACTGCTGGCAGTGCATTCCATGTGCCCACAATTCTCCTGTGTGAAGAACGTACCTCTGACATCTCCCCTATACCTTCCTCCAGTCACCTTAAAATTATGCCACCTCGTAATGGTCATTTCCACCCTGGAAAGAAGTCTCTGGCTATCCACTCTATGCCTCTCATCATCTTGTACACCTCTATCAAGTCATCTCTCATCCTTCTCCGCTCCAATGAAAAAAAACCCAACTTCCTCAACCTTTCCTCACAAGACCTGCCCTCCAGTCCAGTCAGCATTCTGGTAAATCTCCTCTGCATCCCCTCTAAAGCTTCCACATCTTGCCTGAAATGAGGTGACCAGAACTGAACACAATATTCCTTGTGTGGTCTAATCAGGGTTTTGTATAGCAGCAGTACAACGTAACGGATCTTAAAGTCTATTCCCCTACCAAAGAAACCCAACACACCATATGCCTTCTTTACAACCCTATAAACTTGGGTAGCAACTCTGAGGGATCTATGGACATGGACCCCAAGATCCCTCTGTTCCTCCACACTGCCAAAAATCCTGCCATTAACCTTTTATTCTGCATTCAAATTCAACCTTCCAAAATGAATCACTTCACACTTTTTTTGGGTTGAATTCCATCTGCCACTTCTTTGCCCAGCTCTGCATCCTGTCAATATCCTGTTGCCCTACTTCCACTATCCTCATGGAGGTTCAACACACGTAATCCAACAAACTGCATCAAGTCAGTTTCTCTTCAAAGTCCACTGCCTACAAAGCGACACTCTCTTCTCAAGAAGTATAAATGGTTATTCCTTTGGAGATTTGGGATGGTCATCTTGTCCTGATGAATGCAAGATCCAAAGGTGTGACAGAATTCTCTTTTCTTCCGTAGAATTTAGAAGTATTCCATAAACATATTAGTCAAAAGGTACTCAGGGCATGTCTGATTAGGGACTAAGAATGAGGTTTTCCTGTGGAAACAGAGATTGTAGCTGAGATACTGTACAAGTATTTTGCCTTTGCCTTCACTAAGGGTGTGTCAATGTCGCAGCACAAGCGGAGAAAGTAGAGAAATCTATTAAAAATGGAGAACAGGAAGTAATGAATGGTTCTGCATGCTGTAAAATAGAAGAACCTGTCCAAATGGGAAGCATTCAAGGGTATTAAAATGTAGTGTGATGGAATAGCAGAGGCTGTGGGCACAACTTTCCATTCTTCCTCACACACGAGTGGTGGCAGACGACTGGAGATTTTCATACACACAGTGTCCAAGTAAGAGAGAGAAATTAACCCAGTAATTAATAAACTAGTCAGATCAACATTGGAGGAAGGAAAGCTTTGAGAAACGAGAACACGAGTGGCATTTGCAAAATTAAAGCCTGTAGAGATTTGTTAATGTTTAATTTGGTCAATTATTTGCTAAAGAAATGGAGAGCTAATGGGGCTGCAGTTAACATGCATGTGGACATTGAAAGGCAGTTTTAACTAAAAAGACATTATCTGACTGGATAGCCACAGGATTAGAAGGAGCATTAGTGTACCGTTACACAATTGACCAAAGGGCAGAGAGCAGAGTGACACTAAACAATTGTGTTTCAGAATGGGAGGACAGTGCTTTCTCAGAGGCACACTGCAGGGACTGCTGCTCTTCTTCACATCAAATTAATGACCTAGACTCTGGTAAACAGGAAAACATTTTAATGTCTGCCAATGACAAGTAGCAATCAGAACACATTTTGAAAATAGTGCGAAGAATGTGTTATGGACCAGCTCAAACCCTCAGATTATATGATAAAGACAGCATCCAGACTAACTTACTTTCCAAGGCAAATGCCAGGCAAACGTATTATGGATCCAATTCAATTAGTCAAACTACCAGTCTTGAAGCAAAACACACTTCATTCACGGATAACAGTTAAAATACAACAAAAGAAGGAAGAAATTGGAATAACTTGACAGGATAATAGATGACAGCGTAACAGATTATTTAACTACTAAACAGTAACTGTTCTAATAATAATAATAACATCCCATAAAGACACCCTTGACAAAGGCAAATTCAGTAAAACAGATAGTCTCACATGCAATTCTCCGGTCCAGGAGGAAAAAACACCAAGCAAGAATACAGAGCGCGTGAGAGAGTGAGAGCGAGAGAGTAAGAGAGTGTGAGAGCCCGAAAGAGATAGGGAGTGCGAGAGACAGCAAAGCTGGGAAAGAATGCATTACAGTTTCCAAGCCTAGCTTCAAAAGCCCAACAACTGCTACTGAAAAACCGAAACGAAAAATCCTGGCTCTGGGGGAGCTTGACCTCCCCCATTCAGGCTCTTTTTTTTGGTTCCAACTTCAAAAGAGAACCTAAGGCCTCACAAGCGGTTTACTTTATTGGATTCAAATAGGCAGCTCGTTACCTCTGCCTTAAAACCTCTCAAAAAGGACGAAATACGCCTCTTAAAGCCATAGTATCATCACAATTAGAAAGAGGCAATAATAAGTAAAAGGTCCAATGTTGAAAGGGCACAGGAACAGACATCTTGGAGAAAAAGTCCACAGATCTTCGAAGGTGTCATGTCAAATTGAGAAGACTGTTGAAAGAGATGTGGGATTCTTGACTTTATAAAATTAACATTGCCATAAAGAAGATATGTGGAACATTTATAAAACATGACGGAGGGAGGGAGGCACCAGAAAGAGTGTGTGACCAATTCTGGCCAGAGGATTAAAAAATAAAACTTGACTTCTCCTTAGAGCAGAGTGGTTAAGGCAAGAATTGACCGAAGCATTCAAATTCATTAATTTTGGAAGAGTGAAGAAAAAGAAAGGTCAGGGATAACTACCTTGGTAACCAGAGGATCTCCCAGGTTTAAAAAGGTATTCGGCAAAGGAACCAGAGGCAACAAGAGGGCAAAGAAATTACAGCAAGTTGTCCTGACCTGGAATGCATTGTCTGAAATGAAATGGCCATAGGGAAAGAGTGGGGAAGTGAGACTAACTGGACAGTCCTTTCAAAACAAAAAACGGGGGCACAATGTGATCTTCATGACTCACTTGTAGGGCTAAAAAGAACGGACTACACTCATTGCATTAGACAGAACCAGGCTGGGTTTGATGGGTTAAATAGCCAAACTTACGATTCTCTCTGCCATTTGTAATTGTACCCAAGCAAGAGTTAGCACATTAAGAAGAAGGAAAGGGAGAGAAATAAAAAGGTTTCAAACAATAGCAGAAATCTGGAATTCTCTCTCTCTCCACAATATTGGATAGTAAACCAACTGGTTCTTTCAAGATTTAGATTGAAATCCTTATTTTAAAAAAATTCCATGAAGATTCAGTTCTGGTGTGCAAATGTTGGAAGGCACAGATCACCCAGGTGGTGATTGAATTGGAAGGCGTTTGATGGGTTAAACAGTGTAGTCCCATTCCTAAGTCCCTCCATAAGACAAGTTGGGAAAGATTGAAAATATCCTTTGAAATTCTACCCAGGTTTAAGGTTGTCCCTGTATCTTCTCACTACTGCATATCATGCTCAAAACACAACATTACTAATTCAGCCTGAATTTACATTAAATATCTTCTCTACCCCAAAACCCCTTCCTTCACCCTACTCTCCTCATAGGTTCTGCCAATCTTTTCTGCATCCTTCCTGTTCCTCTTTTCTCCCCTTCAATCTTTTTCCAGTTCTTTTTCCTTGATCTTCCTTTCTCTCTATCCTTCTGTTCAGATTCATTTTCCTCTTCCTCCTCCCTAATGGGTTACCCAATTCTTTATCCACTTCCCTCTACAAGCCCCTCCCATGGCAGATGGTTAAATTTATAAGCAGTACAAGTGTGGTTTAAAATGCTAGTCTAATGGTGGCTATATAGTCATAGTTGATCGTTAAAAATCACAACTGGTTCTTTAATGCCCTTTGGACAAGGAACTCTTGCTATCTTTATCCAGTCAGACCTACATTTGGTTCTGGACTCTGGGCAATAAATGTTGACACAGCCAGCAATGTCCACATCTAATAAAGAATAAAAGCTCTCTCTACCAGACTGCCAATCCTTTCTTTCCCCCTCCTTCCTTTATCTTAATTTGTTTCAGCCTTGATAGAAAACTCTTCTCCAGATGTTCCCCTCCAGCAGTTTCTGATGCATCCATTGCATTTTCCATCTCTTCCCCTCTCTGCTCATTCCCTTTCAACACATGTACACAATAATATTTGAGAAAGAGAAGATATTTCATCTTCCTTTTTTAGTTTATAAATCTTGACTTATCGATGTTTCTCATCTTGAAAACTGTTATACACTCGAGGAAAGTCTCGTCAAAGTTTGGAAGTTCATCCAAATACACTGCACCTACCAGTGGCTGTCTACAAAAAGAGGATCAAACTTCATACCTTGCTGGTGTAAAAGATGTCTTCCCTCTTCACTGTTCCATCAGCAATCTTTGCCCGAATGGCTTCACCAACTTCATCCTCATTGCCATACATCAAGGCTCCATCAAAATGACGATATCCAATTTCAATACCAGCCTTTACAGCTTTCACCGTCTCACCTTTAACAGGCTGTCAAAACAAACCACCCATTAACGCTACACTCAAAATATACAGCGACACCCATCCATTCAGTTCAGGCTTCACTTGCCAGGTAGGCTTTATCCCCATTTCTGGACAGCAATTATTTTCAGTTTCCCCTTCTTGCGAGGAGGGCAGGACCCCTGTTTCATTTCTATAGGCCTCTTTCTCAGTTTCAGCACAGAAAGCAGATGATGCCCTAGCCAGAATACCCAACTCAGACAGCAGGCCATCTCGGGCTAGGCACCGTCTTGGGCCAACAGGGCACACGCAAGATTCTGAAGTGGCTCGATAGATCAGACACAGGTTTTAAAATGTTGGGAGTATGAAATATGTAGAAGTTGCTGGAAAGAAAGAACTTGCATTTATAGGTGGCATTAATTTGCTCTTTCAGCCATGACAATGGGACAAAAGGTGGAGTTTGGTAACAGATAAGCCTTAGTATCACCACATGTTTAAAGAGATTTGAGGAGCTAAGTCAATTCCTATTCCTACAATTCCTGGGTGGCACGACTGCAGGGTGATTAGCACTGCTGCCTCACAGCACCAGGGACCTGGGTTTGATTCCAGCCGTACGTGACTTTCTCTCCATGTCTGTGTGGGTTTCCTCCTGGGTGCTCTAGTTTCCTCTTACAGTTCAAAGATGTATAGATTAGGTAAAGTGGGGAAATGGTAAATTGCCCAGGGATGTGTAGGTTAGGCCAGTTAGCCATGCTTAATGTGGGGTTACTGTAATAAGGTGGGATGCTATTTGGAGGGTCGGTGCAGACTCAATGGGCCAATGGCCTTATCTACACTGCAGTAATTCTATGATTCTATCCCCTGGAAGCACCTTAGAGAGTTCACCACCAATGAAGGTCAACTGAGGTCAAAACTTCAGACTGAACACTGCTTATTTTACACAAAATCTGTTGATTATAATCCAAAGTTCAAATTATTAAAAATTGATACAGCTTGTTATATTATTAACATGGTCAACAGCTTATTTAACTTTGAACGAGTCAGAGTCTTTATAAAAAGATTGTGACCTGGAGTTTCCCTGTCCTATGGAGACCAGATTAAAGCAGAATTGGAGAGGCTGGAAAAGTAGGGGTAGCAATCTCTCCTTTGTGCCTCTGGAGGACAGGGAACCAGGTCAACTATTCACTCTGCAGAGGCAGAGAATTACTGTAGCAAGGCCATTTTGCACCAATGTTTTACCCATCTCAAGGTTAACCCCTGCCTCTACCAGCATCAGCTCAATCCTTACCTACCTGCGATCTTTAATAGGGCAGCGAATCAGGGGGATGTGTGCCAGAAAGGTGCATCAGTGGGTGCTGACACCATGGGAAGACTACACTGCTACCTCCCCACACAATCCCCAATAAAGCCCACATTTGGGGTCCTCAGACTTACTGGAAAATGCTGCTTTTACAATAAGACATCCAAAGAGGTTTTACGAAAAAAAAAAGAAATTCTGAAAATGCTACCATTTCAAAGCATAAACTACCCTACCACTAGTGATATGAGGCCATTCAGTCAACTGTTTATCTGCTAGTTCTGCTTGAACTATCATATCATACACAATCCCTTTAGCTCCTTAAACCCTTTAAAAAGCCATCTAAAAATAACTACGGATACTGGAAATCAGAAAGAGAAAGAGAAATTGCTGGAAAAGCTCAGCAGATCTGGCAGCAACTGTGGAGAGAAATCATGGTTAATGTTTCAGGTCCAGTGGCCCTTTCTAAGAAGTGATGGTAGTTAGCAAATGCCAATTTTTAGATGCAGAGGATAGGGTGAGCAGAGGGGGTAAGGGGTAAGGAGTATGGAATAAATAATAGATGTTGATAGAGCTCTTTGAGAGAGGAGAACAGTTAGGCAGACAAAAGGAGTGGATAACAATCAGGCTGGGAGAATGAACAGCTACGAATGGGGATTGTCAGTGGTCAGCAATGGGTTGTGTGTAATTGCACACAATGGAAGAACAAGGCCTGGTGTGTGGAGGCATAGGGATAAGGACACGGACAGCCAAAGCCCTAAAGTTGTTGAACTCAGTATTGAGTCCAGAAGTCTGTAGGGTTCCCCAGCAGAAAATGCGGTGCTGTTTCTTTCAGCTTGTGCTGAGGTTCACTGGAGCACCATAACAAGTCTGAGGCAGATGTTGGTCATAGAACATTGAAATAGCAGGCAACTGAAACTCAGGGTCTTTTTTTTGTGGACGGAACATAGGTGTTCTGTGAAGTGGTCACCCAATCCATGCTTTGTTTCTCCAATGTAGAGGAGACCACATTGGGAGCAATGAATGCAGTTGACTAGATTGTGGGGAGTGCAGGTAAAGTGCTGCTTCACCTGAAAGGTATATTTGGGCCCTTGGATCATGAGCAGGGAGGAAGTAAAGGGGCAGGTCACCTTTCACGGTTACATGACAAATTACCTTGGAGCTGTGGGGAGGGTGTTGGGAGTGAAAGAGGAGTAGATCAGGGTGTTCCAGACGGAATGGTCCCTGCAGAAGGCTGTAAAGGGAGGACAGGAGAATATGTGTCTGGTGTTGGCATCGTGCTGGAGGTGGCAGATATGGTAGCTAATGATCCCATGGATGTGGATGCTGGTCGGATGGTCAGTAAGGACAAGAGGAACCTATTGCTGTTGACGGAGGAACAGGGTTGAGGGCCGAAGTGCAGGAGATGGGTTGGACCCAGCTGGGGGCTGCTAATGACGGTGCTGTGGAATCCTTGGTTGAGGAAGAAAGTGGACATTTCAGAGGCCCCCTTGTCAAAGTTGGCATAATCAGAACAGATGCCACAGAGACAGAGAAACTCAGGTAATGAAATAGTCTTTACAGGGAGACTCTATTCTAGGTGTAACACCTAACTGTTTACTTCCTCCTTCCTCAGTATCCAAGGGCCTAAACACACCTTCCAGGTGAAGCAGTGCTTTCCCTCCACTGTACCTGCACTCAGTCTAGTCTACTGTATTTGCTGCTCACAATGTGGTCTCCTCTACATTGAGGAAATGAGATGTGGAGAAGTAACCCAGTCCACCTTCACGAGGCTACATTTCTTTCAAGAACAAAAACAAAAGGCGCTGGGAAAGCTCAGCAGGTCTGATAGAATCTGCGAGGAAAAATAAATCAGTTAATGTTTCAGGTCCGGTGACCCTTCCTGAGAACTGATGGTGGTTGGGAAAACATCAATTAATGTGTAGAAAATGGGGGTTGGGTGGGGCGTAAACAATAGTATAGAGCCTAAAGAGAGAGAACAGTTAGACAGACAAAGGCCATGATAACGATCAGGCTGGGAGGGTGAAGAGTTGTTAATGGGGACTATGAGATACTAACAACAGGTGGTGTGTAATGGCAAGCCATGTGGATACTGCATCCATTGTACCCAGTGTGGCTTTCTCGACATTGGGGAAACCAAGCGGAGGCTTGGGGACCACTTTGCAGAACACCTCCGCTCGGTTCGCAACAAACAACTGCACCTCCCAGTCGCAAACCATTTCCACTCCCCCTCCCATTCTTTAGATGACATGTCCATCATGGGCCTCCTGCAGTGCCACAATGATGCCACCCGAAGGTTGCTGGAACAGCAACTCATATTCCGCTTGGGAACCCTGCAGCCCAATGGTATCAATGTGGACTTCACCAGCTTCAAAATCTCCCCTCCCCCCACCGCATCCCTAAACCAGCCCAGCTCTTCCCCTCCACCCACTGCATCCCATGACCAGTCCAACCTGTCTCTGCCTCCCTAAACTGTTCTTCCTCTCACCCATCCCTTCCTCCCACCCCAAGCCGCACCTCCATCTCCTACCTACCAACCTCATCCCACCTCCTTGACCTGTCCGTCTTCCCTGGACTGACCTATCCCCTCCCTACCTATACTCTCCTCTCCACCTATCTTCTTTTCTCTCCATCTTCGGTCCACCTCCCTGTCTCTCCCTATTTATTCCCGAACCCTCACCCCATCCCCCTCTCTGATGAAGGGTCTAGTCCCGAAACGTCAGCTTTTGTGCTCCTGAGATGCTGCTGGGCCTGCTGTGTTCATCCAGCCTCACATTTCATTATCTTGGATTCTCCAGCATCTGCAGTTCCCAGTATCACTGTTTACAAGGTCTGGTGTGTGGGTTAGGGAGCTGGGTCATGGGACAGTTTAGGCCCTAAAATTATTGAACTCCATATTGAGTTCAGAGGGCTGCAGGGTCCCCAAGTAGAAAATGAGGTGTTCTAAAGCTTCTTGCAAGAGTTGGTAACACTTTTGGCTGTACAATTGATATAATGCAGTGAGATACCAACAGTTCAATTCTCACACTATCTAATGGTACCATGAACACCTCACATCTCTCTCGCTGAAGGGCAACCTCAACCCTCAACTCATGACCCGAATTAACGTGTTACTAGTTCTCTCGCTCTCTAACGACAAGAGCAGCAATCCTGGCTTCTGGCAACTTGACGCTCCTTTCAGAATTGCTACAGGACAGCTTTTTAAAAATGTGCTTTGAGAATGTGAAGATCTGTTAAGTTATAGCTGCGGTGAGAATCCAGTATAATTGGTCAGACAGCATTAATGTTAACCTAGAGAATTGCGACAGTTTGTAATCCCTGCAGTAACTTCCTCCAACGAACAAGAGGTTTGTTAGCTGACTGGGAAATAAAAAAAAACACAAGCTTCTCTCATCGCCAAGCCGTCCCTCCTCACCTTGTCCAAGGAGCAGGTGCCCAATCCCAGGATTGGGATGCTGTTCCCATCACAGAAGGGAACCCGCCACGGATCCACTGAATCGCCCATCTCTGCCGCTCTCATGGATGCCGCTGAGCTAAGGCTTTTAATACAACCCGATATTTTCCGGGTGGAGCCTGGAGCTATAGGGCGTTCCAAGCCTGGATTTAACCAGCCCTGCCGCTGGTCACGAACCCGCATGTCACCCACTGCCGCTCCCAGCTCAATGCCCACAGTCGCCCACAGCCAACACACGGCGCGCCGCAATGTTGTTTTAAAATACACGGCGACCTTTTAAACTAAAGTAACATTCTCTACACCAAAATAAACCTCTTGCTTGGATCTGCTTCTTTCAGTTTTTTTTAAAAGCACCGTTCCAATATATTTCTAATGTACCCTCGAAAGGAAAGTGACTTTCACTTAGATAGCACCGGTCCCCATCTGGGGACATACTATTTTGTAGCCAGCGAGGAATTTGAGAGGTTATCACTTTGGTAATTCAAGAAACATGGCAGCCAATCCGTACAAGGAAGTTTCCAAAAACAGCAATGTGATAAAAGACTACTTGAACAGTTTTACTGCTCCAGAGGTGTGTAAATACTGTGTGGAGTTTGCACGATCTCCCCATGTCTGTGTTGGTTTGATCCGGTTTCCTCCCACAGTCCAAAGATGTGCAGGTTAGGTGGATTAGCCATGCTAAATTGCCCGTAGTGTTCAGGGGTGTGCAGATTGGGCGGGTCATATGGGGATGGGTCTGGGTGGGATGCTCTGAGGGTCAGTGTGGATTTGTTGGGTCGAAGGGCCTGTTTCCTCACTGTAGGGATTCCTTGAAATCTATGAAATTCTATGAAATAACATCTCTGATCAGGTAGATTTGCAAAAATAGGTTCAACAAAAAAACTCTGATCTTCTTTGAAATGGCACATTGGTGCAGGACTCCTTTATGCCCACCCAAGGCACCAACATTTCAGATAATGTAGTGCACCTGATAGTGCTACGACTGGCAGTGCAGGCTTTTGTCAGTGCAAGAAACATCAGTTTCGCCTCTCCAACAGTGCCCTGCTTGCCTAATGTTACCCTTCTCCCAGTGTAGTGCTCCCTCATTATTGTTTCTCGATCAGTGTAACATTCCCTCAGATTGAACCTCAACAGTGTGTCCCTCCCTTGGTTCTGTCCTTCCAGTAGTGCAGCTCTTCCTCACTATTAACCTTCCGACAGGGCAGCAGTCCCTCAGCGCTGACCCTCTAACAGTGTAGCAGTCCATCAGTATTGACCCTCCGATGGTACAGCACACCTCAGTACTGACCCTCTGACAGTTTAAGCATTCCCTCAGCACTGACCCTATCTCAGGGCAGTGCTCCCTCAGTGTTGACCCTTCAAAAGTGTGACACTTCCTCAGTAGTGACCCTCTGACTTGCAATGATCTCTCAGTATTGACCATCTGAGAATGCGGCACTCCCTCAGCATTGACTCTCCAACAGTGCAGCACTCCCTCAATCCTGACTGTTCAACAGTGCAGCACTCCCTCAGTACAGCCTCTCTGACAGTACAGCACTTCCTCATTACTGATAAGCCGACAACGCAATGCTCCCTCAGTATGGCAATGGCATGTCCAACTGGATTATTCTCTCAAGCCTCTGATCGTGGAGATATCCACTCAGTGCAGGAGTAGTGTTACCGATTGAGACACATTCCTTTTTCATAACACTTGCTGTCGTATTGCAGGAGATAAGGATCCCAAAGGCACTTTGACAATGGTTGAAGGAAGGTAAGTGTGGGGAAAGAAGGCAAGATGGTAAGGTGCCAGGTGGGTATGTAAAGGTTAAGTGTATTAGGTAGTTAGGAATTGGAGGTGGTCAGGTAAGTGGATGCTTGGGACTGGAGAAAGTGGTAGTTGGAGTGAGGGGGGTGCTAAGTGATAAGTATGGTGTCCTTTTTATAGCCAAGTTTTTAATTATTTAACCTTCCTGAGTATTTAGCTATTAGCTGAAGTGAGTCAGAACCCTCCAAGTTCTCTGACTTTATTGAACTCTTTCACATGATTCCAGACTCAATGGAACTACTCACTTGAAAATTTGATAACATTTTTTCTTATTGAAATCCCAGTGCAGAGGCATGCCATTTGACCCATTGAGTCCACACTGACCATGCGAAGAACATCCCACACCCTAACCTTAGATTTCCCTTGGCTAATCCACTTAGCCTGAACATCACTAGATATTATGGTTAATTTAGCATGGCCAATCCACCCAGCCTGCACATCTTTGGACTGTGGCAGGAAGCCGGAGTACCTGGAGGAAACCCACGCAGACACAAGAAGAATGCGCAAACCCCACACCAACAGTTGCCAGAGGATGGAATCAAACCCAGGGCATTGGGGTGGTGAGGCAACAGTGCTAACCACTGAGCCACCATGCTGTCCTCTTGAAATTACCTTACAGAGGAAATTACTTGATCTGTTAGTTTAACTGGCCTATAGTTTCATCTTCTCAATTTCCCTCCCTTCTTACATAGTCTTAGAAAACAAATAGAATTGGTTAATGAATAACTTTTCATAATGTAAGATCAACAGGCTCAAGGCTGCAACACGGCAGTTTCATCTGCCAAGATAAAGGTGATGGTGCAATCAAGGGACAAACTTCAGTCCAGAATTTCATGCTGTCAACATGCATTGCTTCTACAGTATGTTGTATCTTAGTGCACTAATTGACAAAGGTCTAGCATTTTATGTATAATGTGTAAACAAATATACCATAAGACCTAGGAGCAGAAATTAGGCCATTCAGTCTATTGTGTCTGCTCTGCCATTCAATCAATTCTGATAAGTTCCTCATCTCCATTCTCCCAATTTCTCCCCATAACCATCGATCTTCTTGATAATCATGAACCTATCAAGCTCAGTCTTAAATATACTCAATAAACTCGCCTCCACAGCGTTCTGTGGCAGTGAATTCCATAGATTTACCACTCTCTGGCTGAAGAAGTTTCTTCTTATCTCTGTTCTAAAACGTCTTCCCCTTTACTCTAAGGCTGTGCCCTTGGGTCCTAGACTCTCCCACCATAAGACCATAAGACATAGGAGTGGAAGTAAGGCCATTCAGCCCATCGAGTCCACTCCGCCATTTAATCATGGCTGATGGGCATTTCAACTCCACTTCCCTGCACTCTCCCTGTAGCCCTTGATTACTTGTGAGATCAAGAATTTATCAATCTCTGCCTTGAAGACATTTAACGTCCCGGCCTCCACTGCACTCCGTGGCAATGAATTCCACAAGCCCACCACTGTCTGGCTGAAGAAATGTCGTCTCATTTCAGTTTTAAATTTACCCCCTCTAATTTTAAGGCTGTGCCCACGGGTCCTAGTCTCCCCGCCTAACGGAAACAACTTCCTAGCGTCCACCCCTTCTCAGCCATGCATTATCTTGTAAGTTTCTAGTAGATCTCCCCTCAACTTTCTAAACTCTAATGAATACAATCCCAGGATCCTCAGCTGTTCATCGTACATTAAACCTACCATTCTAGGGATCATCCATGTGAATCTCTGCTGGACACGCTCCAGGGCCAGTATGTCCTTCCTGAGGTGTGGAGCCCAAAATTGGACACAGTATTATAAATGAGGCCTAACTAGAGCTTTATAAAGTCTCAGAAGCACATTGCTGTTTTTATATTCCAACCCTCTTGAGATAAACAACAACATTACATTCGCTTTCTTAATCATGGACTCTACCTGCAAGTTAACCTTTAGGGAATCCTGGACCAACACTCCCAGATTCCTTTGTACTTCTGCTTTACGAATTTTGTCACCGTTTAGAAAATAGTCAATGCCTGTATTCTTCTTTCCAAAGTGCAAAACCTTGCATTTGCTCACGTTGAATTTCATCAGCCATTTCCTGGACCACTCTCCTAAACTGTCTAAATCTTTCTGCTGCCTCCCCACATCCTCAGTACTACCTGCCTGTCCACCTATCTTGGTATCATTGGCAAACTTCGCCAGAATGACCCCAGTCCCTTCTATGCTACCAAAGGAAGCATCTTCCCAACATCCATTTGTCCAGGCCATTCAGCATTCTGAAAGTTTCAATTAGATCCCCCCTCTTCCTTCTAAATTCTGAGTATAGTCCCAGAGTCCTCGAACGTTCCTCATATGTTAAGCTTGCCATTCCTGGGACTATTCTTGTGAACCTCCTCTGAACCCAGTTCAGGGCCAACGCATCCTTCCTGAGATATGGTACCCAAAACTGCACACAATACTCCAAATGTGGCCTGACAAGAGCCTCATAAAGTGTCAGTAGTACATCACTGCTTTTATATTCAAGTCCTCTCAATATAAATGCCAACACTGCATTTGCCTTCCTGACCACTGACTTAACCTGAAAGTTTACCTTGAGAGAATCCTGGACAAGAGCTCCCAAGTCTCTTTGCACTTCAGGCTTCTAAATTTTCTCCCCATTTTGAAAATAGTCCATGCTTTTATTCTTCTTACCAAAGGGCGTGACCTCAAGCTTTCCAATGTTGTGTTCCATCTGCCACTTCTTTGCCTACTGTCCTCACCTGTCGAAATCCTTCTGCAGCCTCCCCACCTCCTCAATACTACGTGTCCCTCTGCCTATCTTCGTATCACCTACAAACTTAGCTTGAGTGCCCACAGTTCCTTCATCCAGATCATTAATGTATAAAGTGAAAAGTTGTGGTCCCAACACTGACCCTGGTAGAAAACCACTTGTCACCGGCTGCCATCCTGAGAAAGAGCCTTTTATCCCCACGCTCTGATTTCTGCCAGACAGGGGATTATAGTGCGATTATAAAAAAAAGGATACAGTGGTATCTTTTAAAAATGTCATAATACAGGACTTGCATTAATATGCTCAGCTTTTGTTCTCCTTATTGGTGGAGAAAGCTTTCTTTATGGTTCAATACTGATTCTCAGAAAAGTGAGCTCTTCCCCCAAAGGCCCAGTTTTTTCAAGTTTACAAGAAAATGAATCACTAATGATGATTCTTATTTTTCATTTCTCGTTCCAATTCGCTTTGATCCTGTCCTGATGTATATGGGGTTAGTATTCCACAGCAGTTAGCCATTCATGCAAATCTTGTCCAAGGCAATGGATTTCAGTAGCTTGTTTAACCATGAGAATTAATGCCATGCCCTGATACAGTCATAGAGTCTTACAGCACAGAATCAGACCCTTTTCTCCAACCAATCTATGCTGACCATAATGCTAAACTAAACTAGTCTCACCCACCTGTGTTTGACCCATATCCCTCCAAACATTCCTTATTCATGTACTTATCCAAATGTCTTTCAAATATTGTAACTGTGCCCGCATCCACCAATTCTTCTGGACATTCATTCCGCACATGACCAACTCTCTGTGTAAAAAAAATGCCCCTCCTGTCCTTTGTAAGCCTTTCTCCTCTCACCTTAAAAATATGCCCCTTATTCTTGAAATCCCCCACCCCAGAGAAAAGAAACCTGCCATTCACCTTATCCAACAGCTCAAGATTTTATAAAGCCTCTATAAGGTCACCCCTCAACCACCTACTGTCCAATGAAAAATAGTCCCAGCCAATCCAGCCTCTCCATATAATTCAAATCTTCCATTCCCAACAACATGCTGGTAAATCTTTTCTGAACCTTCTCCAGCTTAATAATATCCTTTCTATAATAGGACGACCAGAACTGGACACAGTACTCCAACAGAGGCCTCACCAAAGTCTTGTACAACCTCAACATGACATCCCAACGCCAATGCTCGAAAGTCTGAGCAATGAAGGCAAGCATGCTGAAACACCCTATCAACATGTGACATAAGCTTGAAAGAATAATGTACCTGAAACAATAGTCTCTCTGTTCTACAACACTATCCAAGGCCCTACTTTAACTTGTATAAGTCCTGCCCTTATTTGTTTTAGCAAAATGTAATACCTCGCAATTATCCATATTAAACTGCATCTGCCACTCTCGGCTATCGAACGAATTGATCAAGATCTCTTTGCAATTTTAGATAACCATCTTCACTGTCCACGATACCACCAATTCTGGTGTTATCTGCAAACTTACTAACTGTTTCTTCTATATTCTCATCTAAATCATTGATATAAATCACAAACATAAGTGGACCCAGTACTGACCCCTATGGGAACACTGCTGGTAACAGGGCTTCAGTCCAAAAAACAACCCTTTACCTAAGATGGTGCTTGGCCTGCTGTGTTCATCCAGCTCCACACTTTGTTATCTCGGATTCTCCAGCATCTGCAGTTCCCATTACCTCTACCACCACTCGCTGTCTCCTACCACTAAGACAATTTTGTTAACAATTGGCAAGCTTACACTGAATCCCATGTGATCTATCTTTACTAATTAGACTACCATGTTGAACCTTGTCAAAGGCTTTACTAAAGTCCAAGTAATCAATGTCTACACTCTGCCCTCAATGTTCTTGGTTACTTCCTCAAAAAAAATCAATCAAGTTGTGAAACACGATTTCCCCTCACACTAAACCATGCTGACTATCCCTAATCATTCCTTGCCTCTCCAAATGCATATAAATCCTATCTTTCAGTATCATTTCCAACAACTTACTGACCACCAAAGCCAGACTCACAGAGTCTGCCATTCCCCAGGCTTTTTACAACCCCCCCTTAAATAAAGGCATAACATTAACCACTCTCCACTCATCCAGCACCACAACCATTGTTATAGATGATATTAATATTTCCTCATAATTTCCTCCCTAGCTTCCCACAGCATCCTCGGATACAATAGACCAGGTGCTGGAGATTCATCCACCTTTACATTTTCCTTTATGATGTGAACTGTTTTCAAAGCACCAATATTTTGTTCCTGATTTATGTAATCTGATTTTGGTGTCTTTCACATAGGTTTACTAATATTCCAGCTTCAAAAGGTGAAGTTTTCATTTATTTACATATATAGTCCATTTAATTCCTGTGTTTGATAACAAAATTACATATTGCTGTTCTGTGCTAGCTTCTAAACTCCAGTTTTCAGACCTCCTGACTGTCAATGTCTGCAAATATAAGTGATTACCCATTATCAGTGGACTGTGCTGGCCTCACTGGTCATCACTGAATAAAAAGTACTCATTTATCATATTTTCTTTTCTTCATCAAACCACGTGCATTCTTATAATGTTTCCTGAACTAAAACAAGGCAATCCCGTTGTACTTTCAGGTTATAGTAAATTTTCAGATGAAAAATAAGCCAAATGGACATACTACAACAACAGAAATAAGGAGGGAATTACAAAGGTTATTTTGTCTGTGAATCCTGGTATTCCAAAATAAGAAGAGAGAATGCTGGAGATACTCAGCAGGTCTGGCAGTATCAGTGGAGAGAGAAACTGAGTTAACATTTCAAGTCCAGTATTAAGTAAAATTAAGTAATTACTTCAGAAATTAAGTAAACCTATTTTCAAGAAAATTGAATCTATGCTACTTAGCTATCCAGTGTGAGAGTGACAGTTCTATGTTAAGAATAACAATATAAGATTACAACATGATGATCAGTGGTGACTTTCCCAAAAAATGATAACGGCAGCTACCTTTAAACTGTGATCTGAAGTAAATCGTTATAAAAATGCCACTGGCTAAACAGTGAGGATGCGATTCATGAGCTGGCCAGTTCAGTGATCCATGTGGATGGCAAGTCAGCTCCAGATTGGACTGTAAAAGCTACAAAGCTATTGAACAACATCAACAACATTATTGAACATGTCATTCTTATGTCAAAATACATGCACCACAGAAGGAAGCTTGTGATGTAGCTGAAAACAGTTCAAGGAAGATTAATCCAAAAGCAAAAGAAACACAGTTTTAAATTCAATGCTAAGATAACAAGGTGTAGAGCTGGATGAACACAGCAGGCCAAGCAGCATCAGAGGAGCAGGACAGCTGAGTTTCAGGTCTTTAAATTCAATGGACTGAATTTGGGAAGATGTAGTTAATCAAAAAGTGAAATCAAGGCAAAAGAGCTTGTTATTAAATTGGGAAATAATAATGACACTGTTACAGTATAGATAGAAAACACAAATCCAGAACTAAAATCAATAAATAAGGCTAAAAGTTCCGAAAATCATAAAAGTACAACACTAAAAAGTTTTATATATTACTTCCTCTTGAGTTTCTCCACTAACTCTTTGGGGATCATGATGGGTTAATTGGGTTGATATTCTCTTGAGTTTATGAAAGGTGATCGATTGAAACATTTAAGATTCTGAAGGGGCCTGTCAGGGGCTTGACACCAACAGGTTGGTTTCCCTGGGCATGGAAACTAGAACAAAGAGGCACAGGTTTAGGATTACGGACAAATCATTTAGAACTGAGATGAAGAGAAATAACTTCACTGTGAATCTTTGGAATCCTCCATTTCAGGTATTTGAGAATGCCCCATCATTAAATGTCTTTAAGGCTAAGGTAGTCAAACGTTTAGCATTTGAAAGAATCAACGAACATGGGGAGCAAGAATGTAAAAATATCCATCATTGTACTGACTGGCAGAGCAAGCTCAAACAGCCATATGAACTACTCTTATCCTTACATATTCTCCAAAACACTGTGTTCTATTCTTTAACCAGTTTCAAAACTGAGCTGTTACTGGCCAACCCTCTCTCAGTGCAGCCTCCAGGTAATATTGAGGTGAAGCAATGGAATTGGAGAAAGAAAGGTAAACGGAGGCACAATGGAAACATTTTCAGGAGTGGATGTTATTTCTAGTGACAGGTGTGATGATTGCCCCTGCATCTTGGAGATATCATTAACCCTGAAAAACTGTGTGATCTGTTGTGACTTTGCGAGCACTCCTAAAATGTGTGCTTGTCACCCAAAACACTGCATTCTACTATCACAGAGGTGTCTATCTGATGTAAGTTTGTCATAAAAAGTTAGAGGAAGCAGATATTTTCATAGCCAGAAATTGGACTAGTGAGAGAGATATAGTGGACAAAGACTAATAAACAGTTTGGGGTGGCATACAAGATGGTTTAGCACAGATAATGTGTGATTACAGAGAGTGCATACTGGGTAGCAGATAACGGAAAGAAGAATTTTGTAGACAAAGTATTTTGTCAAGAGGAATTTTGTAGAGAGAGACTTGTTGCAGAGAGAGAGAGAGCTTTTGCAGAGAGAGCTATTTTGTGGGCAGAGGGATTTTAGTAGAGGGAGAGGGAAGAAAGTAGAAAGAGAGAGAGGGATTTTGCAAAGCCAGCAAATCTGCAAAAGAGGATTTTTCTTGGAGATGGATTTTACAGAGCTGGGTAATTTTCTGAGATAGGAATTTTCCTGAGAGAGATCTTACAGTATCATGACTGCTCGAACCTTTTCCTTCATCAGCAAGCTGACTTTACAATTCAGCAGTTTACACATTGGACATTGCCTAATGGCTCACTTGATGTTTAAAACAGGCTTCACAGATCTGAGAATGACCAGATTATTTGTCTTAAAATCAAAGTTTAACATTATGCAAATAGAGATGACTTTGTGCCCTTGATGTTTAACAATCTCTATGGAGCAATAGGGTAATATCCAAGGGATAACAAGCTGTAGAGCTGGATGAACACAGCAGGCCAAGCAGCATCAGAGGAGCAGAAAGGCTGATGTTTCGGGCTTAGACCCTTTTTCAGAAATGGGGCGGGGATGGGGTTTCTGAAATAAATAGGGAGAGAGGGGGAGGAGGATAGAAGGTGGATAGAGGAGAAGATAGGTGGAGAGAAGACAGACAGGTCAAAGAGGTGGGGATGGAGCCAGTAAAGGTGAGTGTAGGTGGGGGAGGTAGGGAGCAAATAGGTCAGTCCAGGGAGGACAGACAGGTCAAGGGGGTGGGATGAGGTTAGTAGGTAGGAGATGGGGGTGGGGCTTGGGATGGGTGGAGGGGATAGGTGAGAGGAAGGACAGGTTGGGGGGGTAGGGACGGGCTGGGCTGGTTTTGGGATGCAGTAGGCGGAGGGGAGATTTTGAAGCTTGTGAAGCCCACATTGATGCCATTGGGCTGCAGGGTTCCCAAGCAGAATATGAGTTGCCGTTTCTGCAACCTTTTCTGGCTCCATCCCCGCCTCTTTGACCTGTCTGTCTCTTCTCCACCTATCTTCTCCTTTATCCATCTCCCCATCACTCCCTATTTATTTCGGAGCCCCCCCTCCCCCATTCCTGAAGAAGGGTCTAGGCCCGAAATGTCAAGCTTTCCTGCTCCTCTGATGCTGCTTGGCCTGCTGTGTTCATCCAGCTCTACACCTTGTTGTCTCAGATTCCCCAGCATCTGCAGTTCCTGCTATCTCTAAAATCCAAGGGAATTCACGACAAGCTGCGCAATTCTTTGGCAAAAAGAAAATTCAATATGACACTGAAAAGTCATAGAGTCATAGAGTCATAGAGCTGTACAGCATGGAAACAGACCTTTTGGTCCAACGTGTCCATGCTGATCAGATATCCTAAATTAATCTAGTCCCATTTGCCAGCATCCCTTTAAGCCCATTCAGATGCCTTTTAAATGTTTTAATTGTACCACATTCCACCACTTCCTCTGCCAGCTCCTCTCACTCACGCACCAAACTCAGCGTGAAGATATTGCCCCTTAGGTCCCTTTTAAATCTTTGCCCTCTCACCTTAAACCTTTGCCTCGATGAATAGAAGATAATTCACATGTTTGATGATAGCTTCCTCCAATATTAATGAGGAAGAATATCATCTTCATTCACAGTGACATTCAATGAACAGCAAAACTCAATACAACGTGAAAGTAAATGTACCAACTTAACGTTAACCCAAGAATATGAATTAAACCCCTATCTGACCAGCTCACAAAGCAGAATAGAACAGCTACCTGTTGAGTTCCAACGTATCAGTGTACATTTCTTGACATTCTTAATGTCAAGCTGACACCTCTCCACCGTAGAACAGACACAATTGTGTTTTTCTTACTATATTTCTTCCCAAACGTTTGCTACTTACAGCTGCTTAAGAAGCGCAGATGTTTTTTCTTCATGGAACTGATTCATCTTGCCTGATCTCAGTACTTCTCAGGTAACTTAGTCTAAACCTTATTTTGAATTGCGTTTATTAGCATGCAAAAATGTCTCCACCTTTATATCTGTATAAAATCTTGTATATCTTGTATAAGAGGTGACCTAACAGAGACATACGAGATGATAAAAGGATTAGAGAGGGTGGACAGTGACAGCCTCTTTCCTCAGATGGAGATGGCTAGCACGAAGGGACATAGCTTTAAATTGAAGGTTGATAGATATAGGACAGATGTCAGAGGTAGGTTCTTTACTTAGAGTAGTAAGAGCATGGAATGCTCTGCCTGCAACTCGCTAAGTTTAGGGGCATTTAAATGGTCATTGGATAAACATACGGATAGTGAGTTTTGAGAAGATTTGTAGCTCAGGTTGAGGTTCTGGATGTGAGTTTGCTCGGTGAGCTGGAAGGTTCGTTTCCAGACGTTTTGTCACTTTTTTTTGAAAAAATATACTTTATTCATAGAACATACAAAAAAAAAACATTGATACACCTACCCAGTCATGCAAGCCACCCCGGGTTACCCAGGGGGTACGTACACCAACTAAAGGAAAAAACAAAACAAAGAAAAAAAAACAAAGCAAAGAAAATACCCCGGCAGTCGTCTCCCCACACAGTCCCCGTTGGGCCCCTGACCAGTTGGGGAAGGCGCCAGCTGGGTCCAGTTACCAGACAGGGCCCTTGTTTCTATTCTGGATGAGGGTTTTCATATAGTGGTCTTTCCCCACCGCGCCTTGGCGGTGGCTGCCCCAAGCTTTAGCGCGTCCCTCAGCACATAGTCCTGGACCTTGGAGTGCGCCAGTCTGCAACACTCGGTCGGGGTCAGTTCTTTCAGCTGGCAGACCAGCAAGTTGTGGGCAGACCAAAGAGCGTCTTTCACCGCATTGATAGTCCTCCAGGCGCAGTTGATGTTGGTCTTGGTGTGCGTCCTGGGAAACAGCCCATAGAGCACGGAGTCCTGCATCACGGAGCTACTCGGGGCGAACCTTGACAAATACCACTGCATCCCCCTCCAGACCTCCTGCGCATAGGCACACTCCAGAAGGAGGTGATCGACAGTCTCATCCCACCCGCAGCCGCCTCGAGGGCAGCGTGCGGTGGCACAGAGATTCTGGGCATGCATAAAGGATCTCACTGGCAGAGCCCTTCTCACCGCCAGCCAAGCAATGTCCTTGTGCTTGTTTGAAAGTTCTGGCGCTAAGGTATTCTGCCAAATGACTTTGGCAGTCTGCATGGGGAACCACACGACAGGATCCACCCTCTCCTTTTCCCGAAGGGTCTCAAGAATACTACGTGCTGACCACTGCCTGACGGCCTTGGTGGTCAAAGGTGTTTCCTTTAAAAAATTCTCCATGAAGGACAGGTGGTACAGAACAGTCCAACTACTTGGAGTGTTCCGCAGCAACAAGGTCAGGCCCATCCTTCGCAACACCAGGGACAGGTAGAACCTCAGTAAGTAGTGACACTTGGTGTTTGCGTACTGAGGATCTACGCACAGCTTGATGCAGCTGCAGACAAAGGTAGCCATCAGGGCAAGGGTGGCGTTCGGTACGCCCTTTCCCCCATTTTCCAGGTCTTTGTACATGGTGTCCCTGTGGACCCAGTCCATCCTTGACCCCCAAATGAAGTAGACGATGGCCCGGGTGACCGCAGCAGCACAGGTCCAGGGAATAGGCCAGGCCTGCGCCACAAACAACAGTACTGAAAGCCCCTTGCACCTGACAACCAGGTTCTTACCCGCGATGGAGAGGGACCGGAGCGTCCACCTGCCCAGCTTCTGCTTCAGTTTGGTGATACTCTCCTCCCAAGTCTGAGTGCACGCCCCAGCTCCACCAAACCAAACACCCAGCACCTTCAGGTAAGGGGATGAAGGAGTGGTCATCCCAGTTCCTGAAGAACATGGCCTCGCTCTTACCCCTATTGACTCTGGCACCCGAGGCCAGTTCAAACTGGCCGCAGATGTCCAACAGCCTACTCACCGACCGACGACATCATCCATGTACAGGGAGGTCTTGACCTGAAGGCCTCCGCTGCCTGGGATAGTCACGCCCTTCAGGCTCACGTCCTTCCTGATGGATGCGGCGAAGGGCTCCACACAGCACACGAGCAAGGCAGGAGAGAATGGGCAGCCCTGCCTGACTCCAGATCTGACAGGAAAACTGTCCGATTCCCACCTGTTGATCGAGACTGCGCTGACGATGTTGGTGTAGAGCACCGGATCCAATTGCGGATGCCCTCCCCGAACCCCAATTTGGATAGGATGTCCCTCATGTAAGCATGAGAGACCCTGTCGAAGGCCTTCTCCTGGTCCAGGCTGACGAGGCAGGTGTCCACCCGCCTGTCCTACACGTAGGCGATCGTATCCCTGATGAGCGCGAGGCTCTCAGCGATCTTCCTGCCCGGCACAGCACAGGTTTGGTCAGGGTGAATCACCGACTCCAGGACAGACCTGACCTGGTTGGCTATGACCTTGGCCAGGATTTTGTCGTCCACGTTCAATAGTGAAATGGGACACCAATTCTTAATTTCTTCCCTCTCCCCCTTCCTCTTGTAAATGAGGGTGATGATGCCCTTCCTCATGGACTTGCACATTTCCCCTGCCTGAAGCGCACTATTGTACACCTCCAGCAGGTCCTGGCCGACCAGGTCCCACAGAGCGGAATACAGCTCGACCGGTAAGCCGTCGCTCCCGGGAGTCTTATTCCTCTCAAAGGACTTGAGGGCTCTGGTCAACTCATCCAGGGATATCAGCCAGCCCAGCCACTCCCTCATGCCATTGTCCAAGACCTCCGTGATAGATGACAGGAACGACTCGGAGGCTGTGCTGTCTGTGGGCTTCGCGTCGTACAGTCCGGTATAGAAGGATGTGCTGTTCCTCAAAATGTCAGGCTGAGACGACGTCACTGAGCCATTGTCCTCCTTCAGCCGGCTAAGCACAGAGCTCTCTTTGTGCACCTTCTGAAAGAAGAAACGCAAGCACACATCGTCCTGCTTCACAGAGCGGACCCTGGACCGGAGGATTATCCTGGAGGCCTCCACGGCAAAGAGCGAGGCTTGCTGGCCCATCACCTCACGGAGATCCTCTGTGACATCGACCCCCATCAACTGCAGAAGGAGCAGGTTCTACACCCTTTTCTGGAGTCGCGACAGCTTTCCCCACCTCTCTCTTGCCTTCCGAACACCCTTGAGGACAAAGAACCTCTCGATGTTCTCCTTCACTGTCTCCCACCAGTCGCCTGGAGACTCAAAGAGGGGTTTCATGGTTCTCCAACCAGCGTACTCCCTCTTAAGCTTCTCAACGTTCTCTGGGGTCAACAGAGTCGTGTTGAACTTCCACATCCCCTTGCCGGCCTGCTGGTCATCCTGTAAGTGACAGTCGGCCAGCAGGAGGCAGTGGTCAGAGAAGAACACTGGCTCGACGCCGGTGGACCTGACCGAGAACGCCCGTGACACAAACAGGAAATCTATCCTTGAGCGGATAGACCCGTCTGGCCGCGACCAGGTGTATCTCCGCTGCGCTCTGTCTGCAGGGGAGCTGAAGACGTCGAGCAGCTTGGAATCCTTCACTGTGCCCATCAGGAATCTGGACGTGACGTCCAGTTGACTCCCCCCACCCGCTGTCCCCACGCCGGACCTTCCATCTGCATCAATGATGCAGTTGAAGTCTCCGCCTAGGATGACCAGCCTGGATGTAGTCATCAGGGGTGGAAGCCACTGCAGGACAGCTAACCGCTCACTCTGTACCGCTGGAGCGTACACATTGATCAGCCTCAGGGGAGCGTTCTTGTAGGTGACATCAGCCACTCGGAGGTGCCCCACCACCACCTCCTGAACTTGAGAGATTGTGAAGTTGCACCCCTGCAGCAGAATGGCCAGGCCCGAGGAGCGACAGTTGTTACCCCCCACCCCGATCAGATTGAAGGCCCACAGGTCCAGGCACCCGACCATTTCCTGTACCTGCTGAGGTGCGGTATCCCACACTCCTGCAGAAACAGGAGTCTGCCTCCTCAAAGGGGTGTCCTTCCTCATCTGTACGCATCTATATGAGGAAGGACACCACTTTGGTTGGGACAACACTTCCATCCGAGGACAAGCCAAACAGAGACACGCACGACAATTCCTAGAAACATGGCATTCCAACCGGAACTCCATCAACAAACACATTGATTTGGAGCCAATCTACCATCCTCTGAGAAAAAGAACAGGAAATGACATCACCAACGCAGGAAATGACATCACCAACATAAGGCAACCTAAACAGATAAATAGAAAGTGGGATATAACACCAGCGCTTCACCGGAGGCTCACTGATGATGTTACCTAGAATGGTGACGAAACGTCTGAAAACGAACCTTACAGCTCAGCGAGCAAACTCACATCCACAAACATATGGATAATAATGGAATAATGTAGTTTAGATGGGCTTCAGTTTGGTTTTACAGGTTGGTGCAACATCGAGGGCTGAAGGTAAGAAAGTGTGGAGCTGGATGAACACAGCAGGCCAAGCAGCATCTTAGGGGCACAAAAGCTGACGTTTTGGCCCTAGACCCTTCATCAGAAAAGGGGGAGGGGAGAGGGTTCTGAAATAAATAGGGAGAGAGGGGGCGGTGGACCGAAGGTGGATAGAGGAGAAGATAGGTGGAGAGGAGACAGCCAAGTTAAAGGGGCAGAGGTGGAGTCTGTAGAGGTGAGTATAGGTGGGAAGGTAGGGAGGGGATAGGTCAGTCTGGGGAGGACGGACAGGTCAAGGGGGCAGGATGAGGTTAAGAGGTAAGGAATGGAGATGCGGCTTGAAGTGGGAGGAGGGGATAGGTGAGAGGAAGAACAGGTTCGGGAGGTGGGGATGAGCTTGGCTGGTTTTGGGATGCAGTGGGGGGTGGGGAGATTTTGAAGCTTGTGAAATCCACATTGATACCATTGGGCTGCAGGGTTCCTGAGATGTTATTTGGATAACATCCCATTGATTTCTATATTTCTAGAAATCAATGTCCTTTATCTGCTTACACAGAGGTATGCAGACATGCCTTAAAACTTCCTGTTCAACTAGAATTAGGTGTAAAACTTTGTAACTCCTTATCTTCCTGCACATAGGTATGCAGACACTGCCCTCAGCTTCCTGCCTGAATAGAATTAGAGATAAACCGTGCAAATTTTTATCTTTCTGTGGGGGGGTACGTGGAAACTGTCTCAAATAAGGTTCAGTGAGGAGCATTTGTAAAGGTGTGAGATTTCTGAAGTATATAACTTCTGTTTCTGACAAAGGGGCCAGGGCACTGACTTTTGTTCAAGCCAGACACTTTGGTGGCTTGAAATTACATTCTGTCACTTCAGCAACTTGAAATCGCCTCCTGTCATTGGCAGTCACTTCACGAACGATCGATACTATATCCTGCTCTCGTTATGTTTTCGATGTAGTAATTGTTTTGTGTCACCTCATTGTCTGATGTGATGATTGTTTCATGTAACATGCCATTGTGAGATGTAAAATTGCTTTATGTATTATGCACTTGATAAGGTATAAAAAGCAGGTACTGTCCACTGCTCTAGGAGAATTGCTTACGAGACTCTGCACTCTGTGTCAGGTTGAGTACAGTGATTCTCCCCAGCTTGTACTTGCTTGGTAATAAATGATTCATGTTTTTCTAAACAGGTCAGTGTCTTGTTATTGCATCAAGTCAGTGAGGGTCTCCGAAAGCGAACCTAACATTTGGCACTGCGAGCAGGGTTCCAACATGTACAGCAGTCTCATGTGGAGAGCTGAATAAGTGATCGTTCGAGTATCAGTGGAGTGAGACGGATGGGCCCGCAAGGTACCATTCACCTTGGTCTCTCTCACTAACCTGCCACCCGTGCGACCCCTCATCCCTGCGTGGCTCTGTACTGACGTAATCCCAAGATGACTCATGGTCTTGAACACCGCTAAATCCTAACGCCTGGAGGTTCAAGTCCCCCAGTGGCTGGGGTTAGAGTCCCCAGGTCAGGTATCTGGGAAAAATCCGGGAGGTTAGAGTCCCCCGGTGGTCAGGTAAAATTAACTAGGTAAGTTCGGGAGGAGGGTAGTATAAGATTGGGAAGGTATAATAAGTGTTCAGACCTAGGTATAGAATAGTTACGGTGTCTGTGTATCTCAACCACCCTGCCTTAGAGGGGTTGTTAAGAGGGAAATCCCCCATGCGAAGGTCAGGACCCTGAAGGGGGTGTTGAGACTAAGGACACTGGTGTAATATATAGAAACAAGTAAAAAGTGAAAGCGCTAAAAATGGGGGAAACTATAGATAAGTCGGGTGTTGGAATGCCTTTACATTGGTTATGCCAGGATGACCCCGAAAATGAAGTACCGTACAGACATCTGTCGGCATGCCTAAACAAAAAAATTGGGAAATGAGAGTTGGCTATTAGGGGGAACGTGGAATATAGATCTGTACTAAAGCAGAAGAGGCACTGGAAAGGGTTAATGTGATTCTGGAGAAAGAGAGCTGAGGAGCTGACTGAAAAATCAAAACTGGCCAGTTGGGTGGACCCAAGGCTGGAATCGAACCCAGGTCCCTGGCACTGTGAGGCTGCAGTGCTAACCACTAAGCCACCATGTCACCCTCTGGTTAATGGCCCCTCTGATTATATAGACACTAGACCTAGAGATGAGAAGGAAGAGCTTGCTGTACAAATCCCAACAGCTATCTGTTTTGCTTTAATGGAGCTGGGACTTGTGTGCATGCTCTAGTCACTAATCACCCGCATAATGTTTCCTGGCCCCATTGGTGCGCAAAGAGAAATTGCACCACTAGAGGAGGACTGTTGAACTGCCCCTGCTTAGAATCTAAGCCAATAACTGTGATCCCGGGCAGACAGTGGACTTGTGGGGATTGCAATGGCACCCACATAGAAATGGACTACGGGTCATTTCCGTTTAACTCTGCAAATTTCCATCCATATAAGGGTCCGTCCTCCTGGAATAACTATCAAGAAATATGTGAGTATGTTACCTGCTACCGGATTCGTTTTCCTCCTTAACAAGACCTTCACAACTGCCACTCCAACTTTGCTGGTGCTGTTTGCTGTTGGGACCATTGGGCGGTCCCTTGTCCCCAACGAGCACGAACTCAACAGCAAATTGTCACATGCTTCCTGAACCAGGGGTTTTGCGCTGCATGGCAGAACCCAATTGCCTTGGGCTCTTCCTGAGAACTGTCAGCTTGGGAGGCTTCCCAGGGGTGGTGGCTGCAAAAAAATCAAAATTACCTTATACGTGGACTCCCCGCCCTGGGAAACAGCACAATGACAGCATTGGAGGCAGTCAACCAAGAATTAGCCGAACTTCAGCTCCATGCTCAGCAAACCCTGTATGCAGTGGACTATCAATTGGCTCAGCAAGGAGGAGTATGGACTATTACAGGGGATAAGTGCATTACCCATGTTACCAACGAGTCCTATAACATTACCCAGGCTATTCAAGCCATACAGGTGCAGTTGGAACAGTACAGAGAGTGACTCCGACCTGGGGAGGGTTTGTTAGGATGGCTTATGGGCGGTTCTTGGGGCTCATACCTGCTACATGGGTTAGTTCTCGTAGTTATCATAGCGGTCTGCTGTACATTTATGGCATGCCTGAACCCTTGCTGCAGACTTGTGTTTAACAGGCTGGTAGCTCCCTTCTCGGCACCGATATAGGTTATCATGAAATGATAAAAGGAGGGAATGAGATGTTATTGGGATAACATCCCATTGATTTCTATATTTCTATAAATCAATTTCCGTTATCTGCTTACACAGAGGTATGCAGACACTGCCATAAAACTTCCTGCTCAACTAGAATTAGGTGTAAAACTTTGTAACTCCTTATCTTCCTGAACATCGGTATGCAGGCACTGCCTTCAGCTTCCTGCCTGAATAGAATTAGAGTTAAACTGTGCAAATCTTTATCTTCCTGCACGGGGGTATGTGGAAACTGTCTCAAATAAGGTTCAGTGAGGACCATTTGTAACAGTGTGAGATTTCTGAAGTATGTGACTTCTGTTTCTGACAAAGGGGCCAGGGCACTGACTTTTGTTCCAGCCAGACACTTCGGCGGCTTGAAATTACATTCTGCCACTCGGCAACTTGAAATCGCCGCCTGTCATTAGCAGTCACTTCACGAACAATTGCTACTATATCCTGCTCTCTTTATGTTTTCGATGTCTGTTGTAGTGATTGTTTCATGTAACATGCCATTGTGAGATGTAAAATTGCTTTATGTATCATGCACTTGATAAGATATAAAAAGTGGGTACTGTCCGCTGCTCGGGGAGAATCGCTTATGAGACTCTGCACTCTGTGCTGGGTTGAGTACAGTGATCCTCCACAGCTTGTACTTGCTTTGTAATAAAGGATTTGTGTTTTTCTAAACAAGTCAGTGTCTTGTTATTGCAGCAAGTCCGCGAAGGTCTCCAAAAACGAACCTAACATTCCCAAAGGGAATATGACAATTCCTTCACCTCTGCCTAATCTGCTCCCAGGATGAGGCATTCCACTCCCGCACATCCCAGGTGTCCTCATTCTTCAAGGGCTGCAACTGCCCTCCCACAGTGGTCAAGCACGCCCTCGCCGTGTCTCCCGCATTTCTTGCAACTCACCCCTCACACCCCGTCCCCACAATAATCGCCAAAAGAGAATCCCCCGAGTCCTCACATACCACCCCACCAACATCCGTATACAAGCATCATCCTCCGACACTTCCACTATCTACAATCCTACCCCACCACCAAAGACACTTTTCCATCCCCACCCTTTTCTGCCATCCGGAAAAGCCACTCTCTCCAGGACTCCCTTGTCCGCTCCACACTCCCCTCCAACCCCACCACACCCAGCACTTACCCCCTGCAACCGGAGGAAGTGCTACACTTGCCCCCACACTAGTTCCCTCACCTCCATTCCAGGCCCCAAGATGTCTATCAACATCAAGCAGATGTTTACCTGCACATCTGCCAATGTGGTATACTGCATCTGCTGTACCCGTTGTGGCCTCCTCTACATTGGGGAAACCAAGCATAGGCTTGGGGACCACTTTGCAGAACACCTACTCTCGGTTTGCAACAAACAACTGCACCTCCTAGTCGCGAACCATTTCAACTCCCGCTCACATTCCTTCAATGACATGTCCATCCTGGGCCTCCTGCTGTGCCACAACGGTGCCATCTGAAGGTTGCAATAACTGCAACTCATATTCCGCTTGGGAACCCTGCAGCCCAATGGTATCAATGTGGATTTCACAAGCTTCAAAATCTCCCCTCCCCCCACTGCATCCCAAAACCAGCTTATCCCATCCCCACCTCCCTAACCTGTTCTTCCTCTCACCTAGCCCCTCCTCCCACCTCAAGCTACACCTCCATTGTCTACCTCCTAACCTCATCCTGCCCCCTTGACCTGTCTGTCCTCCACGAACTGACCTATCCCCTCCCTACCTCCCCACCTACACTCACCTTTACTGGCTCCATCTCCATGCCTTTAACTTGTCTGTCTCCTCTTCACCTATCTTCTCCTCTATCCACCTGCGGTCCACCTGTCCCTCCCTCCCTATTTATTTCAGAACGCTCTCCCCATCCCCCTTTTCTGATGAAGGGTCTCGGCCTGAAACATCAGCTTTTGTGCTCCTAAGATGCTGCTTGGCCTGCTGTGTTCATCCTGCTCCACACTTGGTTATCTCGGATTCTGCAGCATCTGCAGTTCCCATTATCTCTGATCGAGGGCCAAAGGCCCTGGACTGTGCTGTAGTGTTCTATGTTCTGTCTGAACAATTTTATATCAAATGGTTGAGTCAATAAGCTCCAATGAAAACAATCTCACATGTTGAATCTGGAAGTTTTCTACAAAAGCTGGCATATTATAGTCAAAGTATATTAGTGTTACTTTGCATGAGGACAGCAGAGTTCAAAATGTTGACGGAACATTAATAATCCTAAAATCTCTTTTTCTACTGTCGAGTACCTCTTCTGATATTGGTTTACTTTTTTTTAGCAAGCATTCTATCAATTTTCTATTCCTGATTCATCATCTTAGCAGCAAGACTGTACCAATGGGATACCTACCAGGATGTAATGGCCTAGTAGTATTATCACTGGACCAGTGATGTTCTGGGGACCCAGATTTGAATCCTTTCATGGCTGATGGTGGAACGTGAATTCAAAACATTCTGGAATTAATAGTGCGATGATGACTGTGAAACCATTATTGATTGTTTGGCAAAAAAGCCCATCTGGTTCATGCATGTCCTGTAGGGAAGGAAATCTGTCATCCCTCCTTGGTCTGACCTACATTTGACTTCAGACCCGCAGCAATGTGGTTGACTTTCAACCAAAGATGGGCAATAAATGCAGGCCTAGCCAACAATGCCCTTATCTTCTGAATGAATTAAAAAAAAAACAAACTCCTAAGTCATTGGGATCATTCTAAGGTTTTGCAAGTTCAGGGGTAGCCAACACTGGATCATTTATAAAACTGCCTTCTGCTTCTCAAAGACTGCAAGGTATTTTACTGACAACACTATCTTTGCATATTTTACAAGACCTGTGTGAAACATGCGCAGAAATTAGGTACAAAGTTCCCGTAAAGCCCACACATTCTCAAAAATCACGATTTCTTATTTAGTTTTAGGAACTGGAAGAATTCTATCAGAGCCTGCAGTTTTGCTTGGCAATACTTGCCCTTACCCTACAATGTTTTGGAAGTAGGTTATCTTGTTTTTGTGAATCCATCATGGCAATATTTATTCTTAAGCAACTAACTGAGTAAACAGGCTTTCTAATTGTTGTACATGTTTTTCCAAGTTATTTCTATATATTATATCATCCAAATAAACCATACAGCTAGGCACTTTAGCTACAAGTTGCTTGATAGTCATAGTGGGAAGCAAGGCGGTTACATCTGCTGCCTCACGGCGCCAAGAGTCTGGGTTCGATTCCAGCCTTGGGCTACTGTCTGTTTTAGAGTTTACATGTTCCCACATTGTCTACATGGATTTCTGTCAGATGCTTTGATTTCCTGCTACAGTCCAGAGATGTGTAGGTCAGATGGATTGGCCATGTTAAATTACCCCATAGTGTCCAGATATATGCAGGCAGGTGGGCTAACCATGTGATAAGTCTTTGTGGCATTTTTAAACCCAAATAGAATGATTCTACACTGATACAATCCTTTTGAAAATACAAAGATTGATACCTCTTAAGCTTTTTACGTTAGTGGTACTTGTCACTACTTCTTCAATAGATCAATCTTAGGCAGAAATTACAGACTGCCAACCCTATTGAGAGAGCCCTCTGAGAAATTGGGTATGAACCTATTTTCAGTACTGTAATGACTTTTTGGTCATCTAAGCTGAATCTAGATGATCCATCTGGCATAGGAACAAATATCACCAATGAAGACTGACTGCTTTGCTTCAATCTGATAAACATTGCAAATGCTAGAATTCTAACATATTTAGAATATTCTGAAATTAAAAAATAGAAAGTTCGAGAGAAACTCAGCAAGTCTGTGGATGTAATTTTTTAGCATGTACTGAATTTCCATTCCCAACTGGGTTTGGTAGACTGAGTGATAGAGTTGTAGAGATTTTATTGCATGGAAAAAGGCTCTTCGTTTCATCATGCCCCCACTGTCAAACACCCTTCTTTTGTAATCCCATTTTCCAGTAAATGACCAAAGACTTATATACCCTGGTCTTTCAAACTCTCATCTAAATAGTTCTCACATTCTTTAAGCATTCTTGCCTCTAATATCCTTTTAGGCAGTTAGTTCCAGATTCTTACCCAATTAAGATGTTGTTTGATCGGTTCTAATTTTCAGGGATTCATAATTTGTTTGGCTAACATTTCGCATCCTGTATATAAACCTTTAAGAACACAAAAAATACATCTGTTGAAAATCATGCCCAAACTATGCTTGGCAATTTATATCCTGCGGTTCTGAAGTCACATGTAGGTCAGGCCAGGGAGGGATGGCATATTTCCTTCCCTACAGGATATGCATGAACCAGATGGGCTTTTTCGCCAAACAATCAATAATGGTTTCACAGTCATCATTTTGAGAATGTGTGGGCTTTACGGGAACTTCTAATGTAACCTTATTAAATCTTCCCATTGTCTTAAGTTACTGAAAGTCCCAGTATTTCAGTATGGCTAGTTGAAATGTAAAGGTTTGCTTTCTGAGCTATCTACATCTTCTACCTCATTCTTATTGTCTTTGTCATCCACTATTCTTGCCACATGACATTCTCATTTCCTCTCATTTTCCTCCATATAATGATCTTGCTTTAACATGTTTACATAGCATAACCAATTCATCTCCTTGCAATCAGGATCATCTACCAGAAATTTCACCTTATTAACTCTCCTAATTGCCTTCTGTTACCCATTGAATCTTGTTTTCAGACTTACATCTTCTAACGGTAATAACACAAATTTTTCATCTCCGGGTTGAAATGTTCTAATTCTATAATATTTGTCTGACTCTTCTTTCATCTTTGCTTGTGATGGTTTTACATGGCTCTATTCTCATTTTTGCTATGGTGAAATAAACTATTGACTTGATGGAATTCTTTCTTTTTTGATTTTCTGGTCATTTTTGCAGGTAGAGAGATGGAGGCTTTCTCTCTGCAGGCTCTGGATGTCTCTCTGTCCGCTGGCAGGGCACTTATAAGCTTTTTAACAGCCCAACCAATCAGAATTTACTTTTCAAAAGAGTCCTGGGGCTGGTCAGATGCAAATTCTCCTCTCACTGCTTCGAAAAGCAATACTATATTGCACAGTTTCAAGTTGTAAAACTTCTCAAAAAAATAGGGAGATTAAAGTTGGTACATGACTGATATACAGGTATGGAACTTCTTTATCTATGCTTAATACGTGAGTATAAACCTCTTTAGTCACTTACCTTCTTTACAACCAAGGTGTTTCTTGGCACAAAGACTTACTGTTAGCAGTGGAGGCTCTCCACATTCATCAGCTCATTAGATGTCTCAATTTTATGCAGTCTGGCTTGTGTTGTTAAATATTTAGAGTGCTGGGGTGAAGCCTTACCACGCCAACTTGCCTGCCTGAGTGAAGTGGTCATACTGGCTGATATAGCAAAACTGAACGGGGTGAGCAAATGGGGCTGAACTGAAAAGATCAGCTTATGGTTGTGTAGACAATAGGTGCTGGAGTAGGCCATTCGGCCCTTTGAGCCAGCATCACCATTCATTATGATCATGGCTCATCATCCACAATCAGTATCCTGTTCCTGCCTTATCCCCATAACCCTTGATTCCACTATCTTTAAGAGCTCTATCCATCTCTTTCTTGGAAGTATCCAGAGAGTTGGCCTCCACTGCCTTCTGGGGCAGTGCATTCCATATATACCTGTACCTGTCCCATGCAAGTCTTTGGTGAAAAGCTGTCAATGTGTACCTTCTCTTAATTGTGTTGAAATGTCAGTGAGCTGATGGTGTGTGAACTGCTGAGAATTGTGGCTTCTTTCATGTTTCCACTGTGAACGCTGGTGGATGTATGAGAGGTGTTGTGGAATTCATGATGCTACATTGGGAGCTGTAATGAGCTGACAGATATTGATTGCACATGAGGATCTGATGGAGATACCCAGCACAGGACACAGTCCCCTGGAGTGGCCACCTTACAATGCTAACTCACACCAGTGGCCTAATGGTACAGTTGCTAGACTATTCATTCAGAAACTCAGGTCATGTTCTGGGCACAAGGATTTGAATCTCATCACAAATGATGGTGGTATTTGAATTCAATGAAAAAGAATCTGGAATTAAGAAGAGAATGTGAATTGTCAGGGCAAACCCCATCTGGTTCACGAATGTCCTATAGGGAAGATCATCTGCTGTCCTTACCTGGTCTGGCCCACATGTAACTCCAGACTCACAGCAATGTAGTTGGTTCTCAGTTGCCTTCTGAAATAGCCAAACAAGCCACAAGCTACACAGTCTCGAGAAAGAAGTGAAAGTAGATGGATAGCCTGATATTGTCTTAGGCACTAGAAACAATGACAAAAACAGCTCTGTTGACTGTACAAATTTCCTGGTGACTAACATCTGGGGACAAGTGTTAAAATTGGGAGAGCTGTCTCACAGACTGGTCAAGCAACAGCCTGACATAGAACATACTCACGGAATCATATCTTATAGGCAATGTTGGACAGACTAAGCAGAAATGGCAGCACCATGGTAAACAATTGGGCTTGAGCTACCCTGGAAGTTCTCAGCATGGACTCCGGATCCCATGATGTTTCGTGGCATCAGGTTAAACATAGTTTCCTTGCCTATCTCCTGAATATCACTTACTGTCCTCCTCCAGCTGATGAATCAGTGCTTCTCCATGTTGAAGGAGGAAACACTGAAGGTAGCAAGGACACAGAATGAACTCTGGGTGGGACATTTCAATGTCCACCACAAAATGTTTCTCAGCAGCAGCACCAATAATCAAGCTGGTCAGGTCCTAAAGGACATAGCTGCTAGATTGGGTCTGCAACAGGTGGCGAAGCAACCTATAAGAGTGTAAAATATACTTGACCTCATCCTTACCAATCTGCTGGCTGCAAATGCATCTGTTCATGGCAGTATTGGTAAGTGTGACCACCGTACAATCCTTGTGGAGCCTTCACATTGAGAATACTCTCCATTGCATTGCAGCACTATCACCAAGCTAAATGGAATATACCTTGAAAGGATCTTTGCACAGCGCTGTGTCAGAAACAACCAAATCGTATTCCAGCACATTCGCAACCCCATGGCATGACATATCCCCCACTCAACCATTACTACCAAGCCAAGGGATTAACACTGGTTCAATGAAGAGTGCAGGAAGGCATGTCAGAAGCAACACCAGGGATATCTAAAAATGAGGTATCAACCTGGCAAATCTACCAAACAGGATTAGTCGCATAATGAGTGGCAAAATCAGCAATTGATAGACAGAGCTAAGCAAGCGAAGAACCAATGGATCAGATCTGAGCTCTGCAGTCCTGCCACATCCAGTCGTGAATGGTGGTGGACAATTAAACAGCTCGCTGGAGGAGGAGTATCCACAAATATCCTCATCCTCAATGATGGAAGATCCTAACACACCAGTGCAAAATCTTAAGCCAGAAGTGCCCAATATTTGATCAATCTTGACTTCCTCCAGTGGTCAACGTTAATCAGTTTTTAGTCAATTCAATTCACTCCTCATAATTTCAAGAAACAGTTGGAGACATTGGATACTGGAAAGGCTATGGGCCCTGACAACATTCTAACAATAGTACTGAAGATATGTGCTCCAGAACTTGCTGCTCCCCCAGCCAAGTTCATCCACAACAAATACAACATTGGAATCTGCCCAACTATGAGGAAAATTGCCAAGGTTTTTCCTGTACACAAAAAGCAGAGGTGAAATGACAGTGACAGCCCTTTATATCAAGCTTGCATTTGATCAGGTATGTCATCAAGGTAGGCTAGTAAAATTGGAACCAATAGGCATTGGGTGAATTCTCTGCTGGTTGGAGTCATACTTGGCGCATAGGAAGATGGTCATGGTTTTTGCAGGTTAGTGATCTCTGCTCCAGGTGGTGTCTGCAGGTGCTCCTCAGGGTAATATCCTAGGCCCAACCATCTTCAGCTGCTTCATCAATAACCTTCTCTCCATCATAAGGTGGGGATGTTCACCAATGACTGCACAATGTTCAGCAGCATTCACAATTCACCACTCACTCCTGAAGTACATTAATTGATTTTATTTGTGTATGTTTAATGTTTGGTTTTGATGTGTGCACCACCCAGTGTTCAGTTCACAGAGTGTAAGTCATTTATTCCATTGCAGTCTTACCAATAATGTCAAAGTATTCCATACTTTACTTAATTCCTAAAGATACGAGCAGTTCAAAGTCTGTTAATTTCTTCATCAGACATATCTATATGTAAGAAGAGATTACAGCACGTGAATTGTTTGAAAATTGTGAAGCAGTGATTCTTTATTCCACTGGTCTTGACTAACACAGGGAGATATTGAGGCTAAAACTGGATAACTGAGGATTTACATTTAATTAAAGCTGCAGTTCACATCTTATTTAAAGGAGGTTTTTGTCTGTTTCCCTCCCTCTCCCCATCTCTCTTCCTCCACAAAGGACTCACAGATCAAAACCAAAACTTCCCTCCACAGTGCTCTTCTTACTGTTACCATTTATTGCTGGAGCTCCCAATGAACACTTCTTTGTGGCTTGCCAGTAACATTACATTACACACGGTAATCATTTGGTAAAAGTTGTGTGATTAGCAGGTTCAAAAGTGTCATGATAGCTACAATTAGCAGCAGCATTCTCTTCCTGCATTATCAATCTAGGCAACTGAAGGTTAGGGTGATCTCCAAAATCTTCCTGAGACCTTCTCATCCCCTTGGCTGTATTGGTACCTTCCAACTGAACCCAGATCCTGCAGTGGATCACCCGTGTTGAGGTCTAGGTCTCTCAAGACTCCAAGAGTTGTATGATGAACACACTAGTTGCCTTAGTTTCCACCTCCCAGCAGGACTTCATTATAATTATATCCCAGTATAACTTTCCAGGGTCCACAGGCCACTCCAGGATTCCACGTCACTATCTGAGTCCATTTCATTCAAGCCACCACACTCTTGACACTTCAGGTTCCACAACACTGCTGCTTGCCTCACATCACCCAACACAATTGTGGACTCTCCTCCCTCTGTGAACTGCTTTCTGAAGCTGTGCCTCCAGTTGCTGATTGAACAATATTGGTGGCCTCCGGTCCAGCTGTGGGGTGACTCTGGGGCTCAGATTCCCACATACATTGTATTTTATTCTTACCTTCTCTATTCCAATTTCAAAGGAACACGTTTGTACTGATTGAAAGGTCAGTCCTCTCTGCCTTGCTATTGATTAACATTTGTCTTCTCAGCATTTCTCCTTCTTCATCATGATGACCTGCTTTAGCCTCATGTGATACTTGGCTAGTCATTCATTGATTTGGCCATTTCTGTCAGAAGTTGTGCTGAGCCCAAGGAGATGACTTATGAGAAGGACTAAGCCCTGTCCAAGGAAGAGGTAGTGTAGAGAGGGGCCTGTGGCTGCATTCAGGTACTAATTTAAGGGACTGAGGGCACCTTTGTTTACTCTCAGACAGCAAAATGCATGGAGGGTAATGCAGGTATAGTTGAATCATTTGGACGATCATTACTCTCTCAAGATAGAAGGTGATGTGACTCTTGGTAATGCCACAGACCTTGCAAAACTCCTCTGCAGGCTATTGTTCCTGATGTTGCTCCCCGATCACTGTGAATTTGACACACAACATAGAAATGGACAAACCAATCACTTAGTAGCACTCTGGCTAAAGTAGAGGCCTTTTGGTCTGGGTAAGAAAGGCATATTTGCAAACAGGTCTTCTGATATGTTTACAAGTTGGCTCTGATTGGTCAAGACATTGCCATGGCAAATGCATCAGGAAATGTTTGTTTTCACAAAATTTCTTATTCACAGACCCATGTTGATCATACCCAGTCAGGTCATTATCATCCATGTGTCTACTTATCCCATATTTACTACTGTCCAAAATATGCAACAATGGAAACCTACAACGAGGACTCAATGGTGACAGGATTGTCTTTTGTCTCATAGATAAATCAGTCACTGAACGCCTCCAATCAAAGGAAGTTCTAACTCTAGAATGAACAGTCCAAATTGTTAGAGAGTTAGAAAAGAAGTTTCAAAAGGCAAAAAGTTCCATTTAATGCACAATATTCCACACAATGTGATGGCTACTCATAGGATTGTATTTTTAAAAATTCATCCATGGGGCAAGGCCGTTGCTGGCTCAGCCAATATTTGTTCCCATTCCCAATTGCCCAGGGGGCAGTTAAGAGTCAACCACAGATTACTGTGGGTCTGGAGTCACATGTATTCCAAACCAGACAAGGAAGCAGTTTCCTTCCTGAAAGGACATTAGTGATCCAGTTGGGTTTTTTCAACAATGGTTTCATGGTCGTCATTAGACTCTTAGTTCTAGATTTGTACTGAATTCAAATTCCACCATCTGCTGTGGTGGGATTTGAACCCGGGTCTCCTGATGAAAGGTTCAGTGTCAATACCACTAAGCTGTTGCCTCCCCTGGCTATAATAAACCAGAGGCAGTAGATCTCTCCTCTGAATTATGCACTGCATGTGACAATATCAATGTGAAATCTTGAGCGATTAAATACCACAGTTTGTGTCATAGGTGTGATTCCAAAACACCAGATCAGTGAAGACATAATTGCCCAGTGTTCTATGAACAATGTACACATTGTAACAAAAGAGGTTTCTTGTCAAAATGCGCTACGGTCTGAAGAACAAACCAAATCATTCCTTAACCAACATATACATGCAAGCTTTGGAATGGAGTCTTGAATAATGCATCCATACTGCAAGGAATAAGCTTCTTCACATAAAGAACAACACTGCATGGATGGACTACTTTATGTCAACCTCAGGAAACAGTCTCTGACATGAACAATGGGACAGAAGATGTTTAATTACTTAGTAATCCATGCGCACTCTGTTATATTGCTGCAAATGCCTCCAGTCACATCAATTGATTCTCTGATCTAATGAAATCAACTGAGAAAATACAAGTTAGTAACTTTACGTCAAACAGTGTTGCTGTGCACGCTCTGCCCATGAAAACAGATGAATCAAGTTAAAGACTAGGGTGGGGTGTAAGACATAAGGAAAATAAGGTCTGATAAATCTGGTAAAAAGAAATGGTCTAGCTAATATATAAAAAGTACACAAGGAAAGTAGGGAAGAGCTTAAACAAGGAAAGAGAAGGGCTAAAAGGGGCTATGAAAAGTCATTAGCAAACAGATTAAGGAGAATCCCAAGGCTTTTTATACATATACAAGAAGCAAGAGGGTAGCCAGGTAAAGGGTTGGCTCATTTAATGACTAAGGAGGGAATCGATGTGTGGAGTTAGAAGAGATAGGTGAGGTCCTAAATGAATATTTTGTGTTGGCATTCAGGAATATTAAAAAGGAAGAGATGTTGTGCATCTTTAGAAGTACTGAGGTAGATGAGTCCTGATGGGATCTATCCCAGAATATTGAGGAAGGCAAGAGAACAAATTGAAGTAACATTGACAGACATCTTTGTATTCTCTTTGGCCACAGGTGAGATCCCAGAGGGCTGGAGAATAGCCAGTGTTATTCCATGGACTTCAGTAAAGCCTTTGACAAAGTCCCTCATGGCAGACGGGTACAAAAGGTGAAGTCTCATAGCTTTAGGGTGAGCTGACAAGATGGATAAAGTACTGGCTTAGTCATAGGAGAGAGGATAGTGGTGGAAGGATATTTCTTGCAGTGGACGGCTGTGATTAGTGTTATTCCACAGGGATTAGTGCTGAGACCTCTGCTGTTTGTGTTCTACATAAATGATTTGGAGGAAAACGTGGCTGGTCTAATTAGAATGTTTGCAGATGATAGATTGTTGGAGTTGCAGATACTGGATTGTCAGAGGATACAGCAGAATATATAGATCAGTTGGAGGCATGGACAGAAAATAGCAGATGGAGTTTAATCCAGACAAATGTGAGGTGATGCATTTTGCAAGGTCAAGTGCAGGTGGATGTTATACAGTGGTGGTAGAACCCTTAGGAGTATTAATATGCAAAGGGATCTAGGAATGCAGGTCCACAGATCACTGAAGTGGCAGCACAGGTACATAAGCTAGTAAAAAAGTTTTCTGGCATCCTTGCCTTCATTGGGAGGAGCATTAAGGATAGGAAAATTAGGCTGCAACTTTGCAGAACTTTAGTTAGGCCACACTTGGAATATTGCGTACAGCTTTAGTCAGCATGCTACCAGAAGGGTGTGGATGCCATGGAGATGTTACAGAAAAAGTTTACCAGGATGTTGCCTAGTATGGGAGATTTTAGCAATGAAGAAAGCTTGGTTAGGCTAGGTTTGTTTTCACTGGAACACAGGAGGTTGAGGGGCAACCGCATGGAAGTTTATAAGATTGAAAGTGGCATGGATAGAGTGGAGAAGTATGAGGCTGTTTCCCAGGATGGAGCGTCAATTACTAAGGGACATAGGTTCAAGGTGTGGGGGAAAGGTGAGTTTAAAAGAGATGTGCAAAGCAAGTTTTTCACAGAGTGGTGAGTGCCTGGAATGTGCTGCCAGAGGATGTGGTGGAAGCTGACACAACAGCAGCATTTGAGAAATGCCTGGATGAATATGAGAAAAGGGAGGGAATAGAGGGACACAGATCTTGTAAATGAAGATAGTTTTGGTATGGAAGGGCAAAATGCATCGGTGCAGGCTTGGAGGGCCAAAAGGCCTGTTCTTGTGCTTTATTCTTCTTTGTTCTTTCTTAATACATTGACAGTATATATTAGTGCTAGTGCTTATGACAAAAGCGAAAAGAAAACTTGGGAAGGGTGTTGTTTTAGGGCTTCAGGACTCTGGACCAACCTTGCAAAGATGTCATGGAGCTGCACATCACTGATTAAAGTTAGCACTGAGAAAGGTGGAGTCAGAACAATCTAGACTGGGCAACTCAAAGGAACATATGAATAAAATAGATTGCTCTGTACCTAATGTAACTGAAGGTTGACTGAGTTGGATGGATTTGGGTTTGCAATTCAGAGTTATACCAACAGTGCATATTCAATTCTTGGACTGACTGAGGTCACCATGAAGATCCTGTCTTCTGACTCTTGCTGGAGATGTGGTACCTATCAGGTTAAATCACCACTAGTTGTCTTTGTCTCTCTACTTACCAATGCTATGGTCCTCTGGGATTATGGGGCCTTCATCAGTCAGAGACTGGTATATGAATGATCACCATGTACTTAGTTTGAATGTATAGTAAGTCATGATACTTTGAAGTCGAAGCCAAAGTCAGTTCTTTACTTGTCTTCTCCTCCACCAGTTTGTCTTGAACCTAAACTCAGAGGATCAAACCACATGATGAAAATTTTACAGGAGCAGTGAGAGTTGCAGCTCCATTGTGTTCTCAGTCAAAGCCCCTTTTCTCACTTTAAATTTGTACAAACTAACAAATCTGAATGCTTTACTCCATGACTTCCAGAAATCAGCTCAGGGAAGTCCTCAGAGATAATGGAAACTGCAGACACTGGAGAATCCAAGACAACAAATTGTCGGGACGGATGAATACAGCAGGCAAAGCAGCATCTTAGGAGCACAAAAGCTGACGTTTTGGGCCTGGACCCTTCATCAGAAAAGGGGGATGGGGAGAGGATTCTGAAATAAATAGGGAGAGAGGGGAGGTGGACTGAAGATGGATAGAGGAGAAGATAGGTGAAGAGGAGATTATAGGTGGGGAGGTAGGGAGGGGATAGGTCAGTCCGGGGAGGAGACGGACAGGTACTAGCCCAGCTCATTTCCACCTCCCTAACCTGTTCTTCCTCTCACTTATCCCGTCCTCCCACCTCAAACTGCACCCCCATTTCCGACCTACTAACCTCATCCACCCCCTTGAACTGTCTGTCCTCCCTGGACTGACCTATCCCCTCCCTAACTCCCCACCTATACTCTCCTCTGCACCTATCTTCTCCTCTTAGAAAGCCAGTTTCTAATCCAAACTGCTAAATCTCTCTCAATCCCATGCCTCTGAAATTTCTCCATTAGCCTACCATGTGGAACCTTATCAAAGGCTTTACTGAAGTCCATGTACACCACGTCAACTGCCCTACCCTCATCCACATGCTTGGTCACCTTCTCAAAAACTCAATGAGGTTTGTGACACGTGACGTGCCCTTGACAAATCCATGTTAACTATCTCCAATCAAATTGTTGCTTGCTAGATGGTTATAAATCCTATCTCTTATAATCCTTTCCAAAACTTTTCCTACAACAGATGTAAGGCTCACAGGTCTATAATTACTTGAGTCATCCCTACTACCCTTCTTGAACTAGGGCACAACATTTGCAATCCTCCAGTCCTCTGGTACTATCCCTGGAGACAATAAGGGCTCAAAGATCAAGGTCAAAGACTCTGCCAACTCTTCCCTAGCTTCCCAGAGAATCCACAGAAAAATCCCATCCGGCCCAGGGGATTTATCTACCTTCATACCTTCTAGAATTGACAACACTTCCTTCTTACTAACCTTAATCCTTTCAATTCTAGTAGCCCGTAACTCAGTCATCTCCTCTACAAACCATCCATGACCTCATCAACTCAGGGACCTCTCACCCACAGCCTCCAACCTCATTGTTCCCCAACCCCGCACCGCCCCATTCTATCTCCTTCCCAAAATCCACAAACCCGCCTGCCCTGGTCGACCCATTGTCTCCGCCTGTTCCTGCCCCACCGAATTCATCTCCACCTATCTGGACTCCATTTTCTCCCGCTTGGTCCAGGAACTCCCTACCTACGGCCGTGACATCACCCACGCCCTCCAGAACTTCCAATTCCCCGGTCCCCAACACCTCATTTTCACCATGGACGTCCAGTCCCTATACATCTGCATTACCCATGCAGATGGCCTAAAGGCCCTCCGCCTCTTCCTGTCCCACAGACCCGACCAGTCCTCCTCCCCCAACACCCTCATCCACCTGGCTGAATTCTTCCTCACCCTCAACTTCTCTTTCGATTCCTCCCACTTCCTACAGACAAAGGGGATGGCCATGCGTACCCGCATGGGCCCAAGCTATGCCTGCCTCTTTGTAAGTTATATGGAACAGTCCCTCTTTCGCACCTACACTGGCCCAAAAGCCCACCTCTTCCTCCGTTACATTGACGACTGTATTGGTGCCGCCACATGCTCCCAAGAGGAGATCGAACAGTTCATCCATTTCACCAACACCTTCCGTCCCAACCTCAAGTTCACATGGGCCATCTCCAACACATCCCATGCCTTCCTGGACCTTTCTGTCTCCATCTCAGGCAACCACCTACAAACCAATGTCCATTTTAACCCCACTGACTCCCAGAGCTACCTGGAATACACCTCCTCCCAACCACCTTCCTGCAAAAATTCCATCCCCTATTTCCAATTCCTTCGCCTCTGTCGCATCTGCCCCCAGGATGAGGCATTTCACTCCCGCACATCCCAGATGTCCTCGTTCTTCAAGGGCCGCAACATCCCCCCCCCACCCCCGCAGTGGTCGAGAACGCCCTCGGCCATGTCTCCCACATTTCCCGCACCTCATCCCTCACACCCCGCCCTCGCAATAACCGCCCAAAGAGAATCCCCCTAGTCCTCACATACCACCCTACCAACCTCCAGATACAACGCATCATCCTCCGACACTTCCGCCATCTACAATCCGACCCCAACACCAAAGACATTTTTCCCACCCCACCCTTATCCGCCTTCCGGAGAGACCATTCTGTCCGTGACTCCCTTGTCCACTCCACGCTCCCCTCCAACCCCACCACACCCGGCACTTTCCCCTGAAACTATAGGAAGTGCTATCCCAGGCCCCAAGATGACTTTCAACATCTAGCAGATGTTCACCTGCACATCCACCAATGTGGTATACGGCATCTGCTGTACATGACGTGGCTTCCTCTCCATTGGGGAAACCAAGCGGAGGCTTGGGGACTGCTTTGCAGAACACCTCCGCTCAGTTCGCAGTAAACAACTGCACCTCCCAGTCGCGAACCATTTCAACTCCCCCTCCCATTCCTTAGACGACATGTCTATCCTGGGCCTCCTGCACTGCCAAAATGATGCCACCAGTAGGTTGCAGGAACAGCAACTCATCTTCCGCTTGGGAACCCTGCAGCCCAATGGTATCAATGTGGATTTCACCAGCTTCAGAATCTCCCCTTCCCCCACTGCATCCCAAAATCAGCCCAGCTCTTCCCCGCCTCCCTAATCTGTTCTTCCTCTCACCTATCCCATCCTCCCACCTCAAGCCACACCTCCATTTCCTACCTACTAACCTCACTCCGCCTCCTTGACCTGTTTGTCCTCCCCGGACTGACCTATTCCCTCCCTACCTCCCCACCCATACTCTCCTCACCACCTATCTTCTCCTCCATCTATCTTCAGTCCGCCTCCCCCGCTCCCTATTTATTTCAGAATCTTCTCCCTCTACCCCTTTTCTGATGAAAGGTCTGGGCCCGAAACGTCAGCTTTTGTGCTCCTAAGATGCTGCTTTGCCTGCTGTGTTCGTCTAGCCCCATAATTATTGGTGACTGGTTTTAGATCTTATTGAAATTAGATCAAAGCTAAGTAATAACTTTTAAGCTATACTTTCCAGTTTGTCAGTGGACAATAGCTTTAAACTATTACCTCATTTTGCTGTAAAAATACATTTGACTCAAACCATTTTAAAAGCATAATTTTCCTCCAGTTTGCAAGAAAACTGTATTGGCAGTTTTCTGCTTTAAAACAATATAAATCCCAATTGCAAATACATTCACCTGCTTCTGGATTAAATGCCAGATGTAATAACCTTAAAATTTGTCAGGATCAAAGTTGGAACTAAACTTCACATTGAAAATAACATTTTGTACAACAGGAACTTTAATTGCTTCACTTTTTAGTGAAAGATTGCCAAGCTGTGCTGAACATCTGCTTCATCAGGCCAGGAAGCTACTGCGCCAAGCCAGGAGGGCACTGCACCAGACTGGGGCACCACTATGTGAGACCAAGAGGTTGCCCCCCAAGCCGGCAGGTTGCTTTGCCAGGTCTGTGCTGAGTTTGAGGCCAGGAGTCTGTGGCCAGTAGAGGAAAGAAGTGAGAAGTAAAGAAAAACAAAAGAAAAAGGGAGGAAAAGAAGCAAGGAAACGGACGGAATGGACAAGCTCCACTTGAAATGTCCTACTCTGCCACCATCTTGGAAGCTGCCTCTATCATTTCCCACCCACGTGAATCCTGGTTGTCACATGGGGTAGGTGCCCTCTTAAATCAGGCTCAGGCTGGAGTTCAGAGAATGCAAGGCTGTTGGGATCATCTTCGGAACAACTTGGGGTCATTTCTTATTAAGGCCCACGAAGGGACACTAATTATTGTTTATAAATTACCACAAGCTACTTTAATTCAGCTACTTATTAAGAAATCTCGCAGGCAATCAAACACTGAATGAGTTACTTAAAATTTATTGCACGCAACAACCAAAATAAGGCCTTAAAGTAGAACACAGAACATAGAACATTACAGCACAGTACAGGCCATTCGGCTCTCGATGTTGTGCCGACCTGTCATACCGATCTCAAGCCCATCGAATCTACACTATTCCATGTACGTCCATATGCTTATCCAATGACGCCTTAAATGTACCTAAAGTTGGCGAATCTACTACCATTGCAGGCAAAGCGTTCCATTCCCTTACTACTCTCTGAGTAAAGAAACCATCTCTGACATCTGTCCTATATCTTTCACCCCTCAATTTATAGCTATGCCCCCTCATGCTCGCCATCACCATCCCAGGAAAAAGGGTCTCCCTATCCACCCTATCTAACCCTCTGATTATTTTATATGTCTCAAATAAGTCACCTCTCAACCTTCTCTCTAACGAAAACAGCATCAAGTCCCTCAGCTTTTCCTCGTAAGACCTTCCCTCCATACCAGGCAACATCCTAGTAAATCTCCTCTGCACCCTTTCCAAAGCTTCCACATCCTTCTTATAATGCGGTGACCAGAACTGTATGCAATATTCCAAGTGCAGCCGCACCAGAGTTTTGCACAGCTGCAGCATAACCTCTTGGTTCCGGAACTCGATCCCTCTATTAATAAAAGCGAAAACACTGTATGCCTTCTTAACAGCCCTGTCAACCTGGGTGGCAACTTTCAAGGATCTGTGTACATGGACACCGAGATCTCTCTGCTCATCTACACTACCAAGAATCTTACCATTAGCCCTGTACTTTGCCTTCCGGTTACTCCTACCAAAGTGCATCACCTCACACTTGTCCGCATTAAACTCCATTTGCCACCTCTCAGCCCAGCTCTGCAGCTTATCTATGTCTCTCTGCAACCTACAGCATCCTTCGTCACTATCCACAACTCCACGGATCTTAGTGTCATCTGCAAATTCACTAACCCATCCTTCTACGCCTTCATCCAGGTCATTTATAAAAATGACCAACAGCAGTGGACCCAACACCAACCCTTACGGTACACCACTAGTAACTGGTCTCGAGGATGAACATTTCCTATCAACTACCACACTCTGTCTTCTTTCAGCAAGAAAATTTCGGATCCAAACTGCTATATCTCCCACAATCCCTTCCTCTGCATTTTGTACAATAGCCTACTGTGGGGAACCTTATCGTATGCCTTGCTGAAATCCATGTACACCACATCAACCGGTTTACTCTCATCTACCTCTTTGGTCACCTTCTCAAAGAACTCAATAAGGTTTGTGAGGCACGACCTTCCCTTCACAAAACCGTGCTGACTATCCCTAATCAATTTATTGTTTTCTAGATGATTATAAATCCTATCTCTTATAACCCTTTCCAACACTTTACCAACAACTGAGGTAAGGCTCATTGGTCTATAATTACCAGGGTTGTCTCTACTCCCCTTCTTGAACAGGGGAACCACATTTGCTATCCTCCAGTCATCTGGCACTATTCCTGTAGACAATGACGAGTTAAAGATCAATGCCAAAGGCTCGGCAATCTCCTCCCTGGTTTCCCAGAGGACCCGAGGATAAATCCCATCCGGCCCAGGGGACTTAACTATCTTCACCCTCTGAAGGATTTCTAATACCTCTTCCTTGTGAACCTCAATCTCACCTAGTCTAGTAGCCTGTATCTCAGTATTCTCCTTGACAACATTGTCATTTTCTAAACTGAATACTGTCGAAAAATATTCATTTAGTGCTTCCCCTATCTCCTCTGACTCCACACACAACTTCCCACTACTATCCTTGATTGAGCCTAATCTTACTTTCGTCATTCTTTTATTCCTTAAATATCTATAGAAAACCTTAGGGTTTACCCTGATCCTATCCACCAACAACTTCTCATGTCTCCTCCTGGCTCTTCTGAGCTCTCTTTTTCGGTCTTTCCTGGCTACCCTGTAGCCCTCAAGCGCCCTAACTGAGCCTTCACATCTCATCCTAACATAAGCCTTCTTCTTCCTCTTGACCAGAGATTCCACTTCCTTTGTAAACCACAGCTCCTGTACTCTACAGCTTCCTCCCTGCCTCACAGGTACATACTTATCAAGGACACACAGGAGCTTTTCCTTGAAAAGGCTCCACATTTCTAATGTGTCCATCCCCTGCAGTTTCCTTCCCCATCCTATGCTCCCTAAATCTTGCCTAATCTCATCATAATTGCCTTTCCCCCAGCTATAACTCTTGCCCAGTGGTCTACACCTATCCCTTTCCATCACTAAAGTAAACATAACAGAATTGTGATCGCTATCACCAAAGTGCTCGCCTACTTCCAAATCTAACACCTGACCGGGCTCATTACCCAGTACCAAATCTAATGTGGCCCGCCCCTTGTTGGCCTATCTACATACTGTGTCAGGAAGCCCTCCTGCACACACTGGACAAAAACTGACCCATCTACAGTACTCGAACTATAGTGTTCCCAGTCAATATTTGGAAAGTTGAAGTCCTCCACGACAACTACCCTGTCTCTCTCAGTCCTATCAAGAATCATCTTTGCTACCCTTTCCTCTACATCTCTGGAACTATTCGGAGGCCTATAGAAAACTCCTAACAGGGTGACCGCTCCTTTCCTGTTTCTAACCTCAGCCCATACTACCTCAGTTGACGAGTCCCCAAACATCCTTTCTGCAGCTGTAATACTGTCCTTGACCAACAATGCCACAATCCCCCACCTTTTACCATCTTCTCTGTTCTTACTGAAACATCTAAATCCTGGAACCTGGAACAACCATTCCTGCCCCTGCTCTATCCATGTCTCCCAAATGGCCACAACATCGAAGTCCCACGTACTAACCCATGCTGCAAGTTCACCCACCTTGCTCCATACGCTCCTGGCGTTGAAGTAGACACACTTCAAACTAACTTCTTGCTTGCCAGTGCCATCTTGTGTCCCTGAAACTTTATTTCGGACCTCCCTACTCTCAACCTTTTCTATACTCGAACTACAATTTTGGTTCCCATCCCCTTGCTGAATTAGTTTAAACCCACACGAATAGCCTTAGCAAATTTCCCCCCCAAGATATCGGTACCCCTCAGGTTCAGGTGAAGACCATCCTGCTTGTAGAGGTCCCACCTACCCCAGAAAGAGCCCCAATTATCCAAGAATCCAAAACCCTCCCTCCTGCACCATCCCTGTAGCCATGTGTTCAACTCCTTTCTCTCCCTATTCATCACCTCACTAGCACGTGGCACGGGCAACAAACCAGAGACAACAACTCTGTTCGTCCTAGGTCTAAGCTGCCATCCTAGCTCCTTGAATTTCTGCCTTAAATACCCATCTCTCTTCCTACCTGTGTCATTGGTGCCAATGTGGACCACGACTTGGAGCTGCTCCCACTCCCCCTTAAGGTTCCCAAAAACACGATCAGAGACATCATGCGCCCTGGCACCTGGGAGGCAACACACTAATCATGAGTGTCTCTTGTCCCCACAGAACCTCCTATCTGTCCTCCTAACTATGGAGTCCCCAATGACTACTGCTCTACTCCTCTTCCCCCTTCCCTTCTGAGCAGCAGGGACAGACTCTGTGCCCCACTGATTTCCCCTGGTAAGTCGTACCCTCCAACAGTATCCAAAACGGTATACTTATTGTTGAGGGGAATGGCCACAGGGGATCCCTGCACTGCTTGCCGGTTCCCTTTCCGCCCCCTGACCGTAACCCATCTGCCTTTTTCTTGTACCTGAGGAGTGATTACCTCCCTGTAACTCCTCTCAATAACCCCCTCTGCCTCCCGAATGATCCGAAGTTCATTCAGCTCCAGCTCCCTAACGCAGTTTTTGAGGAGCTGGAGTTAGGTGCACTTCCCGCAGATGTAGTCAGCAGGGACACTAGTGGTGACCCTTACCTCCCACATTCTGCAGGAGGAACATTCAACTGCCCTGACCTCCATTCCCTTTATTCTAAATTCCCAAAGAGACTGTTAAAAAATAAAGAATAAAAAATAAACTTGTTACCTTACCAGTCAGGCGCACATAACCTTTTTTTTTGGTTAGAAGAGGAGGATGGGTGGAAGACACTACCTGAGTAGCGTTTCGGGTAACGCAACCACACAAATATATTACCTCACTCACTCACTCACCAGTCCCGTGTCCGCTCCTGCTCAGCGTACTCCCGCCTATTGACAAGGTAAGCTTTTTAACGATTCAAAAACAGTGACTCAGCGGCTTCCCGACAGGCCCCTGGTCCAAGCTCCCGCTCGCGCTGCTGCTCAACCAGAAATGGAAGGCACCGACACTCGAGGTAAGCTTTTTGTAGATTTAAAAACAGTGACTCACCGGCTTCCCGACAGGCTCCTGCTCGCGCTGCTGCTCAACCAGAAATGGCTAGTAAGTTAAGCCACACAACTCAACTCAGCTGTTACCTAATTAATGGTGGAATTTAGTTATGATTACAATCAATGCCGTCTGTCTCTGGCTGAGTCCACATTTTGATCCTTGTGCTTTTTGCAAAGTTTTGCTACTGAAGAATCTTGAAGTTGAATTTTGATAGGATTTTCTGACTTGTGAGGTTTCTGATGTGACATCACTTATGTTCTTTTAGGTCCATTCATTCACCACATCAATTACCATTTTGGAGTCATCAAATCTGCAGCTTGCCTTCTTATCAGGAGTAACTTCCCTGTTCTCTGTTACACCCAGTATTAACTGTCTATTCAAAACACAACCTACCTGCTATTAACCCCCTTATTTCAGGGCATTCCTTTGGCAGGCGATCTTAATTGCCCATTTATCACAAAACAGCGGGTAATCAAAAAGACATTATCTTGTCTCTCGCAGGAAACAGCTTATTTATGTTGCTTTTAATTTCTTTATATCAGTTTCTCCTTGACCCTTTCATCTCAGCAAACAGTTGATTTCAGAAAGAGTTATTGCTGATTCTTTCAATCCCAGAACGGTTATTAAATTTTTGAAAATTACAGTATCATACGGAAAAGCCTTCATTTATAAAGTGTCCTAGTTTAGCTCCCCTCCCCCACAACCATCCCCCACCATAAGAACCTTGTTCAAGCATTCATCGTGTAAGCCCCACGGCATCTTGATATGTTTCAATAAGCTCCCCTTTCTGTATTATAAAGTACGATGTTGAGTAACTCTGCATTTGTTCAAATGGTATTAACGTATCCCAAAAGCTACTTCAACATGCTGTACTGAGACAGGTATCAACTTTCGGTAGAATTATCATGAGACAATACATAACTATCATCCAATCTCAAATCATTAAATTTCCACATTTCTTTCCAGATTCTTTCCCATATACCATGGAGACAATTTTGTGGTTCCTTTAAAAGTCTGCAGGCACCAGCCTTTCACAATTCTGACAGCTTCTACTTGTGCCCCTGACTTGGAAGTTTTAGCAAACAGATATGATTTCTCCTGAAGTGACTGGTTGCCCTGAAGTGAACTAGAAAATAACTTCAAAAGACCAAAAGAGCTGTGCATGCTGGAAATTAGAAACAAAACCAGAAATTATTGGAAAAACTCAGCAGGTCTGATCATATCAGTGGAGAGAAAACAGTTAACGTTTTGGATCCAGGGACCCTTCTTCAGAACACAATGAGTCCATAAATGCAGCAAAGAACAAGAACATTCATACTGCACTTATGGTCATAGAATAGCCAAGACTACTGAAACAAGTGAAAAGCAAAGGGCAAAGCCATCTCAAGATAGGGAACTGGAAATAAATCTGTCAAGGCATTGATTTGCTGCAGCTAAATTACAGCACTGCTCCAAAAGGTAAAGTTTCAGGTAATAAAGTGGACAGCTGGATGAACACAGCAGGCCAAGCAGCATGTTAGGAGCAGAAAAGCTGACATTTCGGGCCTAGACCCTTCATCAGAAAGGGGGGAGGGGGAGATGGCTCTGAAATAAATAGGGAAAGAGGGGGAGGCAGTTCAAAGAAGGATAGAGGAGAAGATAGGTGGAGAGGGCTGCTGGCCTGCTGTGTTCATCGAGCTCTACACTTTGTTATCTCGGATTCTCCAGCATCTGCAGTTCCCATTATCACACCTGCCACCGCTGGGTACACCACTTCCGGGACAGCAAACACCATCACTACTGAAGTCACTGCCTCCACTTCGGAAACCAACACCACAGACATTACTGTCACGGCTCCTGCCTCTGCCGACCCTGCTCTGCCCATGCCGCTTCACCCATCATGAATGCGGACACATCTCCATCCACTGCTGTTGCAACTCCACCCACTGCTGATGCCAACAGAACTCTGCCCACAGCTGATGCCAATGGAACACTGCCCACCGCTGACGCAACCCCGCCTACAGCCGACACAACTGCGCCCACCATCACCGACATAACTCCGCCCATGGCCGACGCCGGCATCTCTCCGTCCACAGCCCCCAAGCCAGCAGCTGCATAGGAGACAACACTGAACCCTACTGAATCTTCACCAAGCCCCCAGACCATCCTCTGACTGAGGACGAATGGTCAATCCTCAGTAAGGGGCTCACGTTTGTCCCCCTCCACCCAAATATCAACAAATACCAGTCATGTTTGGACATTGGGCAGTTCTACTGCCGCCTGCACCTCCATGCTTACTTCTTTGACCATGAGCCTAACCCTCCCTCTACTGATCCCTTCACCCACCTCCAACACAAGCTCTCCTCATGGATTCGACCCCAAGGCGTCTTACCCTCCCTCGACCTCTTCATCTCCAAGTGCCATCGAGACATCAATTGCCTCAACTTCTCCACCCGTCTCACCCACTCCAACCTCTCCCCGCAGAACGTGCGGCCCTCCGCTCCCTCTGTTCCAATCCCAACCTCACCAGAAAACCCGCAGACAAGGGAGGCGCAGTTGTAGTATGGCGTACTAACCTTCACATCGCTGAGGCTAGACGCCAACTTTCCAACACCTCCTCCTACCGCCCCCTGGATCATGACCCCACCCCGAGCACCAAACTATCATCTCCCAAACCATCCACAACCTCATCACCTCAGGTGACCTCCCACCCACAGCCTCCAACCTCATTGTTCCCCAACCCCGCACTGTCCCATTCTATCTTCTTCCCAAAATACAAAAACCTGCCTGCCCTGGTCGACCCATTGTCTCCGCCTGCTCCTGCCCCACCGAACTCATCTCCACCTATCTGGACTCCATCTTCTCCCCCTAGGTCCAGAAACTCCCAACCTATGTCCATGACACCACCCACGCCCTCCACCTCCTCCAGAACTTCCAATTCCCTGGTCCCCAAAAACTCATTTTTACTATGGACGTCCAGTCCCTTTAGATGGTGTAAAGGCCCTCCACTTCTTCCTGCCCCAGAGGCCCGACCAGTCCCCCTCCACTGACACTCTCATCTGCCTAGCTGAACTCGTCCTCACCCTCAACTTCTCTTTTGATTTCTCCCACTTCCTACAGACAAAGGGGGTGGCCATGGGTACCTGCATGGGCCCAATCTATGCATGCCTCTTTGGTTATTACCACGTATAGTGATGGGAGTAGCCTTGGTGGAACTACTGATATGCCAATACCTTCAGACTTGGCTTAGCCTGACATTCCCAAACTTGGACTGCAAGATTAATTAATACAAGAAGCCCAGAAAAGGACCCACAATAGGTAATTGCCAGACAGATATGTTAAACTGGGAGATATGATCCATGCAAAAAGTTTTGGTGACGTTTCTTCATGGACTCTGGGACATATCCTTACAAAATGGGATCACTATCATAATTGGTTAAAACCGGAGAAGAGACTGCAAAAAAATATGACCACGCCAATTAGCCAGAACTCTCCGTAGCAGCAATTGTTTCAATGGAGACACCATTGTCAGCATCTTCTGCATCAGCCTTGCACAGGAAACTCCTCAGGAAACACAGTGCTCCTGGAGACCATGAGGACTCAGGCTCAGAGAACGCAACAGAGGATGTGGAAACTCAGTTGGGGGTCGCGATCGAGGATAAGCACTCTGCCTTGCCTCTTCTACAGTTACAGAAGAGACATTCACCTAGTTATTATATGCCTCCCAATCACAACTGGGGTGGGGGAGGGTGTGGCTCAGTGGTTAGCACTGCAGCCTCACAGCGCCATGGACCTGGGTTTGATTCCAGCCTCGGGCGACTGTCAGTGCGGAGTTTGCACATTTTCCTCGTGTCTGCGTGGGTTTCCTCCAGGCGCTCCGGTTTCCTCCCACAGTCCAAAGATGTGCAGGCTCAGTGGATCAGCCATGCTAAATTGCCCATAGTGTTCAGGGGTGTGTGGGTTATAGGGGGATAGGTCTGGGTGGGATGCTTCAAGGGGCGGTGTGGACTTGTTGGGCCAAAGGGCCTGTTTCCACACTGTAGGTAATCTAGTAATCTAATCTAGAAAGCAAAAGGAATGGGGCCAAGGGCAAAGTGATGCAAATAACCCCTTAACAGAAGCAAGGGGAATCACTTGGATTTGGAGGGAGGAGGGATGTGATAACACCAACAAGGCCCATGGGGAACCACTAATTAATTTCCTTGTGGAGCTCATTGATTATTGTTGGCCAGAGCTGGCTCACACATAAAGACAGTAGCTGTGAACTGAAGTTACCCGAGTGCTAGATGCTAGCTTGGGCTGTCTTGAGCTGATTCAGCTCTGAGGGGGCAGTCCTTATCTGGTGGAAGAGTAATGTCAGATGAGCTAAGGAACCAAAAGACACCACAGTTTGGGGAGATGAGGAAAAAGCCTAAAAATGAAGCCTTTCAGCGTGCCTTCAGTGAAAACTTCAGACAGCAATTTTCAAAAAGTCATGAAGCCCACACTTGAAGGTGTGGAGAAGATCCCAGAGAACCTTTCTGAAGTTGTGAACTCCACACTTAGAAGTGTGGAGAGCATCCCAAGACCTGGGAGACGTGAGCATTATCTTTCATTTTTGTTGACTGTTCTGGGAACATCAAGCTTAATGGGTTTTGCTTTTGAACTTTAGCCTTATATGACTTACAAGCTTACGATTTATCTTTTTCTAACTGTGAATAATATGTTTGCTTTAACTACACAATCAAGATAGTTGTTAGTTGATACAGACTTGACTCTTGTCCTCTTTGTGCCGAGCCAATAACTGTTGTCCAGGGAGTAACCAGGCTAGATTAATTGGCGCCCAACGTACGGCCGCTGGCAAGAAGTTGTTTAATTGCTGCGACAGATTGGACCTGCCTCGGAAAAGGAAACATCCAGCTTGGGCCCCGAGCAGGTGCCAGTGAGGATCGGCAGAGCACAGAGATAACAAGATTCTAGGGTTCAGTCAGAATAAACTAAGGATGATGAAGTTCTGAGTACTGGACACAAACTATTTGGACTGGAGGGGACTCCTCCAAATGTATGTAATGGGGAAGTGGCCACAAGATGGGGAGAATGCTGGTCAAGTCAGCGGTAAAGGGCAAGCTGCTGGGGAAGCCCTTTGAGTAATTAAAAAGTTGCAAAAGGCTGTATCAGATAGCCTGTTGAAGGATTTAGCAGGAAGTCAGCAGGAGAAGCTGAAGTTTTGAGCCAAGATAGATGACCTGATACTGAGAAAACTGAAACATATTTCAGGGACATCAAACAGTGAGAGCTATGATAGAAGAAATTTGAAACACAGGAAAATAAGTATGAGGACACATTTAAAATGATCACGTGGAGAAAGGGGCTTTGAAATAATAGTATGGTGATTTGAAGATGGCTATGAATGTGCTGTAGAGAGCAGCACTGGAAAAGTAGAGTAACACTGGACATCATACAAGTGTACAAAGCAGAAAAAACGGCTTCAAAGCCAGCTTGTTGCTCAGAGAGCAACAATGTGTACTTGTGAACCGGAAATAGGGAGGGGATATGATGGAGATGTGCATTGGGGAGATACAGCATGTGGATCTGCTAGGTAGAGTGAGGAACCGAAACAGGAAGGGGACTGGGGACTATGGTGTGTGCTTGTATCAGTGTGGAACATGTATGGTTAATGTAATGACTATTTAAGAAACTATCAGAGCATTCATCAGGCTTTACCTTCTGCTTATGCCTCCCACCCTTTCTTTGAGGTATCTGCATGCCCCCTATTATTCCTCCCAGAGACCATACTCTTCCATATCTATAGCATTTTGACATAACAGCCAACCACACATTTTATTTTGATTTTTTTTAGTCTCCCTTTCACTATTTTCATTGTTTTAAAGTCAGTTTCTCTATGGATTACATGTCAGTGTCTTATCATTGAAACCATGTTTTTGTCCTCTTCTTCCAGGCTACATTAATGATTTCATGAAGTAGGTGAATAAGCCTGAGGCCAGTTCTTCAGTGCAATTTTAAAACCATGCATTTCCTCATGTTTATCACTTCAGAGGTAATAATCACTTTTGCACACTTACATCAGTATCCCAAGATACTGCCTTCTTCACCCTCAAATGATCTTATCAAAAGATCTATATGGTTTTACTTATCTCTCCACATGTGGTCCTGATGCCTTGGATACTGGGTCAAACATAGATTTCAGTTCTGCTTAAAAGAAAGACAAAAACACAAACATCACCAAGAGAAAGCTATTAGTTTATACGCTCATCTAAACTTACTTTTCACTGAAATGCATAACCTGAATTCCTGCTATAACTCATTATTTAAATTAATTCTGTTTTTGTCTTCTCTTACCTCTCTCCATTCTAAATCAGTTCCTCTTATGCAATTTTGAAATTTGACTATTACCATCCTATCTAATTTCAGAGCCGTGAAGAGATTTGTAGTCCAAGGAATATATTCTTATAACATCCTAAAACAGATGTCAAATATTTCTATTTGATTCAGGCAAAAACATACTTTGTTCTTTCTTTGTCTGAGATAAACCCTTTATTTTGAAAAAAGTTACTTGATAAATCATTTTAGATATTTGTTGTATCTTTAAAGTAAATTTGTCCAAATTCATTATCCTGTTTACTCACTCAATGTCACGCACAATTTTTTCCATAAAAACCACTGAGATAGTGTGCATGCATTTTATCAATTTTCAGAATCCTTTTAACTGTTAGGTAACTATTCCCTTTAAATGTTTTAGAATGCTTCATCATGTGACTCTTAATCTAATTTTCCTGATACTCAACGCAATTAATGTTTTCACGGTACTTCTCCAGTGCTGAGGTGTGTTGTTAATGAATGGCTTGACGGGTTAAGGATGCCCCATCCATGACTTGTGTTGGATGTTTAAAGTCTGTAGACAGGTTCAGAAGTTTGTAGCCATTGGCAAAAGTCTTCAGTATCTTCAATTATCTGAAAAACAAAACAGTATCCATCCATTTCACTTCAGGCCAATTATATTAATTAGTGGTAGTCTACTGCTGTTTTGAAGTAGCAAAAATTCCTGGATGTAATTATGTCAACAAGCTCTCTTACTCCTGTATAAAAATGAGAGCCGTGTATTATACTTCATTTCTGAACAAAGGAAAAGCCTACCTCTTTTGTTAGATTCCACTCTCTTTTATAACTCCTTCAGACCAGTTTTCTCAGATATTAGAACATATTATCAGAATATTGTGTTCAAGGAGAATTGTGTTTCCAAAATTCCAGTTTCCTATCACTTCGATACTTTCACACCAATGAACGTTTAAGATGATCAAATCTTATCGCCTGGACTTAAAGATTCAGCCAAGTGTTAAAATAATATTTGTAAGTTCATTCTGGCCAGGAAATTAAATTCCAAACATGATTATTTAAACACAAAGATTCTTAAATAACTATTTATCTAGGATTTTTTCCTTAAACATAATACAGATAGTACTTTACTTTGAGGAAGGAGGAGATAAGATTACGTCTTTTGATGTAAGTTTTTTGTTCTTCAATTAACTTTAAACAATTATAAGCAATTCCAAGAAGTAATTATTTTTAACTATGCTTTAAGAAACAAATTCTAAATCAACATTTCATAACAGGCTTTCCCTCTATATAACCACTGTTTGTTCCTCAAAGGGACATCAAAGTAACGACACATTTTCCACACTGATACAGGCACACATTACACTTTCCAATCATCATACATTCCCAAAATGCGGCCCGATGTCAAGTTCCAGGGAACAAAAACCACAAATATCACACAAGACATACTTAACAATCAATGAACGAAGCTGAATAAGAATCAGACCACGAAGAGTTAATTCTTATTTCAGGGACCACAGCCCAAAATTATATCCTATCTTTCTCTTTCTGTTTCTCACTTACGAATTCTTTCCAACTTCCTTCTTATCTGAGTTTATAACAATGAGGTTGTTGACTTGCTTGGCGAGCGAGTCAACAACCTCATCCACAACCCAAGTTACAGATCTTTGCTAAAATTTTTATTAGTTTATGTTTATTGTTTGCCATAAAAAGAATGAGACATACAATAGTTTCACATTCCAGAACCAGCATTTATATCACACGCAGTTACAATACGCAAGCTTACCTCCATAAATCTCGGCCATGATATGTATTCACTGACTAAAGAATTTCGCTTCTAATTCTACATGAGCTCAAAGTGCTCATCAACAACATCTTTTAAGGCCAAATATTCTTTGTTTCTCATTTCTTCTTACCACCTGTTTGCAAACAAGAATGATTTCGTGTGGTTCCAATTTGCTTTAACCATTTAGTCAATTCTTTCAACAGCACATGCCTCTCTGCTGGGGTAAAGTGTTCTATGTTAACTTTCTTCCACTCCTGTTGAAGTCCCCTGTCGATCTCTTCAAGTTTTTAACTTCAGCCTACAACTTCAAAGGGTGGTAGGTCATTTCAGTCACTACTGTCCCTAATTCTGCTTTAAGTGGAATGAACGGATACTGTTTGTTTTTCAGAGAATTGAAGATACTGAAGTCTTGCACTGAGGGCTACAAACTTCTGAATAAAAGCTGAAAGAACTGTAGATGCAGATTCAGAAACAAAAACTGAAGTTGCTGGAAATGCTCAGCAGGTCTGGCAGCATCTGTGAAGAAAAATATCAGAGATAACATTTCGGGTCTGATGACCATTTTGAGGTAGGGTCACTGGACCCGAAACATTAACTCTGATTTTTATCTTCACAGATGCTGCCAGACCTTCTGGGCATTTCCAGCAACTTCTGTTTTTGTTATGACCTTTCGAAACTGTCTTTTGAGCCTGCAGTCTTTCAACTTTGCAACGGATGAGGCACCCTCAACCTATCAAGCCTTTCTTTAACAACACATCTTAGCATTGGAGAACTGCTGTGAAAACATTAAATGCATTAATCAGGAATTTTAAAACCACTAAGCCTGGTTACATTTAAACATAGTATCAGATAGTATCCTCTCTGATGAAGGGTCTAGGCCCGAAACGTCAGCTTTTGTGCTCCTGAGATGCTGCTTGGCCTGCTGTGTTCATCCAGCCTCACATTTTATTACATTTAAACATATCATGGTTAAAAAAATTATCTTAAAACCCATATGGCCTGGCAATCTAAAGCATTTAAAGGGAATAATTACCTGAAAATTTAAAAGGATTCTGGAAAATGATAATGCGCATGCACACAATCTTTGAGGGAGTGAACAAAATATTGTATTTGGTCAAATTTGCATACAGGTATATCAAATATTTGTAATGAGTTATCAAGTAACTTTAAAAAAATGATCATCTGAGAGAAAGAATGAAAACAATGTTTTTGCCCGAATCAAGTAGAAATGTTCAACTTTTGTTTTAAAATATAAAGGATTATGTTCCATTGGAATACAAATCTCTCCAGAGCTCTGGAATTAGATAGGATGGTAATAGCTAAATTACAAAATTAGATGAGATGAAGTGATTAAGGTTGGACAGTGGTGCAGAAGACAAAAACATTTAGAATAATGGGTTGAAATGGCAATTGAGGTTAAAATATATTTTAGTGAAGGGGAAGTTTACGTGATAGTACTAAATTGATAGCTTTCTCTTGGTTGAACTCTGGACATATTCAAAGATAGATACTGTTTGCTGGAATCCTGGCCAGATTCCCTCACTACTTCAGTAATAGTTCCAAGTTAGGTTATAAGGCTTAAAATAGTATCAGAGATAATGGGAACTGCAGATGCTGGAGATTCCAAGATAATAAAATGTGAGGCTGGATGAACACAGCAGGCCAAGCAGCATCTCAGGAGCACAAAAGCTGACGTTTCGGGCCTAGACCCTTCATCAGAGAGGGGGATGGGGGGAGGGAACTGGAATAAATAGGGAGAGAGGGGGAGGCGGACCGAAGATGGAGAGCAAAGAAGATAGGTGGAGAGGGTGTAGGTGGGGAAGTAGGGAGGGGATAGGTCAGTCCAGGGAAGACGGACAGGTCAAGGAGGTGGGATGAGGTTAGTAGGTAGCTGGGGGTGCGGCTGGGGGTGGGAGGAAGGGATGGGTGAGAGGAAGAACCGGTTAGGGAGGCAGAGACAGGTTGGACTGGTTTTGGGATGCAGTGGGTGGGGGGGAAGAGCTGGGCTGGTTGTGTGGTGCAGTGGGGGGAGGGGATGAACTGGGCTGATTTAGGGATGCAGTGGGGGAAGGGGAGATTTTGAAACTGGTGAAGTCCACATTGATACCATATGGCTGCAGGGTTCCCAGGCGGAATATGAGTTGCTGTTCCTGCAACCTTCGGGTGGCATCATTGTGGCAGTGCAGGAGGCCCATGATGGACATGTCATCAAGAGAATGGGAGGGGGAGTGGAAATGGTTTGCGACTGGGAGGTGCAGCTCCCAGTCGCAAACCATTTCCACTCCCCCTCCCATTCTCTTGATGACATGTCCATCATGGGCCTCCTGCACTGCCACAATGATGCCACCCGAAGGTTGCAGGAACAGCAACTCATATTCCGCCTGGGAACCCTGCAGCCATATGGTATCAATGTGGACTTCACCAGTTTCAAAATCTCCCCTTCCCCCACTGCATCCCTAAACCAGCCCAGTTCATCCCCTCCCCCCACTGCACCACACAACCAGCCCAGCTCTTCCCCCCCACCCACTGCATCCCAAAACCAGTCCAACCTGTCTCTGCCTCCCTAACCGGTTCTTCCTCTCACCCATCCCTTCCTCCCACCCCCAGCCGCACCCCCAGCTACCTACTAACCTCATCCCACCTCCTTGACCTGTCCGTCTTCCCTGGACTGACCTATCCCCTCCCTACCTCCCCACCTACACCCTCTCCACCTATCTTCTTTGCTCTCCATCTTCGGTCCGCCTCCCCCTCTCTCCCTATTTATTCCAGTTCCCTCCCCCCATCCCCCTCTCTGATGAAGGGTCTAGGCCCGAAACGTCAGCTTTTGTGCTCCTGAGATGCTGCTTGGCCTGCTGTGTTCATCCAGCCTCACATTTTATTATCTTATAAGGCTTAACTTGCTTTCTTGAGGAATGTCATTTTGATTGCTACATGCAATAAAATTTAAGTCATTGTTTCGGTACTTGATAATCTGTGAGATTTCTTAATAAGTAGCCAAACTGAAGGTGCCTTGTGGTAATTTATTGACAACAAAAGTCATTGATGGACAGCTGATGATGGTTAGGCCAAGGATACTACCCCAAGGAACCAACAGATGTCCTGGAGCTGAAATGATTGGCTTTAAACAACTGCAAACTACTTTTGTGCTAGGTAAGATTCTGACCAGTGGAAAGCTTTCCCCGATTTCCATTGACTCCAGTTTTACTGGGGATATTTGATGCTGTGTGTGGTACATGTGTGCACGTGTTGAAGTGTTTATGAGATCCTGGGTGTATAGGAGTGTGTGAGAGAGACTGTTGATGTGTGTATGGGATATGGAGAATATATGTATTCGACTGTAATGCTTGCATTGATTGGAATGTGGGTCTTGTGCGTGTCTGTGTTGGAATGTAAGCATTGGTATATGTGCGCTGGCATGTATGTGTGTTTTAACTGTTTCTTTCAGATCTCCTTGGCCATCATAACATCAAATCCAGACTGCTTATTACCCTCCATGAACAATAACTTTTGGCTTCTATTTTAATCTTACCTTTGCACATATGTCAGGACTCCCTTGTCCTGCTGACTTGGAGTATCCAGAATTATAGCTTAGGTTTGCTTTGTCTATCCCAATTCAAGAAACCATATTACTTTGAAACTTCAAAATCATGATCAAGTATCTCCTCATCGATCATTGGTCTGGATGAAGAATCTGACATATTGAAACAAAAACAGAAATAGTTGAAGAAATTCAGCAGATCTGGCAGCACCTGTGGACAGAAAGCAGAGTTAACATTTCGAGTTTAGTGACCCTTATTCAGAATGGAATTATTGGCCTTCCTAGCTACAACTCGATGCTTTGAACGATACTGTTCTGTTCAATAGGGCTATATGCAGCAGTGGTTTGAATGGGGCAATGCACAGCTCCAACATAACTTCTGAAAGTCAGAATTCAAATTATTTAATAATCACACCATCCTATTTGTTTTATGGTTATTTCAGACTTAGTCATGGTAAACAACAATTTTTGAACCCCATGAAACATTTTGATCAATGGACTGAGAAGGCACAAATGCTGATGGGTCAAAATGTCAATGTTATGTCAGATTAAACAATCTACTGGTTTGTTCTTGGAAACACGATGCTTTGTGTAGCTTGGGATTGTCCATGTCTAGAAACTGACCATGAGTACCTGCCATATACTCTTGGAGTTTGCTCTTTGATTCATAGATGCATAGAGTTATACAGCATGGAACAGATTCTTTGATCCAAACAGTCCACGTGACCATAATCCCAAATTAAATGACTCCCACCTGCCAGTGCTTGGCCCATATCCCTCCAACCATTTCTTATTCATGTACTTATCTAGATGTCTTTTAAACATAGTAACTGTACTCCTCCCCATAACTTTCTCTGGAGGTTCATTCCACACATGAACCACTCCGTGCGTAAAAAAAATTGCCCCTCATATCCTTTCTAAATCTTTCTCCTTTCACCTTAAAAAATGTCCTTTCGTCTTGAAATCCCCCACTCTATGGAAAACAAACATGCCATTCCCTTCATCTATCCCTCTCATGATTTTATAAACTTCGATAAGGTCACCCCTCAAACACCTAAGCTGTAGTGAAGAAAGTCCCAGCCTATCCAGCCTCTCGTTACGATTCAAACTCTTCATTCCTGGCAACATCCTGGTAAATCTCTTCTGAATCCTCTCCAGCTTAATAATATCCTTCCTATAAAAGGGAGAACAGAACTGGACGCACGACTCCATAAAAGGCCTCACCTATGTCTTGCACAACCTCAGCATGACGGCCCAACTCCTATACTCAAAGGTCTGAGCAATGAATGCAAGCATGTTAAACGCCTCCTTAATCACCGTATCCATATGTGGCACAAATCTCGTAGAATTACGTACCTGAACCCCTAGGTGCCTCTGTTCTACAACACTACACAAGGCCCTACTTTTAATTGTTTAATTTCTGCCCTTGTTTGTTTTACCAAAATGCAATACCTAATATTTATCCAAATTAAAATCTATCTGCCACTCTTCAGCCCATTGGACCAATTGATCAAGATGTTTTCCACAGTCACAGATGATCTTCTTCCCTGTCCATATATAACCAATTTTGGTGTAATCTGCAAAATTATTAACCACACCTTCTATATTGTCATCTAAATCATTTACATAGATGACAAACAAAAGTGGACCCAGCACTGATCCCTGTGGAACACTGCTGGTCACAGTCCTCCAGGCCGAGAAACAACCCTCCACAAACATTCTCCATTTCTTGCCGTTAAGCCAATTATATATCCAATTGGTAAGGGCACCTTCAATCCCCAGTGATCTAGCTTTACCAGTTAGTCTACCATGTGGAACCTTGTCATTGGCTTTACTAAAGTCCAAATAAAAATGTCAACCGCTCTGCCCTCATCAATCTTCTTGGTTACTTCCTCAAAAAACTCAATCAAGTTTTCCTCACACAAAATCATACTGACTATACCTAATCATTCCTTGCCTCTCCAAATGCATTCAAATGCTATCTTTCAGAATCACTTTCAGTAACTTACTCACCACCAAAGTCAGACTCACAGGCCTCTCCTTACATCACTTCTTAAACAAAGGTGCAACATTGGTCATTCTCTAGTCACCCAGCACCTCACCCATAGTTATAGATGACACAAATATTTCCGCAAGAGGTCCCACAATTTCCTACCTATCTTCTCACAACATCCTGTGATACACTAGATCAGATCCTACAGACTTATCCACATTTACATTTTTTAAGACCTCCACCACTTTCTCTTCCATAACTGTTTTCAAAACATCAATATTTATTTCATGGAGTTTTGTAGCCTTCATTTCTTTCTTCCCAGTAAAAACTGTTGCAAAATATTCATTTAATAGATCTGCCACCTCCTGAGTTTCAACATAAAGATGACCTCTTTGATCTTTAAGGGGCCCTACTCTTTCTCTCTTCTTCTGCTGAGGATAACAGCTTATTAAATTAACACAGTTCATTTCACAAAATAAAGGCATCCCAAAAGATGAATAGTCACAATCGCTGTGTAGCAAATTTTGGAGGTCTTTGAAACAACAAGCTCCAACAATATGCATGAGGGCAGTATGTGGCATAGTAGTTAGATTTGCTGTCTCACAGTGAGTCTGAAACTTGGATACAGGCGCAAGATGGCTTCTTGATGCAAGTTAGCACAACAAAATGGCTTCTAGGCTGCAAACTGTTTATTAATTCTGCTAGAGCTATATAAATAACTAACCCTCGGACTGTTGCAAAGAAAGATTAGCAGACAATGTGCCTTTTAGAATACGGCAGTGACTTGATAAGATAGAGAAGTACTAACCGCTTTAACTCACCTTCAAGTGCAGGTGCAGCAGCTCTCTGTAGCAGGATAAAAGTGACCTAAGCGCTGTGACATAAGTTGTTTACCAGTTAACATCATTGGACCTAGTAACTGCCAATGAAGCAATATTACATAGTGATTGGTAATTGTTTGAATATACTGGACGATCACACCTTGTAGTCTGCTTTAAGTATAAAAATGTCTTTGTATTAACCTGTGGTGGGCAGCTCCTCCAAATAATACAGAAGTGCTCAACTTCTGTGTTTCCAGATGCTCTGTACCCGGCCATATTAAGAAATAAAGCGTTAAGCTTTAAACAGCCAGACCAATTGCGAGTGTTCATTGGCCAATTGCAGAACCCAGAGGGCCCACCGGGGGTCGAGATTTTCAACAGCACCAAGCACCTGGAATTGTTGGGCGACCTTCTGTATGGAGTTTGCATGTTGTCCCCATTTTTGTGTGGACTTCCAACAGATGCTCCAGTTTCCTTCTACAGTCCAATGATGTGCAGGTTACGTGGATTGGACATGCTAAAACTTGCCCTGTTGTGTTCAGGGATGTGCAATGTGATGGACTAGCCATAGTTAAAAACTCCATGCAGGTTTATAGGAAGGAGATGTGGAGATGTACCAAATGGACTCTTTCGGCACTGTAGGGATTCTGGGACAATTAAATTCTGAGAAAGTTCATCAATAGGAACGGCAGCACTGTTTATTTCCTGACTAACATTGCCTGGCTTACTGAATGTTTCAAACCAGGTGCACGAATAGCCAACCACACATCAGAAAGAGGAAACACTGACACTCAACAGTATGAAGACAATTTCCCCCACCACAGTCCTGGGTGAAGACACAGAAATCCCTAATCTCGAGTGTAGAGCCCCCATAGCTCACAGTGAAGGCACCCTCTCCCACAGTTCAGACTGAAGACCCCCATAGCTAAGAGTGAGTACACCCCACAGCTCAGGGTGAAGACTACCTCTCCCACAGGTCAGAGTGAACCCCCCCCCCCCAATAGCTGAGAGTGAAGACACCCTCTCTTACAGCTCAGAGTGAAGAACACCCAAAGTTTACAGTGAAGACACCCTCTCCCACAGTTCGGAGTGAAGAACACCACAGCTCACAGTGAAGACCCTCTCTCCCATAGCTCAGAGTGAAGACCCAGTCTCTCTCAGCTCAGATTGAAGACCCCCCCCATAAGTCAGAGTGAAGACACCCCTTTCCCACAGCTCAGGGTGAAGAACACCTATAGCTCACAGTGAAGACCCTTTCTCCCACAACTCAGAGTGAAGACCCCCCCATAGCTGAGAGTGAAGACACCCTCTCCTACAGCTCAGAGTGATGACCCTATCTCCCACAGCTCACAGTAAAGAACCCCCCTTGGCTCAGAGTTAAAAGCCCCCTCTCCCACTGCTCAGATTGAAGACCACCCTCTCCCACTGCTCAGTGAAGAACACCCATAGCTCAGAGTCAAAACCCCACATAGCTGAGAGTCAAGACCACCCTATCGCACAGTTGAGATTAAAACTGGATCCTCAATTGGATCTCAGGACGCAGTGTCCTTGGAGAGCTTCCTGTTTCGGAAATCCCTCTAACGTTCCTGGGTGGATTGGACTGTGCTCAATCCTGTTAGACTTGTGCTCAAAGTTGCTATATACAACACAGAAAGAAGGCAGGATTGTGTGGGCAGCCATAGTGAAGAACCCCTCCCACAGCTGAGAGTGAATACACGCCCTTCACAGCTCAGAGGGAAGACCCTCTCTCCCACAGCTCAGAGGGTAGACCTCCCGCTTCCACACCTCAGAATGAAGATTCTCCATAGTTCAGAGTAAAGACCCGACTTCTCCCACAGCTCAGAGTGAATACCCCCTTTCCTTCAGCTCAGAGTGAAGAACAGCACCCCCCCCCCCCCCCCAACGGCTCAGAGGGAAGACCCCTTCTCCCACAGCTCAGGATACGTTCCGAAGGCCCCCTCTAACCCTGAGCCTAGCCCCAACCATTCTAGGTGAAGACCCTCGATAGGTGGAAAGGACATGGCTCAGCGCAGGGTTGTGATTGACAACGGATCTTGACCAATCAGACGCGGCGCCTGGCCTCATTCCCCGCCAAGTGCCGCGAGCGTTTGAGCAGAGTGTAAACAGCAACGGTCGGTGCGCGTGCAGCGTGTTCTGGAGAGTTCCAGTCAGTTTTTGTCCTCCACTCCTTGAAGGGCAATGTCGCTCCGCCTGAATAGCGAAGTCTGTATCCCTATGATTGGCCTGGGCACTTGGCAGGTGAGAGAAGGAATGCAAGGGTCAATATCAAGCTTGTGTGAGTGAGTGAGTGGGTGCGTAACATTGTGAAATATAAATCTTACCGCGTGTACTTGTTATTATTCTCTTAAATATAGAATTGTGTATGATGTGATTTTGTTTGAAGCTTCCTACCGAAATGGATTCATGTTCTTCAAAACTTGGAGATGATTAAATTAGCTCTTTTTTATTATATGTCCTCAAATGAGGCCTAATTTCCCTCGAACGTCGGAGGCTGAGGGGTGACCTATAGACGTTTTATAAGGTCGTGAGGAGTGTGGATAGGGTGATAGCCAGTAACAATATCACTGCTGAAGGCAGATGACAAAATCCTGTCAAAGGTCATTGCCAGGTCTACTCTGGGATTGGTGATTCACCCTGACCCAAACCTGTGCTGTACTGGACAGAACAACATCAGAGAGCCTTGCACTCCTCAGGGAGATGATTGCCTATGTACAGAATGGAGAGGTGGATGCCTGCCTCATCAGCCTGGACCAAGAGAAGGCCTTTGACAGGATATTGCACACGTACATGTTGGATGTGCTGTCCAAAATGGGCATTTGTGGATAGAGCCAGCAATTGGTTTTGACTGGTCTGCACCAACATTTTTGACAGAGTCTCAATCAACAGGTGAGAATCAGAAAGTGTCCCAATCAGATCTGGAGTCAGGTAGGGCTGCCCACACACTCTTGCCTTCTTTCTGTGTTGTATATAGCAACTTTGAGCACAAGTCTATCAGGATTGAGCATAGTCCAATCCACCCAGGAAGGTTAGTGGGATTTCTGAAACAGGAAGTTCTCCTAGGACACTGCATCCTGAGATCCAATTGAGGATCCGGTTCTAATCTCAACTATGCCTGAAGCATTTCTCCTCCCTACCAGGACAATGATGGCCTTCACTTTTCTACCTTGCCAGTATCCAAAGGATCATCATCTGCTATTTCTACCACCTCCAACAGGATGCCACCACCATACCACACCTTCCCTGCCCTGACAGCATTCCACAGAGACTCATCTGTCTGCGACATGTGGTTCACTCCCTCTTCAGTCTTTAAACTCCTGCCCTTGCCTCGGTCTCTTACAAACGTGCCACGGTTGAGTATGTGTTTGTAATTGAAGATGCACTTTATCTCGCCACTATTCAATGCACTTTCCAGTGTACCTTTTAAATGTCTTTCATCTAATCTCCTGTGTTTGCTGCTCACAGTAGAATCTCCTTTTAGATTTGTGAGACCACATGTGGAGTAGGTGACTGCTTTGCAGAGCACCTTTGCTCTTTTCATAAATAATGACCCTGACTTTTTGGTTGCTTGCCATTTTGCTTCCATGCTAACATTTCCATCCTAGACCTGCAGCAGTGTTCCAGTCAAACACAATGCAAGCTGGAACAACAGCAACTAATTTTCTTTTTGGGCATTCTACAACTTCTGGACTTGAGTTGAATTTAGAGATGATGGGAACTGCAGATGCTGGAGAATCCAAGACAACAAAGTGTGAAGCTGGATGAACACAGCAGGCCAAGCAGCATCATAGGAGCACAAAAGCTGACATTTTGGGCCTAGACCCTTCATCGGAGAGGATCCTGACATAAATAGGGAGAGGGGGGAGGAGGACTGAAGATGGATAGTGGAGAAGATAGGTGGAGAGGAGAGTATAGATGGGCACGTAGGGAGGGGATAGGTCAATCCGGGGAGGACAGCCAGGTCAAGATGAGGTTAGTAGGTAGGAAATGGAGGTGTGGCTTGAGGTGGGAGGAGGGGATAGGTGAGAGGAAGAACAGGTTAGGGAGGCGGAGACGAGCTGGGCTGGTTTTGGGATGCAGTGGGGGGAGGGGAGATTTTTGAAGCTTGTGAAGTCCGCATTGATACCATTGGGCTGCAGGGTTCCCAAACGGAATATGAGTTGCTGTTCCTGCAACCTTCGGATGGCGGCATTGTGGCACTGCAGGAGGCCCAGGATGGACATGTCGTCTAAGGAATGGGAGGGGGAGTTAAAATGGATCGTGACTGGGAGGTGCAGTTGTTTATTGCGAACAGAGTGGAGGTGTTCTGCAAAGCGGTCCCCAAGCCTCTGCTTGGTTTCCTCAATGTAGAGAAAGCCAAAATGGGTACAGTGGATGCAGTATACTACAGGTGAACATCTGCTTGATATGGAAAGTCATCTTGGGGCTTGGGATGGGGGTGATGGAGGAGGTGTGGGGCAGGTTTAGCACTTCCTGTGGTTGCAGGGGAAGGTGCTGGGTGTGGTGGGGTTGGAGGGGAGTGTGGAGCGGACAAGAGAGTTGCTGAGAGAGTGGTCTCTTCGGAAGACAGACAAGGGTGGGGATGGAAAAATGCCTCGGATGGTGGGGTCGGATTGTAGATGGCGGAAGTGTCAGAGGATGATGCGTTGTGTCCAGAGGTTGGTGGGGTGCTATATGAGGACTAGGGGAATTCTCTTTGGGCGGGTGTTGCAGGTGCGGGGTGTGAGGGATGTGTTGCAGGAAATGTGGGAGACATGGTCGAGGGTGTTCTCGACCACTGTGAGAGGGAAGTTGCGGTCTTTGAAGAATGCAGACATCTGGGATGTGCAGGAGTGGAATGCCTCATCCTGGGATCAGATGCGGCAGAGGCGAAAGAATTGGGAATAGGGGATGGAATTTTTGCAGGAGGGTGGGTGGGAGGAAGTGTATTCCAGGTAGCTGTGGGAATCGGTGGGCTTGAAATGGACACCAGTTTCTCGGTGATTGCCTGAGATGGAGACAGAGAGGTCCAGGAAGATGAGGGATGTGTTGGAGATGGCCCAGGTGAACTGAGGTTGGGGTGGAAGGTGTTGAAGTGGATGAACTGTTCGAGCTCCTCTTGGGAGCAAGAGGCAGTGCCGATACAGTCATCAATGTGACGGAGGAAGAGGTGGGGTTTAGGGCCAGTGTAGGTGCAGAAGAGGGACTGTTCCATCCCCACCCTTGTCTGCCTTCCGGAGAGACCACTGTCTCTGGGACTCCCTTGTCCGCTCCACACTCCCCTCCAACCCAACCACACCTGGCACGTTCCCCCTGCAACTGCAGGAAGTGCTGCACTGTTCCCCCACACCTCCTCCCTCACCCCCATCCCAGGCCCCAAGATGACTTTCCATATCAAGAAGATGTTCACCTGCACATCTGCCAATGTGGTATACTGCATCCACTGTACCTGTTGTGGCTCCCTCTACGTTGGGGAAACCATTGGGGACCACTTTGCAGAACACCGCCACTCAGTTTGCAATAAACAACTGCACCTCCCAGTCTCGAACCATTTTAACTCCCCCTCCCATTCCTCAGACGACATGTCCATCCTGGGCCTCCTGTAGTGCCACAATGATGCCACCGGAAGGTTTCATAAACAGCAACTCCTATTCCGCTTGGGAACCCTGCAGCCCAATGGTATCAATGTGGATTTCACAAGCTTCAAGATCTCCCCTCCCCCCACTGCATCCCAAAACCAGCCCAGTTCGGCCCGCCTCCATAAACCTGTTCTTCCTCTCTCCTATCCCTATCCCACCTCAAGCCGCACCTCCATTTCCCGCCTACTAACCTTATCCTGCCCCCTTGACCTGCCCGTCCTCCCCGGACTGACCTCTCTCCTTCCTACCTGCCCACCTATACTCTCTTCTTCACCAATCTTCTCCTCTGTCCATCTTCGGTCTGCCTCCCCCTCTCTCCCTATTTATTACAGAACCCTTTCCCCATTCCCCTTTCTGATGAAGGGTCTAGGCCCGAAACGTCAGCTTTTGTGCTCCTGAGATGCTGCTTGGCTTGCTGTGTTCATTCAGCTTCACACTTTGTTATCTTGAATTGAATTTAGTAACTTCAAAGCATGAACGCTGTCCTTAATTTTGATTGCAGCCATCTTGTTTTACTTGTGTCTTCTTGGCTTCCCTCTCAGTAGAGCTGAGCCATTTTCTCCTCACACCTGTCATTGATGCCTATTTCACATATTAATCTTCCCCTTCATGACCATTAGCACTCCCTTTGGCTTTTGCTTTGGCATGCTCCCCATCCTCCTCGGAACAGAGAAGGTTAAAATAGGGTAAAGAAGATTATTTGATGTCCACTGATTGGTATGTCACTGACTCGGAGTCATCATTTCAAGATTCAGCAGGAGAGCTCAGAGTTAGATGAGAAATTGCATTACTTGGAATTGTTAGGATTTCAAATGTGCTGCCTGGGAGAGAGTTGGAGGTGAATTCTGTATAAGGCCTCAAAAGAGAGTTGAATATATATTTGGAAGTGGTGGATTTAGAGGGCTGGAGAATGGAACTAACCGGGCAGCTCTTCCAAGAGCTGGCACAGACATGCTGGATTGAATAGCCTCTTCCTGTACTATAAAATTCTGATTCTCTATGTTCGATACGCCCTCTCTGACAATTTGATAAAAACATCATTTTCCAACCCCTCTCTGATGACGGGTCTAGGCCCGAAATGTCAGCTTTTGTGCTCCTGAGATGCTGCTTGGCCTGTGTGTTCATCCAGCTTCACACTTTGTTATATCATTTTCCAACCTCCTTTCAGTTCTGAAACATTGTCATATGGCATCCTGTTTTTATTTTAGTAATCAACATTATTTGGGCAAATTTAAACAAATGAAAAACGAGATGATATTTTGGGTGATTAGTGATTAGTGATTAGTGATTTAAAAACAGAAGTTGCTGGAAAAGCTCAGCAGGTCTGGCAACATCTGTGGAGGAAAAAAATCAGTTAACGTTTAGAGTCTGGTGAGCCTTCCTCTAGCTGACTGACAGTGAGAAGGTTTTACAGACCAGACATGAAGATATGGCTGGTAGACATTGCAAAAGACAATGCTGATTCAATGCCAAGTCGAGACACCAGGTAAAACTCTTGTGCCTGAATGTTACATATTGTATTGATAGCTTACCTTTCATTAGGCAGTTTTGCTTTTGAGATGCTGCTTGGCCTGCTGTGTTCATCCAGCCTCACATTTTATTATCTTGCTTTTATGTAGTTTGTTTCTGTGTAATTTTTGTGTAGCCAGCTGTTGAATGAGCAAATTGATAACATAGTGAGGATGGCATCTGAATATTGGATCCATGTACCTCTGATCATAAAAAGGATTGTGAAATTGACAGTGCAAGAACTGATAAAAAGTATAAATTAGAATGGGTTAATCTTGAATCAAATTATATGTAGAAAGGAAAAATAAACATTTGACCACTAGCAAAGAATTACAGAAAATATAGAAAAATGTTGAATGCTTTTAAAATCTCTGAACAATTAAAACGGAATGAGACTATATTATTGTAGTTTTCAGTGGCGGTGAGGTTTGTGGCTATGTTGTTGTTTTGTCAAGTGGCGCTTGGGCTGGAAGTTACATGGTTAGTTAATTTGCAGCAAGTCCAATAATGGGGATTTTACTCAACTGGGTGGGTTAGTCATGATATTATTAGGATGTTAGTGTTGAGAATAGTAGGGCTGTCAAATCTGAAGCTGGACTTTAAGTTCAGCCAAGTATTAAGATTTTAATCCTACGTATTATGACTTGGGAATTGGCCAATTGGACCTGCTATGCATTCGTAGAACATAGCCTAGTACAGGCCCTACGGCCCTTGATGTTGCGCCGACCTGTGAAACCAATCTGAAGCCCATCTAACCTACACTATTCCATTATCATCCATATGTTTATCCACTTTGGTAAGATCATAGCTGATTTGATTGTGCTAAGAATTTCACACTCCTGCTTATCCCAATAACTTCTAGATTTTTGACTTACAAGGGAGTCAGGAGTTTCTCCTTTACTTAGTTAATCAGTTACGTTCCACCTTGCCAAAAGAAAGAGTATTAGTATTGTAACTTTTAAAGAAAGAGACCCCAGGGAAGTCAAGTGACTTATTTTGTAGTTTCTGGATAGACAGATCTGACTATTCCTCTAGGAAGATATTTGTAATGTTAACATGGGAAGCAATGGCCTAATGCTGAAGTCTGTCCAGGTATGTCCTGTACATAAAAAGCAGAACAATTGCAAACTACCCAATTACTACCCCATTAGTCTAATCTATCAGTAAAGTGATGGAAGGTGTCATCAACAGTGCTGTCAAGTAGCACCTGTTCAGTGTTAACCTGCTCAGTGAAACCCATTCCGCTCCTGACCTCCTTACAGCTTGAGTTCAAACGTGGACAAAACAGCTGAATTCCTGATGATACTGACTGCATTTGATTGAGCCTAGCATCAAGGAGCCCTAACAAAACTGGAATCAGTGATATCAGGGACAAACCCTATACTAGTTAGAGTCATACCTGACATACGAAGATGGTTGTGGTTTTTTTTTGGAGGCCAGTCATCTCAGCTCATCTCTGCATGAGTTCCTTAGGGTAGTGTTCCAGGCCCAACTATCTTCAGCTGTGTCATCAGTGCCCTTCACTCCATTAATCAGGTCAGAAGTAGGGATGTTCGCCTCTGAAAAAACAATGTTCACCAATTGCAGCTCCTCATGTACTGAAGCATTCTGTGTTCAAATGCAACAAGATCTGGACAATATCCAGAGTTGAGCTGAAAAGTGGCAAGTGACATTCACGTGACACAAAAATGCCAGGTAATAACAGACAATTTAACAATTGCCTCTTGACAATCAGTGGTGTTAGCATCATTGAATATCCCCACTATCGATATCCTTGGAATTACCATTGACCAGAAACTCAACTGGACTTGCCACTTAAACACAGTGGCTATAAGAGCAGGTTGGAGGCTAGGAGTACTGTGGCAAATGACTCACCACCTGACTGTTCAAAACTTGCCTGTCATTTTACAAGGCATAAGTCAGGAGGGTGATGGAATTCCCCACTTGCCTCGATGGGTTCAGCTGCAACAACATGCAAGAAACCTGGCACCCAATCCCTTGGCACATACACTTCCTTCACTACCAATGCTCAGTAGCAGCAGTGTACGCTATCTACAAGATGCACTGCAGGAGTTCACTGAAGATTCTGACACAGCAACTTCTAAACTCACAACTACTTCCAACCAGATGTGCAGGGGCACCAGATATCTGTGGACATCACCACTTGCAAGTTCCCCTCCAAGCCACTCACCATCCACCTTGGAAATAAGTTGCCATTTCTTCACTGTCATCAAGTCAAACTTCTGGAATTCTCTCCCTCATGGCATTGTGGGTCACCCCACAACTGATGGACTGCAACAGCTCTAGAAGGCAATTCACTATCACCACCACCTCCTCAAGGGAACTAGGAGTGGGCAAAAAGTGCTAGCCAGATAGTGATACCCACATCCCAAGAATGAATTTAAAAAATATTGTTGGAGACCAGTAATCCAGAAATGCAAATAATGTAAGTTTGAGTTCTGACATGGCAGTTGATGGAATTTCAATTTGATGAATATCTGGATTTGAGTTAATGATGACCAGGAAACCACTGGTTGTTGGAAAGGCCAAATGATTCACTAACATCCCTCATGGAAGGAAATCTGCAGTCTTTACCTGCCCTGGCCTGAGTGTGGTTGCAGACATATAGCAGTGTTGTTAACTTTTAACTGCCTTCTGAAATGGCCTAGCAAGCCACTCAGTTGCATCAATCGTTATACAGTTTCAAAAGCACATAGACTGCAGCTGTTCAAGAAGACAGCTCACCATCACCTTCTCAAGGATAACAAATGCTGGCCCAGTCAGCAGTGCCGCTGTCCCACAATTGAATTAAAACAAAAATTGTTCTAAAAAGTTGACAATGCCTCACCATTTCAATGAAAGAGATTAAAAATAATAATGGCTACTAGAGCTGCCATCTCCATAAAGATGGGATTTCAGATTTAGTGCATCAAAATGAGGCAGCCAGGGATGGTGTAACTAGGGAGCAGAAGCTTTAGATGGCCAAAATTGACATTCTGATACAATTACAAAGTAGTGCAGATGCTAGAAAAATGAGATGTAATTCAACAATGCTGGAAATACTCAGCAGGTCAAGAAGCATCTTTTAGGAGGTGGTAAAAGGATTATCAGGTTATGTTCCTCTGTCCACAGGACTTGTCTGACCTGAATATTATCAGCATTTTCTGCTTTCATTTCCCCCTTTTTGGATTAGTTGGATTTAAAAAGTCAATTTTCTGCTTCCCAATGTTAGATATGCAGCCCACACGTAGGTGGGAGAAAGTTGAAGGTAACATGTAAATTATAAGAAATTGGTATTAGAGGTCTGTTATTAAGCAAAGAGCCAAGAATAATTTTCAGCAAACCCCAGTTGTAATCTGTTTCAGCTGGGCAGATCTAAACGTACGCTCAAATGTTGACATTTACTTAAACTTCCTGAGAGATTTTTGAGTATTAGGAAGTGAGAGAAAACACACTTTCAGAAAGATGTGTTCAAATGTGGACTTTTTTTAATCGTGGGATCTGGACGTTACCGGCCAGGCTAGCATTTATTGGCCTTCCCTAATTGACCGGAACCAAATTGCTTCTTTTGTCATTTCATTAGGCTGTTAATAGTCAACCAGGAAGTTGTGGGATATGAGGAAATTACAGAACCTCTGACCTTGTAATTTGAAATTCCCCTGTGGCCACAGGGGAGGTCCCAGAGGATTAGAGGACAGCTAATGCGGTTCCACATTTCAAGAAGGCTGGGAGAGTAAACTAGGGAATTACATACCAGTGAGTCTCATTGGTATTAGAGAAAATTCTGAAGGAGATAATTAATCTCCACTGAAGAGGCAGCGTTTGATCAGAGACTGTAAGTATGGTTTTGTCGGAGGGAGGTCATGTCCAGCAAATCTGGTATAATTTTTTTGAGGTTGTGATCAGATGTGCAGTTGATTGAAGTTAATCAATTGTGGCATGGATTATAAAAGCAAGGAGGATATGTTTGAGCTGAATAGGACTTCAGTTAGGCCTCAGCTGGAGTACTGAGCACAGTGCTGGCCACCTCACCTCAGGAAGGATGTGATTGCACTGGAGAGGATGTAGAGGAGATTCACCAGGATGCTGCATTTCTGAAGAGAAGCTGGATAAGTTCTGGATGTCTTTTGTTTTACAGCAGAGAAGGCTGAGGGGATACCTGATTTGAGGTATATAAGATTGAGGGGCATGGCAGTGGATAGGAAGCTTATCCTTGGTTGAAGGGTCATTAACAAGGGGGCATAATTTCAAGGGGAAGGGTGAGAGGTTTAGAGCAGGTTTGAAGAAAAATTATTTCACTCGGTTGGTGGTGGTAATCTGGAATGTACTGCCTGGAAGGTAGTAGAGGCAGGAAACCTAACAACCTTTTTTTTTAAAAGAATAATTGAGTAAGCTGTCAATGTCATAACATTTTATGGCTATCGGCCAATGAGTGACTGTGGGTCTAGAGTAGATATATCTGCACAGACGTGGTGGATCAGAGGGCCTCTTCAGTGGTGTATGACTCTGACATATTGCTGTGTGTCTGGTGTCACATGTAGGCCAGACCAGGTGAGGATGGCTGATTTCCTCCCTTTAAAGGATGTTAGTAAACCAGATGAGATTTTACTACAATTGACAGTGGTTACATGGATGTTATGAGGCCAACTTTTCAATTCCAAATGTATTAAATGATTTCAAATTTTACCATCTGTCATGGTGGTTTTAAAACCTGGGTTCACAAATGTTAGCCTGACACTGTGTGGATTACTAATTCAGCCATCACAGCACTGTTGCTTGTGGTAGGGAAAGGTTAATGTGCAGTAGTTGGGAATTGTGTGTTCAAAATAGTGCATGCATTCATAGGCTAGAATCGACATAGACGGAGATGGTGCAGGGATGTGGAGAGGAATGTGTTCATTGTGAGACCACTGGCCAGATAGATGGGAGTGTGTAAGAAATTATTGATGTTTTCAGGTGGAGTTTTGAATGTTTTTGGCCTGGGAGAATGGTATTTGTGCCAGAGGAGATGGACAAATTAAAAGTGGGGCTGAGAGAAGGAGGTAATGCGTGTGAAGGTTTTGAGTCACAGATGAAATCTGTTAGCAATGTATGTACAACAAAGATTGCATGGTTGCAGAGACTGGCAAATCATGCTGGGTGTGAATGGGCATTATCTTGAGAAAGAGAGACAGTTGTAGAGTGATGGGAAAGATTAGTTGCATCATTCACCTGTGTTCCAGACAGTCTTTGCTTTTATTTTGATTTTGATTCTGATGAATACTTTATTCAGTCCCCAAAAGGTCAAGTGGCTGAAGCAGTGAAGGAGGCCATTTCTACAGGATATCGTCACATTGATGGAGCATACATTTATCAGAATGAGAAGGAAGTGGGTGAAGGCATACATCAGAAAATTAAGGAAGGAGTAGTAAAGCGTGAAGATCTCTTCATTGTCAGTAAGGTAAAATGGACAGTTTTGAAAGTTATTAACAAACTTAATCGTTTATTCCTTCCACCACAATGACAGCGGCACATACTTTAATCAAGTTTGCTTTGCAGCCACTCTCCAACACTCCTCCAACAGCATCTTCCAAACCTGAGACTGACCTCCACTGGATAGAAAGACTAGGATAGATGATGTATGGGACCATTACAACCTGCAAATTACCCTCTAAACCACATACCACCTTAACACAACCATGTAGTCAATCCTTCACCGTCTCTGGGTCAAAATGCTGGAACCTGATCCTGTTAGCACTCTGAATGTACCTACACCACACTTACTACCCAAAGGCTTTGAGGATGGAAAGTAAATGTTGAATTTGTTAGTGACACCCAAAAGGATTCAAAAATAAATATTTATTTTGAGAAAATATTATTTCATTTTCCACCATTAACCCAAAAGCCTTTCTCCAAAATATTAATATCTTATTGAGGAATTCCACATTTTAGGGAACAAAATGAGTTGGCTGAGAGTATGCCACCTTTTGGGAGAATGTTAAGAGCGGATTGTTTTTGATGCATCAATCAGGACTTTGTGCTAATGCTACTTTCTGTTGTCCTATTAGCTCTGGTGCACCTTTCATGCAAAAGATAAGGTCAAGGAGGCCTGTTGTAAAACTCTGTCTGACTTGAATCTGGAATATTTGGACCTCTACCTTATTCACTGGCCCATGGGATTCCAGGTAAAGGTTTCAACTAGGATATTTTGGCACATTTTACTCTTAATTTAGATGTTACCACCCAAGTAAAGTTCTTATTGTCTCAGATGTATTCATTGGGTTGCATATAAAATTGATTTGATTTTAAAGGCTTGGGATGTGGGAACAGTTCCATTTCAGCCAGGAGAGACTCCAGTTATTTATTATCTCATGCCAGGAGAGAGCCCAATATCTCAATTCAACCATTAGAATTATGCTATAGGATTTTTTTAAGCAAAATTCAACGTCATCGTATATAAATGACTTAAACTTAACAAGCACTGCTAGCTTGATGGTATGGTTGCTAACTATATATACCATGCACTGAGTTTTTCTGCTTGCTGTCTGCAAGAGTTCTCTTCTGTTTCCATACCTTAAAAGCTATTTATCTTAGTCAGGACCATGCAAAAGTAAGCTACGTCCTGAATATAAAGTTTTTAATTCTCTTCAAATCCAGCTACTTTCATAGGTATAATTTTCTTTATCTCTTGACTGTGGATGCATCAGGTTCTTGTTCTGTTACTAAGTCAGGCATCAGGGTGATTTACAATTGAAGCCCTGAGCGTTTTACCCAACTTCCTCTTGATCTATACATTGATTATGAAATTGGAGACCTTCTCCCAAGTTATATTTGGTAAGAACCAGTGTGAGCAACTGCTAATTGAAGTCAATCATAAGAACTGCAAAATAAATAGTGTGGCTTAATAATCTTAAAGAAGTACCTAAGTAGATTTGTTCATTTTTGGTAATACAAAGCTGAACTTCGGTGCATCGTGACAAATCAATTTCAAAGGCAAACCAGTCCTAATACAAGTAGCATTATGCCAAGATATCATATGTGCACATCGGTACTGAATACAGAAAATGGCTAGTACATGCATCTGTATTCTGCCAGGGATGAATGAGGATATTCAATATCTGTGAATGCTTCTGAGGCTTGACAAATGCATCAGCCACAGCAGTGTAGAGAGCTTCTACATCCACAGAATATTGCATCCCTTCTTGGAGCAAAGTAGTAGTAGATATATTTACAGTCCAAGAGGAAGATTACATCTTGTGATGGATCACTTTTCTAAATTTTCTGTTATCTTGAATTGGAAACAAAAATGCAACTATCACTGATACAATGAGTGGTGTTTTCAGTTTATCCTCTATCTTGGAACACGTACAGTCTGACAACAGATCACAGTTCGATGGCGGAGATAGTAGGAACTGCAGATGCTGGAGAATCTGAGATTACAAGCTATAGAGCTGGATGAACACAGCAGGCCAAGCAGCATCAGCGGAGCAGGAAGGCTGACATTTTAGGCCTAGACCCTTCTAGGCCCGAAACATCAGTCTTCCTGCTCCTCTGATGCTGCTTGGCCTGCTGTATTCATCCAGCTCTACACCTTGTTATCACATTTCAATGGCAGACTGTTTCAGGACATGTACTAGTTTGAGAGGAAACATATAACATTATCTCCACATTTAAGTGACAGTCTACCAGAATGCATAGTATGTACAATCAAACAAATTGTGATGTGTCAAGCAGCGGAACAAGATTTTACGTTGCAGCATTTACGTGCAACACCAGTGGAGAAAAGATCACAATTGGAAAGGTGATATTGTAAGGAAATTGTTGCTGGACTGGTAATTATGATACCCAGATAATGCTCTGGGAACTCTGGTTCAAATGTCAACATGGCTGATGGTGTAGTTTCAGTTTAAAAACCTGGATTTTAAAAATCTAGAGAAATCACTGAATTATAGTAAAAATCTGTCTGGTTCACTAACATTCTTTTTACAAATGTGAATCTGCTGCCTTTACCTGACTTAGCCTACGTAGCAATCTGGTTGACACTTAATTGTGCTCTGAAGTGGCCTGGCAAGCCACTCTGTCATATCAAACAGCTAAAAAGGCTCAAAATGAATAAAGTCTAGCATCAATCTAGCAAACTGAATCCTGTCCTCATTAGAATTTTGTGGCTAAGTGTCAAATTGGGAAAGCTGTCTCATAGTTCAGTCAAGTGACAGTTTGACATAGTCATATTGACAGAATCATATTTTGTATACAGTGACCCAGATTACTAACCCTGATTATGCCCTGTTCCAGCAGAGTTGGTGGCAAAGCAGTATACAGTTGGGAGGTAGTCATCCTGGCACTCCTCAACGTTGCCTATGGACTCCATTGCATCTAGCCAGACATAAACAAGGAAGTCCTTTGCTGATTACCAAGTACCCCTGCTGATACTTTCAGGGATCAGTACTCCTCTATGTTGAAAAGTGCTTGGAAGAAACACCTGAGGGAGATGAGTGCAGAATGTTCTGTAGGTGGGCAACTCAACATCCAGCACTCAGATTGGCTGAGCAGTACTGCTAGTAACGAAGCTGGGTGGGTCCTAAAAGGATCATAACTGCCTTTAGTCCTATTAAGATGTCAAATATATTGTCTCTCGGATAGAGACTGTGACAAGATTTCCCCCAACCCCAACTGACCTGCACACTCACACTTTGTTTATGTGATAACTCTGGGATATAGTGCCCTGCAACAAGAAGACCAGTGCAAAACATTGGTTTATGTTATTTGTTATTTCCCTATTCCTGGTATTAATTCCATAGCTGCTTCCTCTTAAGGACTTACTTTAGCTATTTTCTTTTTATAAACTCAGAAGCTGTTTGGTCTATATTTTTTGTCAATGTACTTCCTTTTATAAATTCCCACCTTGCTGTTTATTAGCTTTTTAGTCACTGGCTGTTTGGTATTACTTAACAAAAAATTCCGAGTCTTCTGATCTACAGCTTTAGTTTTTGACTGCCTAGTTTTCTTAATCACCTTTATCAACCAAGGGTGCTTTATCATTCTCGGACCTTTTTGACCAGAGTAAGGGTTTGGTGAAATAACTGCTTAAATGTCTGCCCTAGGACATCCATTGACTTTTTCACATTTGGATTTCCTTTTCCCTCAGTTTGCTTTAGATAGCTCTTTCTTCCCTGTATTTGCCCTTGTTTAAGATGAGAGCACTGATTTGAGACTCCAGTTGCCCTCACTCAAACTGGTATGAAATTCTACCATGTTTTAATCACCGCACTCTGGAAGACCCATAACTGTTACAATTGTTTATTTATCTTGTTACCCAACACTGGTTGGTGACATATTATGAAGGGACAGAAGCCAGCCCACACCCATGATACGTGAAGAGAGTCAGGAATAACTTGCTGTGTTGGGGTGTGACACCAATGAGCAGCAAGGCAAGCTGTCAGACAAATGCAACAGAGAGTAATGGCTACCAGATACTTACGAACACCAAGTCAGAATGAGTTGTGAGAACTCCGAATAAAGCAAATGGATAGTTAATAAATTTTCTCTATTGAACCCACTTATCAGGGTTATAGAGAAAAGTTAGAAGAATGGCACTGAGCCAGTGCTCATCCAGGGAGTGGTGCAGATATGGCTGAATGCCATCCTTGTGTGATGATCCTGTGATTCTAATCAATGTCCTACTACCTTGCTCTTTGATTCCTTGATACCGTAGCCCTGCAAATGTTTCCCTTTTTTTTGACATTAATTTCCAATGGAGGAAAATAGATTACTGCCCAATCTGCTTTGCCCCCTTTTCATGCAGCTCATTCCAGATCATATCCTATGAGCAACATTTGAAATATTTAGTCCCTACTGTCCTCACCATTTTAATTTATCTGATCCTCAGGAATTTGTATCACTGATGTTATCTCTTACATCACCTTGCTGGATTCCCTTTTAGGAGATTCCTACACACTTGATACAAGTGCAATATGCCAACTTTTGTGAACAGCCACAGTTTATTCAAGCAAGTACAAGATTTTGTAGGATCACTTAACAAACGTTGCAGGGCTTGCGGAGCCGTGTCGAGCAATGCTGTCTATAAGGGACACCCCCCCCCACCACCGCATCCTCCCTTTTTATATAGGTTTTTTAGCATAGTCAGACTTGCATGCGAGATACAGTTTTCTCTCCCTCATAGTTACATGTCTAGCACCAGTGATAGTACGTAACTTAATCACCTAACAGTAAAACAGAGGTCAGTTGCCCAAAAAGTGTGTGGGACTAGACAGTTCCTTATCTTTTTTAGCCTTAGTTCAATCTTTACAGAGAGCAGAGTATGATTAGCTTACTGTATTTCTCTGTGAGACAGGGGCGCCCATGAAGCATCTAATTTTGTACAGATGTCATATTTACAGAGAGCAGAACAGATATTAACCCTTTTACCATTTCAGCCTGAAATGTTAACTCTACTTGTCCTCTGCAGATGCTGCCAGACCTGCTGAGTTTTTGATACATTGATACCATTGGGCTGCAGTGTTCCTAAGCAGAATGAGTTGCTGTTCCTGCAACCTTTGGGTAACATCGCTGTGGCATTGCAGGAGGCCCAGGATGGACATGTCGTCTGTGGAATGGGAGGGGGAGTTGAAATGGTTTGTGTCTTGGAGGTGCAGTTGTTTAGTGGGAACTAAGCATAGGTGTTCTGCAAAGCGGTACCCAAGCCTCTGCTTGGTTTCCCTGATGTAGAGGAGGCCACAACAGGAACAGCAAATGCAGTATACCACAATAGCAGATGCTCAGGAGAACGTCTGCTTGATGCGGAAAGTCTTCTTGGGGCCTGGGATGAGGGTGAGGGGGGAGGTGTAGGGGCAGGTGTAGCACTTCTTACGGTTGCAAGGAAAAGTGCTAGTGTTGGTGGGTCTGGAGGGGAGTGTAGAGTGGACAAAGGAGTCACTGAGAGAGTGGTCCCTTCAGAGGGCAGATAAGGGTGGGGAGGGAAAAAGGTCTTCTGATTGCAGATGGCATAAGCGTTGGAGGATGACGCGTTGGATCCGGAGTTTGGTGGGGTGATGCATGAGGACCGGGGGATTCTGTTTTGGTTTTTATTGCGGGGAGGTGGGTGTGAGGGATGAGTTGAGGGAAATGCAGGAGACACTGTCAAGCGCGTTCTCAACCACTGCGGGGGCGAGTTTGCGGTCCTTGAAAAACGAAGACATCTGAGATGTACGGGAGTGGAATGCCTCATCCTGGGAGCAGATGTGGAGGAGGAAAAGGAATTGGGAATAGGGGATGGCATTTTTGCAGGAAGGTGGTTGGGAGGAGGAAGAGTGTTCTAGGTAGCTGTGGGAGTCGGTAGGCATGAAATGGATATCGGTGTCTAAGTGGTTGCCGGAGATGGAGACAGAGAGGTCCAGGAAGGAGAGAGAGGTATAGAGCTGGTCCAGGTGAACTTGAGGTTGGGGTGGAAGGTATTGGTGAAGTGGATGAATTGTTTGAGCACCTTGTGAGAGCACGAGGCAGTGCCAATACAGCCATCAATGTGACGGAGGAAGCGGTGAGGCTTAGGCCCAGCGTAGGTACGGAAGAGGGATTATTCCACATAACCTACGAAGAGGCAGGCATAGCTTGGGCCCAAACGGGTACCCATGGCCACCCCCTTAGTCTGTAGGAACCGGGACGAATTGAAAGAGAAGTTGTTGAAGGTGAGGACAAGTTCAGCTAAGCGGATGAGTGTGTCAGTGAAGGGAGACTGGTCGGGCCTGTGGGACAGGAAGAAATGGAGGGCCTTTAGGCCATCGGTATGGGGAATGCAGGTGTACAGTGCCTGGATGTCCATGGTAAAGATGAGGTGTTGGGGACCAGGGAATTGGAAATTGTGGAGGAGCTGGAGGGTGTGGGTTGTGTCACGGATGTAGGTAGGGAGTTCCTGGACCAAGGAGGAGAAAATAGAGTCGAGACAGGTGGAGATAAGTTTGGAGCAGGAGGAGACATTGGATTGACCAGGACAGTCAGGTTTGTGGATTTTGGGAAAGAGATGGAAGCAGGTGGTGTGGGGTTGGGGAACGATGAGGTTGGAGGCTATGGGTGGGAGGTCACCTGAGGTGATGAGGTTGTGGATGCTTTGGGAAATGATGCTTTGGTGTTTGGGTGTGAGGTTGTGATCAAGGGTAGTGTCAGAGATTTGGCATCTGGCCTTGGCAATGTAGAGGCCAGGGCACCATACTAAAACTGCACTTCCCTTGTCTGCGGGTGTTTTGGTGAGGTTGGGATTGGAGCAGAGGGAACGGAGGGCTGCACATTCTGTGGGGGAGAGTTTGGAGTGGGTGAGAAAGGTGGAGAGGTTGATGCAATTGATGTAACAATGGCAGTTGGAGATGAAGAGATCGAGGGAGGGTAGGAGGCATCGGTGGTGTTGAAGAGGGGGTGTGTTGGAGGCGGGTGAAGGGGTCACTAGAGGGAGGGTTAAGCTCACGGTTAAAGAAGTAAGTGTGGAGGCAGAGACGGCGGAAAAACTGCTCAATGCCCAAGTGTGACCAGTATTCATTGTGTGGGTGGAGGGGGACAAAGCTGAGCCCTTTACTGAGGACTGACAGTGTGTCCTCATTAAGGGGGAGGCCTGGGGGGGGTGGTCAAGACTCCGCAGGGCTGGATGTTGCTGTCTGCTCTGGAACTGCTGGCTATGTTGGCGTTGGGCAGAGTTGCATCGGCGGTGGGCGGAACTGCATCGATAGGCAAGACCAGTCCCCCTCCACTGACACCCTCATCCGCTTACCTGAACTCGTCTACACCCTCAACAACTTCTCTTTCAATTTCTCCCATTTCCTAGAGACAAATGGAGTGGCCTTGGGTACCTGCATGGGCCCAAGCTATGCCTCCCTCTTTATAGGTTATGTGGAACAATCTGTCTTTCGTTCCTACACTGACCCTAAACCCACCTCTTCCTCCATTACATCGATGACTGACTGTATCGGCACCGCCTTGTGCTTCCACGAGGTGCTCAAACAGTTCATCCACTTCACCAATACCTTCCACCCCCAACCTTCACTTCACCTGGACCATCTCGAGACCTGTCTCTCCTTCCTGGATCTGTCTGTCTCCATTTCCAGCAAACACCTAAAAACCAATATCCATTTCAAGTTCACTGATTCCCACAACTACTCAGACTCCTCCTCCCACCCAGCTTCCTGCAAAAATGCCATCCCCTATTCCCAATTCCTTTGCCTCTGCCACATCTCCCAGGATGAGGCATTCCACTCCTGTACATCTCGGATGTCCTTGTTTTTCAAGGACCGCAAGCACCCCCCCCCCCCCCCCAAAAAGTGGTCGAGAATGCCCTCTACCATGTCTCCCGCATTTCCCACAACTCAAACCTCTCACCCACTCCCAGCAATAAAAACCAAAACTGAATCCCCCTCATCCTCATGTATCACTCCACCAACCTCCGGATCCAATGCATCATCCTCCGACACTTACGACATATGCAGTCCGACCCCACCACCAAAGACCTTTTTCCCTCCCCACCCTTATCTGCCTTCCGGAGGATCCACTCCCTCAGTGACTCCCTTGTCCGCTCTGCACTCTCTTCCCCCCCCCCCCACCACCACCAACCCCCAACCCCCAAGTGCCACCACACCCAGCACTTTTCCCTGCACCTGCAGGAAGTGCTACACCTGCCCCTACACCTCCCCCCTCACCCCCATCCCAGGCTCCAAGAAGACTTTCCCCATCAAGTAGATGTTCATCTGCACACGTGCTAATGTGGTATACTGCATCCGCTGTTCCCGTTGTGGCCTCCTCTACATTGGGGAAACCTAGCAGAGGCTTGGAGGCTGCTTTGCAGAACGCCTATGCTCAGTTTGCACTAAACAACTGTACCTCCCAGACGTGAACCATTTCAACTCCTCCCACACACTCCACAGACGACATGTCCACCCTGGGCCTCCTGCGGTGCCACAACGATGCTACCTGAAAATTGCAGGAATAGCAACTCATGTTCTGCTTGGGAACCCTGCAGCCCAATGATATCAATGTGGTCTTCACAAGTTTCAAAATCTCCGCTCCCTATAGCGTGTTCCAAAACCAGCCCAGCTCATCCCCACCTCCATAACCTGTCCTTCCTCCAACCAACCCTTCCTCCCGCCTCAAGTTCCATCCCCAACTCCTACCTACTAACCTCATCCCGCCGCCTTGACCTGTCCATTGTCCCTGGACTGACCTATCTCCTCCCTTCCTCCCCACCTACCCTCACTTTTAGTAGTTCCATTCCTGCCTCCTTGACTGGTCTGTCTCCTCTCCACCAATCTTCTCTATCCATCTTCTATTTGCCTCCCCCTGTCTCCCTATTTATTTCAGAACCCCCTTCCTCTCCCCCATTTCTGAAAAAGGGTCTAGGCCTGAAAATGTCAAGCTTTCCTGCTGATATGATGTTGCTTGGCCTGCTGTGTTCATCCACCTCTACACCTTGTTATCTCAGACTATCATCAATCATAGTTTAGAAATACTCTTTAGATAACAGTTAACTTTGCTGGTTTTGCCAAATTTGGCACTAATGGTGGTAGTTGTGGTCATTGGAGGTCACTCACCTTAGCTCCAGGATATCAGTTCCTCAGGTTAGTGTCCTAGACCCAACTATCTTCAGCTACTTCATCAATGACCTTATCGCTGTCATAAAGCCATAACTGGGGATGTTTGCCAATGACTGCACAATGTTCAGCACCATTCATGACTCATCAGATGCTGAAGCAATCCATGTTCAAATGGAAAAAGACCTGGATGATATCCAGGTTTGGATTGACCAGTGGCAAGTAACATCCATACCACACACATGCCAGGCAATGACTACCTCCAACAAAAGAAAATCTAACCATTGTCCCTTGGCATTCAATTGCATTACTGTCACTGAATTCCCGCCATCACTATCCTGGGAGTTGCTGTTAACCAGAAGTTGAATTTGATTCACCATATATATAGTGACCACAAGAGCGGGTCAGAGGCTAGGAATATTGCAGCAAGTAATTCACCTCCTGACTACTTCGGGCCTGTCTACCATTGACAAAGCACAAGTTAGGAATGTGATGGTAAGGATATATTTTTTTCTGGGAATAATGAGCCTTTAGGTCTCTCCTTTCCTAAAAGGTGGTAGAAGTGGAGTTCTTGAATGTTTTTAAGGCAGATTTGGATTGATTCTTCTTAAGCATGAAGATGAAAAGTTGTTAGGGGAGTTGGAAATGCAGACTTGAGATTATAATCGGATCAACCATAATATTATTGTATGGTAGAACAATCTTGGTCACAAGGATTTGACCAGAAGTGCTGTTTTTATTGCTAGGCAAGCTATGTTTTAGTGCTAGTTGGTAAGTTCTGCTGACGAGCAATTCTACCAAAATGACACTGATGATCTACTCCGGGAACCAGCCAACAGGATCTACTCTCTTTATCCCTGTAGAGTATTCAGGATGTTATGTGCTGAACACTGCTTGATCAACTCATGGTCAGAGGTGTTCTTTTGCAAAATTTCTCCATGAAGGATTGATGGTCCAGCACACTCCAATTACTTGAAATATTGCAAATGCGGCAGCATGACCTGACTGATCCTTTGCAACCTTAGAGACAGGTAGAATCTCAGCAAGTGGTGGCACTTGGTATTTGCATACTGATGCAGTGTGATGCAGCTACCCTCAGAGGTGGGCATGAGATTGAGGGTGATGTATGTTTTTTACTCCATGTGGAGTGGGATAATGTTGACATATTGATTGAATCAGAGGAAGACGAATTGTATGAATGTTATAGGTAGCAGTGGAGTACCATAAAACAATGCTTTACCATGGGAAAAGATCAGATGAGGCATGATAAACCTGTGCCTCAAATAGCCACAGTGTGCTAATATATCGAAAGTTACTGAGACCCATGTTGCATGAAGTAAAACACTTGGACTGGTGTTTGTGGTATATGCTAAGCAGATGAAAGCTTGCCTACACATGTCTTCTCTTTCATTCACCAACTTTTGCCATTATTTCACAGCAGTCTTGCTTAGTTTTATTCCTTCTTTGAGCCTCTATTCTCTTTTTCTAGGTTTCAGGAGCATATGTTTAAATGTCATTTTCAAATTTTTTTTTTCTAGGCTGGTGATGAGAACCTTCCCATGGATGAGAATGAGTTGGTAATACCAAGTGACACTGATTTTCTTGACACTTGGGAGGTGAGTATTTGACTTGGTCATATGGTTTTGTTTCGGGTGATTATTTTCTAAATTTGTTTTAACCTGAAAGAATGACTGACTAATGTTAAATATCTTTATCCCCACTCCAAGGCTGATTTAGCGACTTTAGCTGCACTAAGTGTAACTGTGTACTGGAGATGCCTTGTCTTAATCTGGTATTGTTGTTTTTTCAATTACAGTATGAATTAAGAGCAAAATAATTTTCATTCACAGGCAATGGAAAATTTAGTTGACGAAAAATTGGTTAAAGCTATAGGAGTGTCCAACTTCAACGAAGATCAGATCAACCGGATCTTGAAGAAACCATGTTTGAAATACAAACCTGCAGTCAACCAGGTAATGAGTAGATTTTTAAAATTGAATCGTTGGATTCCAGATTTTTGTGACCATTTTCCAATTGTGTTCACTGGTCTGCAGTGTTTCATTCTGTAAAACTAATCAGTGACTTGCTGAAGTTTTCTCTTGTTCTGGTTGCTTTAATAGATTGAATGCCACCCTTATCTGACTCAAGAAGATCTGATCTCCTATTGCCATTCAAATGGCATTGTCGTGACTGCCTATAGCCCACTGGGATCTCCAGCTAGACCATGGTATCTGAGATATAAATCCATTAATCATCATATTATCGAGTTCAGGAAATGCTGCTCTTCCAGATTGTAAATCTTCAATTGTTTATTGTATCTGACTACTTTTTCTGGTTCTGGGATTTTGTTCTTCTGTTTGTTAAGGAGAGTGGTCTCGTGATTGGTGAGAGCGGACCTACGTTATATCTAATATTTCTAACTTCCTTCAGAGTGGACAAACCGATCTGCTGTATTTGTCATTTCCAAATTCTTTGGCTCAGTGTGTACCACCTATGCCTTTAAAATATGATTTTGCTTTGTTAGAACAAACAATATTTGGCAACTCTCCTTAGGAGAGACCAAGTTTGAAAAGTACACTTATGGTACACAAATCATGAACTCCATCTCCAAGGATACATGCTTTTTTGTTATATAGCCTGAAACTGGCCTCTCCTATCCTTTGAATTTCCTTTCATTATTTGTGTTTACTTGTTCATGGGATGTGGGCATCCCTAGCTGTGCTAGTAGTTATTGCTAATTCCAATTTGCCAGAGACCACTTAAGAGTCAGCTGCATTGTTGGAGTCCCATGTAAGCCAGACAAGAAAATGATTGATTCTTCTTATTTCAGTAAAGGACATTAGTGAACAAGGTGGATTTTACGGCAATCAACAATGGCTACACAGTCACTATATTTAAGCTAGTAATTTGCTCAAGATTTGTACTGAGTTCAGATTTCTTCATCTGTCACGATGGGATTTGACCCATTTCCCCAGAACACTTACCAGTACAGCAAAATTACTGCAATGCCACTTAACTCTTTTTTTGAAACAAAATAGTTTTATTTCTATTCTCTGCTTTGAATGCCATTTCCTTTCTGTTTCCTGGGAATTCGTCTGGTCCCTACCTGAACTATTTCCTTTTTGAAGGCTTCTTATAATAAGTGCATCCTAGTGAACGATTTTTTTTTGTTTCGGACAATGGTTCATTCCCCTTAAGTGTTTAAAAAAAATTGAGTTTTTTTTGCAGACCACATTGAAGCCAAAGGCCATCACAATATTATAGACTAGAATAGAATATCCTTTAGTCACATATAGTCCAGTACAACAGTGAAGAGCTTTTACAATGGTGCCATCTAGGATACTGATCTTAGAATATAAAAAATAGTGTTGTTACAGAGTTTTCAAAATAATATAGAATAGCATGAAATGGTGCAGAAGTCCAGAATGATGATAAATGAGCATAAGTACTTAAGTTCCAGACTGTGTTTGGAGGCCCCAGAACATGAGACCACGTTGCCACCACGTATTGTAGTGCCTCGTGAGTTTGAGGCAATTCATACTGCAGGTTAAAATGAAACCTCTCCATCCCGCTGTAGCAAATTTTCACGAGCACTAAATGTTTGAATCCTAATCATGATGTATTCTAATCCCTGTCATTGTGCCAACCACATTCTGCTGTAGACGCAAATCATAGAATTGTTACATGGAGGAGGGAGCTTTTTGACCTGTTGTGTCTGTGTAGCTTGCTGGAAGATTGATTAACCTCAAGTCACTGTCCCATTCTTTTCACAAAGCCCTGCAAGTTTTGATAGGACACCCTGGAAGGAACTATGTAATTAGTGTCCAGATTCACTTGTTTTTTTTTTGTGCAGAAAGGGATGTTTCCTTATTAGGTGTAAGATATCTTAGTGATATTTTTGGAACAGTATTAAAGTTGCTGGTTACTCAACACCAGCCAGGGACTGCTACCTAACATGGTTTCCCAATTGCAAATCACATTGTTCAGGTTTTAGTTCCTGGAAATTTGAAAACTTGAGTAATCTGGATGATTTTCAATGTTTTAGGGCAAAAAAAGATGACCCTGTACTTCTCCAGGATCCTAAACTCAAGCGTATAGCATGTCACCATGGTAAATCAACAGCACAGGTATGTGAACATTTGTTAAATCTGCAACAGTGAGACCCTGGTTTGCGTGCAGTAGCAATAATTGTTTATACTCTTAATGCTTAGCATTATATAAAGTAGTTGAGGTTTGCAGAACTAATTTTCTTAGAATAACGTTTTAAGTACTTGTCTTTGATGGGTTAATTCATGGCAGTAACCTAAAAGGGACTGGGATGAGGGATTGATCTGTAAAGATTGATTGACTGACCTGAACCAAAGAGCTTGCAAGAATTAAACATGCAAATGGAACTCATGATCTAGATAACAGTGTGTGGAGCTGGATGAACACAGCAGGCCAAGCAGCATCTGAGGACCACAAAAGCTGACGTTTCGGGCCTAGACCCTTCATCAGAAAAGCTTTTCTGAAGAAGGGTCTAGGTCTGAAACGTCAGCTTTTGTGCTCCTAAGATGCTGCTTGGCCTGCTGTGTTCACCCAGCTCCACACACTGTTATCTCGGATTCTCTAGCATCTGCAGTTCCCATTATCTCTGATCACATCTAGATGTTGGGTGGATATTTCCCACTTTAGTGATGTCTACGTTATTGGGGGTCTCAATTATAATAAAACACTAACTGTTTAAGTCTATAATGAGACATTCTTCATTTAAAGGGCTGTGCTTTGGAATTCTCGGCGATCAGCTAATTAATATTTTCAAGACAGAGACCAGTTGATTTCTGGATACTAATGGAGTTTAAGGATATGAGGATAAAGGAAAAATGTAGCTAATATAAGATCAGCTATGATCTTATTGAACAGCAGAGGAAGCTTGAAAGCCTGTTCCTGCCTCTAATTCTTATGTTGTCATGGTTGGAGTTTTATCTCTTAATTGTAATTTTCAGCAACTCAAATTTCAGTGCTTCTTTTGAAATGAAATTTGGCTCCACTCACCAATTCTAGCTACCATAAAACTTAAAATTTTGCTCACGTAAGCTCAAATCCTCCAGCATGTAGGACAATGTTAGAATCAATTTTGCATCACATGAGTATAAACTCCCAGCTTGGGATGTTCATCTTTTCAGAAAATTCTTCAATTAATTTGTAACTTCTGTGTTGAGCATTGATAAAGATTGAATTTGTTTTGTAGCTCTGCAGTATTACAAATTCCTGTCGTTTAAGTTAGCTCTTTTGATGCACCTAAGTCAATTCTGATGTACTACAATCATAGAATTCAATGGTACAGAAAGGAGGCATTCAGCCCGCTGTATCTGTACTTAGAGCTACCTGACAAGTCCCATTCTCCAGCCTTTTCTCTGTAACTCTCTGTATTCATCACTTACAAATATGAATCCAGCTGTACTTTGAAACCTTTTGTGGAATCAGCCTCCACCTTGCTGCTACGCAGCACATTGCAAATCCTGACAGCTGAGTAAAGAAGTTTCTCCTCATCTCACTTGATGCATAACATTTTAACATGACTTGTAGCGAGGAGTAGGGTTGAAGGATTAAGTATGAGCGGATGATTGAAACACTAAGTGGACGAATACCTGATCTTTGTTTGAATGATTTAGTGAATAGAGTCCTGGTACTTTGTACTTTGCTTCATTTGCATTCTAAGTCAAAAGGAAAGCATATTTTACAAATTTATTGGAGTTCTCTTGGAAGTAATTTGTGTTGTACATAAGGGGGAGATTTGAAGATATTTGATGCCCTATCAGGTTATTGTGGACAATAAACACCCATGGTGCAGCAGGTAACATACTGACATAAGATTGCTGGAGGCAGAGGTAGGTAGATTGTTGATTACCAAGGGAATGAAAGGTTATTGGGGATGTGCAGGAGTGTGGAGTTGAGGTTAAAATCAGATCAACGACAATCGTACTGAGTGGCAGGGCAGACTTGAAGGTCTGAATGGTCTACGCTATTTCATTTGTGTGCATATTTGGAAGATAGCTTGTTTTGACATTTGCAACAACTGTTTTATTGCTGCTTTTTTGTTTACTGATTTTGACAGTTTGTATGGATGAATGTTATTGTTTATCCTTGAGCACTCAAACCTTTTAAACAGGCTCTCTTACTGATCTCCAAAAAGGAGTGTATATCCTTTTGACATAATTTGCCATTTGAGTATCATGTTTTGAATATATCACCCTTTTGGATTTCTTGCTATATGGGCATTTTCTTTGGGTGTGCCTTGAAATGCCATGTAAACGACAGGATTTCTGATTTTGTTCCTTTGGTTGCGAGTAGCCACAATTATAATCAGGAGTATGATTTTTTTTTAAAAAGTCTTCCTTTTTCCAGAGAAGAGTTCTGGCCGAAAACCAGAAATATATTGATGTAACTTGCATAAAGGAAGAAACCATTACCCGTAGAGATAGTAAGAACTGCTGATGCTGGAGTGTGAAAGAACATTGCCCTTGTTTCCTGCCACTCTTCTGATTTGACCACTGGTTTCTTGTTTGGTTCCAGATTTAAAATTTAAATGGAAGGGAGTTCTAGAGTATAGTGATTGTAATGAGGTCAGCTGGATGGACCTCATAGAATGAGTTCTCCTTCTTATAAACAGAAGTGTCAGAAATTCTGTTCAGCGTGCTGGCTCTGATGAAGCCAGATCAATGTCAAGCACTCAGCATGTGTAAATAAACAGTGACAGGATGCCAGCCTCTATGGAGTTATTTCAGTGATGACAAGAGAAAAAAAATGCTCCTGAAGCAATTTGTTCATGGCAGTCGGCTTTGAATTGGGGTAAGCATTTCTCGCACCATGTAATTATTTGGGAAGCTTGACCTGTTTGATCCTGCCATTGAAGACTGGGCCCAGTGTGGGAGGAATATCTTATTTTCTTCATGGCAAACGACATTGGGGCACTTAAAACATAGAATATAGAAAATTACAGCACAGTACAGGCCCTTCAGTCCTCGATGTTGTGCCGACCTGTCATACCAATCTGAAGCCCATCTAACCTATACTATTCCATGCACGTCCATATGTTTGTGATAGGTGTTATGGCTGGGAGGAGAAATGATATTCCAAACACAGCTGGCTGTGTGTTAATCAAAACAGGAACAAGAGAAACAAGTGCACTCCAATACACAACTCTCAGGGGACAGAGGATGTACCTGGAACGTTCTCACTTGGCAACCAGACTGGCATATAGACTCTGGTAGAGGCAGTGCAACTGACAATACATCGCTTGTTGAATATTGAAAAGCAATGAGTAATTCTCTTAACAACTTTGGACCCACAGCTTTTTTTATTAGGAACCTAATGTTTCCTGAGGCACTGATACTAAAACCTTTCAAGAGTTGATGGATTCAGTCACGGAATATTACAACCCCAGACCTCCTGTAATTCTGAGATGTGATCAGTTTTACTCGACTGTTTGAGAACCAGGGGAATCTTTGGGATTTTTGACAAGGTTGAGACGACTGGCAGAGGCACATGATTTTGGTTTAACCCTAAGTGAGATGCTGAGACAGTTTGGTGTGTAACCATGCAAAAGTGCCTATTATCTGATGCCCAACTGGGCTTCAAACAGGCACTACAACTGGCTTTGTCATTAGAAAATGTGGCAAACCCAGCACGAGTTACAGGGTATTCTGATGGAAGTGGATGTTCTCATCAGGCCAGCTGAGCTTGGGGACATGACTTGAGTAAAGACATTTACATAGCCTTATTCAGGACATAGGCTGAACAGAGGGACTCTAGATCAGCCCACAGCATAAACCCAAAACAAAGCCAAGCCTCAGCCAAAAAATTAACACTTTCTTTAGGATCTGGACAGATAAACCATTGTACTTGCTGCTGGTGTGCGGACTTGAGACAACAAGAGAGTCCCACTACGTGTGAATTGAGTAAGAGAACTCTTATCCAGCAGAGTGCACACCCTGAAAAGCCCACCTGCATCTGGCTTGGAACTGTTAAATTGCTTAGCAAGGTCCAAATCAGAACCAATCAAAATAAATATCTCGTTAGGTGATCATCTGGTTCTACTGGAAGTTATGATACCAGTGTGACTGTATCAGTATTTGTAGGACCAGCCTTGAACAATTCATCTTGGACTCCAACTTTAAGTTTGCATATGACCTTGACTAGATGGAGAACCAATACCAGGGAACCTTTTACAGATTAAGGGTACAGCTTCGATTCTGGTCCTGCATGAGAAGCAGCTGATTGTTGCTTTTTGTTTTCAACCATCGATTTGTAGTAAAAGGCTTGGGCCCAAGCATGATTGGGTGTGATTGTTTGAGAAATATTTGCCTTGATTGGCTCAACATGTTTCAATTAGAAAATGGCTGCCTAATTAAATACCTGGAAGTTTTCCAGGAAAGTCTAGGGACTATCAAAGTAGCCAAGGCCTTGCATGTTGACCAGGAAGCAATTCCATGATTATGCAAGTGCCATTTCCCTCGTGCACAAAAGAGGAGGCAGAAATAAGGAGGCTAGCAAGCAAATAACTAACCAGTGCAATTTGCAGAGTGAGCCTCTAACTGTGAGTCTAACCCTCCATCCACTAACCCCCTCACCCGCCTCCAACACAAGTCCTTCTCCTGGACACTACCCCCAGGCCTCCTACCCTCCCTCGACCTCTTCAGCTCCAACTGCCATCGAGACATCAACCGCCTCAACCTCTCCTCCCCTGCAGAACATTCAGCCCTGCGCTCCAATCCCAACCTCACCATTGGACCCGCAGACAAGGGAAGCGCAGTTGTAATATGGCGCACTGACATTTACATTGCTGAGACCAGACACCAACTTTCTGACACCACTTCCTACTGCCCCCTTGATCATGAACCCACCCCCGAGCACCAAACCATCATCTCCCAGACCATCCATGACCTCAGGTGACGTCCCACCCACAGCCTCCAACCTCATTGTTCCCCAACCCCGCACCGCCTGCTTGCATCTCCTTCCCAAAATCCACAAACCCACCTGCCCTGGCCGACCTATTGTCATTGCCTGCTCCTGCCCCACCGAACTCATCTCCACTCCCTTTTCTCCCTCTTGGTCCACGAACTCCCTACCTACGTCCGTGACACCACCCACGCCCTCCACCTCCTCCAGAACTCCCAATTCCCTGGTCCCCAAAACCTCATTTTCACCATGGATGTCCAATCCCTATACACCTGCATTCCCCATGCAGATGGCCTAAAGGTCCTCCACTACTTACTGTCCCGCAGACCCGACCAGTTCCCCCTCCACCGACACCCTCATTCGCCTGGCCGAACTCATCCTCACCCTCAACAACATCTCTTTCGATTCCTCCCACTTCCTACAAAGGGGTTGGCCATGGGTACCCACTATGCCTGCCTCTTTGTAGGTTTATGTGGAACAGTCCCTCTTTTGCACCTACACTGGCCCTAAATCCCACCTCTTCCTCCATTACATTGATGACTGTATCGGCACCGCCTCTTGCTCCCTAGAGGAGCTCGAACAGTTCATCCACTTCACCAGCACAATCCACCCCAAACATAAATTCACCTGGACCATCTCCAATACATCCCGCACCTTTCTGCCTCCATCTCAGGCTACCACCTACAAACCGTTGTCCATTTCAAGCCCACTGACTGCCACAGCTACCTGGAATACACCTCCCACCCAGCTTCCTGCAAAAATTCCATCCCCTATTCCTAATTCTTTCGCCTCTGCCGCATCTGCTCCCAGGATGAGGCATTCCACTCCCATACATCCCAGATGTCCTTGTCCTCGTCCTCATTCTTCAAGGACCGTAACATTCCCCCCCCCCGCAGTGGTTGAGAACACCCTCGACCGTGTCTCCCGCACCTCATCCCTCATACCCCGCCCCCGCAATAACCGCCAAAAGAGAATTCCCCTAGTCCTCACATACCACCCCAGCAACCTCCAGATACAACGCATCATCCTCTGACACTTCTGCCATCTACAATCTGACCCCACCACTAAAGACATTTTTCCAACCCCACTCTTGTCTGCCTTCCGGAGAGACCATTCTCTCCGCGACTCCCTTGTCCGCTCCACACTCCCCTCCAACTCCTCCACACCTGCCCCCAACCTCCTTCCTCACCTCCATCCCAGGCCCCAAGATGACCTTCCATATCAAGCAGATGTTCACCTGCACATCTGCCAATGTGGTATACTGCATCTGCGGTACCCGATATGGCTTCCTCTACATTGGGGAAACCAAGCAGAAGCTTGGGGACCACTTTGCAAAACACCCACGCTTGGTTTGCAATAAACAACTGCACCTCCCAGTCGCGAACTATTTGCACTCCGCCTCGCATTCCTTAGACGACATGTCCATCCTGGGCCTCCTGCCGTGCCATAATGATGCCACCCGTAGGTTGCAGGAACAGCAACTCATATTCTTCTTGGGAACCCTGCAGCCCAATGTATCAATGTGGATTTCACAAACCTCAAAATTTCCCCTTTCCCCCACTGCATCCCAAAACCAGCCCAGCTCGTCGCTGCCTCCCTAACCTGTTCTTCCTTTCACCTATCCCCTCCTCCCACCTTAAGCCGCACCTCCATTTCCTACCTACTAACTTCATCCCGCCCCTTTGACCTGTCCGTCCTCCCCGGACTGACCTATCCCCTCCCTACCTCCCCACCCATACTCTCCTCTTCACCATCTTCTCCTCTATCCATCTTTGGTCTGCCGTCCGCCTCCCCGTCTCACCCTATTTATTTCAGAATCCTCTCCCCATCCCCCTTTTATGGTGAAGGGTCTAGGCCCAAAATGTCAGCTTTTGTGCTCCTAAGATGCTGCTTGGCCTGCTGTGTTTATCCAGCTGCACCCTTTTATCTCAGATTCTCCAGCATCTGCAGTTCCCATTATCTGTGATCACAATTTGTGGAGAGAGTACTGATTGATTGTGAAACCGGACAGATTAGTTCACCCTTGTGGGGATTTTAAAAAATGGTAAACAACTGCTTGCAGCTGGCTAAAAGCCCAATCCCTCGCATGCAGGTCTTGCCTGCAAAGCTGGCGATGTGGGGGTGCTGGTCATGAACCTTGTATACTTGCAGTTGTGACTAGATAAGGATTGTATGCTACAATTAAAACCCATTTAGTGTTCGTTCCAATGTATGTGACTGCCATTTAGGATATCGTCAGACTGTGCTATTTCTCAGTGGACAATGGAGAGCATTTTACAAGGTCTACCCCAGGTTGCTATTAATCTGGATAACTTACAAATGACAGGGAAGACCAACAAAGAGCACTTGGAGAACTCTTGACATAATCCTGAGATATTTCTCTAAGGCAGCTGTGCACCTTTAGAAGGGAAAAACGTGTGTTCCAGGCACCCAGGTGACCTACTTGGGCTATATAGTCAACAAGCCCGGGTTATCTCCGTTGGAAGAAAAAGCGAGGGTGCTCAAAGGTGCAGTGGCTCCTTTGTCTGTATCAGAGATTAAGTTGTTCCTTAGACTGGCGAATTATTACAGAAAATTCATGTGCAACCAGGCTTCCACTCTGGCATCTATACATCTGCTATATAAAAGGAAGTGTCAGCTTTGGAAGGGAATTCGCAACTATGATGTAGCCTTTAGAGAAGGAAAGATGGCAGCTGTTGTTGTCTAAGGTGTGGGCACACTGATCTCAAGTGAGAGCTGATGTTGATGTGTGATGCCTCCCTGTAAGGTATCCGGGTAATGTTGACTCTCCGATGGTCCAATGGAGAAGGACACCTAGTGGCTTTGGCTGATGCAGACAAGTATGTCCAGATAGAGAGGGAAGATTTGGTGGTCATCTTTTGGTGTGAGAAAGTTCCACCAGTACCTTTTACAGACATAAATTTGTAACAGTAACAGACCATACTCCCTTTTTAGGGCTGCTCAAAGCGGATAACGCCGTGTCAACCATAGCTTCAGGTTGACTTCAGAAGCAGGCTTTCATTCTAAATTACAAGTTGGAACAGCATTGGGGAGGCCAAGTAGCAAATGCTGATGCCTTGACTTGCTCCCCTCCATCTCTGCTGGCTGATACACCACTGGAAGAGACCATTCTGGTTTTAAACCTTCTGGATGCACTTACGGTTCCTGCTGACAATATCAGGTGGTAAACGCAAACAGATTCCATCCTGTCAAAGCTAAAAGCTGGTTGTGAAAGGGTCATCACAACCAGAAGTGAAACCTTTCTGGACTTGATGAGACCAGATCACTAGGGCCCTTCAAGTCCACACTGACCTCTGAAGAGCATCCCACCCAGACCCAGCCCTCTATGCTATTTCTGTAGCTCCGCATCCACCGTGGCTAATCCACCTAATTTGCACATCTTTGGACTACAGGAGGAAACTGGGAACATGCAGAGGAAGCTCATGCAGACACTGAGATTGTCTGTGTGGAGTTTTCATAGACATTTGAGGGTGGAATCAAGCATGGGTCCCTGGTGCTGTGAGGCAGCAGTACTAACCACTGTGCTGCCCAAGTACTATGCATGTGTAAATAAAGAATGACATGGTTACAGGATACCGATCTCTGTCTAGTTATTTCATAGACCTCTTTGCAAAAAACCATTCATGGCTCCCTCAACAGATGAAAACACTTTGTGCAGACAGCTTGACAGCTGACCAGGGGATGCAGTGGCCTCGTGGTATTATCGCTTGACTGCTAATTCAGAGACCCATGTTCTGAGTGTCAGGGTTCAAATCCCACCATGGCAGATGGAGGAATTTGAAATTTTTTAAAAAATGAACCTAATGATTGAATCCATTGCCAATTGTTGGCAAAACCCACCTGGTTCACTAATGTCCTTGAGGGAAGGAAAGTGCTGCCCTTACCTTGTCTGGCCTACATGTGCCTCCATACCCACAACAATTTGATTGACTCTTAACTCCTCTGGGCAATTGGGGATGGGCAATAAATGCTGCTAGCCAACGATGTCCTGAATGAATAAAGGTTTTAAAAAAAATACTTGTTACAGCAAATCATTTTATTCTGTCACTTCCTCCAGTTAGGCAGATGTTTCATACCAGTCAAGATGCTTCCTGGCAGCATAACTACAATGTAAACTTCCAAGAGTCAATGTAATTATCCTTTACACTTTTGTAGTTTAAGATGTACTTGATATAATTGTATGGGATTTTTCTTTCAGGTCTTGATCCGTTTCCAGATTCAGAGAGGTCTGGTTGCAATTCCAAAGTCCGTTACTAAAGAACGTATTCGGGAAAACTTTAAGGTATGGGAATCTTGGTGACGGGGAATCCTAAATTCTAAGGTGTAGTGGATGTAGAGAACTGAAATGTGTTGGAAAAGCACCCACTTAGGCATTTCTTTATCCTGTACCAAAGTTATTAAATTGAATTAGACGAGAGAAATTTGGGACCTAAAAGAAACTGTAGAAAACTGATCACTTTGGGATAACAAAGTGTGGGGCTGGATGAACACAGCAGGCCAAGCAGCATCTTAGCTGTGTTCATCCAGCCCCACACTTTATCTTGGATTCTCCAGCATCTGCAGTTCCCATTATCTCTGACCGCTTTTTGGGATTCCTGTTATGAAGACTGAAGTGTCTGATTACTCGAACTTTACTGGTATACTTGATTTTTTTAAAAAATGGGCTATCAATTAAAATATTATTTGTTGCTCTTAGTGGTAGTGTAGGGCTTAAGCATGTTTCTGTAGCCCTTGTGTCCATTATAAAGATAGACAAAAATTTATGAAGACTTGTGCTTTTATGCAGGTTCTTGATTTTAAGTTGAGTGATGAGGAAATGAAGACTATCTTTTCCTTCAACAGAAACTGGAGATGCTGCCCGATGGAGTGGTGAGCTGTTGTTAACCAACTGACTTCTCACTTAATTTTTGATGCAAATCTTTTGAATAGTTCTGTGTGCAACACAGTGATCAGGGTGTGACTGCTTTGTAAATAGAACTCAAGACAGCGGATTGATGTTGAGGGGAAGGAAGCATTGCTTTCTTTTTAACTTTCAAATTATCACAATGCCTTTGTTACTGAGTATTGCTGAAAAAGAGTCATGCCCCTCCAAATAGAACAACAAATAATATTTGCATCAGAAAGGGTGTGCTGATTTAATTGGCAAGTTGACTTTGATAGAGGCATTACCTTGGAGAATGCACAGAGAATGCCTGCCCTAGAAACTCAAACTAAAATGCATGGTATGTTATTCCTGCTTTTGTAAAGCACGGGGCTCTGCTTTTGAATGTATGTGACTTCCAGGCCACATGCCAAAGCCACACTGCAACTCCGATTGATGATCTTAAATTAGTTGTTGTAGTTCTTACTGCACTTGAGATCATTTTGCAAATGTGTCCAACAATAGATATGATTTTACAACTGGTAACTTGTTCTAGGTTTTGTAAACAGGGTCTGGTTGAGTACATCAGCACTGTGTCTGTTGTGTATACAGAGAGTAATATAAGCTTTTGATACAACCTGCAAGTTGGAATTTAGATCTTACACACCTGGCATCACTTGACATTGCAGTTTATAAACTACTACTTATCTGTGTGATACACAGAACCTCATTTTTGGATTGATTGCGGCATCCTGTTAGTACTTGTGTTATTACTGTCAGTGCATTGTGCCTGTTTTAGCTTGGGGACAGGCATCCTCTGGTGCATTTCCTCTGGCCCTGACCAGAGTCAACTCACCTGGTTTGATAGGTGAACCTCAGGTGATGTGCTGGAAGACTGGAGGTTGGCTGATGTGGTGCCACTGTTTAAGAAAGCTGATAAAGAAAAGTTGGAACTAATAGACTGGTGAGCCTGATATCAGTGGTAGGCAAGTTGTCTGAGGGGAATCTGAGGGATTTATACGTAGTTGGAAAGGCAAAAACTGATAGTCAACATGGCTTAGTGAAACATGCACAAACGAGTATTTTTGAAGAAGCAACAAAGAGGATTGATGAAGAAAGAGTGGTGGACGTGATCTTCAGTTAGGTGTTCAGCGAAGTTCTGCATGGTAGACTGATTAGCAAGATTAGATCATGTGGAATATAGGGAGAACTAGCCATTTGGATATAGAACTTGAAGGTAGGAGATGGAGGGAGGTAGTGGAGGCTTGCTTTTCTGACTAGAGGCCTGTGTCCAATGGTATGCCATAAGGATTGGTGCGGGGTTCTCTGCTTTTGGCGTTTATATATTTGATTTCTATATGAACAAAGGAGATAATGGTTAGCAAGTTTGCAGATGGCACCAAAATTGGCAGTGTAGTGGACAGCAAAGAAGGTTGCCTCAATGCAACAGGACTGAGATCAGATGGGCCGATGGGTTGAGGACTGTTAAATGTAGTATAATTTAGACAAATGTGAGATGTTGCCTTTTGGAAAGTCAAATCAGGGCAGGACTTATACACTTAATGGTAAGTTCCTGGGGAGTTCTGCTGAACAAAGTGACCTTGGAGTGCATGTTCATAGTACCTTGTAAATAGAGTTTCATGTAGACAGGTTAGTGAAGATGGTGTTTGGTATGTTTGCCTCTTTAGGTCAGTGCATTGAGTACAGGAGTTGCGAGGTCCAGTTGTGGCTTTACAGGACATTGGTTAGGCCATTTTTAGAATACTACACTTAGTTCCGGTCTCTCTGCTATGGAAAGGCTGTTGTAAAATTTGAAAGGGTTCAGACAGGATTTACGAAGATGTTGCCAGGGTCAGAGGGTTTGAGCTATAGGGAGAAGTTGAATTGCCTGGGGCTATTTACTCTGGAGTGTCAAGAGACTGAGGGCTGACCTTTATAGAAGTTCATAAAATCATGAGGGGAATACCTAGGTGAACAGCAAAGGTAATTTTCCCCAAGGTAGCGGAGTCCAAGACTAGGGGGCAGGACAGCACAGGACAGGTCTAAGGTGAGAGGAGAAAGATTTAAAAGGGACCTAAGGGGCAACTTAGAGATAATGGGAACTACAGATGCTGGAGAATTCCAAGATAATAAAATGTGAGGCTGGATGAACACAGCAGGCCAAGCAGCATCTCAGGAGCACAAAGCTGACGTTTCGGGCCTGGACCCTCTCTGATGAAGGGTCCAGGCCCGAAACGTCAGCTTTTGTGCTCCTGAGATGCTGCTTGGCCTGCTGTGTTCATCCAGCCTCACATTTTATTATAAGGGGCAACTTAGGGTGGTGGCATGTATGAACTGAGCTGCCAGAGGAAGTAGTGAAGGCTGGTACAGTTATGTTTAAAGGCACCTGGATGGGTATATGAGTAGGAAGGGTTTGGAGGGAAATGGACCAAATGCTGGCAAATGGGACTAGATTAATTGAGGATATCTGGTCAGCATGGACGAGTTGGACCAAAGGGTCTGTTCTTGTGCTGTACAGCTCTCTGACTCCATGATAGGGTAAATATATAAAAAGTGGGAAGCCTTGGAAAAAAATGCTTAAAGATCATAGATCATAGAATCCCTACAGTGTGGAAACAGGCCCTTCAGCCCCACAAGCCCACAGTGAATCTCAGCATCCCACTCAGACCCATCCCCGTAAAACCCACCTAATTGACACTTCCCCTCACCTTCCCCACTTTCTGAATTGGCTCTGGTTTTCTAATAGATTTCTAATGACTTGCTGCTGCAATTGAAGTCCATAAACTAAGATAGTCAGGGATGACCATAGTGTGCATGGTTCAGTCGACATTTTGCATGATGGAGAGGAGGTATAGATGTATCTGTCAATTTAAAAAAGGAAAATTGGAGCTATTATTCTAACAGTGGGCTGGATTTTACAGTAGAAATAATGGTAAAAGTCAACAAAAAATGTCTGATAACAACACGCATAGTTACATGGAGCCATAGGGATGTTACTCAGATGTCTAGCTGCTGTAGGAACTTTGTTACAGATACTTGCCAGGAAACTTCATTGTTCAAAGACACTGAAGTTGCTGAACTTGTATATATGCACTAATTTTACCTGAAATTGGTAAACGTGTCTATTTGGTTTAAGTACTGTTGTGTGATAAATCTTCGTTATTGTTAAGCAATTTCTTTAGGACTAAAAATTAACATATATAGAGAGCGACATCCCCTCAGACTGTTAATATTGAAGTCTGAAAGAATTGCATGATTTTCCATTTTTCTTTCTGGCTGTTCTGTTTACCTTTATTTCACTTTCTGTAACTGATTTGTCATTGTCACTATTCTAACTGCCAGACTCCCACAGCTACCTAAAATACACCTCCTCCCATCCACCATCCTGCAAAAATTCCATCCCCTATTCCCAATTCCTCAGCCTCTGCTGCATCTGCTCCCAGGATGAGGCTTTCCACTCTGCACATCCCAGATGTCCACGTTCTTCAAGGACCGCAACTTTCCCTCTGCAGTGGTCGACTACGCCCTTGACTGCATCTCCTGCATTTCCCGCAACATGTCCCTCACACCCTGCCTCCGCCACAGCCACCCCAAGAGGATCCCCCTTGTTCTCACATACCACCCCACCAACCTCTGGATACAACGCATCATAGAACATAGAACATAGAACAGTACAGCACAGAACAGGCCCTTCAGCCCACAATGTTGTGCCGACCATTGATCCTCATGTATGCACCCTCAAATTTCTGTGACCATAATGCATGCCCAACAGTCTCTTAAATGACCCCAATGATCTTGCATCCACAACTACAACTCTCTGTGTAAAGAACCGGCCTCTGACATCCCCTCTATACTTTACACCAACCGGCTTAAAACTATGACCCCTCATGCTAGCCATTTCTGCCCTGGGAAATAGTCTCTGGCCATCAACTCTATCTATGCCTCTCATTATCTTGTATACCTCAATTGGGTCCCCTCTCCTCCTCCTTTTCTCCAATGAAAAGAGACCGAGCTCAGTCAACCTCTCTTCATAAGATAAGCCCTCCAGTCCAGGCAGCATCCTGGTAAACCTCCTTTGAACCCTCTCCACAGCATCCACATCTTTCCTATAATACGGCGACCAGAACTGGACGCAGCATTCCAAGTGCGGTCTAACCAAAGTTTTATAGAGCTGCAACAAGATCACACGACTCTTAAACTCAATCCCCCTGTTAATGAAAGCCAAAACACCATATGCTTTCTTAACAACCCTGTCCACTTTGGTGGCCATTTTAAGGGATCTATGTATCTGCACACCAAGATCCCTCTGTTCCTCCACACTGCCAAGAATCCTATCCTTAATCCTGTACTCAGCTTTCAAATTCGACTTTCCAAAATGCATCACCTCGCATTTATCCAGGTTGAACTCCATCTGCCACCTCTCAGCCCATCTCTGCATCCTGTCAATGTCCCGCTGCAGCCTACAACAGCCCTCTGTACTGTCAACAACACCTCCGACCTTTGTGTCGTCTGCAAACTTGCTGACCCATCCTTCAATCCCCTCATAAAGTCATTAATAAAAATTACAAACTGTAGAGGCCCAAGGACAGAGCCCTGTGGAACCCCACTCACCACTGACTTCCAGGCAGAATATTTTCCTTCTACTACCACTCGCTGTCTTCTGTTGGCCAGCCAATTCTGTATCCAAGCAGCTAAGTTCCCCTGTGTATCCCATTCCGTCCTCCGACACTTCCACCATCTACAATCCGACCCCACTACCCAAGACATTTTTCCGTCCCCACCTTTGTCTGCCTTCCGGAGAGACCACGCTTTTGTTTTTTCCGTGACTCCCTTGTCCGCTCCACACTCCCCTCCAACCCCACCATACCTGGCACCTTCCCCTGCAACCGCAGGAAGTGCTACACTTGCCCCCACACCACCTCCCTCAACCCATCCCAGGCCCCAAGATGACTTTCCATAATAAGCAGATGGTCACCTGCACATCTGCCAATGTGGTATACTGTATCCATTGTACCCGGTGTGGCTACCTCTACATCGGGGAAACCAAGCGGAGGCTTGGGGGACCACTTTGCAGAACACCTCCGCTCGGTTCGCAATAAACAACTGCACCTCCCAGTCGCGAACCATTTTAACTCCTCCTCCCATTCCTCAGATGGCATATCCATCATGGGCCTCCTGCAGTGCCACAATGATTCCACCCGAAGGTTGCAGGAACAGCAACTCATATTCCGCTTGGGAACCCTGCAGCCCGATGGTATCAATGTGGACTTCACCAGCTTCAAAATCTCCCCTTCCCCCACTGCATCCCAAAACCAGCCCAGTTCGTCCCCTCCCCCTGCTGTATCCCAAAACCAGCCCAGCCTGTCTCTGCCTCCCTAACCTGTTCTTCCTCTCACCCATCCCTTCCTCTCACCTCAAGCCGCACCTCCATTTCCTACCTGCTAACATCACCCTGCCTCCTTGACCTGCCTGTCTTCCCTGGACTGACCTATCCCCTCCCTATCTTCCCCACCTATACTCTCCTCTCCATCTTCAGTCCGCCTCCCCCTCTCTCCCTATTTATTCCAGAACCCACTACCCATTCCCCTCTCTGATGAAGGGTCTAGGCCCGAAACGTCAGCTTTTGTGCTCCTGAGATGCAGGACTTTGTTATCTTGGATTCTCCAGCATCTGCAGTTCCCATTATCACTCTAACTGCCACCTCCTGGTTCAGTGCTGGCCCTTGAAAAAGCTTCATTGTGATTGCATGAGGACATAGTTGATTGCCGTAGTCATGTTAGTCCTCAATGCAGTGTGGACATGCCGTGCTCTTTGGATGGTTTCACAGATAGGAGAATCGTACAGTACAGAAGACACCCTTCAGACTGTCAAATCTGTGCTGCCAAAATATACTTATACTAGTTACCTATACTAGTTGCATTTCCCGCGCTAAGCCCACAGCTTTGAATGTTGTGACACTTCAGATGTTCATCCAAGTACTTTTAAAGGTTGGAGATAAGAAGGTGCAGAGGCCCGAAACGTCAGCTTTCCTGCTCCTCTGCTGCTTGGCCTGCTGTGTTGATCCAGCTCTGCGCCTTTCTTATCCCAGATTCTCCAGCATCTGCAGTTCCTGCTATTTCTGAAATACTTTTAAAGGTTGAGATTTCCCATCCCAACTACCCTCTCAGGCATTGTGTTCCAGGCCCCCCACCACCCTCTGGATGAAAACGTTTTTCCTCAGATCCCATCTAAACCTCCTACTGTTCACATTAAAATTATGCCCCCTTGTTATTTACCCTTCGACTAAGGAGAACAGCTGCTTTCTATTCACCCTCTCCATGCCCCTCATAATCTTATGGAGTTGTATAAGATCTCCAGTCAAAGTACTCTACTCGAAAGAAAATAATCTAAGTTTCTCCACCTTCTCTTCAAAACTGAATTGCTCAGTCCCAGGTAACATTCTGCTGAATGTCATTTTCACTCTGTGATCCCTCTGTTCCTCAGAGCTTCTTAGTGTCTTGCCATTCATTGAGTACTTGCTTGTCTTGTTCCCTTTTCCAAATTGCATTTCCTCACATTTATCAGGATTAAATTCCAACTGCCACTGTTCTGCCCACCTGGCAATCCATTTATATTTTCTGCAAAACTAACACCTTCCTCACCGGCAACCTCCTGGCCAGTCTTTGCGTTATCTGTAGACAAAAGAGACAGCACAGATCTTTATGGTATGCCACTGCACACCAGGCTCCAGTCACCCAAACAGCCTTCTAGATTCAATCTTTTCTCATATCATTAAGCCAGTTGATTGTGTATCCATCAAAAGTTTTTGGACGACGTTCCGATGTAGTGCTCATTCGCTACAAGTAAAATCTATATGGTATGAGGGGATTAAGATTCCTCCTTGAAGTACTGGAAAATCTCTAACTTTATTCTCTTTATATTTTAGGAGTATTAAGCACAAGGACTACCCATTCAAATAAACTTTAAACCTGTACTTCAAGTGGGACGTCCTGGTCACGTGTTTGAAATTTTGTGGCTTCTCTTGTTTGTACACTTAAACAGCAGAATTAATTTAATGCTGCTGAGAGATCTGAAATCCTCTACTTTGATAAACAATATACTAGCATGATTTACATCCATAATGAACAAGAGAAATGTTCCACCTCTGTAACTGCACTGTGATATATTTTGGAAGCTACTTGTTCTTATGCCCATAATGCAAATAAACATTTGAGGGTAGTTTTGCAATTCTGCCTGCGTACCTCATTGTATGCTCTACAAGTCTGAGAATTGTAGTCACATTGCCCACAATTTCCTGATATACATGGTTGGAAGATGAAGCTCCTACTGGTGACATCAGCGTGGAACATTGAACTTTTTTTCTAATTTGAAGCACAACAATCTTTTTCAATTTTTAAAAAATATTTATAAAAGGACAAAGATTCAAAAACTTTTATTATTGGCCCCAAGGTAGCATTACATTGAGCAGATATTTGTCATTATGTCAGCCAGAAACCAACTTTATGTTGCACCTTTTAATGGACAGATTAATTAATTTAAAAATTGGTTATTGGTTATAATAAATTGCAATTCTTTTAAACTTTGGTCATTGGATAACTAACTGGTCATAATATAAAAATAAGAACTGCTGGAAAGACTCAGCAGGTTAGGCAGCATCTGTGGAAGGAAATACAGTTTATGCCTGAGTCTAATGCAACTCCTTTTTGGAACTTGAAAGAGACTGGTTCAGTTTCAAAGTGATGGAGTTATTGGCTAGGAAGCAGGCTTTGGTAAGGACTGAAGGCTGTGGGCTTAATTTTGCTGGCCCACACGGTGTAGGTGGCACCAGGCGGAAGGACACGGAACAGTCACATTTTAGTGATACCTGATCCATTCCCATCTTTGTGGGAAGTTTCCAGCGATAGGCATGGGGATTAAACTGACATCACTCGTAGGGCCTATTTTCGAATAGCTACAGGATTTTCCTACATTAGATCAGCAGAACCCAACAGTTCTTGATATGATCTTCCACTCTGGACTTGCGGGTACTGCAGTTGCTCAAAGTGCAGTTCTGGATCCACGCACCCTAACAAGGTGGTTTTTAAAGAGGAGTTTGATAGGATGTTTGTATTTGACCACCTGGGTTTCATAGATGCTTGAATAAGCTGGATGGCTGCCCCTGTGCATAAAGTTTCTTTGCAACAACTTTGTAATACTAGTGCAAGTTTAAAATTCATAAAAGTACTGCAAGTAGATTGGCGAGGTGCTGAGAATTCTAAGAAGCTGGTAGTTGTCAGATGCCAATGTCTTTCATGATGTGTAGCTGGAGCCTGTGGAGCATGCTTAATGTTATACCAGGTGCACAGGCTCTGCTAAGTTGCTAGTGTGGAAGTGCAAGCACTAAGCTGGCATTCTTCTCAAGGTGTGTTCACTTATTCACTGACAGTGGATGGTCAGATGTCTATTATTGAGGTCAGATGTGCAATTAATGAGACTGATAAGCAATAATTCCCATTAACAGCCATTTGCAGGTGAAGAACGAGAATCTTATCTCAATGCCTGAAACATAGCATTTAGCGGCTGCTAGTTCTTTTCTGTAGCCAGATGGGCCACTCAAAATGGCAGAATTGGATGATAAAGCATGCTGGGAAACTGATTCAAATCATTTGCCAAAATATCCAGACAAAAGGCACTGAAATAAACAAGCTGCAGACCCAGACTGGGAGGCTGCACTGCAGATAACACAGCTCACAATTGACTAAGAGGTAGTAGGAGTTGCCGATGCTGGAGTCAGATAACAAGGTGTAGAGCTGGATGAACACAGCAGGCCAAGCAGCATCATAGGAGCAGGAGCATTTCTGAAGAAGTGCCCAGACCGGAAACATCAGCTTTCCTGTTCCTGTGCTGCTTGGCCTGCTGTGTTCATCCAGCTCTACACCTTATTATCACAATTGACTAAACCTAGTTACCAGGACAATAGGAAACAGACTGTTTCCAGATCAAAGGGACACCTCTCACGCTGATCTAGGAAGCTGACCTGATTTGCAGTCCCTGACACTTTCAGAAATGGAGGACCAAAGTCGACTGCACCATCAATGTGTCGCTGCCTGATTGGGCCCACTCAATCAGGGGGATCAGTTCCAACCAATGGATTGATTGGGAATCAAAGATCTTCCCAAAGGAGTGCAGAAGCTCCCAAGGATAAGAATCACTGCAACAGCATCCTTTGGAGTGGTAACTTGAGACCAAGCACCTTAAGACGTGCCCCTAGGACCGTGGGGAGAGGAGGACCAGATGATCATTAACGTGGATCGAGGCCAAGATCTAGTGTGTTGGTGATTCATTATTCCAAATTAAGTATTAAAGTACAAGACACTGACTTAAATCTGACAATTAACACTGTGAGTCCAACATATTGATTGTTACTTTATAACATAATTGTTACAATATTATTAATTGTGTTACAACCAATAAAGATCATTTCATATTGCTATTAAGAGTCGACTGTCAGTCCTTTGCAGAATAAACAAACTAAATACACTGGTGTGGCGAGCACAACACCAATAAAAAGGAAGGAAAGACATAAATGGGTAATCATGCATTCTCCTGCTCACAGTGGGAAACAACACACATTCAGTTACTTTGAGTCATAGAGATACACAGCTCTACAGCATGGAAACAGACCTTTTGGTCCTACTCGTCCATGCCAACCAGATATCCCAAATTAATCTAATTCCATTTGCCAGCAGTTGAGCCATGTCACTCTAAACCCTTCCTACTCATATACTCATCCAGATGCCATTTAAATGTTATAATTGTACCTGCCTCCACCACTTTCTCTGGCAGCTCATTCCATGCATTTACCATTTTCTGTGTGGAAAATGTTGCCTCTTAGGTCTTTTATAAATCTTTTCCTTCTCACCTTAAACCTATGTCCTCTAGTTTTGAAATTCCCCACCCTGGGAAAAGACCTTGGCTATTCGCTCTATCCATGCCCCTAATGATTTTATGAATCACTATAAGGTTACCCCTGAGTCTTTGTTGCTCCAGAGAAAATAGCCCCAGTCTCTTCATCCTCTCCCTATAGCTCAAATCCTTCAACCCTGGCAGCTTCCTTGTATATCTTTACTGAACTCTTGCAAGTTTCACAACATCTTTCCCATAGCAGGGAGAGCAGAATTGCACACAGTTTTCCAATATTGGCCTAACCAGTGTCCTGTACAACCGCAACATGGCGTCCCAACTCATACTCAATGCACTGACCAATAAAGGCAAGTATTCTAAACGCCTTCACTATGGTGTCGATCTGCAACTCCACATTCTAGGAGCCTATACTCCAAAGTTTCTTGGTTCAGCAACACTTGCCAGGACTGTACCATTAAGTGTATAAGTCCTACCCTGATTTGTCTTTCCAAGATACAACACCTCACATTTATCTAAATTAAACTCCATCAGCTGTTCTTCAGCCCATTGGCCCATCTGATCAAGGTCCTATTGTATTCTGAAATAAACTTCATTGCCATCCACTACACTTGCAATTTTGGTGTCATCTGCAAACTTACTAACCATATCTTCCTTATTCACATCCAAATCATTCATATTAGTGCAAAAAAGCAGTTGACCTAGCACCAATCCTTGTGATGCACTGCTGACCTCAAGCCTCCAGGTTGAAAAGCAAACCTCCACCACCACCCTTTGTCTTCTACTTTCAAACCAGTTTTGTATCCAAATGGATCGATTTCCCCGTATTCCATGTGATCTAGCCAACCAGTCTGCCATGAGGAACCTTGCCAAGTGCCTTACTGAAGTCAGTATAGATCATGTCTACCACTCTGCCTTCATTAATCCTCTTTGTTACTTCTTCAACAGACTCAAGCTCATGAAACATGATTTCACATGCACAAAGCCATGTTCACTGCCGCTGACCAGACCTTGCTTTTCCAGATACAGGCAAAACCAGTCCCTCAGGATTGCCTCCAATAACTTGCCCACCATTGATGTCAGGGTCACCAGCCTATAGTTCCCTGGCTTTTCCTTACCACATATCTTAAACAGCTAGATAACCTCTAGTCCTCTGGCACTACACTTATGGCTACCTGTCAGGTTCGTTTTCAGAGACCCTCATGGACTTGATGCAATAACAAGACACGGACCTGTTTAGAAAAACACAAATCCTTTTATTACCAAGCAAGTACAAGCTGTGGAGAATCACTACTTAACTGGCACAGAGTGCATATTCTCATAAGTAATTCTCCCTGAGCAGTGGACAGTCCCTGCTTTTTATACTTTATTAAGTACGTAATACATAAAACAATTTCACATCTCACAATGACATGATACATGAAACAATTATTACAACAGACAAAGACAGGATACAAAACAATAATTACATCAGGAACATAAAAGACCAGGATATAGTATTGATCGTTCGTGAAGTGACTGCTAATGGCAGGAGGAGATTTCAAGTTGTTAACGAGACAGATTGTAATTTCAAGTTGCCGATGTGTCTGGCTAGAACAAAGTCAGTGCCCTGGCCCCTTTGTCAGCGACAGAAGTTACATACTTCAGAATTCTTACACCTTTACAATTGTTGCTCACTTAACCTTATTTGAGACAGTTTAACTCTAATTTTGTTCAGTCAGGAAGCGTAAGGCCATGTCTGCATACCGATGTATAGATAGAAAAGGAGTTACAAAGTCTTACACTGAATTCCTAGCTGGGCAGGAAGTTTTAGGGCAGTGCCTGCATACCTATGTGTGGGCAGATAAACGACATTAATTTATAGAAGTATAGAAATCAATGGGATGTTATCCCAATAACATCTCATTCTGATGATACAAATATCTCAGCAAGGAGCCCATAGAGCACAGAACAATACAGCGCAGAACAGGCCCTTTGGCCCTCAATGTTGCGCCGACCTGTGAACTAATCTAAGCCCATTCCCCTACACTATCCCATTATCATCCATATGCTTATTCAAGGACTGCTTAAATGCCCCTAATGTGGTTGAGTTAACTACATTGGCATGCACGTCATTCCACGCCCTTACCACTCTCTGAGTAAAGAACCTGTCTGCGACAGCTGTCTTAAATTGATCACCCCTCAATTTGTAGCTATGCCCCCTCGTACAAGCTGAAGTCATCATCCTAGGAAAAAAGACTTTCACTGTCCACCCAATCTAATCCTCTGATCATCTTGTATGTGTCTATTAAATCCCCACTTAGCCTTCTTATCTCCAATGAGAACAGACCCAAGTCCCTCAGCCTTTCCTCATAAGACCTTCGCTCCAGACCAGGCAACATCCTGGTAAATCTCCTCTGCACCTTTTCCACTGCTTCCACATCCTTCCTGTAATGGGACGACCAGAACTGTACGCAATATTCCAAATGAGGCTGCACTAGCGTTTTATACAGTTACAGCATGACATCATGGCTCTGGAACTCCATTCCTGTACCAAAAAAACCTAACACACCGTATGCCTTCTTGACAGCACTATCAACCTGGGTGGCAACTTTCAGGGATCTATGTACATGGACACCAAGATCCCGCTGCACATCCACACTACCAAGAATCTTTTCATTGACCCAGTATTCTGCCTTCCTATTATTCTTCCCAAAGTGAATCACCTCACATTTATCAGCATTGAACTCCATTTGCCACCTTTCAGCCCAATTCTGCAGTTTATCCCTGCACCCTGCAACATTCTTCCACACTGTCCACCATTCCACCAACTTTAGTGTCATCTGTAAAATTACTAACCCATCCATCAACACCTGTGTCCAAGTCATTTATAAAAATGACAAACAGCAGTGGTCCCAAAACAGATCCTTGAGGCACACCACTAGTAACTGGACTCCAGACTGAATATTTTCCATCAACCACCACTCTTGTAAAGCCAGTTTCTAATCCAAACAGCTAAATCTCCTTCAATCACATGCCTCTGCATTTTCTCCATTAGCCTACCATGTGGAACCTTATCAAAGGTTTTACTGAAGTCCATGTACACCACATCAACTGCCCTACCCTCATCCACATGCTTGGTCACCTTCTCAAAAAACTCAATGAGGTTTGTAAGACACGACCTGCCCTTGACGAATCCATGTTGACTATCTCCAATCAAATTATTGCTTGCTAGATTATTATAAACCTTACCTTTTATAATGCTTTCCAAAACTTTTCCTACAACAGACGTAAGGCTCACTGGTCTATAATTACCTGGGTCATCTCTACTGCCCTTCTTGAATAATGGCACAACATTTGAAATCCTCCAGTCTTCTGTTACTAAGCCTGTAGACAATGATGACTCAAAGATCAAGGCCAAAGGCTCCGCCATTTCTTCCCTAGCTTCCCAGAGAATCCTCAGAAAGATCCCATCCGCCCCAATTGGATTTATCTACCTTCGCATCTTCTAGAATTGATAACACCTCCTCCTTACTAAGCTCTATCCTCTCAATTCTAATAGCCCGTAACTCAGACTTCTCCTCTACAATATTCTCCTTTTCAAGAGTGAAAACATGATAAATATTTGTTTAGCCCAGCAATCACTGCCCTAGCTTCCCACAGAGTTGTAGGGTACACCTGATTAGTTCCTGGAGATTTGGCCACCTTTATGCATTTTAAGACTTCCAGCCTCACCTCCTCTGTCATATGGACATTTTTCAAGATGCCATTATTTATTTCTCCATGTTTTCTATCTTCCATCTCCGCAGTACACGTTGGCTTTAAGGGGCCATATTCTCTCCCAAGTTACTCTTTTGCCTTAATATATTTATTGAATCCCTTTGGATTCTCCTTAACCCTATTTATCAAGGCTATCTCATGTCCCCTTTTCACCCTCTTGATTTCCCTCTTAAGTATACTCCTACCATCTTTATACTCTTATTGGATTTATTCAATCCCTGCTGTCTATGCCCTCTTTTTCTTGACCAAAACCTCAATCTCTCTCGCCATCTAACATTCCCTACACCTACCAGCCTTGCCCTTCACTCCAACAGGAATATACATTCTCTGGACTCGCATTATTTCATTTTAGAAAGCTTCCCAATTTCCAGCCGCCCCCTTTCGTGCCAACAACCGACCCCAATCAACTTTTGAAAGTTCTTGCCCAATACCATCAAAATTGGCCTTCCTCCAAATTAGAAATTTAAATTTTAAATCCAGTTTATCGTTTGTTATCATGATTTTAAAACTAATAGGATTATGGCCACTGGCTCCAAGGTGCTCCCTTCTGCCTTTTTTCCCCAAAAAGAGTAGGTCAAGATTTGCTTCTTTTCTAGTAGGGACATCCACACACTCAATCTATTCTATCTGTACTCATTTAACAAATTCCTTTCAATCAAAGCCTTTAGCACTATGGCAGTCACAGTCTATGTTTAGAAATTTAAAATCCCCCACCCATTACAACCCAGTAATTCTTACAGATAACTGAGATCTCCTCACAAATCTCCTTCTCAATTTCCTGCCTACTACTGGGGATCTACAACACAATCCCAATAAGGTGATCAACCCTTTCTTATTTCTCAATTCCACTGAAATAACTTCCCTAGACGTACTCCCAGGAATATCCTCCCTAAGTACGGCTGTAATGTTGTCCCTGACCAAAAATGCCACTCCCCCTACTCTCTTGCTCTGCTTTCTACCTTTGTTTAGCACCTATACCATGGAATACTAAGATGACAATTCTGTCCATCCGTAAGACATGTCTATGTAATTCCAGACCTCTGTTCCCAATGGTGCCCTGAGTCCATCTATCTTACCTGTTCGGCCTCTTGCATTGAAATAAATGCAGTTTAATTTTTCAGTCCTACCTCATTCTCCATTTTGTTCCTTCCTGCCCTGATAGTTTGACCTATTCCTTTACCCAACTGCACCAGTCTCAGACTGATCTTTTTTCTCAATATTCCCTGGCTTCCACACCACCACCACCACCACCATACCTCCCACACCCCCCCCCCAACAACCTCTCACGTTAACTCAGTTCTGAGGAAGGTTCACCGTACCCGATACGTTAATTCTGATATTTTTGTCACAGGTGCTGCCGGGCCTATTGAGCTTTTCCAGCTACATCTGTTTTTTTCTCCCTGTCAGTATATTGGCCTCCTTCCAATTCACGTGTAATCGATCCTTCTTATGCAGATCACTTCTACCCCAGAACAGATTCCAATGATCCAAACTTGCACCAGATCCTCAGCCACTCATTCATCTGTTCGATCCTCCTCTTCCTACTGTCACTAACTCATAGCACCAGGAGTAATCCAGCTGTTTCTACCATTGGGGACCTTTTTTTAACTCCTTGCTTAGCTTCCTTCATTCTCTCCTCAGCATCTGGTCCTTTTCTCTTCCTATGTCTTCAGTTCAAATATATACAATGATATCCTGCTGGTCTCTCTCCCCTTTGAGAACATTCTGCACCCTCCCTGAGATATCCTTGATCCTGGCACTAGGGAGGTAACACACCATTCTGATGTCTCGTTATCGGCCACAGAAACATCTGTCTGTGTTTCTGACCAGTGAGTCCCCCATCATAATTGATCACTTGGTACCTGACGTACCCCTCACTACAGCAGGGACAATCTTGGTATCAGAAACTTGGCGGCCAGTGCTACATTCCCCTGAGAGTCCATCACCCCCTACATTTTCTAAAGCAGCAAACTTATTTGAGATGGGGGTAGACACAGAAACCTTCTGCACTATCTGCCTCCCTCCCCTACCCTTCCTGGAAGTAATCCATCTACTTGCCTGTATCTGCAATTTTGCTACCTTCCTGAAACTGCCGCCCATCACAGCCCAAGCTCCTGTAAATTACTCATTGCCTCGAACTGATGCTCCAACTGATCCATGTGATCAGATAGTTTCCGCTGCCTTCGCCTCCACACTTACTTCTTTAACCGTGAGCCCAACCCTCCCCTCACTGATCCCTTCACCCGCCTCCTGGACACCACCCCCAGTCCTCCTACTCTCCCTCGACCTCTTCATCTCCAACTGCCGTCGAGACATTAACCGCATCAACCTCTCCACCCCTCTCACCCACTCCAACCTCTCCCCCGAAGAACGGGCAGCCCTCCACTCCAACCCCAACCTCACCATCACACCCGCAGACAAGGGAGGCGCAGTTGTAGTATGGCACACTGAACTCTACATCGCCGAGTACAAACACCAACTTTCCGACACCTCCTCCTACTGGCCCCTGGATCATGACCCCAACCCTGAGCACCAAACCATCATCTCCCAAACCATTCACAACCTCATCACCTCCCACCCACAGCCTCCAACCTTATTGTTCCCCAACCCCGCACCGCCCGCTTGTATCTCCTTCCCAAAATCCACAAACCTGCCTGCCCTGGTCGACCCATTGTCTCCGCCTGTTCCTGCCTCACTGAACTCATCTCTACCTATCTGGACTCCATTTTCTTCCCCTTGGTCCAGGAACTCCCCACCTACGTCCGTGACACCACCCATGCCCTCCACCTCCTCCAGAACTTTCTATTCCCCCGGTCCCCAACACTTCATTTTCACCATGGACGTCCAGTCCCTGTACATCTGCATTCCCCGTACAGATGGCCTAATGGCCCTTTGCTTCTTCCTGTCCCACAGGCCCGACCAGACCCCTCCACTGACACCCTCATCCGCCTAGCCAAACCCGTCCTCACCCTCAACAATTTCTCTTTCGATACCTCCCACTTCCTACAGACAAAGAGGGTGGCCATGGGTACCCGCATGAGCCCAAGCTATGCCTGCCTCTTTGTAGATTTATGTGGAACAGTCCGTCTTTTGCACCTACACTGGCCCCAAACCCAAACTCTTCCTCCACTACATTGATGACTGTATTAGCGCCGCCTCTTGCTCCTTCGAGGAGCTCGAACAGTTCATCCATTTCACCAACACCTTCCACCCCAAACTCAAGTTCACCTGGGCCATCTCCAACACTTCCTCACCTTCCTGGACCTCTCTGTCTCCATCTCAAGCAACCAACTAGAAACTGATGTCCATTTCAAGCCCACCGACTCCCACAGCTACCTAGAATACCCCTCCTCTCTCCCACCCTCCTGCAAAAATTCTATCTATTCCCAATTCCTTTGCCTCCACAACATCTGCTCCCAGGATGAGGCATTCCACTCCCGCACATCCCAGATGTCAGCGTTCTTCAGGGACTGCAACATCCCCCCCGCAGTGATCGAGAACGTCCTCGACCATGTCTCCCACATTTCCTGCAACACATCCCTCACACCCCACCCCCGCAATAACCACCGAAAGAGAATCCCCTTAGTCCTCACATACCACCCCACCAACCTCCAGATACAATGCATCATTCTTCCACACTTCCGCCATCAACAGTCCGACCCGACCACCCAACACATTCTTCCATCCCCACCCTTGTCTGCCTTCTGGAGAGACCACTCTCCCTGGGACTCCCTTGTCCGCTCCACATTTCCCTCCAACCCCACCACACCCGGCACCTTCCTTTGCAACCAACCGCAGGAAGTGCTACACTTTCCCCCACACCTCCTCCCTCACCCCCATCCCAGGCCCCAAGATGACTTTCCATATCAAGCAGATGCTAACCGCACATCTGCCAATGTGGTACACTGCATCCACTGTACCCGTTGTGGCTTCCTTTATGTTGGGGAAACCAAGCGGAGGCTTCGGGACCGCTTGGCAGAACACCTACGCTTGGTTCGCAATAAACAACTGCACCTCCCAGTCACGAACCATTTTAACTCCTCCTCCCATTCCATAGACGTCATGTCCATCCTGGGCCTCCTGCAGTGCCATAATTATGCCACCCGAAGGTTGCAGGAACAGCAACTCATATTCCGCTTGGGAACCCTGCAGCCCAATGGTATCAATGCAGACTTCACAAGGTTCAAAATCTCCCCTACCCCCACTGCATCCCAAAACAAGCCCAGCTCGCCCCTCCTCCCACTGCGTCCCAAAACCAGCCCAGCTCGTCCCCGCCTTCCTAACCTGTGCTTTGTCTCACCTATCCCCTCTTCTCACCTCAAGCCGCACCTCCATTTCCTACCTACTAACCTCATCTTGCCTTCTTGACCTATCTGTCCTCCCTGGACTGACCTATCCCCTCCCTACCTCCCCATCTATACTCTCCTCTCCACCTATCTTCTCTATCCATCTTCAGTCCACCTCCCCTCTCTCCCCTATTTATTTCAGAGCCCTCTCCCCATCCCCCTTTTCTGATGAAGGGTCTAGGCCTAAAATGTCAGCTTTTGTGCTCCTGAGATGCTGCTTGGCCTGCTGTGTTCATCCAGCTCCACACTTTATTATCTCGGATTTCCAATCAAACACACTTCCGGCAGACATATTCATCCGGAACATTGAAACTTCCCCTCATCACCCCCATCCAACTTGAAGAGCACATCGCTCTATTAAAGGCCATTATTACACCTTAACAATCTATAGACACAGATAATAGAATCACAGAATGTCAACAGTGAGGAAACTTCCCATTCGGCCCAACAAGTCCACACTGCCCCTCTGAAGAGCATCCCACCCAGATCCATTGTCCTACCCCTGATTTCCCATGTCTAACCCACCTAACTAAAATATCCCTCAACACTACGGGCAATTTAGCATGGCCAATCCACCTAGCCTGCACACCTTTGGACTGTGGGACGAAACCAGAGCATCCAGAGGAAACCCACGCAGATATTGGGAGAATGTGCAAACTCCACACAGATAGTTGCCCAAGGCTGGGATCAAACCTGGGTCCCTGGCACAGTGAGGCAGCAGTGCTAACCACTGAGTCACTAAACTCAGATTTACTGCTCCAGGCTAACTTAGTATCTATGTTTGATGTTTTGGAAATTTAATCAAGTGATGGATCTCTATTAACCAAATCATAAAAAGAACACACTTTTATTACCTATCATCTCCACTGCATTAAGTCCTGTTCACTGAAATTTTCTGCACTTCTTCGTTAGGTCAATCAATGCTAAAATTTCATACAAACTTCTGAGAAAAACCCTCTCAATCCCAGGAATTGTAGTATTACTCTCTTCGGCGATGGTATGAGAAACTGCCCTATAACATTTGTTTTCACATTCCGTGGGCCCATCTGTCTGTGTCCAATAACATGGCCCTTGGAACGTGACTTTGGCTTTTACAAATTCACTCTTAGCCAGGTTTATCATCAAACTGTTGATGGAATAATTCCGATAAATGCTGCAAAAGTTCCTTCCACGTGTGACTAAAAACCACCAGGTCATCAATGGACACCACACAATTGGGGTAATCTAGAAAAACTTTACTGGTTAGTCTTTAAGATGTGGCACACACATTTTTTCATACCAACTGGCATGAATTTAAATAGGTATAGTCCTTTCGCTGTCACAAAACCAGAAATAGACATTTTGGGTCTGGACACTTCTTCAGGAATGATTATACCATCTGTATTAGCATGTTAGACAGCAAATAAAAAAAAAACCCTTGTACAATTGAGATGTTACTGGGATAACATCCCATTGATTTCTATACTTCTATAAATTAAAGTCTTTTATCTGCCTTTGATTTCTATACTTCTACAAATAATCTTTTATCTGCCTACACACAGGTATGCAGGCACTGCCCTGAAGCTTCCTGCCTAGCTAGGAATTCAGTATAAAACTTTTGTAACTCTTTGTCTTCCCACACATCGGTATGCAGACACTGTCTTAAGCTTCCTGGCTGAATAAAATTAGAATTAAACTGTCTCAAATAAAGTTAAGTGAGGACCATTTGTAAAGGTGTGAGACTTCTGAAGTATGTAACTTCTGTTGCTGACAAAGGGGCCAGGGCACAGACTTTGTCCCAGCCAGATACACTGGCAACTTGAAATCACAATCTGTCCCGATAACAACTTGAAATCGCCTCCTGCCATTAGCAGCCACTTCACTAGCAATTGATACTATATCCTGGTCTTTTATGTTCTTGATGTAATAATTGTTTTGTATCCTGTCTTTGTCTGTTGTAATAATTGTTTCATGTATCATGTCATTGTAAAATGTGAAATTATTTTATGTATCATGTCTTTGTAAAGTATAAAAAGCGGGAACTGTCCGCTGCTCTGGGAGAATTACTTGCGAGGCTCTGCACTCTGTGCCGGGTTAAGTACAGTGATTCTCCACAGCTTGTACTTGCTTGGTAACAAAAGGATTTGTGTTTTTCTAAACAGGTCAGTGTCTTGTTATTGCAGCAAATCCATGAGGGCCTCTGAAAACGAACTTGACACAATAACCAGGGTGTAGGATATGGTTCAAATCCATAGATGTGTCTGTATATTCATTCCCCAATTCCACAGTCCCTAGGGCAGAGGACAGAGAGTCAATTTTGTCTGCAAAGGTTCAGACCTTTTGCTGGAGTGTATAATGTGTCCCACACAATTACGGTCCCTCCCCAGGGGTACAGGTGAGATGTTCAGTCAGTGACGGGACAACACAGGAGAACTTTTTAAGATATCGCATAACACTACCCATTCCTTTGTATATAGAGGAAAGAGCAAAGAACGATACAGCACAACCCTGCGCTGACTTATTTTCCCCTTGCATACGAAAGCTGCCTTCACTGACAGGATCCATATCCCTCTATTCCCTTCCTTTTCATGTATTTGTCCAGTTGCTTCCTGAATGCTGCTGTTGTGTTTGCTTCAACCACCTCCTCTGGCAGCACGTTCCAGGCACTCACCGCCCTTTGTGTGAAAAATGTGCTTCACACATCTCCTTAAACTCCACCCCCACACTGCCCCTGCACCTTGTACCTGTGTCCCTGAGTAATTGTCCCCTTCACCCTGCAAGATAGCCTCATGCTTCCTGCCATTCACAATCTTATAATCTTCAAAGAGGTCAGGTCTCAGCCTCCTCCATTCCAGTGAAAAGAAATCCCAGTCTATCCAGTCTTCTGTCATCACTAAAATTCCTCATACCAGCAACATCTTGATAAACATTTTCTGTACCCCCTCCAAAGGATCCACAACCTTCTGGTGGTGAGGTGATCCAAACTGAATGCAATTTTTTCAAATGTGGTCTCACCAAAGTCCCATAAAGCTGCAGCACAACTTGCCTGCCCATTTACTCAATGCACTTTCCAATGAAGGTAGGCGTGCACTAGGCCTTTTTCAGTAACTTGTCTCCCTGCGCTCACACTTTCATTTACCTGTGGACCTGCACTCCCAGATCCCTCTGCATACTAATGCTCCTGAGGGTTGTTATTCAATGTATAATTTCCACCTGTACTTTAGCTCATAAAATGCATTACCTCACATTTGTCCAGGAATATAAATGTATATTATATATGCACACACAAACCTTTTCTAGTTTCATTGGCACCTGTTGGAGTAAAAATACAGAATAGTTTTAGACGGGACAAGATCGACTCCAGCGGCAATGAGTGATACAATAAAACTCATCCCCTATGTTTGTATGAGGCCCCTGGCCAACCCTCCCTCTCATCCCCGCCTCCTTGACCTGACACAATTTGTCCATCTTCTCTCCTACCTATCTGCCCCACCCATCCCACCAATCCTCCCCTCCTACCTGCATTCACCTATCATTATCCCATCAACCATCCCCAGCCCACCCCACCTCTCTATTTATTTCCCAGCTCCCCTACCCATCCCCATTTCTGAAAAGAGTCCTGACCCAAAACATCAACTCTCCTGCTCCTCTGATCCTGCCTGGCCTGCTGTGTTCCTCCAGCTCCACACTGTTGTCTCTGTCTCCAGCATCTGCAGTTCTAATTATCTCTCTGTGTGAAAGGTATTGGCTCTTTTGCTGTTCATTTTATCTCCATTCAAACCACATACTGCATGTTCTGTTCTGTTTTTCAGGGGGGTACATCCTGCTGAATGCGCTACTTCATGACATCTATCTAAACCAGGATTGATGATGTTCCTCACTGTCTCTGCTGCATATTGCTGTATATTATGTTCTCTCACATAATAACCCCCTCATTACCCATCAGTGTATGATCATGTCTAACACATTCCACATTAACCTCATACACACATGTTAAACCCCTGAGCTGGCAGCTGACCAGCCTGTGGTCTCTGTGCTATGACAGATTAAACAAGTGAGCATTAGTTATACACAGGGCTACCTCATCCTTATCAATTTGTCACAGGTTTTTCTTTCTCTGCTCAAGTAGCATTGTTCCAAAAGAACTGCAGCCATCATTTCTGATTGTGCCATCGGAGATACTTTTCTGCACGCTGATTGATTTATGAATGGACCAGGAATGACACCTTCGTGCTATGGCCTGGCTCTGCGTTATCCATGTCAGGCCTTAGTCCGTACTTAGCTGTCTGCCCTGAACGCTTGTTCTATTTCCAGGTCTTCCTCAAGTTGTGAACTTAATGTCTGAAGCTTTTGGCCCAAATCCATTGCATTTACAATGGAGTTGTCTGTGTTGGTACAGGAACAACATCATTGAGCAGACTTCATCACAGTCTGACCTTTCTCTCCCATACTCTGGGCCAGCTATTGGTCACCCTACTCCATGAGGCCAAGGTGTCTGTGTCATCACTTGTTTCACTCAAAACTCCTTCCCAGTGCTTGGGTCAGGAATGAAAAACATTCAGGTCAACTATTACTGGAGATGTTTCTCACAACAGGTTCCCACTCCTGGGGTACATTATCTTATCAACATTTACCATCTTTACAAACAGACTTTCACAGCTTTCTCACAATTGGTTCACTTGTCTCCCCTATTTCCTCATTACCAGTCACAATATCCCCTGGCAATGTCATTTCCATTCTTGTCATTAATGCCTAGGGAGTAAATCCAATCAGTCCACATGGTTTTCCCTCTGTTCCATTGGGATACTGAGCAACAGGTCTGCCCAACCCTCTGACATATCCTGGAGGGTTTCAGCTCATTCTCTATTTAATGCCCTGTAGCTTGACTTACATATGCCTAAGCTCTGCAGTGGGAGGGGGTCTGGAATTTTGCTTGATTCCCAGCTACTTACAAACTTCACAAAATCATAAGAACTGGAAACAGGAGTAGGCCATTCAGCCTGTGTGTTATAAGATTGACCCAATCCCTAAATTACTCACTAATGACCAATGAGTTGTTTCTCCCCAACTCAGTGAGAGGGTTCCTATGAAGTTTATTTGTACTGTTCCCATAAACACTTTGGTCTGGCCTGGTGTGAGATGCGGTACTGGACTGGGCTAACTGGGTCAATGAAGGGCACATAACTGGTACATCTCTTCTCATTCCTTTCCAGCACCAACACCTGCCCATTGCCTGCAGCAGAGAACTCTCTCCCATGGTGTGTGTTTCCACAGTGTGTTATATGAGGTGATGCTGAGTATAGTGTGACGCTACCACCCTTTTCTCTCTTCACTAAATGCAATCAGCACCTTGCCTGTGGTACTTGATACCTGGGGCGTTCTTTGCTGCCTCAGCTGCCCATTGGCCACCCCATTGAATGGGACACTGCTCATTTCTGATGTCACTTGGTTCCTAAGCCCATCTCTCCTGACTTTGACATGACCCATTTATTTCTTCTGCCTCTCTGTCATTCTTGACCATCTAGCTCCATCTTACCTGTTTCATTGGAGGCTCCTGAGGGCTCCAGCCTCCCTGTGTGTCTTTCTGGCTTTCTCACCAAACACTCTCCTGCTCTGTCAGCGAAGTTTGAACTCCTCGCCCAGTATTGCTGTCCCGATCTGACCCAACCCACCAGTGACAAGTCACACACCCTGAACGTGATTATATTTTCTTTACTTGCCTAGACTTATTTCAGTTCCAAGAAATACACAAATGTCTCCACGTCATTCTGCACAAAGCAGCCCACTTGTGAAATGGCCCTAAACATCCACATTAAATATTCACTTCCTCTACAACCAGCTCTCGGAGGCATCAGCGTGTACCCTCTACAGGATGCACTGCAGCAACTCACCAAGCCTCCTCTACCAGCACATTCCAAAGTAGAAATCTCAACCTCTCCAACACATGTACAGCACAGTGAGGGTACACCCACTGATCAAGCTCTTTGGTCACTGTTTATTTCAGTATATATTCCTAATAGAGGTACAAAGATATCAGTAAGTATTTGAATGTTGTGACTCATTTTAAATATCAATAAATTATTCTACATCCACTAATTTTGATATGAGCATGAAGTCTAATACTTCTGCTTATTTTCTTCCCCACAGTTAATTTACTGATAATTGCCATATTGTCTGAGGGAAAGTGTGGACTCTCCAAATGTGTCAATCACTATCTGATGGCCATGGCGGTGATGGATCTATTGGTTATAATCTTTGACCTGATATTGAGGCATATTCCAGTTGCTTTTTGGGAAGGGTTTCTTTTCCTGTATTCTGTCCCTGTTTGTAATGTCCATGCTGTCCTGCTTTATGCAGCCACTGACTGTTCAGTCTGGTTCACCGTCACTTTCACCTTTGATCGATTTGTGGCCATTTGTGGCCAGAAGCTGAAAACTAAATATTGCACAGAGAGAACGGCAGCTCAGGTTCTGGGAACAGTGGCAGGCCGGTATATGCTGATCAATGAACCCTGTTTTTGTCAAATCAAATGGGACGCTCGGACATCAACTCCTTCTCCCCCATTTACAGCCTCTGGGTGAAATCCAGTCAGGGATGGCGTCTATCCCACTTGAGCTGAAGAGCCAGGCCCTGAAGCACGGCTACTCCATCCAGCACCAGGTCAGCCCTGAGGAAGCTGGGATGCTCGATGATCCCATCACCTTAAGGGAGGTGGCCTGCACCCTCACCTGGATCTTGAGGGGTATGTCTACAGGGTGGACGTGCTGACCGTGGTGTTCTTCAGGGAATTCTGGGATGTCCTGTGAGAGTCGCGTCAGGGGGTGGTGGTGACCACACACGTGTGTGCTGGGGTGGGTGTCCCTCGGTTGGACAGCTGCCCCTTTCCTGGTGCAGGGCCATCATCATGCTGCTGCTAAAGAAGGGGAGATCTATGCTCAACAAATGACGCCCAGTCTCCATCCCCAACACGGATTACAAAATGTTCACCAGGGTGTTGTCTTCTCGCCTGGTGTCCATGCTGGACCACATGATCATACCCTGACCACTTGTACACGATCCCCAGGCCGGAGAATCCACAACAATATCCCTGTGGTCTGGGACCAGATCCACTTTGGTCAGAGAACTGGTCTGTCCAGCACCTTTCTCTCCCTCAAACAGGAGAAGGTGTTCCACAGGGTCCATCACCAACATCTGCTCATGAGGCTGCAAACTGTGGGTTCGGGACACACTTTGTCACCCAGGCCTGACTTTTGTACGCTGCCACGGAATGCCTACTGAGGTTACTGTGACCCTGATGGTGCCCCATGCTTTGGGAGGGAGATGCCCCTTACCAGGCCAGCTTTATTCTCTCTGTGTGGAGCCATTCCTGAACATCAGTAAGTGTCTGTCGGGTTTGGCTCTGCACTCGCCAGGTGGATCTTTCACCATAAACCCGTGATGTGCTCCCCATGTTCACACACCCAGCTGATGTACGAAGGTGTGCTTCCCCTTTCCATCGGGGTCCTGGGGTGGAGGGTGCTGCCCACAGCCGTCCCATCCAACAGGAGACTGAGCAAGTTTACTGGGTGCCAGACCACGGGCACGCTCTGTGGCCTGGAGGAGATGGTCTTCCACTTGTACATCGACTGTGTTCATCTGCAGAACCCTTTTAGTTTTTTGTTGGGGGCTGCTGCTAAAATTCGAGTTGCACTTCAGCCCCGTGCTCCTGATGTACGGGCGGGGAGGGGCGGATAAGCCTATAAACCTTCTGGTGGCTTTACTCCTGGGGGGGGGGGCATGATGATCATTAACAGGTGCAGGCAGTGGGCCGAAGAGGGGTGTAGTGGAGAAACTACCAGGAGATGCGGAGAATTCTTCAGGAAAATTAAACTTGTATTTGCAAACAAAAGCTGTGACAGTCAGAAAATGGTTTCCCAATCGCCCCCGATCGTGGGGCTCGTTATTTTTTATACCTTTTTGCTAACCTATTTTCTTCAAGTTATCAGCATGCCCAATGGTATTAATTGGTAAACAACTGATGTCACTGCTCTCAGATCATTTGTATCTCGCGACAGAGAGCCATTGCACCTGCACTTGAAGGTCAGTCAGAGCTGTTAGTACGTCTCGATCTTATCAGGTTACTGCTGTATTTTGAAAAGCACATTGACTACTATCTTTCTTTGCAGCGGCCTGAGGGTTAGTGAATTATGTAGCTCTAGCAGAATTAGTAAACAGTTTGCAGCCTAGATGCCATTTTTGTTGCTAACTTGCACCGAGAAGCCATCTTGTGCCTGTATCCAAGTTTTTTCTTTATTGTTACATCTGGCACAAGCAATTAAGCTGCCATTAATGGCTAACCTAAGTGTACTACCATTGTTCTACACTTCCTTGACCTATGCTCAAGCACTTCATTCTATTAGGGTACAGCATTCTATTGATTATTGTAACACTCCATAAATCAGTACATCATCCTGCTGATCATTGCGAGGTTTAACCCTTCGACTGCCCCTATAATTTTAATTTCCATTATCTACTGTTGTTCAAATTTTATATGCTTCGATGAGACACACCTTGTTTTTCTAAACTTAGTGACTAGATCCAATCGCTCTTCACACATCAGTCCTGTCAACAGCGGAATCATCTGCATGAGTTCCCCAGGATCATGCTCTTGGCCCAACCAGCATCAGTTGCTTCATCCATATCTTTCCCTTCATTATTCAGTCAGAGTAGGGATGCTCACTGCTGTGTGCACAGTGGTCAGCTCCATTCATTCCTCCTCAGGAACGGGAGCTGTACATGCTCCATGCAGCTGAACTTGGACAGAAATGCCTTTTCCAGAAATATACACATCAGATGGGAAAGCACTGAAAACAAAAATAATCTTAAACAGAGATCAGGGGAGAAACTTTGACTAATTATCAATACCCAGCATTACAATGTTAGTGAGACAAAGAGCACAGCCGAGTCTGATTCCTCCCGTCATTAACCCAGGGTCACTGGGTAATGATGGTGAACAGGAACCAGGTCTGATTCCACACCCCTTACCAAGCAGTTCCACTGCAGTTACAACACTGGCATCTACCCGACAAGATGGAAAATTACCCAGGTATGTCCTGTCCACAGAAAGCAGGACCAATCCCACCAGCCAATGACTGACTGATGAAGTGCAGCAGCAGAGTAAGGGAAGGAGACAACGACAGTGCGATCAAGAAGCAATCACAAAGGAATAACCTGCTCCCAGACGCTCAGTTTTGGTTCAACCAAGGCCACTCACCTCCTGTTCCTCATTACAGGCTTCGTCCAAATGTGGACAGAAGGAATGAATTCCAGAGATGAGGTTAGAGTCTCTGCACTTGACATCAAGGCCAAATGTCACCGAATGTGTCATCAAAAAACCCCAAAAATGGAGAAACATACGGAAAAGGGACAAGAGTAGACCAGTCAGCCCTTCCATCCTGCTCCCCGACTCTGTAAGATCATGGCTGATCTGATTTTAAACTCAACTCTACATTCCTGTCGATCCCCGATAATCTTTCATCCCCTTCGTCATCAAGAAGCTATCTCTCTCTGCCTTCCAAATTTTTGAATGTCCAGTATTCACGACCTTTTCAGGAAGGGATTCACAATGCTCTGAGAGAGAAAATCAATCTTTATCTTTGTTTTAAATGAGTGGCCCACTTATGTTTAAACTCTGACCCCTTCTTCTCCAATCTCTCACAAGAGGAAATGTCCTTTCCACATCCAGCCAGTCAAGATCCCTGTCTAGCTCATTCATAACCTCCCGGCTCTTGTATTCAATTCCCTGCACAATAAAGCAGAACATTATATCAGCTTTTATTTTCCTCATTCACCTTTGATGTAGAAGCGGAATAAATGCCTTTTCTTTACAGCACATGCTCAATGGCCAAAGGGGAGGCTCTGACCTCCTGCTATTATCGATAGACTATTAATCCAGAAACTCAGCTAATGTTCTACAGACTCGGGTTCGAGTCCCACCACAGCAGATGGTGTCAATTGAAATCACTAAAAGAAATCTGAAAGTAAGAATCTTCAGCTGGTCATGAAACCATTGTCGATTGTCTGATAAACCCATTTGCTCACTAATGTCCTTCAGGAACGGAAATCTGCCATCCTCACTTGGTCTGGTCTACATGTGACTCCAGTCCCACAGCGAGGTGGTTGACTCTCACCTGCCCTCTGAAATAGCCGAGCAAGCCGTGCAGTCGTATCGATCAGGACAAAGTCTCAACAAACAAATGGAACCAGACAGGCCACCTGGGCACCGAAAAAGACAATGACAGAAACAGCCCTGTCGCCCCTGCACAGTCCTCCTCACTAACATCTGGGATCTAGTGTCAAAATTGGGAGAGCTGTCTCACAGACTGAACAAGTAACAGCCTGACCCAGTCATACTCACTGAATCATACCTTACAGAAAATGTCCCAGACAACAGCGTCACCATCCCTGGGTATGTCCTGACTAACAGGCAGTACAGACCCAGCAGAGGTGGCAGCACAGTGATATACAGTCGGGAGCGAGTTTCCCTGGGGATCCCCAACATTAACACTGTCCCCATGAAGTCTCATGGGTAAGAAAACCTCCTGCTGATTACAACGTACCGTCCTCCCTCGGCTGATGCATCAATCCTCCTCCACGTTGAACAACACTTGGAGGAAGCACTGAGGATGGGAAGGACACAAAATATCCTCTGGGTGGGGGATTTCAATGTCCATCGCCAAGAGTGACTCGGCAGCATCGCTACAGATCGAGCTGATCGGGTCCGAAAGGGTACAGCTACTAGACTGGGTCTGTGGCAGGTGATTAGAGATACAGAGAGAGGGAAAAACATAATTGACCTCATCCTCACCAATCTGCGGGTGCAGATGTACCTGTCCATGACAGTATGGGTAAGAGTGACCGCTGCACAGACCTTGTGGAGACAAAGTCCCACCTTCACGTTGAGAATCGTGTTGTGTGGCACCATCACCGTGTCAAATGGGACGCACTTTGAACAGAGCTCGCAGTTCAAGTTGGGGCACCCATGAGGTGCTGTGGGCCATCAACAGCAGCAGAATTGTACTCCAGCACAATCTGTAACCTCATGGTCCTGGAGATCTCCAACTCAACCATTACCATCAAAGCATGCGGTCAACACTGGTTCAATGTATAGCGCAGGAGGGACTGTCAGAAACAACATGAGGCAGGCCTGGAGATAAGGTGGCAACCTGGTGAAGCTACCAAACAGGATTCCTGGCAAAACTGAACAGCAAAAACAGCAAGTGACAGCAACAGCTAAGTGATACCTCAGCAAATGGATGAGATCTGAACTGTACAGTCCTGCCACATCCAGTCGTGAATGGTGGTGAACAATTAAACAACTTCCTGGAAGAGGAGGTTCCACAAATATCCACATCCTCAATGATGGAAGAGCCCTGCGCATCAGTGCAAAAGACAGTGCTGAAGAATTCAGAACAATCTTCATCCAGAACTGCCAAGTGGATGACCCATCTCAGCCTCCTCCAGTGGTCCCCAGCAAGACAGATACCAGTGTTCAGCCAGTTCGATTCAATCCACATGTTGTCAAGAAACATTTGGAGACATTGGATACTGCTAAGGCTGTGGGCCAAGACAACATTCCAGCAATAGTCCTGAAGACATGTGCTCCAGAACTTGCATTCCCCTGGCCAGGATCTTCCAGTAAAGTTACAACACTGGCATCTACACAGCAATGTAGGAAATTGTCCCCTCATGTCCTGTGCACCAAAATCAGGACAAATCCAATCTGCCCAAATCCTGCTCCGTCAGTGCCCTCTCAATCATCAGTAAAGCGATGGAAGGTGTCATCAACAGTGCTATGAAATATCTATCAAAGCCCAGTTTGACGAATGGAGCTCAATTGTCAAATGCATAACGACAGTAAGTTCGAGTGAATTGTTCATTCAGTTTGGTATCTAATGTTTAGCAATACACATAGACAAATAATGCTGCAGTTGCGTATTTCTGTTCAGTTTGGTAAGGCTGCAGTGAGGCACACATTTACAATCAATCACCAAATGGAAATATTACTTTCACCAATACACCAGCTGTTTCATGGGAATGGGGCCAAGAGAGCATTACATGGATCTCAAAGACAAGATAAACTTCAAACGGAATGGACATGGAGCTGTGAAAGTGGAAAAATATATCTCAGGACATGAGGGATAAACAGGAAAGACAAGGTCTCAATCTGGTTCCCTATAATTTTACCTAGTGGCAGGTTAGTATTAAGGGCTGAATGGCCTACTTCTGCTCCAAATCCCTCTCTTGATATGACACACCAGGGCGAGAGCACCAGGACTTTAAGAGAGTAGGGGCAAGATGGCTCAGTAGTTAGCAATACTACCTCAGAGCACCAGGGACAAATGTTCAATTCCAGCCTTTGGTGACTTTCTGTGTGCAGTTTGCCATTTCTCCCTGTGTCTGTGTGGGCTTCCTCCCACAGTCCAAAGGGATTGGGTGGATTGGCCTGTAGTGTCCTGGCCTGTTAGTTTGGTGATGGTAAATGTCGGATTACAGGGATAGAGTGGGATATTTTTGAGAGGGTCAGTGCAGACTCCATGGGCCAAAAGGCCACTTTCTGCACTGTTGAGATTCGATGACTGACTGTAGTGGATCAGACCAGACCCACTCAGAAGATTTTAAGGAGTAGCCTACACCCGAACATTTTCTTATTTTAAAGGTGGACGTGAAGAGCTGTGTTGCAGACACAATGCGACTGGTCAAACGACTCGACATTAAGCAGAACACAATTTATTTAAACACTACAGTTAAAATACCGACAATAGAAAGAAGAATTTAGAATAAATTAACTCCACAGGAAAGTATAATCAAACAATAGATACAATAAGCATTTCGAATTGACTGTTCCATGATAGTGCCAGCCCATAAGCACACCCATTGGCAAAAAGCTAAATTCAGACACAGATACTCACATGCAGTTTTCCAATCCAGGAGGGTGAAAAAAGAATCAAGAGAAAATTCAGAGAGAATAGCAGCAGGAAACATTCACTGAAGCATTCGCCTCTTTTGAGAGCTCGATACCCTTCGATGTTGCTCAGAAATTCTGATGTGTGAGAGCTGGACACATTCTTATCCAAAATAATTACCTGAGGAACCTGTAACTGTTTACTCAAGAGATCTTCAGTAGCCAGCTTGTACTTCTGCCTTACAATCACTCTTCCAAAAAATCCCAGGACAAAGTAACCTCTTAAAGTGACAGCATCGTCACATTGACACAGTTGGCTATTGGGAGAGAGTTCTCATGGTCATGGTAATGATCTCGTATTTAAAGCCTCACTGGGTTTTATTTCTATTCATTCACAGGATGTGGGTGTTGCTGACAGGACCAGCATTCATTGGCCGTCCCGAGTTGCCCTTCAGAAGGTGGTGGTGAGCTGCTTTCTTGAAACACTGCAGTCCTGTGTGCTGGAAGTAGACACACAATGCTGTAAGGGAGGGAGTGACAGTGAACAAATGACCCTATATTCCCATGGTCAGGATGGGGAGGGGTTTGGAGGGGAGTCTGTCGATACCGATGTTCCCATGGATCTGCTGCCCTTGTCCTAGACGTTGCCAGAGTGTGGGGGCTGTAGGATTCTCAATGTCATTGCAGGGTGCTCCAGGAGATCTCTGCACTGAATCAGTCTTCGACCCACCGACTGCATGGGCTGTGATGGACTGCTTAGGAGAGGGGGATCTCCTTTTGAAAGCTTCAAATAGATGAGGAGAGCCAGATGGAAGGCATAAGACAATTTATGACAATTTCTGCCTTCCTAATGATTCCTGCGGCTAGTAATTGTACCCACTTGGCAACAATAGCAGCAAAGGAGAGCTGGGGGCTCTGGTGAATTAGACTAAGGTTCAGTTCCTGTGTGACCATCTACAACTGATCCTCTAGCTTTATGCCAGCTCTTGTGGCATTTACAGTCACTCACATTCTCCAGTGCCCCCATTGCCAAGCACTTTCAGCACCAACACCTTCCTCCTCACCCACATGATTGGATGATGCTGTTGGGGTTAAAGGTCACCCTCTGAAAAGTTGGCTCTGTCAGTGATTCTGGAACCTTCTACAGAGAATGGGTCAACAAACTCCACAAATCGATCAGGCCCATGACCAAGAGGCAGGACAAGAGCAGGCTCTGTTTCCTGGACTGAACTGGGGGTTCACTTCACCCATGATGGCTGCATTGCTCTTGCTACATGCCCCTCCAATTTGCTGGTTTATACTGCGTCCTGTATTCCCAGGGCTGTTTGATGGCCTCTAAACAACTCCTCCCAATGTTTGCTCTCTGTTGCTGCTTCGAATCTTCATTTTCCCGTCCCTCTGATTGAGAGCTTCTCACAAAAAGAGATTGCCTTCCAATTCTCGATCTTGTTGTGAACGCTGTGTACATTCAGCTAAAGCTCCCTTCCCTTTTCACATGATTCTGCATTTTATGGTTTGTCATTCTACTGACTTCACTTGACACTTTTCTATTCCTGTTGCCAGCTTTATTTCTTTCCAATCCACCACATTCCCGAGCATGGCACCAGGAAAGGAGCACACGTTCACTGCTGCAGAAACTGATCTGATCCCCCTGACCAAGAAAACCTCACTTTCACTTCTTTCCCTGCCCTCACGTACCAGTGGATCTCCTGTAGTGTCTGTCACATAGTCCTCTGTCTGCCTCGCACATGCAGATCGGTGAATTCAACAGAACAATAAAAATTACTCATTACAATTAGAATAAGTGGAGTTATTTACCAATTAATCTCCAATCCTCTTCATCCTCGGTCCCAGAGCTGTTTCCGTTCTGAGTTGAATGTACTTTGTTCGATCATTTCCAAGTGCTGTTTCTGATTGCTTCCTGTTCACTGGCAACAGGGTTTGAGGCCAGCTGTTGTCTCAGATGGCCCATTGGTCTGGAGAGCCCTGGAGGTTGCTCTCTGGTAGTTGGAGGCAGTGAGAGCCCTGGCCGTGTGGGGGGGCCCTGCTTTGGGGCAGGACTCTCCTCAATCAGTGGGAAATCCAAAGATAATCCTGTCAGGAGCAGACAAACTGTGGTCACCATCATTTAACAATGATCAGAATTCAAGTTGTTTCATCTATGATGGCGAGTCATTTCTCTGGATTCTCCCCCTCTCTCCCTATTTATTCCAGTTCCCTCCCCCCATCCCCCTCTCTGATGAAGGGTCTAGGCCCGAAACGTCAGCTTTTGTGCTCCTGAGATGCTGCTTGGCCTGCTGTGTTCATCCAGCCTCACATTTTATTATCTTGGAATCTCCAGCATCTGCAGTTCCCATTATCTCTGGATTGTCAGTTTGTAAAATATACAGACAACTCACATTCTTTACGGGATCAGGTATTTTTAATGATGACACAGTAACTCCCAGCCAGTGAGTGCAAATGCTCAGGGTAGGTTTCAGTTCATGTCTCTGTCTCACTTGTAATGTTGATTACAGCCAGGTTTTGAATTTCACCTGAGAATCAGACAGAATTTTTAAAAAATTCATCAGAATTTGGAATGTTTAAAAATTCAATCACTATCTTTGTCGAATCATAGAATCCCTACAGATGGAAACAGACCCTTCGGCCCAACAAGTCCACACTGACCCTCAGAACACCTCACCCAGACACATCCCCCTGTCACCCAACAAACTTACACGTCCTGGAACACTATGGATAATTCAGTTTAGCCAATCCACCCTAAACTACACAGGTTTGGTCTACAGGATGAAACCAGAGCACACGGAGGAAACCCAGCAGACACAAGGAGAATGTACAAACTCCACACAGACAGTCACCCAAGGCTGGGATCAAACCTGTGTTGTTGGAGCTGTGAGGAAGCAGTGTTACACCGTAACACCCTAACAATAGAGCATCTTCGTGCAGTTGTTTGACACAGAACTCATCGCGCAACATCCTCAGCTCGACAAAGTCCCAGCACGAATGACAGCGGTGGGATTCGAACCCACGTCTCCATAGACACTGGATTCAGGCTTCAGTCTCTAGGGAGTGGTGTGTTTATTGATTTGTCTGTTTATTTATTGTGCACATTTTATGTGTCTGTTGTTTATTTACCTGTTTATTTGGGTATTCACTTGTTTGTTTGTTTGTTTGTTTATTTATTTATTTATTTTTTGAGGGTGTGAGCCCTGAGCTACTGGAAATGCAAGAGATGCGGTCGCGGACGTTTTTGACCACTGCCGGGGGGAATATTGCAGTCCTTGAAAAACGAGGACATCTGGGATGTCCGGGAGTGGAATGCCTCATCTTACAATATCTGGGAGTGATACATCAACTGATTCTTTCTGTTCGCTTTCATTGATCTAAATTTCTGGGATTCTTACACTTGGGGTCTCATTGGTGACTTTCTGGGACACTTTACTGGGAAAGGAACAGAAATCCATGTGGAGGCAGACACACAAGAAGTGCCAGGACAGATGGGGAAGATGACATAAAATTCCGAGTTTGGAAAGGAAGGAGGAGCTGGAGACAAGTCAATAGATAGCAACCACAGGGGGTTAGAAGGCGATTTTTGTGGATTGGAAATAACAGCAGAGTGAAGTGAGAGAGTGATGGTGCTGAAGAAAAGTATCTGTTCATAGCCCACACATGGAAACCAGGACAGGAATCTGGGTGGGAATAAAGGGAAGGTGTATGTAGTAGTGTCCCTATCTCTGAGCTTGGAGTTCAACTCCCACTTGTCCCAGAATGTATCATAAATTTCCCAAACATGGTGATTGAAATAACCAGAAGAGGATGGTCATACACAGAGCAATTAGACGTAACATTGATAAGCAAAACATCGTGGGCACAATGCTGGAGCGCAATGTGACATTCTATTTCATAACAACACATTGGGGTATAAAGTTAGATTTGGTTTTTTAGACTGCGTTGTAAAAGTTACTGAAAAAGACCTACGGCATGCCTGCCTGCATTGTAAGGGGCATGGAGTAAACGGATCTGTCACTGGTGTGATAGTGTCCAGTATGGGATCAGACTCTGTATCTGGTGTCACTGTGCCCAGTGTGGGATCAGACTCTGTAACTGGTGTCACAGTGCCCTGTGTGGGATCAGACTCTGTAATTGGTGTCACAGTGCCCAGTGTGGGATCAGACTCTGTAACTGGTGTCACTGTGCTCAGTGTGGGATCAGACTCTGTAACTGGTGTCACAGTGTGGGATCAGACTCTGTAACTGGTGTCACTGTGCCCAGTGTGGGATCAGACTCTGTAACTGGTGTCACAGTGCTCAGTGTGGGATCAGACTCTGTAACTGGTGTGATGGTGTCCAGTGTGGTATCAGACTCTTGTAACTGGTGTCACAGTGCCCAGTGTGAGATCAGACTCTGTAACTGGTGTCACAGTGCTCAGTGTGGGATCAGACTCTGTTATAGGTGTCACTGTGCCCAGTGTGGGATCAGACTCTTGTAACTGGTGTCACTGTGCCCTGTGTGGGATCAGACGCTGTGGTGGGTGTCAGTGTGCCCAGTGTGGGATCAGACTCTGTAACTGGTGTCAGTGTGCTCAGTGTGGGATCAGACTGTTAGAGGTGTCACTGTGCCCAGTGTGGGATCAGACTCTTGTAACTGGTGTCACTGTGCCCTGTGTGGGATCAGACTCTGTAACTGGTGTCACAGTGCTCAGTGTGGGATCAGACTCTGTAACTGGTGTGATGGTGTCCAGTGTGGGATCAGACTGTTGTAACTGGTGTCACTGTGCCAGTGTGGGATCAGACTCTGTAACTGGTGTCACAGTGCTCAGTGTGGGATCAGACGGTGTTATAGGTGTCACTGTGCCCAGTGTGGGATCAGACTCTTGTAACTGGTGTCACTGTGCCCAGTGTGGGATCAGACTCTGTAACTGGTGTCACAGTGCCCTGTGTGGGATCAGACTCTGTAACTGGTGTCACAGTGCCCTGTGTGGGATCAGACTCTGTAATTGGTGTCACAGTGCCCAGTGTGGGATCAGACTCTGTAACTGGTGTCACTGTGCTCAGTGTGGGATCAGACTCTGTAACTGGTGTCACAGTGTGGGATCAGACTCTGTAACTGGTGTCACTGTGCCCAGTGTGGGATCAGACTCTGTAACTGGTGTCACAGTGCTCAGTGTGGGATCAGACTCTGTAACTGGTGTGATGGTGTCCAGTGTGGTATCAGACTCTTGTAACTGGTGTCACAGTGCCCAGTGTGAGATCAGACTCTGTAACTGGTGTCACAGTGCTCAGTGTGGGATCAGACTCTGTTATAGGTGTCACTGTGCCCAGTGTGGGATCAGACTCTTGTAACTGGTGTCACTGTGCCCTGTGTGGGATCAGACTCTGTGATGGGAGTCAGTGTGCCCAGTGTGGGATCAGACTCTGTAACTGGTGTCAGTGTGCTCAGTGTGGGATCAGACTCTGTTATAGGTGTCACTGTGCCCAGTGTGGGATCAGACTCTTGTAACTGGTGTCACTGTGCCCTGTGTGGGATCAGACTCTGTAACTGGTGTCACAGTGCTCAGTGTGGGATCAGACTCTGTAACTGGTGTGATGGTGTCCAGTGTGGGATCAGACTGTTGTAACTGGTGTCACTGTGCCAGTGTGGGATCAGACTCTGTAACTGGTGTCACAGTGCTCAGTGTGGGATCAGACTCTGTTATAGGTGTCACTGTGCCCAGTGTGGGATCAGACTCTTGTAACTGGTGTCACTGTGCCCTGTGTGGGATCAGACTCTGTGATGGGTGTCACTGTGCCCAGTGTGGGATCAGACTCTGTAACTGGTGTCACTGTGCCCAGTGTGGGATCAGACTCTGTAACTGGTGTCACAGTGCCCAGTGTGGGATCAGACTCTGTTATAGGTGTTACTGTGCCCAGTGTGGGATCAGACTCTGTAACTGGTGTCACTGTGCTCAGTCTGGGATCAGTCTCTGTAACTGGTGTCACTGTGCCCAGTGTGGGATCAGACTCTGTAAGTGGTGTCACAGTGCCCAGTGTGGGATCAGACTCTGTAACTGGTGTCATGGTGCTCAGTCTGGGAGCTGACTCTGTCACCGCAGTCCCTGGGCCCAGTGTGGGATCAGAGTCGATCACCGTGATCTTGTCATTATTGTGGAATCAAACTCTGAATCAGAGTTTCCAATGAATGGTGAGGTAACAAGGTGTAGAGAGTATGAACACAGCAGGCCAAGCAGCATCAGAGGAGCAGGAAGGTTGATAATTTGGGCCCAGACCCTTGTTCAGAAAAGCTTCTTCCAATGAATGGTGATGTCTCTGATGTAAAAATGTTCCTTCTCTCCTCAGATGCTGCCTGAGCTGTTGCGTGTTTCAGCATTTTCTGTTTGGAATGCAGCTTTCCAGCATTTGCAATGTTGGATGTACAGAACAGCTGAATGCACTGCCTGAATTCCTCATGATACTGTGCCCATCCTCTTTCAGTATCAGCCTGTCCACAGTCTCATTGTGGTCGCGGAATAACATTTCCTGTTCGAACTGGAAAGGTCTCTTGTAGTGAACAAGGTGCAGTTGATGATGTGTCGGTATCTTGTTACATTTTACACTAATTTTATAAAAGTTGGTTCAGAGTTTGAGGAGGATCACATTTTGGCCTCAATCCTTTGTGATCCTAAAGTTTTCTGTCTGTGGGTCGAGATGATCTTATCAAATATTACCGATAAATATGGCTGCAGGTGAGATGTTCGGCAATGATTCTGAAGAATCTCTGTCCACCAAAGAATAGTTCTTCGCCCTTCTATCTCAAGATGATAAATGGTTTGTGACTGTTAGAACGATGGTCTTAGAAGGACAGCATCAGTGAATGTAAGAGCTCAGATGGACGCTGGGGTTTTCGCAACGTCGTGAGATTCACAGCCCTCTACTCGATGGCTGAACAGGATGACCCACAAATGAAGCCATCCAAAATTAAGTTGGGACTTGTTAATTGAATGATTCCCATCCCAGGCAGAATAATGAAGCTGAGAGCTCAGTACATTGTGAAGAATGAGGGTGTGCAGGTGCAGAGTGTAAGCATGAAGCAAAGCCCATTTTTCACAGCTGAAGGAAGAGTAAAGCCTGGATTAATGGCACTCGGAGAATCAGAGAACTGCATTGTTTCACAGACCACCGGGACATTGTAAAAAAAATTACAAAGATACTTTCATAGACCTTTCTGTTTGTGTATTTCTTTTTGAAAAATGGAATTTTTAGAGAAATATATGGAAGGACATTGCATGCTTTGGTTTATTGGACGATAGCAAGGCAATGAACTGCATATACTGGAAATCCAAAGCACCAGACCTCTGGCACTGAGCCTGGCTCTGTGTCTCAGAAGGGAAAGGGGGAGAAATAGGAAAGCAATAGTTACAGGAGATTCAATGGTTCGAGGATCAGACTGGAGATTCTGGGGTACCGAGCGAGATTCCCGGATGCTGTGTTGCCTCCTGGGTACTAGGACCAAGCATGTCTCAGATGGAGACTGCAGGATTCCTAAGAGGAAGGGTGAACTGCCAGAAGTCATGGTAAACATCGGTACCAATGAGAGAACCAGGAAAAGGGATGAGGGCCTGAAAAGTGACGATAGGGAGTGAGGTTGAAAGCTAAAAGCCAGGACGAGCAGAGGAGAATTTCAGGATTACCAGTGCCAAGGGGCTAGTGAGGTTAATAATAGAGTGAGTGCAGCTGAACACATGGCTACAGAGGTGGTGTAGGAGGAAGAGATTCAGATGTGCGGATCATTAGGATACTTCATGGTGAGGGTGGTATCTGTACAGGAAGGACAGGTTGCACCTGAACTAGAGGGGCACAAATATCCTGGGTGGGAGGTTAGCTAGAGTTCTTCATGAGGGTTTAAACTGGTTTGGCAGGAGAATGGGATCCAGAGCTACAGATCAGAGGATGGTGTAGCTGGAGTACAGGCAGATACAGGATGCAGAGAGTCTGTGAGGAAGGATAGACAGTTAACTGGGCAAAGTTGCAGTCAGTGTGATGGGGTGAAGTGTGTCTATTTTAATGCAAGAAGTATCAGGAATAAGCGTGACAAATTTAGAGCATGGATCAGTACTTGGAGCTACAGTGTGCGGCCATTGCGGAGACTTGGATAACACAGGGACAGGAATGGTTGTCGGATGTTTTGGGGTTTAGATGCTACAAAAGAAATAATGAAGGTGGTAAAAAAGGTGGGGGAGAGGCACTGTTAATCAGGGATCGTACCGCAGCTGCAGAAAGGGAGGTCGTGGAGAAGGGTTTGTCTACTGAGTCAGTGAGCGTGGGAGTCAGAAACAGGAAAGGAGCAGTCACTTTATTGGGAGTTTTCCATAGACCCCCGCCAAGAGCAACAGAGACACTAAGGAACAGATTGGGAGGCAGGTTTTGGAAAGGTGCAGTTGTTGTTGTCATGTTGTTGCCACGGGCAACTTCAACTTCCCTCACACAGACCAGAACCTCCTCAGTGCAAATAGTCTGGATGGAGCAGATTTTGTCAGGTGTGTCCAGGAAAGATTTCTGACTCAGTAAGTTGATAAGCTGGCTCAAGTGGAGTTAGATTTAGTGCTTGGCAACGAGCCAGGACAAGTGTCGATCTCTCGGTGGGAGAGCATTTCGGTGACAGTGATCATAACTCCCTGACATTTACTATAGTCATGGAGCGGGACAGGAGCAGATGCTATGGGAAAGTATTTAATTGGAGGAGGCGGAATTACAGTGCTATGAGGCAAGAACTATGGAGCACTAATTGGGATCAGATATGCTCAGGGAAATGTGCGACAGAAATGTGGAAGTTGTTTCAGGAACAGTTGCTACAAATACTGGATAGGTTTGTCCCACTGAGGTAAGGAAGGGATGGTAAGGTGAAGGAACCCTGGATAACAAGGCATGTTGAAGATCTAGTCCAGAAGAAGAAGGAAGCTTACTTAAGGTTGAGGAAGCAAAGATCAGACAGGGCTCTAGAGGGCTACAAGGTACCCAGGAAGGAACTGAAGAATGGAATTAGGAGAGCTAGAAGGGGATATGTATAAGCCTTTCTGGGTACGATTAAGGAAAACCATAAAACATTCTACACTTATGTGAGGAACAAGAGAATGGCCAGAGTGAGGGTAGGACCAGTCAGGGATACCGGAGGGAACTTGTCCATGGACTCCGAGTAGTTAGGGGAGGTCCTTAATGAATACTTTGCTTCGGTATTCACCAGTGAGAGGGAATTTGACGTTTGAGAGGACAGCATGAAACAGGCAGATATGTTCGAACAGGTTGATGTTAGGAAGGAGGATGTGCTAGAAATTCTGAAAAACATAAGGATGGATCAGCCCACTGGGCCAGATGGGATATACCCAAGGTTTCTATGGGACACGAGGGAAGAGATTGCTGCCCCTTTGGCGATGATCATTGCATCCTCACTGTCCACTGGAGAAGTACCAGATGAATAGAGGGTGGCAAATGTTATTCCCTTGTTCAAGAAACGGAATAGGGATAATCCTGGGAATTACAGATCGGTCAGTCTTACTGCTGTGGTGGGCAAATTATTGGTGAGGATTCTGAGAGATTGCATATATGATTATTTGGAAAAGCACAGTTTGATTAGAAACAGTCAGCATGGCTTTGTGAGGGGCAGTTCCTTCCTCAGAAGCCTTATTGCAATCTTTGAGGATGTGACAAAACACATTGATGAAGATCGAGCAGTTGATGAGGTGTATTTGATAAGGTTCCCCATGGTAGGCCCATTCAGGAAGTTAGGAGCCATGTGATTCAGGGAAATCTGTCTGTGTGGATACTGAATTGGCTGTCCAATCGAAGACAGAGGGTGTTAGCAGATGAAAAGTATTCAGCCCGGATCTCGGTGACAGAGTTCCGCAAGGATCTGTTCTGGGACCTCTGCTCTTTGTGATCTTTATAAGTGACTTAGATGAGGAAGTGGAAGGGTGGGTTAGTAAGTTTGCTGAAGACATGAAGTTTGGTGGAGTTGTGGATTGTGTGGGGGGCTGTTGTAGGTAGCAATGGGGCATTGACAGGATGCAGAGCTGGACAAAGAAGTGGCAGATGGAATTCAACCCAAAGCAATGTGAAGTGATTCATTTTTAAAGGTCGTATTTGAATGCAGAATACAGGGTTAATGGCAGGATTCTTGGCAAGATGAACGAACAGAGGGATCTTGGGGTCCACATCCATAGATCCATCAGAGTTGACAGGGTTGTAAAGGAGGCGTATGGTGAGTTGGCTTTCATTGGGCAGGAGAATTGGGTTTAAGAGCTGCACGGCTATGCTGCAGCTCTATAAAATCCTGGTTGGACTACAAGAGGAGTATTACGTTCTGTTCTGGTCACCTCCTTACAGGGAAAGATGTGGAAGCTTTGGAGAGGGTGCAGGGGAGATTTACCAAGATGCTGCCTGGACTGGAGGGCAGGTCTAATGAAGAAAAGTTGAGGGAGCTAGGGCTGTTTTCATTGGATGGGAGAAGAATGAGAGGTGTCTTGATAGAGGTGTACAAGATGATGAGATAGATAGAGTGGACACCGAGAGACGTTTTCCTAGAGCAGAAATGTGTATTATTAGGGGCCATAATTTTTAAGGTGATTGCAGGAAGGTATGGGGGAGATGTCAGAGAGAGGTTCTGCACACTGAGAGTGGTGGCTGCGTGGAATGCGCTGCTGGCAGTGGCGGGGGAGACAGATACATTCCGGTCACTTAAGTGACTCTTCGATTGGCACGTGGGTGATAGTAAAATGTCGGCTATGCAGGGGAATTTGACCTTAGATTATGATAATAGGTCGGGATAACATTGTGTCAGGATGTAGTGTTCTATGTTCTTCCAAATCACCTTAATATTTTAAAGATTGTTACGGAGACTACGAGGATGACCCAGATGGGTGTCTCGAATCATTGAGATCTTTAGCTGTTCTCCCACTGAGTCCATGTGACATCCTTATCATGGGTGGTGCTTGAAGTACTCCCCAGCGTTAACCCTTTCAGAACCTTATACCCTTATCCAACACCTCAGGCAGGGGAGGGACTGGGGAGAGACTTGAAGAACAGATGGAACCTTCCAGAGAGAAAAACTTTGGGGGAAACAGAGTGATTTGGGACAGAGGTAAAGTGGGAGAGAGTGAGGCAGTCAAGAAAGAGATGGAGTCAAGGGACTGTGGGAGAGATGGAGAGACTGGGTCGGCAGAAAGAAAGAGATATAGGCACTGTGAAAGGTAGGGGAAAGACACAGAGTCAGGGGGAGACAAAGAAAGAGTGAGGGAGAGAGAGTGTGGGAGACAGCAACAGTGGGAGGCAAAGAGACAATGAGACACTGAGGGAGAGTGAAAATGAGACAGAGAGAGAGAAGAAACAGACGAAGAGAAAGTGGGGGAACGAGGAGAGAGAGAGAGAGTCGGGGAGAGCCAGAGGCAATAGGAGAACAAAGAGAGAAGCCCACAGAAAGAGAACGGGGCATGACAGATCCAGAGGGACAGTAAGAGAAAGTTAGAGGGAATGGGACGTGTTATCCCCTGATCTGGCTCAGTGAGGTCATGGGGAAATGACAAAAAAATTCAATGAATTTGGAAAGGAAAGAGAGATTACAGATGGGTCAATAGATAGAAATGACAGTGAGTTCAAAGATAATTTTTGTGGATTGGAAATTATAGCAGAGTGAAATGAGAGAGTGACGGTGCTGAAGAAAAGGATCTGTTCACAGTCCACACATGGAGACCGGGACAGGAAGCTGGGTGGGAATAAAGAGAAGATATAAGTGTCTTCTGGCATGGTGGTAATGTCCCTATGTCTGAGCTTAGAATTCAAGACCACTGGCGCCATAACTTTCTGAACATGTTGATTAAAATAACGAGAAGGGGAAGGGCAGTGTCAAATTCTGTCAGTTCACAGATACAATGCAAAACAGCTGAAATTAAATGTTATATTGGCCAGAACATCATGGGTACAATACAACAAAATGTAAGGCTGGATGAACACAGCAGGCCAAGCAGCATCTCAGGAGCACAAAAGCTGACGTTTTGGGCCTAGACCCTTCATCAGAGAGGGGGATGGGGAGAGGGAACTGGAATAAATAGGGAGAGAGGGGGAGGCGGACCGAAGATGGAGAGAAAAGAAGATAGGTGGAGAGAGTATAGGTGGGGAGGTAGGGAGGGGATAGGTCAGTCCAGGGAAGACAGACAGGTCAAGGAGGTGGGATGAGGTTAGTAGTTAGATCGGGGTGCGGCTTGGGGTGGGAGGAAGGGATGGGTGAGAGGAAGAACAGGTTAGGGAGGCGGAGACAGGTTGGACTGGTTTTGGGATGCAGTGGGTGGAGGGGAAGAGCTGGGCTGGTTGTGTGGTGCAGTGGGGGGAGGGGACGAACTGGGTTGGTTTAGGGATGCAGATGGGGAAGGGGAGATTTTGAAACTGGTGAAGTCCACATTGATACGATTCGGCTGCAGGGTTCCCAGACGGAATATGAGTTGCTGTTGCTGCAACCTTCGGGTGGCATCATTGTGGCACTGCAGGAGGCCCATGATGGACATGTCATCTAAAGAATGGGAGTGGGAGTGGAAATGGTTTGCGACTGGGAGGTGCAGTAGTTCGTTGCAAACTGAGCGGAGGTGTTCTGCAAAGCGGTCTCCAAGCCTCCGCTTGGTTTCCCCAATGTAGAGGAAGCCACACCGGGTACAGTGGATGCAGTATACCACATTGGCAGATGTGCAGGTGAACCTCTGCTTAATGTGGAATGTCATCTTGGGGCCTGGGATAGGGGTGAGGGGGGAGGTGTGGGGGCAAGTGTAGCATTTCCTGCGGTTGCAGGGGAAGGTGCCGGGTGTGGTGGGGTTGGAGGGCAGTGTGGAGCGAACAAGGGAGTCACGGAGAGAGTGGTCTCTCCGGAAAGCAGACAGGGGTGGGGATGGAAAAATGTCTTGGGTGGTGGGGTCGGATTGTAGATGGCGGAAGTGTCGGAGGATGATGCGTTGTATCCGGAGGTTGGTGGGGTGGTGTGTGAGAACGAGGGGGATCCTCATGGGTACAATGCTGGAGCTCTTTGTGACCTTCCATTTCATAACAACACACTGGGAAATAACGTAAAATTTAGTTGTGAGATTGTGTTTATAAATTAACAGAAACCCTATCAAAGACAAGTTTATTGATGAATTGATCTTGATTATCAATGCATAAGGACAATAAGTTACAGTGAATTATTCATTCAGTTTGACATCTAACAGACAGGAATACAGTTTTGGTTCATTGTGAAATTGGATGTGATTTAAAGGTGGATGTGAAGTGCTGTGTTGCAGATGCAGTGCTACTCAACATTAAGCAGAACACACTTTACTTCAAGACAATAGTTAAAATGCCAATAGAGAAAGGAATTTAGAATAATCTAATTTCACAGGAAAACATAACCAAACAATAGATGAAGTGCATATGACTAACGAACTGTTCCAATATACTGACATCCAATGAGCACACACTTTGGCAATAAGGAAAATTCAGACACAGATACTCATATGCAGCTCTCCAATCCACGAGGGGCAGAAAAAGAAGAAATCAAGTGAAAGTTCAGAGAGAAAAGCAGCCAGGAGACATTCACTGAAGCTCCCACCTCTTCTGAGACCACGATAGCTTTTGATGTTCCATGGAAACCCTGAACTGGCGACGTTCTTTTCCAAAACAAATCCAAAGGTGTCTGAAGCTGTTTACTCAAGAGATCCTCAGTAACCAGCTCTCACTTCTGCCTTACAATCACCCTTCAAGTAAAAAACCAGGAAATAACCTCTTACATTAGCACAGGTGGTGATTGGGAGAGAGTTCTCATGGTCATGGCAATGATCTCATATTTAAAGCCTCATTGGGTTTTATTTCTATTCATTCACAGGATGTGGGTGTTGCTGCCGGGACCAGCATTCATTGGCCGTCCCGAGTTGCCCTTCAGAAGCTGGTGGTGAGTTGTTTTCTTGAAACACTGCAGTCCTGTGTCCTGGAAGTAGACCCACAATGTTGTTAGGGAGGGAGTGACAGTGAACGAATGACCCTATATTCCCACAGTCAGGATGGGCAGGGGCTTGGAAGGGATTGTGTTGATGCTGATGTCCCCATGGATTTGCTGCCCTTGTCCTGGATGTTGCCAGAGTGTGGGGGGTGTAGGATTCTCAATGTCATTGCAGAGTGCCCCAGGAGATCTCTGCACTGAATCAGTCTTCGACCCACCGACTGCATGGGCCATGATGGACTGCTCAGGAGAGGGGGAACTCCTTTTGAAAGCTCCAGGTTGATGAGGAGAGCTAGTTGTAGGGGAAGGAGAGGTTTTGTGACAATTTCTGCCTTCCCAATAATTCCTGCGGCTCGTAATTGTACCCACTCGGCAATGATAGCAGCGAAGGAGAGTCAGGGGCTGTGATGAATTAGAACAAGATTCAGTTCCTGTGTGACCATCCACAGCTGATCCTCTATCTTTATACCAGTTCTTGCTCCATGCCCCTCTAATTTGCTGCTTTCTACAGAGTCCTATATACACAGGACTGTTTGGTGGCCTCAAAACAACTCCTCCCAATCTTCGCTCTCCGTTGCTGCTTCTAATCTTCATTCAAAACAGATTCTACTTCCTGTCCCTCTGATTGAGAGCTTCTCACAAAAAGAGATTGCCTTTCAATCCTCGACCTTGTTGTGAACGCTGTGTACATTCAGCTAAAGCTCCCTTCCCTATTTCACATGATTCTGTTTTTTATGGTTAATCATTCTACTGAATTCACTTGACACTTTTCTACTTCCTGTTGCCAGCTCTATTTCTTTCCAATCCACCACATTCCAGAGCATGGCACCAGGAAAGCAGCACACGTTCACTGCTGCAGAAACTGATCTGATCCCCCGACCAAGAAAACCTCACTTTCACTTCTTTCCCTGCCCTCACGTACCAGTGGATCTCTTGTAATGTCTGTCACATAGTCCTCTGTCTGCTTCGCACATGCAGATCGGTGAATTCAACAGAACAATAAAAACTGCTCATTGCAATTAGAATAAGTGGAGTAATTTACCAATTAATCTCCAATCTATGTCATCCTTCTGTCCCAGAGCTGTTTCCGTTCTGAGTTGAATGTACTTTGTTCGATCATTTCCAAGTGCTGTGTCTGATTGCTTCCTGTTCACTGACAACAGGATATGAGGTTGTTGTCTCAGATGGCCCGTTGGTCTGGAGAACCCTGGAGGTTGCTCTCTGGTCGTTGGAGGCAGTGAGAGCCCTGGCCTTGTGGGAGGGTCCTGCTTCAGTGCAGGACTCTCCTCAATCAGTGGGAAATCCAAAGATAATCCTGTCAGGAGCAGACAAACTGTGGTCAACATCATGGAACAATGATCAGAATTTAAGTTGTTTCATCTATGATGGTGAGCCATTTCTCTGAATTGACAGATTGTCAAATACACATAAAGCTCACATTCTTTGCAGGGTTCGATATTTTTAATGATTACACAGGAACTCTCAGCCAGTGCATGCAAATGTTCAGAGTAGATTTCAATTTTATGTTTTTATCTCATTTGTGATGCTAATTACAGGCATGTTTTCAATTTCACCTGAATCCGCTCTCAAACAAAATTCTTTTTTTAAATTTATCTGAACTTGGAATGTTTAAAATTCAAACATCTTTGTGTTTATTTGTTTGTTTATGCTGCATATTTGTTTTGTCTGTTTGTTTATTTACCTGTTTATTTGTTTATTCACTTGTTTGTTTGTTTGTTTATATATTTATTTTTCTATTTATTTACTGTCACATGTACTGGGGATATGGAATTGTTACAAATACAGTGAAAAGTGTTGTATAATGTTACCGCTCACCGGCATCATCGTAAAGCACAGAAATAAACCAAGACATGAAAAAACTAACTAAAAACCAAAGAATTACATTTCAAGGTGCACCATGACAGTCCCTCCTGTTAAGTGTTGAGCCATGGGTGTGGATTTGGGATCTTCCTCTGTGATGCTGGGACCAACACCAGCACAACTTAAAATGCTCCGGCTCGAGCCCCGGGTGTGGGCCTCCCGGTGTTACTGTGGTGGGGGTGGGGAGTGCTGCAGGTGTAGCATTGCCACCAGCGACCGCCGGTATGACTCCGGCAGCCTGCAGGGGGCAGCAATTCCTCCTCATGCGCCCCACCCCTCGGCACAGGTGACACCACATGCCATCTGCCACCCAGAAGGTGCGGTAGGCTGCCCCCTCATGGACCGTAGTAAAGGTGCCCCTCTGTGACCTCCTCCTGGGTCAAGCAAATAAAGTCCTGGTGCTGGATGGAGTAGATGTGCTTCAGGGTCAGGTCCTTCAGCCCGAGTGGGATAGGAGCAACCACTGACCGGATTTCACCCAGCGGCTGTAAATGGGGGAGGAGGAGCTCGCGGGCAATGAGAGGGCAGGACATTGGAAATCATTCCCCTCTGGGTCATGACACCTACAGGGTCAACCAGGAGATACATCCCACCCACAGTGAGCCCGTTCTCTCGGATCAGGTACACGCCCCCCCGACCAACCCAGCTCAGACCGAAGGAAGAGCATGGCCTTCCCAGACATCTTTGCAGCAGCGATGATGGCTCATGGGGAACTGCACTAACTATGGCCTTCGTGCAGGGCCCAATGGTCATATCAGGGTGGGAATAGGCTTTAACCCCCAGGCCCTTTGTCAGGAGCCTGAAGGGAGACTAAGCTGCAGTCAGGGCAGAAGCTGGAGGCTGTTTCTCGAAGCCTGCCTTCAAAGTTAGGACAGTGCCTTCTCCCAGACCTTTGGATGGTGGATAGTATCATGCTGTCCGAATGCCATTCGACTTCAGGAAATACTCAAACTCTCTGCTGGGAAATGATGGCCCGGTGTCTGTGACTGATACATCTGGGAGCTGTTGTATTGCACAAGATGCTGCCAAGGTTTCAATCATCATCCCCGTGTGTGAGGAATGAACTCTTATCATGTGCACAGTTGGATATTGTCAGCGGCGAGCAGAAGGTGTGCAGGAAGTTTAAAGGCAGAATGGACTCTTCTTGTTGTGGTCCCACCGGTGGTGTATCCTCATGGACGGTGTTCCAATTTGTAATTGTATCCACTTAGCATTAGAGCCCACTGCTGAATGTGACCTGAAGCTGTGGGCGACACAGCACTGACCTCCTTAATTAGCCCAAGCAGGGGCTTGTGGTCTGTTACTGTTCCAAATTTACATCCATAAACATTTTTATGGAACTTTCTCATACCCAACATGATTACCAATCCTTCCTTCTATGACTGGGTGTATATTCGTTCAACATCAGCCAAAGTCTGGGATGCATATGCTATCAGGAGTTCCTCTCCGCTGGGCCTCCAGTGAGCCAACACTATCCCAATACGGGATGAGGAGGCATTCCATGTCAGCACCAGATCTCGATGGGATCAGAGTGAGCCGACACCTTAGATGATGAGAGCTGCTTCTTCACCTCTGTAAAGGCCACTTCTTGGCTACGAGATCATTTACTAGGCTGACCTTTTTGCAAAAGCAAATGTAAAGGTACCAGGATGGAAGCCAGGTTATGTATGAACTTTCTGTAATAATTCCCCAATCCGAGGAAAGTCCTTAGCTCCAAAACAGATGTGGGAGCTAGGGCTCCTTTGATTGCTCCTCACTTGATCTTTGAACGGGTATAACGACGTCTTGCTGACTCTGTAGCCCAATTAGGTCAATTGGGGCACGAGGAACACATTATTTTCCCCTCCTAAGGTGTACCTCCGCTGTGGAGAAATGTGTAAGCACTATGTCCATGTTCTCTAAATGCTCTTTATTGGTCTTCCCAGTTATTAGCATGTCATCTAGATAAATGACTAACTGGGGTAGACATTGTAAAATATTCTCTATTGACCGCTAGAAAATGGCTGATGATCCCCCAGACGGCCGTCTCATATATTGGAACAAACACTTATGGGTATGAATTGTTGCAAACTTCTGGGAAATCTCATTGAAACGTAATTGCAGGAATGCTTGTGTCATGTCCACCTTGGGGAAAGACAGCACACTGCCCCCCAACACCCGCCAATTTATCATGTATGCTTTCTAGCGAGGGATTGGGTATTTATCCAGCTGTGAAAATTGGTTCACCATGTGTTTGAAATGCCCGTGAAGGCAAATTGACCTGTTAAGCTTCACAATCGGTACCATCGATGCTGTCTATTACACAAACTGGACTGATTTGATGATTCCTCCACTTTCCAGCCTCCTGTTTTCTGCCTTGACTTTGGAACGTCATTCATCCCACACATCAAACGGTCTCTCAGCATCTCATTAAGGCTTAAAACATAGTCACATACCTCTACCAGTAATCTTTACAGTGTCAAAATGCCCAATAAGGATTCCACTAGTTCTTGAACAGCCAAGTAAAACTGAGAGCATCTCAGAATGAAAGGGAGGTTGTAGCCAAATTATTCTTTGGGTCACTCTGTCAAATTATGAAAGGTTTTGTATGTCCTGCTTCAGGCAACGTTATACTCTTAATAACCAAAATATCTGTGGGTCCACAAGTTGTCAGAAGAATTTCACATTTCTTTTTGTCTGCTCCGATGTCATTCTACCAGAAAAAGTAGCACATTCTTTCCACATACTGGGCCCAGTCTCCAACGGCAGGATTGAACAAGACAAACTTCCCAATTAGCAGCATGAGGGTGGGAATGTTTACCCTCACTCAAAGATGACTGTTGTAAGTGAATCTCTTCAGGGATGTGTTTTTCTCTCATCACCACTGAAATAACTCCATGAAGACCAGCATCCCATCACCAAGACACCAACCATTTACACATGCATATGACGTGACACTGACCCAGCAAACTCAGAGCCAGCTCCTAGTGTGAGCAGAACCCCTGACACTCCTGTTTATATCTGCCAGCCAGGGCTCCCTGATTGGACCAGGATAACAAGCACAATCAGGGCACAAATTCTATGAGGTCCACCTGTCTGACCTGACTTCAGTCACTGCACACAGTGATCTATCTTCTTGAAATGTTGCAGCCCTCCTGCTGTGGGTTGACCCACAATACTATTTGAAAGGGCATTCCAGGATTTTGACCCAGCGACCGTGAAGGAACAATGAAATATTTCCAAATTCAGATGGTGAGTGCCTCGAAAGGGACCTTCACTGACGTGGTGTTCTCATGTATCTGCTGCCCTTGACTTTCTAGATGGATGTGATTGTAGGTTTGGAGGATGCTGTCTGAGGGTCTCCAGTGAATTTCGGCAGTGCATCTTGTAGATAGTACACACTGCTGCTACTCAGTGCTGGAGGGAGTATATACTTGTGGATGTAGATCACTTCAAGCAGGCTGCTTTTTCCTGGATGGTGTCAAGCTCGTTGAGTGTTGTTGTGGCTGTAACCATCCAGGCAAGTGGGGAGTATTCCATCACACTCCTGACTTGTGCCTTGGAGATGGCAAACGGGCTTTGGAGAGTCAGTAGGTGAGTTACCGCCGCACTGTTCCTCACCTCTGACCTGGACTTGTAGCCGCTGTATCTATATGGTGAGCCAGGCTGAGTTTCTGTTTCATGGTAATTCCAGAGAGTTGATTGAGGGGGAGTCAGTGATGGTAACTGCTTTCAATGTCAACGGGCAGTGGTTGGATCGTCTCTTATTGGACTTTGCCACTGTCTGGTAATTGTGAGGCACGAATGTTACTTGCCACTTGTCAGCTCAAGCCTGGACACTGTTGAGATCTAGTTACATTAGGACATGGATAACTTCATTTTCTGAGGAGTCATGAGTGGTGCTGAACATTGTGCAATCATCAGCAAATGTCCCCATTTTGGACCTGACGATGGAGCTGTGACACTATCCTGAGGAATTCCTGCAGCGATATCCTGAAGCTGAAATGTCTGACCCAAAAAAAACCACAACCATCTTCCCAGATGCCAACAATGACACCAAACAGTGAAGAGTTTGCCTCCAATACACATTGAATCCAGTACTGGATGCCACCAATGGTCCAATGCAGCAACGATGTCAAGGCTTTTCACTCTCACCTCATCTCTAGAATCCATCTCTTTTTGTCCATGTTTGAACGAGAGCTGCGATGAGGCCAGGAGCAGAGTGGCCCTGGCAAAACCCAAACTGGGTGTCACTGAGCAGGTTATTGCTGAGCAGGTGCTGCTTGATAACGCTGTTGATGACACCTTCCATCACTTTCCTGATGATTGAGAGGGCACTGACGGAGCAGGATTTGGGCAGATTGGATTGGTCCTGCTTTTTGTGCACAGGACATGACGGGGCACTTTTCCACATTGCAGTCCACACACCAGTGTTGTAACTTTACTGGTAGAGCACAACCATAAAAATGCACGTTCCACAGCACATGCCTTCAGGGCTATTGCTGGAATGTTGTCTTGGCCCATAGCCTAAGCAGTATCCAGTGTCTCCAAATGTTTCTTGATTTCATGTGGATTGAATCGATCTGGCTGAACACTGGTATCTGTCTTGCTGGGGACCACTGGAGGAGGCTGAGATGGATCATCCCCTTGGCACTTCTGAATGAAGATTGTTCTGAATTCTTCAGCTTTACCTTTTGCACTGATGTGCAGGGCTCTTCCATCATTGAGGATGCGGACATTAGTGGAACCTCCTCTTCCAAGAAGTTGTTGAATTGTTCACCACCATTCATGACTGGATGTGGCAGGACTGTACAGTTCAGATCTCATCCATTTGCTGAGGTATCACTTAGCTGTTGCTGTCACTTGCTGTTTTTGCTGTTCAGTTTTGCCAGGAATCCTGTTTGGTAGCTTCACCAGGTTGCCACCTTATCTCCAGGCCTGCCTCATGTTGTTTCTGACAGTCCCTCCTGCGCTATACATTGAACCAGTGTTGACCGCATGCTTTGATGGTAATGGTTGAGTTGGAGATCTCCAGGACCATGAGGTTACAGATTGTGCTGGAGTACAATTCTGCTGCTGTTGATGGCCCACAGCACCTCATGGGTGCCCCGACTTGAACTGCGAGCTCTGTTCAAAGTGTGTCCCATTTGACACGGAGATGGTGCCACACAACACGATTCTCAATGTGAAGGTGGGACTTTGTCTCCACAAGGTCTGTGCAGCGGTCACTCTTACCCATACTGTCATGGACAGGTACATCTGCAGCCGGCAGATTGGTGAGGATGAGGTCAATTATGTTTTTCCCTCTTTCTGTATCTCTGACCACCTGCCGCAGACCCAGTCTAGCAGCTGTGCCCTTTAGGACCCGACCAGCTCGATCTGTAGCGATGCTCCCGAGTCACTCTTGGTGATGGACATTGAAATCCCCCACCCAGAGGATATTTTGTGTCCTTCCCATCCTCAGTGCTTCCTCCAAGTGTTGTTCAATATGGAGGAAGATTGATGCATCAGCCGAGGGAGGACGGTACATGGTAATCAGCAGGGGCTTTCCTTACCCATGAGACATCATGGGGACAGTGTTAATGTTGGGGATTCCCAGGGAAACTCACTCCCGACTGTATATCACTGTGCTGCCACCTCTGCTGGGTCTGTCCTGCCTGTTAGTCAGGACATACCCAGGGATGGTGACGCTGTTGTCTGGGACATTGCCTGTAAGATATATACAGTGGGTATGACTGGGTCAGGCTGTTACTTGTTCAGTCTGTGAGACAGCTCTCCCAATTTTGACACTAGCCCCCAGATGTTAGTGAGGAGGACTGTGCAGGGGCAATGGGGCGGTTTGAGGCTTTGAACTGATCGATACGACTACGCAGCTTGCTGAGCTGTTTCAGAGAGCAGGTGACAGACAGCCATATAGCTGTGGGTCTGGAGTCTCACCTCACCTCATCTCTGGAATTCATTTCTTCTGCCCACATTTGGACGAAGCCTGTAATGAGGAACAGGAGGTGAGTGGCCTTGGTGGAACCAAAACTGAGCGTCTGGGAGCAGGTTATTCCTTTGTGATTGCTTCTTGATCGCACTGTCGTTGTCTCCTTCCCTTACTCTGCTGCTGCACTTCATCAGTCAGTCATTGGCTGGTGGGATTGGTCCTGCTTTCTGTGGACAGGACATACCTGGGTAATTTTCCATCTTGTCGGGTAGATGCCAGTGTTGTAACTGCAGTGGAACAGCTTGGTAAGGGGTGTGGAATCAGACCTGGTTCCTGTTCACCATCATTACCCAGTGACCCTGAGTTAATGTCGGGAGGAATCAGACTCGGCTGTGCTCTTTGTCTCACTAAAACTGTAATGCTGGGGAATGACAATCAGTCAAAGTATCTCCCCTGATCTCTGCTGAAGGTTATTATTGTTTTCAGTGCTTTCCCATCTGATGTGTATATTTCTGGAAAAGACGTTTCTGTCCATGTTCAGTTGCATGGAACATGTACAGCTCCCGTGCCTGAGGAGGAATGAATGGAGCTGTCCACTGTGCACACAGCAGTGAGCATCCCTACTCTGACTGAATAATGAAGGGAAAGTTATTGATGAAACAACTGACGCTGGTTGGGCCAAGAGCACGATCCTGGGGAACTCATGCAGATGATTCCTCTGATGGCAGGACTGATGTGTGAAGAGGGATTGGATCTGTTCGGACGATGTTCACTGAGTTTTGAAGAACAAGGGGGTTCTCATGGAAACATATAAAATTTGAACATCACTAGACAGGGTGAATGCAGGGAGTGTGTTCCCAACCACCAGGGAGTCCAGGCCCAGAGGATACAATCTAAGGATACAGTGAAGGCCAGTTTAGACTGAGATGAGGTGAAAAGTCTTGAAACAGCGTATGTTGAGCTTGTGGAATTCTTGACCAAATAGAGAGATTGAGGTGAAGACATTGAATAATTGCAAAAGGAGGTATTTGTAGACTTGAGGGCTAAGAGAAAAAAGGATATGGGGTGAATGTTGAACAGGGTCAGAAATGATCAGAATGAATGTGGGAACAGGATCAAAGGGCCGAAGGGCCTTCTCCTGATCCTGTTTTCAATGTTTTTACTTCTCTCTATCCTCGCCTGAGGTGTTTTGCATGTAAAGCCCACATTTCTGTTTCAATGTAACAACAATTCCTTCGAGTGGAGTGCTTTTGGTCTGATTCTCATTGAGTTCCGGTTTCCGGAATTCATCCCAGCACTGATGTTATTCTGACCAGACTGTACTTACAGGAGTTCTCTGTCTGCCTGTCTGTCTGTCTGTCTCTCTCTCCTTATTATGGAACTCACCAAATATGCAATATCCCCAGCTCTCTGGTACCACTGGCACATTCACAGAGGATTGAAAGATGTTGCCCGCTGCTTCAATACTTCCAACATTGTGGAAGAATGTTGCAGGTTAGCAGGGAGACTTGGATAGACTGCAGAGTTGGGCTGAAAGGTGGCAAATGGAATTCAATGTATATGTGTGTGAGGTGATTCACTTTGGGAAGAATAATAGGAAGTCAGAATACTCGGTCAATGGAAAGATTCTTGGTCGTGTGGATATGCAGAGGGATCTTGGTGTCCATGTACATAGATCCCTGAAAGTTGCCACCTGGGTTGATAGTGCTGTTAAGAAGGCATACGGTGTGTTAGGTTTTATTGGTAGAGTGATTGAGTCCTGGAGCCGTGATGTCATGCTGCAACTGTACAAAACGTGAGTGCGGCCTCATTTGGAATATTGCGTACAGTTCTGTTCGCCCCACTACAGGAAGGATGTGGAAGCAGTGGAAAAGGTGCGGAGGATATTTACCAGGATGTCGCCTGGTCTGGAGTGAAGGCCTTATGAAGAAAGGCTGAGGGACTTAGGTCTGTTCTCATTGGAAAGAAGAAGGCTAAGAGGGGATTTAATAGAGACATACAAGATGATCAGAGGATTAGATTGGGTGGACAGTGAGAGTCTTTTTCCGAGGACGATGACTTCAGCTTGTACAAGGGGGCATAGCTACAAATTGAGGGGTGATCGATTTAAGACAGATGTCAGAGGCAGGTTCTTTACTCAGAGAGTGGAAAGTGTGTGGAACGCCCAGCCTGCCAATGTAGTGAACTCAGCCACATTAGGGGCATTTAAGCAGTCCTTGGATAAGCATATGGATAATGATGGGATAGTGTAGGTGGAGGGGCTTAGATTAGTTCACAAGTTGGCACAACATTCAGGGCTGAAGGGCCTGCTCTGCGCCGTATTGTTCGACATTCTATGTTCTATTCCTTCCCTCAGAAACCATCATACAACACCCCGCAACCGGGGACATGTTCTCCTTTACTCTGGTACAACAACTGTTGGATTAACAGGGGTTAACTGAACCTGTTTGTTCAGTGACTGCAATTAACAGCAGTCTCCATGGACCCTCATTGTCTCACTGGAGAGTTTCAACCTTCAATTAATTAGGCAATCCTTTCAGAGTATTATCCCATAGTGTCAGCGGCAGCGCCATCCTGAGATTAACAGCAAATGGAGAGAGAGGGAGAGGACAGATTGGAATCTGGGCATGATAGACTGGAAGGTGACAGCAATGGGCAGGAGTTTCCATGATATGATTGAGTATCTTTCTACAGATTAAGATTGGATGCCAATAGGTTCTCAGATTCAGATAGTAATTCTGACTATTCAGCACATTTTCTATCCCATCCTGGCTATTATTGGTGTCCCTGGTAAGTCTCAGTGCTGTGTTATTAATTGTATAAACCACCTTTGTCTCACTTCCTCACTCTTGTCACTTAAGCCTTGGGAAGACCAGATCTATTGTCTTTTGTCACTGTCACAAAGACTGTTTCCTGTTCACTCACTCAATCCCCTCCATTACCAACGTCTCACATTGTACCAGACTGTTAATAACCTCGCTGTTCTATTTCACCCTGAACTGAATTCTAACCCCACATTCTCTCCATTCCCAGTTCTGCCCAATACCCCCTCGATGATGCATACACCTCCACCTCTCGCTCAATTTTTAAGCAATCTTGCGTCATTTCCAATAAAATATTCATTTTGGTTGTAACTGATGGATGGTGATTCAGCGAGCACTTTGGATTAATTTACTGTTGATATCCCATTCGAACCTTTCCAGTTAACATGTAATGGGGAGATGTATTTGCTGTAGTTTTGCTATTGCAATTGTTTCTGAAACCTCAGGGCACTGTTCCCCATCAACAACATTAATTAGCAAAATAGAATAATTTAGTCCAGAAAACATTTTGATATCAGATGTTCCATGAATGATGGTATGTTGATCTGATATTTTAGGTGCAACCCGCTTTGAGTTTCTGTGCTATTCTTCCCCATTTGAATTGAACTGATAATTGAATTAGTAAAGCACAATGTTCTGTGTGGTTTATGACCCTGGTCTAACTTTGAACAGGTTTCTATATCCTTTCCTGGGTTTGTTGTCTTCTTGCTGGATTCTGCTTCCACAGGGCACTCTGGTCCTCACAGGAGACATCATTGAAAATTGTGGCCCCATTCCCTCTCCTTGTTCACTGCTTCGGGGGCAGCGCTCAGCATATCAACAAATGAGGTGCCAACCCTGAGAAGCTACACACAGGACTACACACACGTTAAACTGTGCAAGCAACAGGCACAGAATAAAGTGTTCACATCATCACCAGATCAGATCGAAGCTCTGCCGTTCTGCAACATCCAGGTGTAAATGGAGCTGGACAGTGCAAAAACTAACCAGTGGGTATGTTTCCAAATATCAGCGTTACCCTGAGCTGCTGCCAGCTGTCCAGATGCACCCCACAATGGGACCTCGATTTCCGTGCAGTTCCTGACCTTGTCGATGCTCCTGGTTCGGAAGGTGAGCTTATCCTTTCGGAACGTTTGGCAATGGAGATAAGGGCAGCAGATGCAGGGGAACATCAGCAGCTGCAGGTTTGCCCTCACACCACTCACCATCCTGACTTGGAAATACATCACCGTTCCTTCGTTGTCACTGCGTCTAAATCCTGGAATTCCCTCCCTAAGGGCATTGTGGGTCTGTGTCCAGCACGTGGACTGCAGCGGTTCGAGAAGGCAGCTCCCCACCACCTTCTCTGGGGAAGTGAGGAATGGGACAATCACTGCTGGCAAAGCCAACGATCCCCACATCCCACGTATCGAAAGAAAAGCCTGGATGATGGTTTGTTCCAGGGGTCAGTGTGACTAATTGTTGAGAGGATTTCAGGGACACAGCACAATAATTGTATATTTCACAGGCACAGATGTAGAGGGAGCATTAACACTGAAGATTAAAGCTCCCTCTGTTGGGTTGCAGAACACCTGCAAGCTTTGTACAGGTTACAGCATGGTGCAGATTTCCACACTTAAAAGTCCATGTGTCTCACCCAACTTTGTTTTCCCACAGTCTTTCATGTGACTTTGTTCTTTTCCTCTCGGCTAGCTTGAGTAAAGGAGAGACTCGGACCTGATGGCACAGCCTTAGAGGAAAGGATTATCGTTCAGAACGCGGATAAGGAGAAATGTTTTCAGCCAGAGAGCGATGTATCTATGGAGTTCCCTGCCACAAAACCAGTGGAGGCCAGGTCATTGAGGATATTTAAGGAGGAGTTGGATAGGTTCTTAATTGCCACGGGGATCAAGGGTTGCAGGGAAAAAGTGGGAGAATGGCGTGGAGAAACTTAGCAACCATGATTGAATGGCAGAGCATGCACAAGGTGGCCTAACCTTCACTCCTATGTTTTCTGGTCTTATGGTGTTATCCTTTCCAGGTTTCAAGCCTAGGATTACAACATTATATGGGTCTACTGTCAGTATCCACATGTTAGACAGCCAATTTAAATTCCTTGTGCAGGAAGCAGGATGTGGGAGATGGTTCAAATCCATCGGTGTGTCTGTATATTCATTCCCCAATTCCACAGACCCTCGGGCAGAGGACAGAGAATCAATGTTGTCTGCAAAGGCTCAGGCCTTTTGCTGGAGTGTATAATGTGTCCCACACAATTACTGTCTCTCCCCATGGGTTCGGGTGAGATGTTCAGTCACTGATTGGGTATCTCAGGAGAACTTTTTCAGATATCGCATAACACTACCCATTCCTTTGTATATAGAGGAAAGAGCAAAGAACGATACAGCACAACCCTGCGCTGACTTATTTTCCCCTTTCATACTAAATCTGCCTTCACTGACAGGATCCATATCCCTCTATTCCCTTCCTTTTCATGTATTTGTCCAGGTGCTTCCTGAATGCTGCTGTTGTGTTTGCTTTCACCACCTCCTCTGGCAGCATGTTCCAGGCACTCACTGCCCTTTGTGTGAAAAATGTGTTTCACACATCTCATTAAACTTTCCTCCCCGCTGCCCCTGAAATTTGAATTCATGTTCCCTCATAATTGACCCCTTCACCCTGCAAGAGAGCCTGATACTTCCCACTCTTTCTGTACCATTTCCAATCTCATAATCTGGTGTCAGATCGGCCCTCAGCCTCTTCCTTTCCAGTGAAAACCCAGTCTATCTAACCTTGCTTCATCACTAAAATCCCTCACACCATGCAACATCCTGGGAAACCTTTTCTCTACCCTCTCCAAAACATCCACATTCTTCTGGTAGTGTGCTGATCCAAACTGCCTGCAATATTTCAACTGTGGCCTCAGTAAAGTGCCACAAAGCTGCAGCACAACTTATCCACACATTTACTCAATGCACTTTCCAATGAAGGCAACAATGCCCCAGGACTTTTTGAGTCAATTATCTCCCTGTGATGCCACCTTCAGTGACCTATGGACCTGCAAACCCAGATCCCTCTGCATTTTCAATCTCCAAAGGGGTATACTATTACTGCTGTGCGTTCTCCCATTCACTGTATCATTTCCACCTGTACATGATCTAAAATGCATCAACTCACGTTTGTCTGGAAATTTAAATAGATACACCAACCTTTCTCAGTCTCAGTGGCACCCATTGGTGTAAAAGCAGTGAATAGTTTTAGAATGTGCAAGATCGACTCCAGCAGCAATGTGTTAGAAAATAGAACTCATTCCCTATGTTTGTATGAGGTCCCTTGTCTTCATCCCATGTACAACCCTCTCTCTCATCTCTTCCTCGTTGACCTGACACAATCTGTATTTGTCACAATTGATTAAACAAGTGAGTAAAAGCTATACAGAGGGATACCTCATCCTTATCAACTTGTCTCAGGTTTTTCTTTCTCTTCTCAAGTACCATTGTTCCAAAAGAACTGCAGCCATCATTTCTGATTGTGCCATCGGAGATATTTTTCTGCACGCTGATTGATTAATGAATGGATCAGGAATGACACCTTTGTGCTATGGCCTGGCTGTGCTTTATCCATGTCAGGCCTTAGTCCGTACTCAGCTGTCTGCCCTGAACGCTTGTTCCATTTCCATGTTTTCCTCAAGTTGTGAACTTAATGTCTGAAGCTTTTGGCCCAAATCCACTGCATTTACAACGGAGTTGTCTGTGTTGGTATAGGAACAACATCATTGAGCAGACTGCATCACAGTCTGGCCTTTCCCCCCGGATTCTGGGCCTGCTCCATGAGGCCAAGGTGCCTGTGTCATCACTTGTTTCACTAAAACCTTTCCAGTGCTTGTGTCAGGAATGAACACCACTCAGGTCAACCAGTATTTTATAACTACAGGCCCCCCACCATAGGGCACATGGTCCTATCCATATTTATTGCCTTGACAAACACTGGTCCATTTTCCGGACTTCTCTATCAACTCTTGTACTCTGTGAGGGGTTTTGTGTCTTGTGTATTGTTGTTGATCTGTAGAGTGAACCAATACTCTCATCATCATTCCCAATGCTGCTGTCCTTAACCCTAGCTTGATCCACATAAGACTCGGTGCTCCCTTCGATGGAATGATTCAACTGCTCCTGGAGTGTAATCTTGTAGAAAAGACACATCAATCAGTGACTTGCTCTAATTGTGACCGTTTAGCCAATGGCCTTTCCATCTCCTGTCTATCCAGGCACATGTATTATATGCATTGATAATTTCATCATACCCTACCCATTGTAGTGTGAATCCTAGCTCCTCCAACATGACCTTCACAATGACCTTATCTCCAACACTGGATAGCTCAGCCTGTCCCAATCCTGCCTCAACCTCCCTGTCCTATCTGGTCAGTGGATCAGGAACTTCTAGTCTCAGTCCATGCAGAGACATTCACAGCTTTCTCACAATTGGTTCACTTGTCTCCCCTATATCCTCATTTCCAGTCACAATATCACCTGGCAATCTCATCATATGAAGTGATGCTGAGTGCAGTGTGATGCTACCACCCTTTCCTCTCTTCACTAAATGCAATCAGCACCTTGCCTGTTGTACTTGATACCTGGGGCGTTCTTTGCTGCCTCAGCTGCCCATTGGTCACCCCATTGAATGGGATCTGCTCCTTTCTGATGTGGTTTAAGCTTTATCACAGCTACCTCTCGTGATGGTCACGATCCTTCTGGGATGGTAATGTCCACCTACAGATTTGTTTCTGTAATAACATTGTCAAAAAGACCTTGTTAGTCATTCTAAATTGTTATTACTGTGACATAAATGCTTCAACAACCATTAAAATGAATTGTGAAAGATATTAAATTGCTTCAAGTTATTAAAACAAAGTGCATCGAATGATTCCATCTTCTCATGATTCTGAGAATTGTCCTTACAATATTCTTAACAACAGAAGGCAAACAATTCTATTTGATCCTGCACACTAAGTTTGGAAAATTTTCATCCTTTGTCTCTGTTATCATTTCCTCTGGGTGCTCTCCAGAATTCCTGGCTGTTCTCCAGGAGCAAGAAATGAAGAAAATATCTTAGTTTTGTTCCTAAGCCCATCTTACCTGAATCTGTAAGGATCCATTTATTTCTTATGCCTCTCCATCCTTCCCGAACACACAGCTCCATCTTACCTGTTTCATTGGAGGCTCATGAGGGCTCCAACCTCTGTCTGTGTGTTTCTGGCTTTCTCACCAAACACCCTCCTGCTCTGCCAGCGAGGTTCCGACTCCTCGCCCAGTATTGCTGTCCCGATCTGATCCAACCCACCACCTACAAGTCACATGTATTGCATTTCCAACAACACACAAATGTCTCCAAATCAAAATGCAAAAGCAGGCAACTTGTGAAAATGCCCTAATCATCCACCTAAAATAGTCACTCCCTCCACAGCCAGCCCTCAGTTGCTGGCTGGGCTGCCCATGACTGAGCAGCATAAAATGGCCAATGACTGCCTCTGACAAGCTTTGCAGGACATGGCTGACAGAAGCTGGAGAGAGTGTGGGAAAGCCCTGCCTTATGTAGTGTCAGCAAGGAACACAATCGGCCGTCTGTCTAAAATACAGTAGAATGTCCAACTGCAATGGCCAATATAGGTCAGAACATTTCACAGCAAGCAGATTTTTTTTGAGTTTTTTCATCAATACATTAGAATGTGATGAGTTGTATTTAGTTACGATTCTTCAAGAGAATAATAGATATTGTTTCTGAAATAGTTATGGATGCACATATTTATGAACAAAAAAATCACGAAGCGCGTTTGAAGGTGAGGTTCAAAAACTAACTTGAGGCAATAGAAGAGATATCTCTTATCTTTTAACAAGCACAGTGACGAGCAGGATTGCCATGCATATTGAAATACAATATTCTCCTTGTAATGGGAACATTGACAATCCCTGTCTCTGGTATATCCTGGTATGAGCTAACAGATTTAGCAGACCACAGATTCCATAACTAGAATATAAGGGTGACTTGGTATCTGAGAGATGCAGAATATCTATTCAAAGTTAAACTTCTAATGCACCAAAATGACTGAATCAGAAACAACGGAACGAAAATTGCTGATATAGAGCGATGTAACAAGGACCCAATCACGTTTGGACAACCCAGCATTCTTGACCAGTAATACACAGTGGGAGGGAACATATGCTGCAGTGATAAAGAAGAGCAGGATAAAGGATAAAATGAGAATCTGCTTGTAAGAGGGTAGAGTGCGTTTGAAACAGCCTTTGCATGGAATGTCTCGAGGACATGTCCTTGCAAATTACCAGCTCATGCTCGAATAATCTACCATGTGACTGAACGCTGCTGTCTCCGAAAACGTATTCCCAGATGGGTTACCCCTACAGATGTATCAGTGTGTACCACCTACAGGATGGTCTGCAGTGACTCACCAAGTCTCCTTTGACAGCACCTTCCAAAGTAGAAATCTTGACCTCTCCAAAGACATGTACAGCACACTCAGGGTACACCACTGAGCAAGTTCCACTTCATTTCCAGATTAGGAAACATATCGACTTCCTTCACTGAAGCTGGGACTAAATGCAATGATCTCTCCCAAATAGCCCAGTGGGTGCAGCGACACCCCTCAGACCGCAACAGTCTACAACCAACGTGATACATGAAATTAGAGTGAGGAAATGCTGGATTCACCAAAAACATTCATATTCCATGAAAGAATTAAAAAAAGAGAAAGATTCGAATAAAAGAAAGACAAATTGCGTCCCTATGTACCAAGGACACTAGGTAATGATCCATCACAGGAAGCAAGTCTGTTGCTCCGAACACTAACCCGGGGTCACTGGGTAATGATCAGGAGCAGGAACTGGGTCTGATTCCCTCTCACAGTAATTCAAGGTCATTGGGTAATGACCTCCAACAGGCATTTAGGCTGATTTCTCCACAATAACTGAGTTCAGTCTTCATTCCTAAAAACTGATATTCACTACTGTGCTTTTTACGACCTGCTATGTCTCTGAACTGAGAGAAAATGTTCAGACAGTTTTACCAATTTTTGTTTTTATTTTAAACATTCAAATTGGTGATATTGTTTCATGGTCTTTGCTTACCTTATGAGATATCTCCCTCCGATGGATAAAGACGTCACTAAATACTTGAATAGTAAGACAACTTTTAAAATGTCAGAAAGCCAATGAGGTCATTTTGCTCCCAATGTGATGTGTAATAATTTTATTTATTTCGTTTTCTCACAGTAAATTTACTGACAATTGTGACATTGTCTCAGAGAAAGTGTGGACTCTCCAAATGTGTCACTCACTACCCGATGGCCATGGCAGTGATGGATCTATTGGTTATAATCTTCGACCTGATGTTGAGGCATATTCCAGTTGTATTTTTGGGATGAGTTTCTTTTCCTGTATTCTGTCCCTGTTTGTAATATCCATGCTGCCCTGCTTTATGCAGCCACTGACTGTTCAGTCTGGTTCACCGTCACTTTCACCTTTGATCGATTTGTGGCCATTTGTTGCCAGAAGCTGAAAACTAAATATTGTACAGAGAGAACAGTAGCCCTGGTTTTGGGAACAGTGACTGTATTGAGCTTTTCAAAGAATGTTTTCCGGTATTTCATGCTGACAGGCTGGTGTGCGCTCGTGAATGGACCCTGGTTTTGTCATGTCACACGGGAGGCAAGACGTTCAGAAGTTTGGGGAGCAATTGAGCTCCTTCACTACATTCTCACCCCGGGAGTCCCATTTATTCTGATCCTGCTGCTGAATGCTTTGACCATCAGACACATTTTGATGACCAGCAGAGCCCGCAGGAGACTCCGAGCTCACAGAAGTGGGAAGAGTCCCAGAGACGGAAAGTCGAAGGAAATCCATTATTTTAATTTTTGTTATATCTGCAAATTTCATCCTGCTATGGGCAGTGTTCATTTTGAGCTCAATATGGACACGCATGATGAACATTCACAATGCAACTCCGTACATACACATCGCTGTCAGAGATATTGGATTCTTGTTCCAGCTCCTGAGTTGCTGCACAAACACTGCTATTTATGCTGTGACCCAGACTAAGTTCAGGGAGGGGATGAAGACTGTGGTGATGTATCCATTTGCACGAATCTTAAACTTCACCAAATGGTTGAAAGAATGTAAGTGACTGAGAAAAAGGAACTCCTCTTTAACATTTCCAACAACAAATTCTTTGTAGTGTGAGCGATACAGACATAGTGGGGTCAGTCCCTCTCTCTCCCTGATATCTGTGATACATACACAGTTTGTTCAGTTCTACAGAATCTGCTCCAGAATAGATAAATTGGAATGATGGTGCCGTGGGTGAAATGCTGTCTCAGCAGAGTCAGCATCTCCTTCAGCTGATGTTTCTCAAAGACACTTGTCAATTATTCTTCAGTTACAATGGGATCTCCACATTGTCTCCAGTGCTGTGAGAACAGAAAATCTCCATCCACAATGTTTCTTGTTTGGAAAGGGACCAACACTTTCAGTGATTCTTTCACCAAATCTGGTTTCACTGAAATAACGGATGGAGAAAGTGGAAAGCTGTTTGTTGCTAAAACTGTCTCCTCAGGGACTGGTCACAGGAACCCTTCATTAGCTCCTCTTCTGCTTGGACTCTTTGTTAATGCAATGTTCGAGGAAGTATTGAAAATGGATCACACAGCCGTGTGTAAATATCTGAACCAGCGAGTCACTGTGCCATAGAAGACAGGTATTCGGTCCATCGACTCAATGCTGACTCAATTCAGAACAACCTATTTTGTCCTATTCCCCGACTCTCTCCTCAGAACCTTCCCAATTTATTCCCTTTAACGTCCCGTCCGATTGGTTTCTGATTGATTAATTGTTTCTGCTTCCATTCCCCTAGTGGTCAGTCAGTGCTACTGCAGTATCGACTGCTGATGGAAAATGACCTTCCTCACATTCCCCTGTACCTCGGCCCCAAAACTAAACCTGTAACCCTTTGTTGTTGTATCATCAAATAATAGAAGATCTTTTCTTTATCATTCTCCTGCAAGACTACAACAATTGCATGCACCTCGATTAAATCTCTCCTTGATTTTCCTTGTCCCAAGGAAAACATCCTCAAACCTCACCCTGTAGCAGTAACTCCTCATCTGGTACTGTCCCAGTGAGGCTGACGTTGAGTTGCCAGTTGTACTGCTTCACCCGATGTGATGAAGGAAGACTCGCAGTGCTGTGAGGAAGGGAGTTCCAGGGTTTTAATCCAACAACACTGTGTCACCACTCACTGCGGTATCCTCATAGAAATCCAGCCCTGCTCTTCTCGGGTTCCTCACAAGGTCATTAAAGATTTTGAAATGAGTGCTCAATGTTCCCCAAGTGAGCTGATTTTTTAGATTGAGGTTGGTCAAAATTATGGTCCAGGATTCTGTCCTGTCCATGAATTACTGTGTATTACTAAAACCCCGATCTGCTGAGAAAATCTCCTTCATGAGACAGACAGATGTACAGACAGGGGGAAAATAGTTTTAACAGACGGGATAACCTGGAAAGACCCGTTCATGAATCTTTGTTCCCAGGGTCTGTTGAGTTGCTTCTTGCTAATCTTGACAGTTTGTCCCTGGCTTGTCTTTTCGCCGATGTTTCCACTGGGTTGTAAGAGTCAAAGGGTGGCTGGGTCGCTTGTGAAATGTCTCTGATTTATTGATTAAATATCACTGCTTACCACAACTGCTGAATGAAAAAGAATGAGATTTCTTCAAGGAGAGAGTGTGTGTTGTCTGCACAGAACAGAGAGACAGTGCCTGAGCTGGTGGTGATCAAAATCGTTCTGTGCAACTTGTTTACAGCCACACGCTGCAGTCCCTCCATTCTGCTGATGCTCTTCTGGGTCTCGTACAGACAGAGTTTCAGTGAGTTGGTCTCACCAACAGATTTTGTAGATGGGACGCACTGATGCCCCGATGATGGGCGAGTAATTTTAAAGATGGTGGATTTGTTGCCCAACCAAGACTGCATTATCCTGAATGGTGTCAAGTTCCTTGACTGTTGTTGGTGGACAGGCTTTGGAGAGGCAGGAGGAGAGTTACTTGCCACAGAATTCCCTGCCTCCGACCTGTCATTGCAATATGAGTATTTATAAAGCTATTCCACGTCCGGTTCTAACCCATTCCTGTCCTTATGATGAAGGGACTGTCATTGCCCAAACATCTGAAGATGGTTAGACCAGGATACACCCCTGAAGAATTCCGATTGAGATGTCGTGGAACTGGGATGACTGGCTGGAAGGGAAAGCCTGTCAACATTCTGAGCAAGACACATCCTAGTTCAAGTTGTCTTGTGTAGCTTCAAATGGAGCTGCAGTATGAGCAGTGCGATCATTTCCAAATGTTTCACTTTGTTCTTTTTATCTCTATTTTTCCATCTGAGTGGGCACCAGGATGTTCAGGAATTGGGTGAAGGAGAGGAATGGAGGGGAGATCGAGAATGAAGGAGGGTTTTTGCAAAGTAGGAGCTAACAGGGGTGTCGGAGCAGGTTTGGTGTGAATTGGGTGGGTGGGGGTGAAGGATGGAGGAGGAGAGCCAGGGAGGAAGATGCAGGTGGAAGGCTGAGCAAGAAGATGGGGATGGATTTGAAGGAGGGTGTTTGGGGTTGTGGGAGGAATGATGGAGTATCCATGACCCCTTCCCCCAAACTGCTCAACAACTGTCACACCATTAACATTTTCACCTTGGTGTCACACTGAGTCTGTCACTTTAAAATGGAGCCATTTCTTGAAAATAGCTCAGCGGCTCAGCTGTGATCACAGACTGACGTTAGTCCTTGCCCCACTCAGTCCTTCCTCAAAACCCATTCCATCAGCATCTTTTCCCAGTTCTGGTGGAAGCTCACAGAGCTGGCTAATTAACTGCCTTTTAGGATGTTTCTGACGGGCTTTTTCTGTGTTAGCAGCATGTTAGGTGTCTATTATTGATCATCTGAACTTGGGTGGGACTCCACATGGGACAGTAGCCAGACAAAATTTCTTCACCCAGAGTGTGGTAAACCCTTCAAAAAGCTGGCACATTTATTGTCTTTTCGCGAGTTTGTGATCTTCTTGTTCCATGTTTCCAGCATTTTCAGTGTTTATTAATGATCATCTGGCCTTCAGTCATCTTATTCCACATGGGAAGTAGAAAGTGCTTCAGAGACCTTTTGTCCTGCAGCAAGGTGAGTGAGAGTTCCCTGATAGACAGCAGCCAGACAATGCAGCATGGAGCATGTTAGAGTGAGACACACTCGGCGAGACTGATCCGGGGTGCGACCTGGGGGAGACTGATCTGGGGACAGTTATCCAGGAGAGTGGGACCCGGCAGGGGAGAGAGAGCTGGACGCTGACTGAGCAGGAGAGAGTGATCCGGTTGCATCTGACTTGAGGAGAGTGATTTAGGGGGAGAGACGTTCGGAGGTATCGTGATTCGTGGGAGGGTGACTTGGGGAGAGTGATTCTGTGCAGGATGACATGAGGAAAGTGACCCAGGGAGAGTGACCCGGGGTGGGGGTGGGGGTGGGAGGAGGAGAGTGACCCAGGTGGTCTGGGCCTGAACAGAGGCAGAAGGGACCGCAGAAGAGCGGGCCGGCTGCCTCTGGGAGTGTGTGCCCTCACACCCACTCTCCTGCTTCTCACTACCCTTCCTGCGACTCACCCTGCTTCCAGCCCTCTCACCCTCCCTTCTGCCCTCACACCTAGCATGCAACATGCCACAGCGATGCTTCTGTGGGGAGTCGCCTTGTCACAGGGATCTGGGGTAGCGAAGTAAGGACAGACCAGGCAAAGTGACCTGTGGAGAGAGACCTGGAGAGACTGACCAGTGGGAGAGTGACTGGGGGAGAGTGACCAGGAGGAGAGTGACTGGTAAAGACAGGGGCTTTGTGTGTGGGAAATCATGTTTCACAAACTTGGTTGAGCTTTTTGAGGAAGTACCAAAGAGGATTGATGAAGGCAGAATGGTGGGCATGATCGATATGGGCCTCAGTAAGACATTTGACAAGATTCCTCATGGTAGAACCGTTAGCAGTGTTAGATCACATGGAATACAGGGAAAACTAACCATTTGGTTCAGAACTGGCTCAAATGTAGAAGACAGAGGGTAACGGTGGAGGTTTGATTTTCAGATGGGAAGCCTGTGACCAGTTGTGTGCCACAGGGATCAGTGCTGGATCCGCTGCTTTTCGTCAATTACATAAATAATTTAGATAAGAGTAAAGGAGAATTTCGATAAATGTGAGTTACTGCATATTTGAAGGACAAATCAGGGGAGGACTTACGTTCTCAGTGGTACGGTCCTGGGCCGAGTTGCTGGACAGATAGACCGTGGAGCCTGGGTTCGTAGTTCCTTCAAAGTGGAGTCACAGGTCGATAGGACAGTGAAGAAGGCGTTTGGTATGTTTGCCTTTATTGGTCAGTACATTGAGCATTGAGCATATGAGTTGGGAGGTCATGTGGCGGCTGGACAGGACGTTGGTTCAGCCACTATTAGAATACTGTGTGCAACTCTGCTCTCCCTGCTGCAGGGAGAATGTTGTGAAACTTGGAAGAGTTCAGAAAAGATGGACAAAAATGTTGTCCGGGTTTGAGCTATCGGTAAAGGCTGAATACGCTGGTGTTATTTTCCCTGGAGGGGGAGGGGGTGATCTCATAGAGTCATGGATAGAGTGAATAGTTTCGGTCTTTTGCACAGGGGAGGGATTCCAAAACTACAGAGAATCAGTTCAAGATGAGAGGGAAAATGTTACAAGGGACCAAAGGGGCAACTTTTTCAGACAGAGGGTGGTGAATGTACTGAATGAGCTGCCAGAGGAAGTGGTGAAGGCTGGTACAACATCGAAAAAGCATCTGGATGGATAGATGAGCAGGAAGAGTTTAGAGGGATCAGGGTCAAATGCTGGCAAATGTAACCAGATTAATTTGGGATATCTGATCAGCATGAACGAGTTGGACCAAAGGGTCTGTTTCCATGCTCTACAGTTCTGTGACTCTATGGCTTGAAGCTAATGAATGTGTGTTGTTTCCTCTTGTGAGCAGGAGAATGAACGATTCCCCATTTAGCTCTTCCATTCCTTTTTTTTTGGTACATGTTATTTTTCCCATCCAGGATGATTCTAGGATAGTCCAAAAAAATTAGATGGTGAACAGCAAAACCTGTGAGTCCATTTCCCTTGAATGTGCCTGTTAACCAGCAAACAGCTCCTCTGACAGTGCAGCACTCCCTCAAGAAAACACTGACATTTCAGCTTGTTATGTGTAACTCCTGCAGGCAGACCTGAACCCACAAGCTTCAACACCGAGACAGACAGAGAATACAGATACAGTCAGAGGCGCCTGGAGATCAAGTCACAAATCTGACAGTGGATCAATGCTGCTGCAGGCTGGTAGCTCAGTCTGAAACACCATCAAACTGTTCTCCAAGTTCAGAGACAGGTGTGTGAGGGAGTGCAGTTGTTTGAAGGGGAGAGGGTCAGAGGAGACTCTGATGGACTGAGCTCTTTTCATTGAGAGAAAGATCCAGGGTGAGTGTGGAGTTGATGACAAGGCAGAAACAAATCATGGGAAGTCAAAAAGAGACCAGAATCTGTGCAGAAACACCCTTTGACCCAGAAGAACCACCTTTAGTCAAGATCCAACCCGTATTCGAAGCAGAGAAAACTTTTTCATTCCCACATCCCATTGGATCCTCTCTTGGGGAGAGGCCAATTGGTGTCAAAGGCCAGTCGTGAACTTTGCTCATTTTATACTCCCACTGCTGACCAGATTATTCTGCAATCACATTTCTGATCCAAATCTTGTGCCCACGGGGGATAAAGAATGGAAGGAATGAATAAAAGATGTTACTGTTAATGAAGAATCAGAGAAACATAAAACACACAAACTGTCTTGAAACTCAGACTGGAGCTTGAGAGCACCCACTAAAGGTAATGCATGGAATTACTGAATTCCAGGATCCCGGCAAAACCTGTGCAGATCAAATACTCCCAGGACAGGGATAGCATGGGGTTAGATACAGAGTAAACTTTCCCTTACACTGTCCAGATCAAACACTCCCAGGACAGGGGCAGCACAGGGTTTGATCCTGGCTGTTAAAATAATTCGGGCGGATGGTAAATGTGGACCCGGAATGTTCTCGATGGTGCGGTACACTCTGGGCTGGGATGGTCTCCAGGTTCTGATTGGGTAAGGTCAGTTGTTTGTCACTCGTGCTCCAGTCCATTCAGTAAGCTCACTGCCAGCAAGTACTTCCCATTCTGAACTCCTTCCCAAAGGATTCTTTCTGGGACACAGAGGGAGAAGGAGCAGGGAACAGGAGTGAAATGAGAAGTAGAGGGAGATGGGAATACAGAAAGTGTCTGCAGAAAGAATGAGGGATTGAGGAAAGGATATATCACAAGTGTTAGCAGGAAGGAGAGGGAGAGATAGTGCACGAGTGTGTGTGTGGGCAGGAGGGAGGGTGAGTGGGAAGGAGGGAGTGTTTGAGTGCAGAAGGAAGATGAGAGTGCAGGAGGGAGGGTGAGAGAGCACTGGCAGGAGGGTGAGCGAGAAGGAGAGAGAGCGATAGTGCATGAGTGTATGTGAATGGGCGTGAAGTAGGGTGATCGTAGAGGAGGGAGTGTGAGAGGGCAGGGGATAGGGTGAGAGTGTACACTCTCCCAGAGGCAGTGACCCCATTCTTCCAGGGATGCCCTTCTCCCTCTGCTCAGGCTCACTGCCCCAGGTCACTGTGCCCCAGGTCATTCTGATGGAAATCGATATGACAGTGTGTCATTAAATTAATGGAGCAATACATAGAATCATGGTACAGATGAGCAACAGATGAGCACAGGCTGAAAATAATAGTAGCATAATGTGTTAGGTTCGTCAAATCACGTGATACATGAGTATTATGTGAAAGATAACGGGGGTATGATGTGATAGTTTGTGTAGAGTAGAAGACCATTGTGGCAGAAGATGATTTCCTTAGAAAGACAATACAAGCTAATGTGATTGGTTATGATAATGACACCAGGAAATAGAAAAGTACAAAAGTTGCGATCTCCAAATAGCTGGTGGGAGTCAGGAAACCATTTTTCTGATTCTCACAGCTTTTGTTTGCAAATAAAAGTTGAAGTCCTTGAGGAATTCTCTACGTCTCCTGGTGTTTTCAACAGAGAATTGGGAAGGACCTCCCCACCACAGATTTCGCGTCACAAACAGGATCAGAAAGAGGCGGCAGCCCCAGGGCTCTTCCTGGTCCACTGGGGACACTCCCTAGACTGACAGGAGAAGGGTTAGCCACCCACAAAAAGCAGGGTAAGTGTTTTGCTATTAATTCAGACTGTATTCTGTTAAGTGAGGGAGGTCCTCGGGGACGCAGAAGCGCAGGGAAACTGCCGAAGGGTCTCTCCGATCCAAAGAGCCAAAAGGAGTGAGGTAAGTTGAAGTTTGAGGAGATGTAGAGGATTGTTCAAGAAAACCTGCGCAGTGCGGTGAGTGAGCGTAGAACAGAGAGATGAGCTAAGATAAAATTCCACGTGATGTCGGTGCGTCCCTTTGGATACCGCCTCATGGGTAACGAGAGTTTGAATGGGCAGGGCAGTAAGTCTCTTTGAATACCACCTTGCAGGGAACGAGGATCAGAACGGGCAGCGCAGAAAGTTCTGCGGATCCAGCCCTGGAAAATGCAGGGGCCAGTACGGGCAGAACTGCCCGTGAGGTAAGATTGTTTTATCAATAGTACTATCAAACCCGATTAAAATTGAAAACCAGCAAACTGGTAATAGACGACTAATGCAAAATAACAGAGAATAGCCACACTTTCCAAAGTGCTACCAGATTGTTGAGTTGTGTAAAGACAAGGACAGTATGATAATTAGACTGACATAATTTTACCCATGAACAAAGGGACTGCAGTTGAAATAGTAAGTAAGAATTTTCCAGTAGCAAGAAATGATATCATAAAAATTTCCAAAAAATGGGAAAACAGAACGAAGAAATTACTAACTCAATCCCAAAGGGAGGTACCTTTGATATCAATATGTGCGATGAAATGGAAGGGTTAACTAAAAACTACAAACCAAGAGATGACTCTTAAAAAAAGGAACCTGAAGAGGGACCGTTGTGACCAGGAGCGGTACCAAGAATCAAAATAAACAGCCTTCAGAAACAGAGGGTCAGAAAGAGAAAACCTCCATATATCCGGGCTTAAGGGAGCTAGATAAATCCACCTCTCTATTCAAACAAAGGGAACACAAAACAGCGTCCCATAATAAGGGGAAGGGTAGATATAGAGGGAGAATTGGACTGGGAGAGAGATGAAAAAGAGAATACGTGAAAAGAGAAAAGAGAGGCAGAATAGAAGGCAAGGCATGAAGAAATGGAAGCGATACAACATGAAAAACAGGACCTGTTGCATGAAATTAACATGTTATACACGTTAAGAGATCAAAAAGATTATGAGGAATATCTACACCATCAAAAGGGATGTTCAGCGGGGACAGAAGGGGAGTGATGTGGTGACGGGAGAAGTGGATGCAGAGGAATGGGCAAGGAGTTGGGCCCGAACGGGAAAACTGGGAAAAGGATGGGGTGAATTTGAGATAGAGTCAGAATCAGAATCCGATGAGGAATCACAATTTGGCAGCCTCAGCAAGGGAAAGAAACCCCCACAGGGAAGATGCTGCCATTGCTTATAAAAGGGGGAAGACAGCTGCAATACATTCCTTGGGGACCCAGGATCTGGAGGGCCTGAAAAATGTGTTGCCCAGTTTACATGAGGGAGCAGGGAAGTAGATGAGAGACTTTGAAGATGAAACCATGGTACAATTATTGGCTCTGGGAGACTTGAAGGCGCTGCTGGTAAAGGTGACAGGGTTCCCGAAGTTAAGAGAGATAATGGACCGAGCTGGCTTGAAGAATATAGTGGACAATCCAATGATTGATGGAGCTGGGTTTGATCAAGTAAGACCAAGGGTATGGCAGGCCCTTAGAGACTGTTACCCACCTAAGATTGATCCCAAAGCTCTGAGAGGGGATCCACTGGGAGACACTGAAAACCCAGCAGCTCATTTAGAAAGCCAACTAAGAAAATGGGAGGCTTGAAATGGAGCAAAACATGGAGGGTAACCAACTGTTGGCCACAATGTTCCGAACTGCTATTACTGAGGCAATGCCCTCTCATGTCAGGCCACAACCCGGGGAGGTGGTGGGTCTAACGTCAATGGCCTACCAGGAATTTAGAGGCCATATAGTCCACGCAGTCGAGAAGAACCGAAGGGACAAATAGAAACTGTCTGATCAACAGGAGGAGGTGCAAAGAAAGCCGGCACAAATGCAGTTTGAAGAGCTCAAAACGAGAAAGAAACAGAAAGGAAAAAAATCTTCCCCCGGCAACTGACTCAATGGCCAACACTGACACGAATAAAAGGCCGGCTCAGGGAGGACCCCCTCACAATGCCTGGCAGGGGCCAGGAAACCCCACGCCGATTATAAACGTCTTTGGGTAACCTTTCCGCAGGTACCATCCCAAGGGGAAAGTAAAATTAAACAACAGCCCAGACAGAACTGGGGCTCCCGAGGACAAGGAGAAAGAAGTGGAGGATCACCAGAAGGATAAACGGTTGGATGCATTGCCAGTTATTTTATGGTCACAACATGACACAGATGTGGGGAGAGTGAAATCAGCAAGTCCAGTAGAAATTAGATTAAAACAGGGAGCAATTACACCTAGAAGACCACAATATCCCTTAAAACCAGAAGCATAGGATGGAATATCAGGAACAATACATGGATTGCTGGAAGTAGGAGAGCTTCGGGAAACGATCAGCCCCTGTAATACTCCGCTGATGCCAGTCCTTAAAGCAGAAGGATCCAAATGGAGACTTGTGCACGACTTGAGAGCAGTAACTGAGGTGGTGGAAGATTGGCCAACAGGAGTCCCAACCCACATACACTGTTGACTAATATGCCTCCGATGGCAGCTTGGTTTTCGGTTATTGATTTGTGTTCTGCTTTCTTCAGTATTCCACTGGCAGAGCAATGCCAGTACCTGTTTGGGTTTACATACAGGGGTCAGCAGTGCACTTAAACTAGAATGCCGCAGGGGTTGAAGGATTCGTCACACGTGTTTAACCAAGCTTTGAAGTCAGATCTAGAGGGTATGCCGTTGGAGAGGACGCTAATCCAGTACGTTGATGCTTTGTTAGTCTGTTAAGAAAGTCAGGAACAATGCGAGTGAGACACCATTTTCATTCTAGAAAAGTTGGCATGTGGAGGTTACAAGGTGTCCAGGAAGAAGCGATAATTTTGCAAACAGCGCGTCGAATATTTAGGCAGACTAGTTTCTAAAGGAACTAAGCTGATCGCACCAGATCAGATTGAGGCAATGGCTGGAGTCCCCAGGCCTGGGACAGTAGGACAGATGATGACGTTTCTGGGAATGGCGTGATTTAGTTCAGACTGGATTGAAGGATATGCCGAAATTACGGCTCCCCTGAGGAAAGCAATGAAGGGGGCTGGATGTTCAAACTCGAGGAATGTTTTGTAGTGGAAGGAGGAAGCTGCAACAGCTTTCAACAGCCTTAAGCAAGCATTGCAGTGTGCTCTGGCATTAGGCTTGCCTAACTATGAAGAGCCTTTCCACCGTTACGTGTCCAACAGACAGGAAGGTTATGCTGCCGCAGTAGTTATATTGGGTGGTTGGTGGGTGGGTGGGGGGTGCGTGTAGGGAGATCTAAGCACCCCATTGCGTATTATAGCACCAGATTGGATAAAATGGCTCAGGGATATCCACCTTGTTATCCGGGGCGAGCAGCGGCGCATCTTGCATATGAGAAAGCATCCTCCGTGACAGTGGGTTATCCTATGGTCTTGCGCACACACCATAAGGTAGTGGAATTATTAGAAAAAGGACAATTTGTATTGACACCTGCCGAGATAATAGCATATTGGATGTTACTGACAGTTCCAGGCAGAACTAAACAGAGATGCACTACAAGGAACAGAGCGGACTATGTTCCACTGGAACATGAGGGAGAGCCCAATGATTGTGTAAGAGAGGTGACTATATTTGCTAAATTAAGGGCTGATTTACAGTCTGAGCCGCTGCTTGATGAGGATAAAAAGGTTCTATTTGTCGATGGCTCACGCTATAGAGATTAAGATTGGTGTCATGTGGGATTTTCGGTGGTGCAACAAGAGCATTGTCAGTTTAGGACACTCAAATTGGAGGCCTGTCCGCACCCCTGTTCAGCACAACTGGCTGAGACAGGCAGTAACAGCAGCATGTGAGTTGATGGGAGGTGAGAAAATGGATATCTGTACTGATTTGGCTTATGGCCATGGAGTATACCATCTGCTTGGGGCAGTTTGAAAGCAAAGGGGCTTCAGGAAGAGCAACGGAGACCCCATACAGCATTACCAACAGATTGTAGAGTTGGCAACCGCGTTTATGAAGCCAAAAGCGCGAGCTGTTATAAAGTGCCAGGCACACAAAATAGGAAGGGAGCACCGACCTCTTTGTTGACTATTCTCATTTCAGAGGCCCATGGGTTGGATCACTGTGCAAGGGGGGAAGCAATGAGGAAGATTAAAAAGGACAGATTCTGGTCACCATACTTGCAGGCTTCAGTGGAGTGCATATTGTCACAATGTGAGGTATGTGCTCAAAATAATGTCAGAAAGGGAACAGCAACCCCTATAGGACACAGACCCAGTACCTGAGGGACCATTGAAGCATTTGGTGATTGATGATGTGGACATGACAAAGACGGGAAGAGGGAAAAGATACATGTTGGTGGTGATTGATAGGTTTAGTAGATGGGTAGAGTCAACTCCATCTAAGGACTCAGGGGCACGAACGGTAGTGAAATTTTCACCAAATGAAGTGCTTTCACGGTTTGGCATACCGTCAGAGATCAGCTCGGAGAATGGGTCTGCCTTTATCCAAAGAGTGGTTAAATTGGTGCTGCTGACCTGGAGGATCAAGCAGAGATTTGGTTGTGTGTATCATCCCCAGTCACAAGGCATGGTGGAAAGGATTCATGGAACTTTAAAAGCCAAGTGAAATAAAATTTGTGCAAGTACCAACCTTAATTGGGTCGATGCGTTGCCACTGGCATGAATGAGCTACCGTATGCAGACTAACCACATGACAAATTTGATGCTGCACGAAATGCTTACGGGTAGAGCCATGGCAGTGCCCAAGTGGAGGGGTCCGTATGAAGGAGCTCGCTTGGAACAATTGGCGCTGGAACTGAAGCAGTATCTGCAGCAACTAACTATGATACATGAGTCTATCCACACACGGGAAAAACAAAATGAGCTGGTGCCTGACAGAGAGGGGGGACCAATTACACCCGGGTTTTCCGGAGAAAGAGGAACGGGCTGAGGAGGGAGGGACCCTTCACAGTAACCAAGGCAACGCCCACAGCCGTTCAAGTGGAGGGACATTCCACATGGTATCATCTTCATCACTGCACCAAAGCTGTCCCGCAGACGCAGACTGACTCCGGAGCTGAGGTAAGTGAGGGTGAGCAAGGGGCAGTGGAGAACAAACACGAGGCTCCGGAATGAATTACACTGATGATGCCCTCTCGGCCTCGGGGGAGCAATTGGAGGCAACTCCCTAAATTACATTGCAAAATAGACAGGCTGTGGGCTGGTTATGAGCCGAAAGAGGAGGGGTTTGTGTAATGTTTGGGGAACTTTGCTGCACCTTCATACCCAATCATACTCGCCTGGGGGGATCATTTACTAAGGCGATGGAGAAGCTGAGGAATCTAAGGAAAGAACTTAAGGAAAATGCAGGGTCCGGCCATCAATTTTTTGACGGGTTGGATAGCGCTTTGGGGAAATGGGGGGCTTGGTTCACCAAGATTGGGATTGTTGCAGGTATTGTGCTGCTTATTGTTGCATTTGTATTCTGTTGTGTGTTACCTCTTATTAAGTCTTTTTTAGTGCGTCACGCTGCACGGCAGCTCCCTGTCATTCGAGTGAACCCCGGACCATCCCCCTCTTCCAATTGGGTTCCAACACTCTATCACTATGATCTGGTGTCTGCTGAGGTGCAGAGGGTTGTCTGGATGAAGGTGCCTGAACTATTTTATGTATCCTGGTGTTTTACAGAGAATTGGGAAGGACCTCCCCATCACACTCTTGCCCTGGGCTCTTCTCATCTGGGCCACTTTCCCCAGATTACTCTCCCTCTGGGTCACTCTCCCCAGGTCACTCTCCTCTGGTCAGTCTCCCCCCTGTGCACCCCCTCGCAGTGTCCCTGTGACAAGTTGACTCTCCCCAGGACCCTCACTCTAACATGCTCCATGCTGCATTGTCTGGCTGCTGTCTATCAGGGAACTCTCACTCACCTTGCTGCAGGACAAAAGGTCTCCAAAACACTGTCGCACTTCCCATGTGGAGTAAGATGACTCAAGGCCAGACGATCATTAATAAACACCGAAAATACTGGAAACATGGAACAAGAAGATCACAAACTCGCTAAAAGACAATGAATGTGCCAGCTTTTTGAAGGGTTTACCACACTCTGGGTGAAGAAATTTCACCTCATCTCAGTCTTAATTGGCCTTCCTCGTATCCTTAGTTTGTATCCCCTGATTCTGAACTCCCTGGCCATGAGGAACATTCTTTCTCCATTCACTCTGTTGAGTGCTGTTGGAATTTTATATGTTTCTATGAGAACCCCCTCATTCTTCTAAACTCAGTGAACATAATCCAAACAGATCCATTCCCACTTCACACATCAGTCCTGCCATCAGAGCAATCATCTGCATGAGTTCCCCAGGATTGTGCTCTTGGCTCAACCAGCATCAGATTCTTCATCAATAACTTTCCCTTCATTATTCAGTCAGAGTAGGGATGCTCACTGCTGTGTGCACAGTGGTCAGCTCCATTCATTCCTCCTCAGGCACGGGAGCTGTACATGTTCCATGCAGCTGAATATGGACAGAAATGCCGTTTTCTGAAACATACACATCAGATGGAAAAGGAGTGACCCAAAAGTCACCCTCAGCAGAGATCAGAGGGAAAACATTGACTGATTATTATGTCCCAGTGATAGAGTGTGATGCGGAGACAAAGAGTAGGAACTGAGTCTGATTCCCTCAACATTAACCCAGGGTCACTGGGTAATGATGGTGAACAGGAACCAGGCCTGATTCCACACCCCTTACCAAGCTGTTCCACTGCAGTTACAGCACTGGCATCTACCCGACAAGATGGAAAATTACCCAGGTATGTCCTGTCCACAGAAAGCAGGACGAATCCCACCAGCCTATGACTGACTGATGAAGTGCAGCAGCAGAGTAAGGGAAGGAGACAACGACAGTGCGATCAAGAAGCAATTACAAAGGAATAACCTGCTCCCAGACGCTCAGTTTTGGTTCCACCAAGGCCACTCACCTCCTGTTCCTCATTACAGGCTTCGTCCAAATGTGGACAGAAGGAATGAATTCCAGAGATGGGGTGAGACTCTCTGCACTTGACATCAAGGCCAAATGTCACTGAGTGTGTCATCAAAGAACCCGATAAACGGTGAAACAATCTATCTACCTCTGCCTTCCAAATACTTAAAGATTCAGCATCTGCTGCCTTTTGAGGAAGGGATTCACAACGCTCTGAGAGAGAAAATCAATCTTTATCTTTGTTTGAAATGACTGACCCACTTATGTTTAAACTCTGACCCCTTCTTCTCCAATCTCCCACAAGAGGAAATCTCCTTTCCACATCCAGCCAGACAAGACCCCTGTCTCGGTGATTCATAACCTCCCGGCCCTTGTGTTCAGTTCCCCGCACAATAAAGCAGAAGATTTCATTCGCTTTGATATTCCCCAATCACTTTTGATGTTGCAGCAGAATAAATGCCTTTCATTTTCAGCACATGTTCAATCTTCACAAAGGAGGCGATGTCCAATTCTTATCATCGATAGACTATTGATCCAGAAACTGACGTGATGATCTGGAGAATCGGGTTTGAATCCCACACCAGCAGATTGTGTCATTTGAATTCAGTCCTGAAAAATGTGGATGTGGGATATTCGACAACGATAATGTTGCTGAATGTCAACGTGTCTGATGGTCAAAGCATTCAGCAGCAGGATCAGAATAAATGGGACTCCCGGGGTGAGAATGTAGTGAAGGAACTCAATTGCTCCCCAAGCTTCCGATCTCCGACCCTACCATGTGATTTGACAAAACCAGGGATCGTTCAGCAGCGAGTATCAGTTTGTTAACATGAAATACCAGACAACATTCTTTGAAAATCTCAACACTGTCACTGTTCCCAGAACCAGAGCTGCCGTTCTCTCTGTGCAATATTTAGTTTTCAGCTTCTGGCCACAAATGGCCACAAATCGACCAAAGGTGAAAGTGACAGTGAACCAGACTGAACAGTCAGTGGCTGCATAAAACAGGACAGCATGGATATTACAAACAGGGACAGAATACAGGGAAAGAAACCCTTCCCGAAAAACCAAACAGAACAAAAATTAGGAAAGCTAACATCATTTTCTGCAAATTGGGAGACACAACAGGAAGTAGCAACAAGCACAAAAGTGATTATTGAATTGAAGGAATGAAGAAAGAACTCAGTTATTGTGGGTTAACAAGGTGTAGAGCTGGATGAACACATCAGGCCAAGCATCATCTTAGGAGAACAAAAGCTGACATTTCAGGCCTAGACCCATCAGGCAAAATCGGGGACAGGGAGAGGGTTCCGAAATAAATAGGGAGAGATGGGGAGGCAGATCGAATATGGATAAAGGAGAAGATAGGTGGAGAGGAGGCCAACAAGTTAAACAGGTGGGGATTGAGCCAGTAGAGGTGAGTGTAGGGGGGGAGGTAAGGAGGGGGATAGGTCAGTCCGAGGAGGATGGACAGGACAAGGGGGCGGGATGAGGTTAGTAGGTAGGAAATGGTGGTGGGGCTTGAGGTGGGATGTGGAGATAGGTGAGAGGAAGAACAGGTTAGGTAGGCGGGGACAAGCTGGGCTGGTTTTGGGATGCAGTTGTGGGAGAGGAAAATTCGAAGCTAATGAAATCCACATTGATATCATTGGGCTGCAGGGTTCCGAAGCGGAAAATGAGTTGCTGTTCCTGCAACCATCAGGTTGGGAAAGAGACAGAAATCCATACGGAGGCTGTCACACAAGGAGTGCCAGGGCAGATGGGTAAGGTGACAAAAAATTCCGAGTTTGGAAAGGAAGGAGAAGCTGGGGACATGTCAATAGATAGCAACCACAGTGGGTTAGAAGGGGATTTTTGTGGATTGGAAATAACAGCAGAGTGAAGTGAGAGAGTGATGGTGCTGAAGAAAAGGATCTGTTCATAGCCCACACATGGAAACCAGGACAGGAATCTGGGTGGGAATAAAGGGAAGGTGTATGTAGTAATGTCCATATCTCTGAGCTTAGTGTTCAACTCCCACTTGTCCCAGAATGTATGATAACTTGCTCAAACATGTCGAATGAAATAACCAGAAGAGGACAGTCATACACAGAGCAATTAGACGTTACATTGATAAGCAAAACATAGAACATAGAACATAGAACAGTCCAGCACACAACAGGCCCTTCAGCCCACAATGTTGTGCCGACCATTGATCCTCATGTATGCACCCTCAAATTTCTGTGACCATATACATGTCCAGCAGTCTCTTAAATGACCCCAATGACCTTGCTTCCACAACTGCTGCTGGCAACGCATTCCATGCTCTCACAACTCTCTGCATAAAGAACCTGCCTCTGACATCCCCTCTATACTTTCCTCCAACCAGCTTAAAACTATGACCCCTCGTGCTAGCCATTTCTGCCCTGGGAAATAGTCTCTGGCTATCAACTCTATCTATGCCTCTCATTATCTTGTATACTTCAATTAGGTCCCCTCTCCTCCTCCTTTTCTCCAATGAAAAGAGACCGAGCTCAGTCAACCTCTCTTCATAAGATAAGCCCTCCAGTCCAGGCAGCATCCTGGTAAACCTCCTCTGAACCCTCTCCAAAGCATCCACATCTTTCCTATAATAGGGCGCCCAGAACTGGACGCAGTATTCCAAGTGCGGTCTAACCAAAGTTTTATAGAGCTGCAACAAGATCTCACGACTCTTAAACTCAATCCCCCTGTTAATGAAAGCCAAAACACCATATGCTTTCTTAACAACCCTGTCCACTTGGGTGGCCATTTTAAGGGATCTATGTATCTGCACACCAAGATCCCTCTGTTCCTCCACGCTGCCAAGAATCCTATCCTTAATCCTGTACTCAGCTTTCAAATTCGACCTTCCAAAATGCATCACCTCGCATTTATCCAGGTTGAACTCCATCTGCCACCTCTCAGCCCATCTCTGCATCCTGTCAATGTCCCGCTGCAGCATACAACAGCCCTCTACACTGTCAACGACACCTCCGACCTTTGTGTCATCTGCAAACTTGCTGACCCATCCTTCAATTCCCTCGTCCAAGTCATTAATAAAAATTACAAACAGTAGAGGCTCAAGGACAGAGCCCTGTGGAACTCCACTCACCACTGACTTCCAGGCAGAATATTTTCCTTCTACTACCACTCGCTGTCTTCTGTTGGCCAGCCAATTCTGTATCCAAGCAGCTAAGTTCCCCTGTATCCCATTCCTCCTGACCTTCTGAATGAGCCTACCATGGGGAACCTTATCAAATGCCTTACTGAAGTCCATATACACCACATCCACAGCTCGACCCTCATCAACCTTTCTAGTCACATCCTCAAAAAACTCGATAAGGTTTGTAAGGCATGACCTACCCCTCACAAAGCCGTGTTGACTGTATTTGATCAAGCCATGCTCTTCCAGATGGTCATAAATCTTATCCCTCAGAATCCTTTCTAACACCTTGCAGACGACAGACGAGAGACTTACCGGTCTATAATTGCCGGGGATTTCCCTATTTCCTTTCTTGAAGAGAGGAATTACATTTGCCTCTCTCCAGTCCTCAGGTACGACTCCAGTGGAGAGCGAGGATGCAAAGATCTTCGCAAGTGGCGAAGCAATTGCATTTCTCGCTTCCCAAAGCAGCCGAGGACAAATCTGATCCGGGCCTGGCGACTTGTCAATCTTAATGTTTGACAAAATTTTCAGCACATCAGCTTCGTCTATCTCTATCCATTCCAGCATGCACACCTGCTCTTCAAAGGTTTCATTCACTACAAAGTTGGTTTCTTTCGTAAAGACAGAAGCAAAAAACTCATTTAGGGCTTCCCCTACCTCCTCAGGCTCCACACACAAGTTCATGGGTACAATGTTCGATTTCATAACAACACATTGGGATATAAAGTTAGATTTTGTTTTTTAGACTGCGTTGAAAAGGTTACTGAGAAAAGATCTACGGCATGCCTGCCTGCATTGTAAGGGGCATGGAGTAAATGGATCTGTAACTGGTGTGATAGTGTCCAGTGTGGGATCAGACTCTGTAACTGGTGTCACAGTACCCAGTGTGGGATCAGCTCTGTAACTGGTGTCACTGTGCCCAGTGTGGGATCAGCTCTGTAACGGGTGTCACTGTGTCCAGTGTGGGATCAGACTCTGCAACTGGTGTCACAGGGCCCAGTGTGGGATCAGACTCTGTAACTGGTGTCACTGTGCCCAGTGTCGGATCAGACTCTGTAACTGGTGTCACTGGGCCCAGTGTGGGATCAGACTCTGTAACTGGTGTCACTGTGTCCAGTGTGGGATCAGACTCTGTAACTGGTGTCACTCTGCCCTGAGTGGGATCAGACTCTGTAACTGGTGTCACTGTGCCCAGTGTGGGATCAGACTCTGTAACTGGTGTCACTGTGCCCAGTGTGGGATCAGACTCTGTAACTGGCGTCACTGTGCTCAGTCTGGGAGCTGACTCTGTCACCGCAGTCTCTGGGTCCAGTGTGGGATCAGAGTCGATCACCGTGATCTTGTCATATTGTGGAATCAAACTCTGAATCAGAGTTTCCAATGAATGGTGAGGTAACAAGCTGTCGAGTTGGATGAACACAGCAGGCCAAGCAGCATCAGAGGAGCAGGAAGGTTGACGATTTGGGCCCAGACCCTTGTTCAGAAAAGCTTCTTACACTGAATGGTGATGTCTCTGATGTGAAAATTTTCCTTCTCTCCTCAGATGCTGCCTGAGCTGCTGAGTGTTTCAGCACTTTCTGTTTGGATTGCAGCTTTCCAGCATTTGCAATGTTGGATGTACAGAACAGCTGAATGCACTGCCTGAGTTTCTCATGATACTATCCCCATCCTCTTTCAGTATCAACCTCTCCACAGTCTCATTGTGGTCACGGAATAACATTTCCTGTTCGAACTGCAAAGGTCTCTTGTAGTGAACAAGGTGCAGTTGATGATGTGTCGGTATCTTGTTACATTTTACACTAATTTGATAAACGTTGGTTCAGAGTTTGAGGAGGATCACATTTTGGCCTCAATCCTTTGTGATACTAAAGTTTTCTGTCTATGGGTTGAGATGATCTTATGAAATGTAACCGATAAATATGGCTGCAGGAGAGATGTTCGGCAATGATTCTGAAGAATCTCTGTCCACCAAAGATGAGTTCTTCACCCTCCTATCTCAAGATGATAAATGGTTTGTGACTGTGAGAACGATGGTCTCAGAAGGCCAGCATCAGTGAATGTGAGAGCTCAGACAGACGCTGGAGTTTTCGCAACATCTTCAGATTCACAGGCGTCTGCTCGATGGCTCAAGAGGATGACCCACAAATGAAGCCATCCAAAATAAAGTTGGGACTTGTTAATTGAATGATTCCCATCCCAGCAGAATAATGAATCTGAGAGCTCAGTACATTGTGAAGAATGAGGGTGTCCAGTTGCAGAGTGTAAGCGTGAAGCAAAGTCCGTTTATCACAGCTGAAGGAAGACTAAAACATGGATTAATGGCACACGGAGAATCAGAGAACTGCATTGTTTCACAGATCACCAGGACATTGAGTGCTGAACAGATTATAAAAAAAATTACGAAGATACTTTCATAGACCTTTCTGTTTGTGTATTTCTTTTTGAAAAAAGGAATTTTTAGAGAAATATATGGAAGGACATTACACGCTTCATTTTTTTGGATGATAGCAAAGCAATGAACTGCAGATCCTGGAAATCTGACCCTGAACCTGAAATTGCTGGAGAAACTCAGCAGGTCTGAGAGAGAACCAGAATCAATGTTACAAGCGCAGCCAGCCCTTTCTTAGTTTCAGCACCAGGAGAGGTGAGAGTGTGAGTCGGGGGCAGCCTGCACTAATGTATTCAGGCATCGGCTCAACCCAAAACACTGCATGTGTAGTGTATCCCACCCATCCTCCTCCTCCTCTGAGAAAATCAAAAGGACTGTGCAGAGAATCGGTAAGTTAAGCCTTTTGTATTTCAATCTTTTGGAAATCTAGAGTCGAGGGAATGGAAGCTGGGGCAGTTGCAGGCTCCTGTTGCAGGATGTGGGAGATCAGGGTCACTGCTGGTGTCCCCTCTGACTTCACCTGCGGGAAGCGCACCCAACTCCAGCTCCTTAAAAACCGCGTCAAGGAACTGGAGCTGGAGCTGGTTGAACTCTGGATCATTTGTAAGGCTGAGGGGGTGATAGATAGGCATTATCGAGAGGTTGTCACATCCCAATTACAGGATAAATGTCGCTGGGTGACTGTCAGGAGAGAGAATTGGAATAGGCGGACAGTGCAGGGATCCCCTGTGGCTGTTCCCCTCAGTAATAAGTATATCACTTTGGATACTTTTGGGGGAGATATCCAGGGGTAAGCCACAGCACCAGGCCTCTGGCACTGAGCCTGGTTCTGTGTCTCAGAAGGGAAAGAGGGAGAAATAGGAGAGCGATAGTTACAAGATATTCAATGGTTCGGGGAACAGACAGGAGATTCTGGGGTACTGAGTGAGATTCCCAGATGCTGTGTTGCCTCCCGGGTACTAGGACCAAGCATGTCTCGGATGGAGTCTTCAGGATTCCTAAGGGGAAGGCTGAACTGCCAGAAGTCATGGTGCACATCGGTACCAATGAGAGAACCAGGAAAAGGGATGATGGCCTGAAAAGTGACGATAGGGAGTGAGGTTGAAAGCAAAATGCCAGGACGAGGGGAGGAGCAATCTCAGGATTACTACCAAGGGGCTAGTGAGGTTAATAATAGAGTGAGTGCAGCTGAACACATGGCTACAGAGGTGGTGTTGGAGGGAGAGATTCAGATGTGCGGATCATTAGGATACCTTATGGGGAGGGTGGTATCTGTACAGGAAGGACAGGTTGCACCTGAACTAGAAGGGCACAAATATCCTGGGTGGGAGGTTTGCTAGAGTTCTTCATGAGGGTTTAAACTGGTTTGGCAGGAGGATGGGATCCAGAGCTACGGATCAGAGAATGGTGTAGCTGGAGTACAGGTGGATACAGGATGCAGAGAATCTGTGAGGAAGGATAGACAGTTAACTGGGCAAAGTTGCATTCAGTGTGATGGGCTGAAGTGTGTCTATTTTAACGCAAGAAGTGTCAGGAGTAAGCGTGACAAATTTAGAACATGGATCAGTACTTGGATCTACAGTGTGTGGCCATTGCAGAGACTTGGATAACACAGGGACAGGTGTTGGATGTTCCGGGGTTTAGATGCTAAAAAAGAAATAGTGAAGGTGGTAGAAGAGGTGGGGGAGAGGCACTGTTAATCAGGGATGGTATCACAGCTGCAGAAAGGGAGGTTGTGGAGAAGGGTTTGTTTACTGAGTCAGTGTGAGTGGGAGTCAGAAACAGGAAAGGAGCAGTCACTTTATTGGGAGTTTTCCATGGACCCCCATCAATAGCAACAGAGACACTAAGGAACAGATTGGGAGGCAGGTTTTGGAAAGGTGCAGTTGTTGTTGTCATGTTGTTGCCACGGGCAACTTCAACTTCCCTCACACAGACCAGAACCTCCTCAGTGCAAATAGTTTGGATGGAGCAGATTTTGTCAGGTGTGTCCAGGAAAGATTTCTGACTCAGTAAGTTGATACGCTGGCTCAAGTGGAGGCCATATTAGATTTAGTGCTTGGCAACGAGCCAGGACAAGCGTCGATCTCTCGATGGGAGAGCATTTCGGTGACAGTGATCACAACTCCCTGACATTTACTATAGTCATGGAGAGGGGCAGGAGCAGATGGTATGGGAAAGTATTTAATTAGAGGAGGCAGAATTACAGTGCTATGAGGCAAGAACTATGGAGCACTAATTGGGATCAGATATGCTCAGGGAAATGTGCGACAGAAATGTGGAAGTTGTTTCGGGAACAGTTGCTACAAATACTGGATAGGTTTGTCCCACTGAGGTAAGGAAGGGATGGTAAGGTGAAGGAATCCTGGGTAACAAGGCAAGTGGAACATCTAGTCAAGAGGAAGAAGGAAGCTTACTTAAGGTTGAGGAAGCAAAGATCAGACAGGGCTCTAGAGGGCTACAATGTAGCCAGGAAAGAACTGAAGAATGGAATTAGGAGAGCTGGATGGGGATTTGAATAAGCCTTGGTGGGTAGGCTTCAGGAAAACCACAAAACATTCTACACTTACGTAAGGAACAAGAGGATGGCCAGGGTGAGGGTAGGGCCAGTCAGGGATACTGGAGGGAACTTGTCAGTGGACTCTGAGCAGTTAATGGAGGTCCTTAATGAATACTTTGCTTCAGTATTCACCAGTGAGAGAGAATTTGACGTTTGAGAGGACAGCATGAAACAGGCAGATATGTTCGAACAGGTTGATGTTAGGAAGGAGGATGTGCTAGAAATTTTGAAAAACATGTGGATGGATCAGTCCACTGGGCCAGATGGGATATACCCAAGGTTTCAACGGTACACGAGGGAAGAGATTGCTGCCTCTTTGGCGATGATCATTGCATCATCACTGTCGACTAGAGAAGTACCAGATGAATAGAGGGTGGCAAATGTTATTCCCTTGTTCAAGAAACGGAATAGGGATAATCCTGGGAATTATAGATCGGTCAGTCTTACTTCTGTGGTGGGCAAATTATTGGAGAGGATTCTGAGAGATTGTTTTGATGATTATTTGGAAAAGCACAGTTTGATTAGAAACAGTCAGCATGGCTTTGTGAGGGGCAGATCATTCCTCAGAAGCCTTATTGCAATCTTTGAGGATGTGACAAAACACATTGATGAAGATCGATCAGTTGATGAGATGTATTTGATAAGGTTCCCCTTGGTAGGCTCATTAAGGAAGTTAGGAGGCACGTGATTCAGGGAACTCTGGCTGTCTGGATGCAGAATTGGCTGTCCAGTAGAAGACAGAAGGTGGTAATAGATGAAAAGTATTCAGCCCGGAGTTTGGTGACCAGTGGTGTTCCGCAAGGATCTGTTCTAGGACCTCTGCTCTTTGTGATCTTTATAAGTGACTTAGATGAGGAAGTGGAAGGGCGGGTTAGTAAGGTTGCTGATGACATGAAGTTTGGTGGAGTTGTGGATTGTGTGGGGGGCTGTCGTAGGTAGCAATGGGGCATTGACAGGTTGCAGAGCTGGGCAAAGAAGTGGCAGATGGAATTCAACCCAAAGCAATGTGAAGTGATTCATTTTTAAAAGTCGTATTTGAATGCAGAATACGGGGTTAATGGCAGGATTTTTGGCAAGGTGAATGAACAGAGGGATCTTGGGGTCCACATCCATAGATCCATCAGAGTTGACAGGATTGTAAAGAAGGCGTATGGTGAGTTGACTTTCATTGGGCAGGAGAATTGGGTTTAAGAGCTGCACAGCTATGCTGCAGCTCTATCAAACCCTAGTTGGACCACACGTGGAATATTATGTTCTGTTCTGGTCACCTCCTTACAGGGAAAGATGTGGAAGCTTTGGAGAGGGTGCAGGGGAGATTTACCAAGATGCTGCCTGGGCTGGAGGGCAGGTCTTATGAAGAAACATTGAGGGAGCTAGGGCTATTTTCAGTGGATCGGAGAAGAATGAGAGGTGTCTTGAGAGAGGTGTACAAGATGATGAGATAGATAGAGTGGACACCGAGAGACATTTTCCCAGAGCAGATATGTGTATTATTAGGGGCCATAATTTTCAGGCGATTGCAGGAAGGTATGGGGGATATGTCCGAGAGAGGTTCTTCACACTGAGAGCGGTGGGTGCATGGAATGCGCCGCTGGCAGTGGCGGGGGAGTCGGATACATTCCGGTCATTTAAGCGTCTCTTCGCTTGGCACGTGGGTGATAGTAAAATGTCGGGTATGCAGGGGAACTTGACCTTAGATTAGGATAATAGGTCGGGATAACATTGTGTCAGGATGTAGTGTTCTATGTTCTTCCAAATCACCTTAATATTTTAAAGATTGTTACGGAGACTGAGGATGGCCCAGATGGGTGTCTCGAATCATTGAGATCTTTAGCTGTTCTCCCACTGAGTCCATGTGATATCTTTATCGTGGATGGTGCTTGAAGTACTCCCCAGTGTTAACCCTTTCAGAACCTTATACCCTTATCCAACACCTCAGGCAGGGGAGGGACTGGGGAGAGACTTGAAGAACAGATGGAACCTTGCAGAGAGAAAAACTCTGGGGGAAACAGAATGATTTGGGACAGAGGTAAAGTGGGAGAAAGAGAGGTATCGAGGCAGTCAAAAAAGAGTTGTAGTCAAGGGACTGTGGGAGAGATGGAGAGACTGGGTCGGCAGAAAGAAAGAGATATAGGCAGTGTGAAATGTAGGGGAAAGACAGAGAGCCAGGGGGAGACAAAGGAAGAGTGAGGGAGAGAGAGTGTGGGAGACAGCAACAGTGAGAGGCAGAGAATCAATGAGACACTGAGGGAGAGTGAAAATGAGACAGTGAGAGAGAGAGAGCAGAAACAGACGAAGAGAAAGTGGGAGAACGAGGAGAGAGAGAGAGAGAGAGAGAGAGAGTGGGGGAGAGCCGGAGGCAATAGGAGAAGAAATAGAGAAGCCCACAGAAAGCGAACGGGACATAACAGATACAGAGGGATAGTAAGAGAAGGTTAGAGGGAATAGGACGTGTTATCCCCTGATCTGGCTCAGTAAGGTCATGGGGAAATGACGAAAAAATTCAATGAATTTGGAAAGGAAAGAGAGATTACAGATGGGTCAATAGATAGAAATGTCAGTGAGTTCAAAGATAATTTTTGTGGATTGGAAATTATAGCAGAGTGAAATGAGAGAGTGACGGTGCTGAAGAAAAGGATCTGTTCACAGTCCACACATGGAGACCGGGACAGGAAGCTGGGTGGGAATAAAGGGAAGATATAAGTGTCTTCTGGCATGGTGGTAATGTCCCTATGTCTGAGCTTAGAATTCAAGACCACTGGCACCATAATTTTCTGAACATGTTGATTAAAATAACGAGAAGGGGAAGGGCAGTGTCAAATTCTGTCAGTTCACTGATACAATGCAAAACAGCTGAAATTAAATGTTATATTGGCTTTGATAACCAGAACATCATGGGTACAATGCTGGAGCTCATTGTGACCTTCCATTTCATAACAACACATTGGGAAATAACGTAAAATTTAGTTGTGAGATTGTGTTTATAAATTAACAGAAAATCGGTCCAGGACAGGTTTATTGATGAATTGATCTTGATTATCAATGCACAAGGACAATAAGTTACAGTGAATTATTCATTCAGTTTGGCATCTAATAGACAGGAATACAGTTTCTGTCATTGTGAAATTGGATGTGCTTTAAAGGTGGATGTGAAGTGCTATGTTGCAGACGCAATGCTACTCAACATTAAGCAGAACACAATTTACTTCAAGACGATAGTTAAAATGCCAATAGAGAAAGGAATTTAGAATAACTTAATTTCACAGGAGAACATAACCAAATAATAGATGAAGTACGTATGACTAACGAACTGTTCCAATATAGTGACATCCAATGAACACACACTTTGGCAATAAGGAAAATTCAGACACAGATACTCATATGCAGTTCTCCCAATCCACGAGGGGCAGAAAAAGAAGAAATCAAGTGAAAATTCAGAGAGAAAAGCAGCCAGGAGACATTCACTGAAGCTCCCACCTCTTCTGAGACCACGACAGATTTTGATGTTCCACGGAAATCCTGAACTGACGACATTCTTCTCCAAAACAAACCCGAAGGTGTTTGAAAGAGATAATGGGAACTGCAGATGCTGGAGATTCCAAGATAATAAAATGTGAGGCTGGATGAACACAGCAGGCCAAGCAGCATCTCAGGAGCACAAAAGCTGACGTTTCGGGCCTAGACCCTTCATCAGATGAAGGGTCTAGGCCCGAAACGTCAGCTTTTGTGCTCCTGAGATGCTGCTTGGCCTGCTGTGTTCATCCAGCCTCACATTTTATTATCACCGAAGGTGTTTGAAGCTGTTTATTCAGGGGATCCTCAGTGACTAGCTCTCACTTCTGCCTTACAATCACCCTTCAAGTAAACAAACACGGGAAATAACCTCTTACATTAGCGCAGGTGGTGATTGGGAGAGAGCTCTTGTGGTCATGGTAACGATCTCATATTTAAAGCCTCACTGGGTTTTATTTTTATTCATTCACAGGATGTGGGTGTTGCTGACTGGACCAGCATTCATTGGCCGTCCCGAGTTGCCCTTCAGAAGTTGGTGGTGAGCTGCTTTCTTGAAACACTGCAGCCCTGTGTGCTGGAAGTAGACCCACAATGCTGTAAGGGAGGGAGTGACAGTGAACGAATGACCCTATATTCCCACGGTCAGGATGGGGAGGGGCTTGGAGGGGAGTGTGTAGATGCTGATGTCCCCATGGATCTGCTGCCCTTGTCCTAGGTGTTGCCAGAGTGTGTGGGGTGCAGGATTCTCAATGTCAAAGCAGGGTGCCCCAGGAGATCTCTGCACTGAATCAGTATTCGACCCACGGACTACATGGACCGTGATGGACTGTACAGGAGAGGGGGAACTCCTTTTGAAAGCTCCAGTTTGATGAGGAGAGCTAGCTGTAGGGGAAGGAGAGGTTTTGTGACAATTTCTGCCTTCTCAATGATCCCTGCGGCTCGTAATTGTACCCACTGGGCAATGATAGCAGCGAAGGAGAGCCAGATTCAGTTCCTGTGTGACCATCCACAGCTGATCCTCTAGCTTTAGACCAGTTCTCGCTCCATGCCCCTCTAATTTGTTGCTTTCTACAGAGCCCTATATTCCCAGGACTGTTTGGTGGCCTCGAAACAACTCCTCCAAATCTTTGTTCTCCGTTGCTGCTTCTAATCTTCATTCAAAACAGATTCGATTTCCTGTCCCTCTGATTGAGGGCTTCTCACAAAAAGAGATTGCCTTTCAATCCTTGACCTTGTTGTGAACGCGGTGTACATTCAGCTAAAGCTCCCTTCCCTATTTCACATGATTCTGCGTTTTATGGTTCACCATTCGACTGACTTCACTTGACAATTTCCTACTTCCTGTTGCCAGCTTTATTTCTTTCCCATCCACCAAATTCCTGAGCATGGCACCAGGAAAGCAGCTCACGTTCAGTGCTGCAGAAACTGATCTGATACCCCTGACCAAGAAAAATTCACTTTCACTTCTTTCCCTGCCCTCACGTCCCGGTGGATCTCCTGTCGTGTCTGCCTCACACAAGCAGATCGGTGCATTCAACAGAACATTAAAAATTACTCATTGCAATTAGAATAAGTGGAGTAATTTACCATTTAACCTCCAATCCACTTCATCCTCTGTCCCAGAGCTGTTTCCCTTCTGAGTTGAATGTACTTTGTTCGATTATTTCCAAGTGCTGTGTCTGATTGTTACTGTTCACTGACAACGGGATTTGAGGCCAGGTGTTGTCTCAGATGGCCCATTCGTCTGGAGAGCCCTGGAGGTTGCTCTCTGGTTGCTGGAGGCAGTGAGAGCCCTGCCCTTGTGGGAGGTCCCTGCTTCAGGGCAGGACTCTCCTCAATCACTGGGAAATCCAAAGATAATCCGTTCAGGAGCAGACAAACTGTGGTCAACATCATTTAACAATGATCAGAATTTAAGTTGTTTCATCTATGATGGTGAGCCATTTCTCTGAATTGACAGATTGTCAAATACACATAAAGCTCACATTCTTTGCAGGTTTCGATATTTTTAATGATTACACAGTAACTCTCAGCTAGCGCATGCAAATGGTCAAAGGAGATTTCAATTTTATGTTTTTATCTCATTTGTGATGCTAATTACAGGCAAGTTTTCAATTTCACCTGAAACCACTCTCAAACAAAATTCTTTTTTTAATTCATCTGAACTTGGAATGTTTAAAATTCAAACATCTTTGTGTTTATTTGTTTGGTTATTGATTCTGCATATTTGTTTTGTCTGTTTGTTTATTTACCTGTTTATTTGTTTATTCACTTGTTTGTTTGTTTGTTTATTCATTTTTCTATTTATTTACTGTCACATGTACTGGGGATATGTATTTGTTACAAATACAGTGAAAAGTGTTGTATAATGTTACCGCTCACCGGCATCATCTTAAAGCACAGAAATAAACCAAGACATGAAAAAACTAACTAAAAACCAAAGAGTTACATTTCAAGGTGCACCATGACAGTCCCTCCTGTTAAGTGCTGAGCCATGGGTGTGGATTTGGGATCTCCCTCTGTGATGCTGGGATCAACACCAGCACAATTTAAAATGCTCCGGCTCGAACCCCGGGTGTGGGTCTCCCGGTGTTACTGTGGTGGGGGTGGGGAGTGCTGCAGGTGTAGCATTGCCACCAGCGACTGCCGGTATGACTCCGGCAGCCTGCAGGGGGCAGCAATTCCTCCTCATGTGCCCCACCCCTCGGCACAGGTGACACCACATGCCGTCTACCACCCAGAAGGTGCAATAGGCTGCCCCCTCATGGAGCACAGTAAAGGTGTCGCTCTGTGACCTCCTCCTGGGCCAAGCAAATAAAGTCCTGGTGCTGGATGGAGTAGATGTGCTTCAGGTCAGGTCGTTCAGCCCGAGTGGGATAGGAGCAACCACTGACTGGATTTCACCCAGCGGCTGTAAATGGGGGAGGCGGAGCTCACGGACAATGAGGGGGAAAGACATTGGAAATCATTTCCTTCTCGGTTGTGACCCCCACAGATTCAGCTGGGAGATACGCCCCATCAACAGTGGGACCCTTCTCTTGGGTCATGTACAGACCCCATCCCACTCCCGGCACAGACCGAAGGAAGAGCACGGCATTCTCAGACATCTTTGCAGCAGCGATGATGGCTAATGGGTAAACTGCACTAACTATGGCCTTCGTGCAGGGCCCAATGGTCATATCAGGGTGGGAATAAGCTTTTACCCCCAGGCCCTTTGTCAGGAGCCTGAAGGGGTCTGAGCTGCAGTCAGGGCAGAAGCTGGAGGCTGTTTCTCGAAGCCTGCCTTCAAAGTTAGGACAGTGCCTTCTCCCAGACCTTTGGATGGTGGGTGATATGGTGCTGTCTGAATGCCATTCGACTTCAGGAAATACTCAAACTCTCTGCTGGGAAATGATGGCCCGGTGTCTGTGACTGACGCATCTGGGAGCTGTTGTATTGCACAAGATGCTGCCAAGGTTTCAATCATCATCCCCGTGTGTGAGGAATGAACTCTTATCATGTGCACAGTTGGATAATGTCAGCGGTGAGCAGAAGGTGTGCAGGAAGTTTAAAGGCAGAATGGACTCTTCTTGTTGTCGTCCCACGGGTGGTGTATCCTCATGGACGGTGTTCCAATTTGTAATTGTATCCACTTAGCATTAGAGCCCACTGCTGAATGTGACCTGAAGCTATGGGCGACACAGCACTGACCTCCTTAATTAACCCGAGCAGGGGCTTGTGGTCTGTTACTGTTCCAAATTTACATCCATTAACATTTTGATGGAACATTCTCACACCCAACATGATTACCAAACCTTCCTTCTCTAACTGGGTGTATATTTGGTCGGCATCAGCCAAAGTCTGGGATGCATATGCTATCGGGCGTTTCTCTCCACTGGGCAACCAGTGAGACAACATTATCCCGATACCGTATGGGGAGGCATTCCATGTCAGCACCAGATCTCGATGGGTTCGGAGTGAGCCATCCCCTAAGATGATGGGAGCTGCTTCTTCACCTCTGTAAAGGCTACTTCTAGGCTACGAGATCATTTACAAGGCTGGTCATTTTGCAAAAGCAAATGTAAAGGTACCAGGATGAAAGCCAGGTTATGTGTGAACTTTCTGTAATAATTCCCCACTCCGAGGAAAGACCTCAGCTCCAAAACAGATGTGGGAGCCAGGGGTCCTTTGATTGATCCTCTCCTGTTTTTCGAACAGGTATAACGAGGCCTGTCCGACTCTGAGCACAAGTAGGTCTCCAAATGTTTCTTGACAACATGTGGATTGAATCGAACTGGCTGAACACTGGTATCTGTCTTTGCTGTGGACCACTGGAGGAGGCTGAGATGGATCATCCACTTGACACTTCTGGATGAAGATTGTTCTGAATTCTTCAGCTTTATCTTTTGCACTAATGCACGTGGCTCTTCCATCATCGAGGATGTGGATATTTCTGGAACTTCCTCTTCCAGGAAGTTGTTTAATTGTTCACCACCATTCATGACTGGATGTGGCAGGACTGTACATTTCAGATCTCATCCATTTGCTGAGGTGTCTCTAAGCTGTGCCTATCACTTGCTGCTTTTGCTGTTTGGTTTTGCCAGGAATCCTGTTTGGTAGCTTCACCAAGTTGCCACCTTATCTCCAGGCCTGCCTCGTGTTGTGTCTGACAGTCCCTCCTGCACAAAACATTGAACCAGTGTTGATCACCTGGTTTGATGGTTATGGTTGAGTTGGGGATATCCAGGACCTTGAGGTTACAGATTGTGCTGGAGAACAATTCTGCTGATGTTGATTGCCCACAGCACCTCATGGGTGCCCCAACTTGAACTGCGAGCTCTGTTCAAAGTGTCCCATTTGACACGGTGATGGTGCCACACAACACGATTCTCAATGTGAAGGTGGGACTTTGTCTCCACAAGGTCTGTGCAGCGGTCGCTCTTACCCATACTGTCATGGACAGGTACATCTGCAGCCGGCAGATTGGTGAGGATGAGGTCAATTATGTTTTTCCCTCTTTCTGTATCTCTGACCACCTGCCGCAGACCCAGCCTAGCAGCTGTACCCTTTAGAACCCGACCAGCTCGATCTGTAGCGATGCTGTCGAGTCACTCTTGGCGATGGACATTGAAATCCCCCACCCAGAGGATATTTTCTGTGCTTCCCATCCTCAGTGCTTCCTCCAAGTGTTGTTCATTGTGGAGGAGGATTGATGGACCAGCTGAGGGAGGACGGTACGTGGTAATCAGCAGGAGGTTTCCTTACCCATGAGACCTCATGGGGACAGTGTTAATGTTGGGGATTCCCAGGGAAACTCGCTCCCGACTGGATATCACTGTGCTGCCACCTCTGCTGGATCTGTACTGCCTGTTGGTCAGGACATACCCAGGGATGGTGATGCTGCTGTCTGGGACATTGTCTGTAAGGTATGATACAGTGAGTATGACTGGGTCAGGCTGTCACTTGTTCAGTCTGTGATACAGCTCTCCCAATTTTGACACTAGCCCCCGGATGTCAGTGAGGAGGACTGTGCAGGGGCGACAGGGCTGTTTCTGTCTCTGTCTATTTCAGTGCCCAGGTGGCCTGTCTGGTTCCATTTGTTTGTTGAGACTTTGTCCTGATTGATACGACTGCACGGCCTGCTGGGCTATTTCAGAGGGCAGGTGAGAATCAACCACCTCGCTGTGGGACTGGAGTCACATGTAGACTAGACCGGGTGAGGATGGCAGATTTCCTTCCCTGAATGAGTTTTTTTAAGCAAATGGGTTTTTCAGATAATCGGCAATGGTTTCATAATCATGAGAAGGTTCTTACTTTCAGATTTCTTTAAGTGATTTCAATTGACACCACCTGCTGTGATGGGACTCGAACCCGAATCTGTGGAACATTAGCTGAGTTTCTGGATTAATTGTCTATCGATAATACCAGGAGGTCAGAGCCTCCCCTTTGACCATTCAGCATGTGCTGTAAGGAAAAGGCATTTATTCTGCTGCTGCATCAAAGGTGAATGAGGAAAATAAAAGCTGATATAATGTTCTGCTTTATTGTGCGGGGGAATTGAATACAAGGGCTGGGAGGTTATGAATGAGCTAGACAGGAGTCTTGTCTGGCTGGATGTGGAAAGGAGATTTCCTCTTGTGTGAGATTTGGAGAAGAAGGGGTCAGAGTTTAAACATAAGTGGGTAACTTATTTAAAACAAAGATAAAGATTGATTTTCTCTCTCAGAGCATTGTGAACCCCTTCCTCAATATGCAGAGGCAGAACATTTGATTATGTGGACAGCAGAGGGAGATAGCTTCCTGATGACCAACGGGATGAAAGATTATCGGGATTGGCAGAAATGTAGAATTGAGGTTAAAATCCGATCAGCCATTTTGTTATTGAATGGGGTGCATGCTTGAAGGGCCGAGTGGTCTATCCTTGTCCCTTTTCCGCATGTTTCTCCATTTTTTTGGGTACTTTGATGACACACTCAGTGACATTTGGCCTTGATGTCAAGTGCAGAGACTCTCACCTCATCTCTGGAATTCATTTCTTCTGTCCACATTTGGACGAAGCCTGTAATGAGGAACAGGAGGTGAGTGGCCTTGGTGGAACCAAAACTGAGCGTCTGGGAGCAGGTTATTCCTTTGTGATTGCTTCTTGATCGCACTGTCGTTGTCTCCTTCCCTTACTCTGCTGCTGCACTTCATCAGTCAGTCATTGGCTGGTGGGATTGGTCCTGCTTTCTGTGGACAGGACATACCTGGGTAATTTTCCATCTTGTCGGGTAGATGCCAGTGTTGTAACTGTAGTGGAACAGCTTGGTAAGGGGTGTGGAATCAGACCTGGTTCCTGTTCACCATCATTACCCAGTGACCCTGGGTGAATTTTGAAGGAATCAGACTCAGATCCTACTCTTTGTCTCCCCATCACACTCTATCACTGGGACATAATAATCAGTCAATGTTTCCCATTTGATCTCTGCTGAGGGTGACTTTTGGGTCATTCCTTCTCCATCTGATATGTATGTTTCTGAAAAAGACATTTCCGTCCATGTTCAGCTGCATGGAACATGTACAGCTCCCGTGCCTGAGGAAGAATGAATGGAGCTGACCACTGTGCACACAGCAGTGAGCATCCCTACTCTGACTGAATAATGAAGGGAAAGTTATTGATGAAGAATCTGATGCTGGTTGGGCCAAGAGGACGATCCTGGGGAACTCATGTAGACTATTCCTCTGATGGCAGGGCTGATGTGTGAAGAGGGACTGGATCTGTGCGGCTAACGTTCACTGAGTTTAGAAGAATGAAGGGGTTCTCAAAGAAACATATAAAATTCCAACAGCACTCAACAGAGTGAATGGAGAAAGATTGGTCCTCATGACCAGGGAGTTCAGAATCAGGGGATACAAACTAAGGATATGAGGAAGGCCAATTAAGACTGAGATGAGGTGAAATTTCTTCACCCAGAGTGTGTTAAACCCTTCAAAAAGCTGGCACATTCATTGCCTTTTAGCGAGTTTGTGATCTTCTTGTTCCATGTTTCCAGCATTTTCAGTGTTTATTAATGATCATCTGGCCTTGAGTCATCTTACTCCACACGGGAAGTAGAAAGTGTTTTGGAGACCTTTTATCCTGCAGCAAGGTGAGTGAGAGTTCCCTGATAGACAGCAGCCAGACAATGCAGCATGGAGCATGTTAGAGTGATGGTCCTGGGGAGAGTTACCTTGTCACAGGGACACTGGGAGTGGGTGCACAGACGGGAGACTATTCAGTCAGAGTAGGGCTGCTCAACGCTGTGAGCGCAGTGGTCAGCTCCATTCATTTCTCCTCAGGAACGGGAGCTGTACATGATCCTGTACACTGTCCGTCTGAAACAGTCCCAGGACAGGGATAACACAGGGTTTGATACAGAGTAAAGTTCCCTCGACACTGTCCCGATCAAACATTCCCAGGGCAGGGATAGCACAGGGTTCAATCTCGGCTCTTATAATAATTAATAATTTGACCAGAGGTGAGTGACCTGGGGAGAGTGACCCAGAGGGATAGTGATCCGGGAAAAGTTGCACAGACGAGAATAACCCATGGAGAGAGTGTCGTGGGGTGGTCATTCCCAATTCTCTGTTTAAAACACCAGGAGATGTGGAGAACTCCTCAAGGCATTAAACTTTTATTTGCAAATAAAAGCTGTGAGAATCGGAAAAATGGTTTCCCGACTGCCCCCGACTCTGGGGCTCGCCACTTTTGCACTTTTCTAGTTACCGTGCTTATCTGGTGTCATTAGCATAACCAACCACATTAGCTATTAATGTCATTCTGAACGAATCATCTTCGGCCACAATGGTCTTCTACTCTACACTGAACCTATCACATCATGCCCCAGTTGTCTTTAACATAATGCTCATGTATCATGTGATTTGACGAACCGAACACAATATGCTACAGTTTTTTTCAGCCTGTACTCATCCGTTGCTCATCTGTAAAATGATCCTATCTATTGCTCCATTAATTTAATGGCACACTGTCATATCAATTTCCATAAGAATGACCTGGGGCACAGTGAACTGGGGCAATGTGCCTGAGCAGAGTGAGATGGGCATCCTGGAAGAATGGGTGTCGCTGCCTCTGGGAAAGTGTAAACTCTCACCCTCTCCCTGTCCTCACACTCCCTCCTCGACTATCGCCCTCCTTCATGCCCATCATGTATACTCATATACTATGAATCTCTCTCCTTCCTGCTCACCGTCTTGCCTGCCCTCTCTCACCCTCCCTCCTGCACTCTGACCTTCCTTCTGCCCACTCACACTCCCTCCTTCCCACTCACCCTCCCTCCAGCCCATTCACACACACGAGCACTATTACTCCCTTTAATTCCCGCTAACCCTTGTGCTCGATGCTTTCTTCAATCCCTCATTGTCTTACACTCTCTGCATTCACCAGCACCCTCTCCATCTTGTTTCATTCCCATTCCCTGCTCCTTCTCCATCTGTGTCCCAGAAAGAATCCTTTGGGAAGGAGTTCAGAATGGGAAGTACTTGCTGGCAGTGAGCTTACTGAATGGGCTGGAGCACTAGTGATAAACAACTGACCTTACCCAATCAGATTCTGGAGACCATCCCGGCCCAGAGTGTACTACACCATCGAGAACATTCCAGATCCACATTTACAATCCGCCCAAATTATTATAAGAGCCGAGATTGAACCCTGTGCTATCCCTGCCCTGGGAATGTTTGATCGGGACAGTGTCGAGGGAACTTTACTCTGTATCAAACCCTGTGTTATCCCTGTCCTGGGACTGTTTCAGACGGACAGTGTAGGGGCTGTTTTACTCCATATCTAACCCCACGCTATCCCTGTCCGGGGAGTATTTGATCTGGACAGTGTTTGCGGGGTCCTGGGATTCGGTAATTCCATGCTTTACCTTTAGAGGGTGCTCTCGAGCTCCAGTCTGAGTTTCAAGACAGTTTGTGTGTTTTATGTTTCTCTGATTCTTCATGAATCGTAACATCTTTTATTCATTCTTTCCATTCTTTATTCCCCGTGGGCTCATGATTCGGATCAGAAATGTGATTGCAGAATAATCTGGTCAGCAGTGGGAGCCTGAAATGAGCAACGTTCATGACTGGCCGTTGACACCAATAGGCCTCTCCCCAAGAGAGGATCCAATGGGATGTGGGAATGAAAAAGTTTTCTCAGCTTCGAGTACGGTTTGGATCTTGACTCAAGGTGGTTCTTCTGAGTCAAAGGGTGTTTCTGCACAGATTCTGGTCTCTATTTGACTTCCCATGACTTGTTTCTGCCTTGTCATCAATTCCACACTCACCCTGTATCTTTCTCACAATGAAAAGAGCTCAGTCCATCAGAGTCTCCTCTGACCCTCACCCCTTCAAACAACTGCACTCCCTCACACACTTGTCTCTGAACTTGGAGAACAGTTCGATGGTGTTTCAGACTGAGCTACCAGCCTGCATCAGCATTGACCCACTGTCAGATTTGTGACTTCATCTCCAGGCGCCTCTGACTGTCTCTGTATTCTTTGTGTGTCTCAGTGTCAGGCTTTGTTGTTCACCATCTGATTCGGTTGGACTATCCTGCAATCATATTGGATGGGAAAAATAACATTTTTCCAATATAAAGGAATGGAAGAGTTAAATGGGGAATCATTCATTCTCCTGCTCACAACAGGAAACAACACACATTCATGTGCTGCAAGCAGTGCAGCATGGAAACAGAACCTTCAGCCCAACTCGTTCATGCTGACCAGATACCCCAAATTAATCTGGTTATATTTTCCAGCATTTGACCCAGATCCCTCTGAACCCTTCCTGGTCATCTACCCATCCAGATGCTTTTTCGATGTTTTCCCAGCCTTCACCACTTCCTCTGGCAGCTCATTCCATGCATTCACCAGCCTCTGTGTGAAAACGTTGCCGCTTTGGTCCCTTGTAACATTTTCCCTCTCATCTTGAACGGATTCTCTGTAGTTTTGGAAACCCTACCCTGTGCAAAACACCGAAACTATTCACTCTATCCATGACTCTCATGATTTTATAAATCTCTATGAGGTCACCCCGTCCCGCTCCAGGGAAAATAACTCCAGCATATTCAGCCTTTCCCTATTCCTCAAACTGTCCAACCCTGACAACATCCTTGTACATCTTTCCTGAACCCTTCACAACATCCTTCCTGTGGCAGGAAGAGCAGAATTGCACACAGTATTCTAATAGTGGCCGAGCCAATGTCATGTACAGCCACAACATGACATCCCAACTCATATACTCAATGCTCAATGCACTGACCAATAAAGGCAGACATACCAAACGCCTTCTTCACCGTCCTATCGACCTGTGACTCCACTTTGGAACTACAGGCCCACACTCCAAGATCTATCTGTCCAGCACCTCGCCCCAGGACCGTACCATTGAGAACATAAGTCCTCCCCTGATTTGTCCTTCAAAAATGCTGTAACTCACATTGATCAAAATTCTTCTTCATTTGCATCCAAATGATTTATGTAATTGACAAAAAGCAGCGGACCCAACACTGATCCCTGTGGCACACCACTGGTCACAGGCTTCCCATCTGAAAATCAAACCTCCACCATTACCCTCTGTCTTCTACATTCGAGCCAGTTCTGCACCAAATGGCGAGAGTCCCTGTATTCCATGTGATCTAACGCTCTATCATGCGGAATCTTGTTGAATGTCTGACTGAAGTCCATAGAGATCATGTCCACCACTCTGTCTGCATCAATCCTCTTTGGTACTTCCTCAAAAAGCTCAATCAAGTTTGTGAAACATGATTTCCCGCACACAAAGCCCCTGTCTTTACCAGTCACTCTCTTCCTGGTCACTGTCCCCCAGTCACTCTCCCACTGGTCAGTCTCTCCAGGTCTCTCTCCACAGGTCACTTTGCCTGGTCTGTCCCCACTTCCCTACCCCAGTCTCCCTGTGACAAGGTGACTCCCCGCAGGAGCATCGCTGTGGCATGTTGCATGTTGGGCATGAGGGCAGAAGGGAGGGTGAGAGGGCAGCAGGGTGAGGGAGAGTGCCGAAGGGAGGGCGAGACGGCCGGAAGCAGGGTGAGTCGGAGGAAGGAGAGTGAGAAGCTGGAGAGTGGGTGTGAGGGCACACTCTCCCAGAGGCAGCCGCCCCACTCTTCCGCGGTCCCTTCTGCCTCTATTCAGGCCCACTCCACCTGGGTCACTCTCCTCCTCCCACTCCCACCCTGGGTCACTCTCCCTGGGTCACTTTCTTCATGTCACCCTGCACCGAATCACTCTCTCCAAGTCACCCTCCCACGAATTGCTATACCTCCGAACCACTCTCCCCCCAAATCACTCTCCTCAGGTCAGATGCAACCGGATCACTCTCTCTTGTTCAGTCAGAGTTCAGCTCTCTGTCCCCTGCCGGGTCCCTCTCTCCTGGATAACTGTCCCCAGATCAGTCTCCCCCAGGTCGCGCCCCGGGTCAGTCTCGCCGAGTGTATCCAGCTCTAACATGCTGCATTGTCTGGCTGCTGTCTATCAGGGAACTCTCATTCACCTTGCTGCAGGACAAAAGGTCTCTGAAACACTTTCTACTTCCCATGTGGAGTCCCACCCAAGTTCAGATGATCAATAATAAACACCTAACATGTTGCAAACACAAAAAAAGCCTGTCAGAAACATCCCAAAAGACAGTTAATTAGCCAACTCTGTGAGCTCCCCCAGAACTGGAAAAAGATGTTGAAGGAATGGGTTTAGAGGAAGGACCCGTCATCCCTCCCACACACCCAAACACCCTCCTTCAAACCCATCCCCATCATCTTGCTCAGTCTTCCACCTGCATCTTCCTGCTTGGCTCCCGTCCTCCCTCCTTCACCCCCTCCCACCCAATTTACACCAAACCTGCTCCATCATCCCTGTCAGCCCCTTCTTTCCAAAAACCGTCTTTCATTCCCGATCTCCCATCCATTCCTCTCCTTCACCTCATTCCTGACCATCCTGGTGCCCGCTCAGATGGAAAAATAGAGATAAGAAACCGAGTGGAACATTTGGAAATGAACACACTGCTTATACTGCAGTAGCATTTGAAGAACACAAGAGAACTCAAAACAGGATGAGTCTTTCCCAATGATGACAGATTTCCCTTCCAGCCAGTCAACCCAGCTCCACGACATCTCAGCAGGAATTCTTCAGGGGTGTATCCTGCTCTAACCATCTTCAGATGTTTGCGCAATGACCGTCCCTTCATCATAAGGACAGGAATGGGTTAGAACCGGACGTGGAATAGCTTTATAAATACTCATGCTACAATAGCAGGTCAGAGGCAGGGAATTCTGTGGCAAGTAACTCTCCTCCTGCCTCCCCAAAGCCTGTCCACCAACAACAGTCAAGGAATTTGACACCATTCAGGATAATGCAATCTTGGTTGGGCAACAAATCCACCATCTTTAAAATTACTCGCCCTCCATAGGGCAGCAGCGTGTCCCATCTACAATATCCCTTGGTGAGACCAACTCACTGAAACTCTGTCTGCACAAGACCCAGAAGAGCATCAGCAGATAGGAGGGACTGCAGCATGAGGCTGTGAACAAGTTGCACAGAACGATTTTGATCACCACCAACTCAGGTACTGTCTCTCTGTTCTGCGCAGACAACACTCACTCTCACCTTGAAGAAATCTCATTCTTTTTTCATTCAGCAGTTGTGATAAGCAGTGATATTTAATCAATAAATCAGAGACATTTCACAAGCGACCCAGCCTCCCTGTGACTCTCACAAACCAGTGGAAGCATCGAGGAAAAGACAAGCCAGGGACAAACTGTCAGAATTAGCAAGAAGCAACTCAACAGACTCTGGGAACAAATACTCCTGAACTGGTCTTTCCAGATTTTCCCGTCTGTCAAAGCTATTTTCCCCCTGTCTGTACATCTGTCTGTCTCATGGTGGAGAGTTTCTCAGCATATCAGGGTTTTCGTGATAAATAGTAATTCATGTGGAGCATTGAATCCTGGACCATGTTTTTGACTAACCTCAATCTAAAAATCAGCTCGCTTGGGGAATATTGAGCACTCATTTCAAAATCTTTAATGACCTTGTGAGGAACCCAAGAAGAGCAGGGCTGTATTTCTATGAGGATACCACAGTGAGTGGTGACACACTTTTGTTGGATTAAAACCCTGGAACTCCCTTCCTCACGGCACTGTGAGTCTTCCTTCATCACATCGTTTGAAGCAGTACAACAGGCAACTCAAAGTCAGCCTCACTGGGATCGGACAGCTACAGGGTGAGGTTTGAGGATGTTTTCCTTGGGACAAGGAAAATCAAGGAGAGATTTAATTGAGGGGCATGCAATTGTTGTAGTTTTGGACAAGGATGAGAAAGGAAAGATTTTCTATTATTTGGTGATACAACAACAAAGGGTTACAGGTTTAGTTTTGGGGCCGAGGTACAGGGGAATCTGAGGAAGGTCATTTTCCATCAGCAGTCGATGCTGCAGTAGCACTGACTGACCACTAGGGGAATGGAAGCAGAAACAATTAATCAATCAGAAACCAATAGGACGGGTCCTTAAAGGGAATAAATTGGGAAGGTTCTGAGGAGAGAGTTGGGGAAGAGGACAAAAAATGTTGGTCTGAAGTGAGCCAGCAATGAGGTGATGGACCGAATAGCTACCTTCCATTGCACAGTGACTTGCTGGTTCAGATATTTACACAAGGCTGTGTGATCCATTTTCAATATTTCCTCAAACATTGCATTCACAAAGAATCCAAGCAGAAGAGGAGCTCATGAAGGGTTCCTGTGATCACTCCCTGAGGAGACCGTTTTAGCAACAAACAGGTTTCCACTTTCTCCATCCGTTGTTTCAGCGAAACCAGATTTGCTGAAAGAATCAATGAAAGCGTTGGTCCGTTTCCAAACAACAAACATTGTGGAAGGAGATTTTCTGTTCTCACAGCACTGGAGACAATGTGGAGATCCTATTGTAACTGAAGAATAATTGACAAGTGTCTTTGAGAAACATCAGCTGAAGGAGAGGCTGACTCTGTTGAGACAGCATTTCACTGAGAGCACCATCATTCCAATTTATCTCATCTCGAGCTGATTCTATGGAACTGAACAAGCTGTGTCTGTATCACAGATATCAGGGAGAGAGAGGGACTGACCCCACTGTGTCTGTATCACTCACACTACAAAGAATTTGTTGTTGAAAATGGTAAAGAGGAGTTCCCTTTTCTCGGTTATTTACATTCTTTCAGTCATTTGATGATGTTGATGATTCGTGCAAATGGATACATCACCACATTCTTCATCTCCTCCCTGAACTTAGTCTGGGTCACAGCATAAATAGCAATGTTTGTGCAGCAACTCAGGAGCTGGAACAAGAATCCCATTTCTCCGAAAGCGATGTTTATGTACGGAGTTACAACTGAAATTGTCATCATGCATCTGCATATTGAAGACACCATGAACACTGCCCACAACAGGATGAAATTTCCAGATATAACAAAAAGTAAAATGATGGATTTCCTTCGACTTTCCATCTCTGTGTCTCTGGGGCTCTCTCCACTTCTATGAGCTCGGAGTCTCCTGCGGGCTCTGCTGGTCATTAAAATGTGTCTGATAGTCAAAACATTCAGCAGCAGGATCAGAATAAATGGGACTCCCGGGGTGAGAATGTAGTGAAGGAACTCAATTTCTCCCCAAGCTTCTGACATCCGAGCCTCCCGTGTGATTTGACAAAACCCGGGATCATTCACCAGCGCACACCAGCCTGTCAGCCTGAAATACCGGAAAACATTCTTTGAACAGCTCAACACTGTCACTGTTCCCAGAACCAGAGCTGCCGTTCTCTCTGTGCAATATTTAGTTTTCAGCTTCTGGCAACAAATGGCCACAAATCGATCAAAGGTGAAAGTGACAGTGAACCAGACTGAACAGTCAGTGGCTGCATAAAGCAGGACAGCATGGATATTACAAACAGGGACAGAATACAGGAAAAAAACCCTTCCCAAAAAACAACTGGAATATGCCTCAGTATCAGGTCGAAGATTATAACCAATAGATCCATCACAGCCATGGCCATCAGGTAGCGAGTGACACATTTAGAGAGTCCACACTTTCCCTGAGACAATATTACAATTGTCAGTAAATTTACGGTGAGAAAAGGAAATAAATAAAATTATTGCACATCATTTTGGGAGTAAAATGAGCTCATTACATTTCAGACAGTTTAAAATTTGTCTTAATATTCAAGTATTTAGTGACGTCTTTATCCATCGGAGAGAGATAGTTCATAAGATAAGCAAAGACCATGAAACAATATAATAAAATGTGAGGCTGGATGAACACAGCAGGCCAAGCAGCATCTCAGGAGCACAAAAGCTGACGTTTCGGGCCTAGACCCTTCATCAGAGAGGGGGATGGGGGGAGGGAACTGGAATAAATAGGGAGAGAGGGGGAGGCGGACCGAAGATGGAGAGTAAAGAAGATAGGTGGAGAAGGTGTGGGTGGGGAGGTAGGGAGGGGATAGGTCAGTCCAGGGAAGACGGACAGGTCAAGGAGGTGGGATGAGGTTAGTAGGTAGCTGGGGGTGCGGCTTGGGGTGGGAGGAAGGGATGGGTGAGAGGAAGAACCGGTTAGGGAGGCAGAGACAGGTTGGACTGGTTTTGGGATGCAGTGGGTGGGGGGGAAGAGCTGGGCTGGTTGTGTGGTGCAGTGGGGGGAGGGGATGAACTGGGCTGGTTTAGGGATGCAGTGGGGGAAGGGGAGATTTTGAAACTGGTGAAGTCCACATTGATACCATATGGCTGCAGGGTTCCCAGGCGGAATATGAGTTGCTGTTCCTGCAACCTTCGGGTGGCATCATTGTGGCAGTGCAGGAGGCCCATGATGGACATGTCATCAAGAGAATGGGAGGGGGAGTGGAAATGGTTTGCGACTGGGAGGTGCAGTTGTTTGTTGCGAACTGAGCGGAGGTGTTCTGCAAAGCGGTCCCCAAGCCTCCGCTTGGTTTCCCCAATGTAGAGAAAGCCGCACCGGGTACAGTGGATGCAGTATACCACATTGGCAGATGTGCAGGTGAACCTCTGCTTAATGTGGAATGTCATCTTGGGGCCTGGGATGGGGGTGAGGGAGGAGGTGTGGGGACAAGTGTAGCATTTCCTGCGGTTGCAGGGGAAGGTGCCGGGTGTGGTGGGGTTGGAGGGCAGTGTGGAGCGAACAAGGGAGTCACGGAGAGAGTGGTCTCTCCGGAAAGCAGACAGGGGTGGGGATGGAAAAATGTCTTGGGTGGTGGGGTCGGATTGTAAATGGCGGAAGTGTCGGAGGATAATGCGTTGTATCCGGAGGTTGGTAGGGTGGTGTGTGAGAACGAGGGGGATCCTCTTGGGGCGGTTGTGGCGGGGGCGGGGTGTGAGGGATGTGTCGCGGGAAATGCGGGAGACGCGGTCAAGGGCGTTCTCAATCACCGTGGGGGGGAAGTTGCGGTCCTTAAAGAACTTGGACATCTGGGATGTGCGGGAGTGGAATGTCTTATCGTGGGAGCAGATGCGGCGGAGGCGGAGGAATTGGGAATAGGGGATGGAATTTTTGCAGGAGGGTGGGTGGGAGGAGGTGTATTCTAGGTAGCTGTGGGAGTCGGTGGGCTTGAAATGGACATCAGTTACAAGCTGGTTGCCTGAGATGGAGACTGAGAGGTCCAGGAAGGTGAGGGATGTGCTGGAGATGGCCCAGGTGAACTGAAGGTTGGGGTGGAAGGTGTTGGTGAAGTGGATGAACTGTTCGAGCTCCTCTGGGGAGCAAGAGGCGGCGCCGATACAGTCATCAATGTACCGGAGGAAGAGGTGGGGTTTGGGGCCTGTGTAGGTGCGGAAGATGGACTGTTCCACGTAACCTACAAAGAGGCAGGCATAGCTGGGGCCCATGCGGGTGCCCATGGCCACCCCCTTAGTCTGTAGGAAGTGGGAGGAGTCAAAAGAGAAGTTGTTGAGTGTGAGGACGAGTTCCGCTAGGCGGATGAGAGTGTCGGTGGAGGGGGCCTGGTCGGGCCTGCGGGACAGGAAGAAGCGGAGGGCCTTGAGGCCATCTCCATGCGGAATGCAGGTGTACAGGGACTGGACGTCCATGGTGAATATGAGGTGTTGGGGGCCAGGGAATTGGAAGTCCTGGAGGAGGTGGAGGGCGTGGGTGGTGTCACGGACATAGGTGGGGAGTTCCTGGACCAAGGGGGCGAAAATGGAGTCCAGATAGGTGGAGATGAGTTCGGTGGGGCAGGAGCAGGCTGAGACGATGGGTCGACCAGGGCAGGCAGGTTTGTGGATTTTGGGAAGGAGATAGAAATGGGCCGTGCGGGGTTGGGGAACAATGAGGTTGGAGGCTGTGGGTGGGGGGTCCCCTGAGGTGATGAGGTCATGAATGGCGTTGGAGATGATGGTTTGGTGCTCGGGTGTGGGGTCATGATCGAGGAGGCGGTAGGAGGTGGTGTCGGAGAGTTGGCGTCTGGCCTCGGCGATGTAGAGGTCAGTACGCCATACTACCACTGCGCCACCCTTGTCTGCGGGTTTGATGGTGAGGTTGGGGTTGGAGCGGAGGGAGCGGAGGGCTGCCCGTTCTGCGGGGGAGAGGTTGGAGTGGGTGAGAGGGGTGGAGAGGTTGAGGCGGTTAATGTCTCGACGGCAGTTGGAGATGAAGAGGTCGAGGGAGGGTAGGAGGCCTGGGGGTGGTGTCCAGGAGGAGGACTTGTGTTGGAAGCGGGTGAAGGGGTCAGTGGAAGGAGGGTTGGGTTCCCGGTTGAAGAAGTAGGCATGCAGGCGAAGACGGCAGAAAAACTGCTCTGTGTCCGACCGTGACTGGTATTCGTTGATGTGTGGTTGTAGGGGGACAAAGGTGAGCCCCTTGCTCAGGACTGACCGTTCGTCCTCAGTCAGTGGGAGGTCTGGGGGGATGGTGAAGATTCGGCAGGGCTCAGGGTGGCTGTCTCCTCTGGGGTTGCAGGCTGTGGAGGTTGTGGGCGGAGCGATGATGTCGTCGGCTGTGGGCGGGGTTCCGTCGGCCGTGGGCGGGGTTCCGTCGGCGTCGACCGTGGGCGGGGTTCCGTCGGCGTCGACCGTGGGCGGGGTTCCGTCGGCGGTGGGAGGATCGGGGTGGGCGGCAGCAGCTGAGGTGAGGGTGGTGTGTGGGCTGTAGTACCTGGACGTGGAGGTGGTGACTGCAGCAGCGGTTCCGGAAGTTCTGTGGCTGGCGGAGGCCGATGTGACGTCATCGGTGGGGTCTCCGGCCGTGTCCTCATGGTCAATGGCGGCGGGTGCATGGTGGGGGAGGGGCAGGGACAGAGTCGGGATTTGGGAGGCCCAGGAATCCTCTTGTGGGTGGCAGGGGCCCATGAGTTGGTTGTACTTACGATTTTTGGTGTCCAGTAAAGCTGAGTGGAACTGGGTGTTCAGTCTGTGGATCCTGCGGAGGATAAAAAACAGCAGGGGTCCTTTGCAGGTCTGGGAGAGGGAGGCTCTGAGCTGGGGCAGGCTGGATTGCAGTGCCTGGAGGTGCCGGCGCATGGCTGCGAGTGTCTGTTTCAGGACTCGCAGGGAGAACCGCTTCTGAAGGGTCTGAATGTGAGGCTGGATGAACACAGCAGGCCAAGCAGCATCTCAGGATCTCCATTCTCTTGATGACATGTCCATCATGGGCCTCCTGCACTGCCACAATGATGCCACCCGAAGGTTGCAGGAACAGCAACTCATATTCCGCCTGGGAACCCTGCAGCCATATGGTATCAATGTGGACTTCACCAGTTTCAAAATCTCCCCTTCCCCCACTGCATCCCTAAACCAGCCCAGTTCATCCCCTCCCCCCACTGCACCACACAACCAGCCCAGCTCTTCCCCCCCACCCACTGCATCCCAAAACCAGTCCAACCTGTCTCTGCCTCCCTAACCGGTTCTTCCTCTCACCCATCCCTTCCTCCCACCCCAAGCCGCACCCCCAGCTACCTACTAACCTCATCCCACCTCCTTGACCTGTCCGTCTTCCCTGGACTGACCTATCCCCTCCCTACCTCCCCACCCACACCTTCTCCACCTATCTTCTTTACTCTCCATCTTCGGTCCGCCTCCCCCTCTCTCCCTATTTATTCCAGTTCCCTCCCCCCATCCCCCTCTCTGATGAAGGGTCTAGGCCCGAAACGTCAGCTTTTGTGCTCCTGAGATGCTGCTTGGCCTGCTGTGTTCATCCAGCCTCACATTTTATTATCTTGGAATCTCCAGCATCTGCAGTTCCCATTATCCATGAAACAATATCACCAGTTTGATTGTTTAAAATAAGAACAAAAATTGGTAAAACTGTCTGAGCATTTTCTGTCAGCTCAGAGACATAACAGGAAGTAGTAAAAAGCACAATAGTGAATATTAATTTTCAGGAATGAAGCCTGAAATCAGTTGTTGTGGAGAAATCAGCCTAAATGCCTGTTGGAGGTGATTACCCAATGACCTTGTATTACTGTAAGAGGGAATCAGACCCAGTTCCTGCTCCTGATCATTACCCACTGACCCTGGGTTTGTGTTCGGAGCAACAGGCTTGCTTCCTGCGATGTGTCCGTGGTACATGGGGACAGAAATTTTCTTTCTTTTATTCGAATTTTTCTCGTTTGTTTTTTTAATTCTTTCATGGAATATGAATGTTTTTGGTGAAGCCAGCATTTCCTCACTCTAATTTCATGTCTTGCGTTAGTTGCAGACTATTACAGTCTGAGGCGTGTCGCTGCACCCACTGGGCTCTTTGGGAGAGGTCATTGCATTTAGTCCCAGCTTCAGTGAAGGAAGTCGATATGTTTCCTAATCTGGAAATGAAGGGGAACTTGCTCAGTGGTGTACCCTGAGTGTGCTGTCCATGTCTTTGGAGAGGTCAAGATTTCTACTTTGGAAGGTGCTGTCAAAGGAAACTTGGTGAGTTGCTGCAGAGCATCCTGTAGGTGGTACACACTGATGCCTCTGTCGGGGCAACCCATCTGGGAATAAGTTTTCGGAAACAGCAGAGTTCAGGCACATGGCAGATTATTCGAGCATGAGCTGGTAATTTGCAAGGACAAGTACTCGAGACATTACATGCAAAGGCTGTTTCAAATGCACTCTACCCTCTTACAAGCAGATTCTCATCTTATCCTTTATCCTGCTCTTCTTTATCACTGCAGCATATGTTCCCTCCCACTGTGTATTACTGGTGAAGAATGCTGGGTTGTCCAAACGTGAATGGGTCCTTGTTACATCGCTCTACACTGGCAATTTACTGGCTGCTGTTTTCTGATTCAGTCGTTTTGCTGCATTAGAAGTTTAACTTTGAAGAGATATTCTACATCTCTCAGATACCAAGTGGCATCTGTGGTCTGCTAAATCTGTTATCTCAGACCCAGGTATACCAGAGACAGGGATTGTCAATGTTCTCATCACAAGGAGAACATTGTATTTCAATATGCATGGCAATCCTGCTCGTCACTGTGCTTGTTTAAAGATAAGAAATATCTCTTCTATTGCCACAAGTTAGTTTTTGAACCTCACCTTAAATTGCTTTTGGTGATTTTTTTGTTTGTAAATATGTGAATTCATAACAACTTCAGAAACAATATCTACTATTATCTGGAAGAATCGTAACTAAATGCAAATCATCATAATATAATTGATTGATTAAAAATCTCAAAAATAATCTGCTCGCAGTGATATGTTCTGACCTGTATTGACCATTTCAGTTGGACATTCTACTGTATTTTAGACAGACGGCCGATTGTGTTCCTTGCTGAGAATACATTAGGCAGGGCTTTCCCACACTCTCTCCAGCTTCTGTCAGCCATGTCCCGCAAAGCTTGTCAGAGGCAGTCATTGGCCATTTTATGCTGCTCAGTCATGGGTTCCCTGACTAGCAACTGAGGGCTGGGTGGAGAGGGAGTGACTATTTTAGGTGGATGATTGGGGCCTTTTCACTAGTGGCCTGCTTTGTGCATTTTGATGTGGAGACATTTGTGCGTTGTTGGAAATGCAATACATGTGACTTGTAGGTGGTGGGTTGGATCTGATCAGGACTGAAATACTGGGCGAGGAGTTGGAACCTCACTGGCAGAGCAGGAGGGTGTTTGGTGAGAACGCCAGAAAAACACAGCGAGGTTGGAGCCCTCATCAGTCTCCAACGAAACAGGTAATTTGGAGATGTGTGTTCTGGAAGGACTGGGGGGCAGGAGAAATAAATTGATCATGTCAGAGTCAGGTAAGATGGGATTAGGAACAAAACTAAGATATTTTCTTCATCTCTCGGTCCTGGAGAACAGCCAGAAATTCTGGAGAGCACCCAGAGGAAATGATAACAGAGACAAAGGATGTAAATTTTCCAAACTTAGTGTGCAGGATCAAATAGAATTGTTTGCCTTCTCTTGTTAAGAATATTGTAAGGACATTTCTAAGAATCATGAGAAGATAGAATCATTCGATGCACATTGTTTTCATCGCTTGAAGCAGTTGACGATCATTCGCCGTTCATTTTAATGTTCGCTGAAGGATTTATGTCGAAGTAATAACAATGAAGAATGAGTAACAAGGTCTTTTGGACAATGTTATTACAGAAATGAATCTGTAGGTGGACAATACCATCCCAGAAGGATCGTGACCATCATGAGATGTAGCTGTGATAAAGCTGAAACCAAATCAGAAAGGAGCAGATCCCATTCAATGGGGTGACCAATGGGCAGCTGAGGCAGCAAAGAAAGCCCCAGGCATCAAGTACCACAGGCAAGGTGCTGATTGCATTTAGTGAAGAGAGGAAAGGGTGGTAGTGTCACACTGCACTCAGCATCACTTCATATAATGACATTGCCAGGGGATATTGTGACCGGTAACGAGGAAATAGGGGAGACAAGTGAACCAATTGTGAGAAAGTTGTGACTGTCTTTGAACGGACTGAGACTGGAAGTTCCTGATCCACTGATCAGATAGGACAGGGAGGTTGAGGCAGGATTGGGACAGGCTGAGCTATCCAGTGTTGGCGATAAGGTCATTGTGAAGGTCATGTTGGAGGAGCCAGGATTCACACTACAATGGTTAGGGCATGATGAAATTATCATTACATGTAATACATGTGCCTGGAAAGACAGGAGATGGAAAGGTCATTGGATAAAAGTTCATTATTGGACCAAGTCACTCAATGATGTATCTTTTCTCCAAGATTACACTCCAGGAGTAGTTGAATCATTCCGTCGATGGGAGCGCCAAGTCTTACGTGGATCAAGCTCGGGTTAAGGACAGCAATATTGGGAATGATGATGAGAGTGTTGGGTCGCTTCACAGACCAACAACAATACACCAGACACAAAACCCCTCACAGAGTACAAGAGTTGACAGAGAAATCCAGAAAATGGACCAGTGTTTGTAAAGGCAATAAATGTTGAAAGGATAATGTGTCCTATGAGGGGGACCTGTAGTTATAAAATACTGGTTGAGCCGAGTGGTGTTCATTCCTGACACATGCACGGGAAAGGTTTTAGTGAAACAAATGATGACACAGGCACCTTGGCATCATGGAGCAGGCCCAGAATCCGGGGGGGGGAAAGGCCGGACTGTGATGCAGTCTGCTCAATGATGTTGTTCCTATACCAACACAGACAACTCTGTTGTAAATGCAGTTGAATTTGGCCAAAAGCTTCAGATATTAAGTTCACAACTTGAGGAAAACTTGGAAATGGAACAAGCGTTCAGGGCAGACAGCTGAGTACAGCCTTCGGCCTGACATGGATAACGCAGAACCAGGCCATAGCACGAAGGTGTCATTCCTGGTCCATTCATAAATCAAATCAGCGTGCAGTAAAATATCTCCGATGGCACAATCAGAAATGATGGCTGCAGTTCTTTTGGAACAATGGTACTTGAGCAGAGAAAGAAAAACCTGAGACAAATTGATAACGATGAGGTAGCCCTGTGTATAACTAATGCTCACTTGTTTAATCTGTCACAGCACAGAGACCAAGGGCTGGTCAGCTGCCAGCTCAGGGGTTGAACAGGTGTGTATGAGGTTAATGTGGAATGTGTTAGACATGATCATACACTGGTGGTTAATTAGGGGGCTATTATGTGAGAGAACATAATATACAGCAATATGCAGCAGAGACAGTGAGGAGCATCATCAATCCTGGTTTATATAGATGTCCAGAAGTAGCCCATTCAGCAGGAAGTGCCCCTCTGATCAACAGAACAGAAGTGGCAGTGTGTCTTTTGAAAATGAAGATAAAATGACCAGCGAGGTCATTAGAACTGCAGATGCTGGTGTCAGAGACAACACAGTGTGGAGCTGGAGGAACACAGCAGGCCAGGCAGCATCAGGGGAACAGGAGAGTTGATGTTTCGGTTCGGGACCCTTCTTCAGAATTGGGGAGTGGGGAAGGGACCTGGGAAATAAATAGGGAGAGGATGGGTGGGGCTGGTGAAGCTGGATGGGAAGGTGATAGTTAAATGCAGGGAGTGATGGGGATTGGTCAGTGGGATGGATAGCTGGGAAAGAAGATGGGCACATTGTGTTACGTAAACGAGGCAGGGATGAGAGAGACGGTTGGACATGGGATAAAGCCAAGGGGCCTCATACAAACATTGGGAATGAGTTTCACTGTCTTACACATTGCTGCTGGAGTCGATCTTGCATAATCTGAAACCATTCACTGCTTTTACACCAACGGGTGCCACTGAGACCGGGAAAGCTTGGTGTATATATTTAAATTTCCAGACAAATGGTAGGTGATGCATTTTGGAAGATTATGTGCAGGTGAAAAGTGTACAGTGAATGGCAAAACCCATAGCAGTATTAGTATGCCCCTTCGGAGATTGCAAATACAGAGGGATCTGGGTTTGCAGGTCCACAGGTCACTGAAGGTGGCAGCACAGGGAGATAATGGACTCAAAAAGTCCTGGGGCATTGTTGCCTTCATTGGAAAGTGCATTGAGTAAATGTATGGATAAGTTGTGCTGCAGCTTTGTGGCACTTTACTGAGGCCACAGTTGAAAGATTGCAGACAGTTTGGATCACCACACTACCAGAAGAATGTGGATGCTTTGGAGAGGGTAGAGAAAAGGCTTACCAGGATGTTGCATGGTGTGAGGGATTGTAGCGATGAAGCAAGGCTGGATAGAATGGGTTTTCACCGGATAGGAAGAGGCTGAGGGTTGACCTGATACTAGATTATGAGATTGTGAATGGCACAGAAAGAGTGGGAAGTATGACGCTCTCTTGCAGGGTGAAGGGGGTCAATTAATGGAGAACATGAATTCAAATTTCAGGGGCAGTGGGGAGGAATGTTTAAAGAGATGTGTGAAGCACACTTTTCACACAAAGAGAGACAAGTGCCTGGAATGCGCTGCCAGAGGAGATGGTGGAAGCAAACACAACAGCAGCATTCAGGAAGCACCTGGACAAATACATGAAAAGGAAGGGAATAGAGGGATATGGATCCTGTCAGTGAAGGCAGCTTTAGTAAGCTTTAGCAAAGGGGAAAATAGGTCAGCTCAGGGTTGTGCTGTATCGTTCTGTGCACTTTCTTCTACATACAAAGGAATAGGTAGTGTTATGCGATATCTTAGAAAGTTCTCCTATAATGCCCAATCAGTGACTGAACATCTCACCCGAACCCATGGGGAGGGACAGTAATTGTGTGGGACACATTATACACTCCAGCAAAAGGCCTGAGCTTTTGCAGACAACATTGACTCTCTGTCCTCTGCCCGAGGGACTGTGGAATTGGGGAATGAACATACAGACACACCGACGGATTTGAACCATCTCCCACATCCTGCTTCCTGCACAAGGAATTTAAATTGGCTGTCTACCATGTGGATACGGACAGTAGAACCATATAATGTTATAACACAGGCTCGAAACCTGGAAAGGATAACACCATAAGACCAGAAGACATAGGAGCGAACTTTAGGCCATTCAGCCCCTTGTGCATGCTCTGCCATTCAATCATGGTTGCTAAATTTCTCAACCCCATTCTCCCGCTTTTTCCCTGTAACCCTTGATCCCCGTGGCAATTAAGAACCTATCCAACTCCGCCTTAAATATCCTCAATGTCCTGGCCTCCACTGGTTCTGTGGCAGGGAATTCCAAAGATTCAACGCTCTCTGGCTGAAAACATTTCTCCTTATCCTCGTTCTAAAAGGTAATCCTTTACTCGAAGTCTGTGCCCTCGGGTCTGAGTCTCTCCTTTACTCAAGCTGGCCGTGAGTAAAAGAACAAAAGTCACATGAAAGACTGTGGGAAAACAAAGTTGTGTGAGATGCATGGACTTTGAAGTGTGGAAATCTGCAGCATGCTGTAATCTGTACAAAGCTTGCAGGTGTTCTGCACCCCACCAAAGACAGCTTAAATCCCCAGTGTTAAAGCTCCCTCTACATCTGTGCCTGTGAAATATAGAATTATTGTGCTGTGTCCCTGAAATCCTCGCAACAATTATTCACACTGCCTCCTGGAACAAACCATCATCCTGAATTTTCTTTCCATATGTGGGATGTGGGAAGCGTTGGCTTTGCCAGCATTGATTGTCCCATTCCTCACTTCCCCAGAGAAGGTGGGGGGGAGCTGCCTTCTTGAACTGCTGCAGTCCACGTGTTGGACACAGACACATAATGCCCTTAGGGAGGGATTTCCAGGATTTAGACACAGTGACAATGAAGGAACGGTGATGTATTTCCAAGTCAGGATGGTGAGTGGTTTGAGGGGAAACCTGCGATGTTCCCCTGCATCTGCCGCCCTTAACTCCATTGCCAAATGTTCCGAAAGGACAAGCTCAACTTCCTAACCAGGAACGTTGACAAAGTGGGGAACTGCACGGAAATCGAAGTCCTATTGTGGGGTGGATCTGGCCAGCAGGTAGCAGCTCAGGGGAATGCTGATATTTGGAAACATATCCACTGGTTAGCTTTTGCACTGTCCAGCTCCATTTACACCTGGATGTAGCAGAACAGCAAAGCTTCGATCTGATCTGGTGATGATGTGAAAACTTTATTCTGTGCCAGTTGCTTGCACAGTTTAACATGAGTGTAGTCCTGTGTGTAGCTTCATCAGGTTGGCACCTCATTTGTTGATATGCTGAGTGCTGTTCCCGAAACAGTGAACAAAGAGAGGGAATGGGGCCACACTTTTCCATGATGTCTCCTGTGAGGACCAGAGTGCCCTGCAGAAGCAGAACCCAGCAAGAAGACAACAAGCCCGGGAAAGGAGAAAGAAAACTGTTCCAAGTTAGACCAGGATCATAAATCACACAGAACATTGTGTTTTGGTAATTCAATTATCAGCTCAATTCAAAAGGGGAAGATGAGCATAGAAACTCCAAGCGGGTTGCACCTAAAATATCAGATCAACATATCATAATTCATGTAACATCCGCTATCAAAATGTTTTCTGGACTAAATTATTCTATTTTGCTAATTAATATTGGTGATGGGGAACAGTGCCCTGAGGTTTCAGAAACAATTGCAATAGCAAAACTACAGCAAATACATCTCCCCATTACATGTAATCTGGAAAGGTTTCCAATGGGACATCAACAGTAAATCAATCCAAAGTGCTCACTGAATCACCATCCATCAGTTACAAACAAAATGAGTGTTTTATTGGAAATGACGCAGGATTGATTAAAAATGGAGCTAGAGGTGGAGGTGGATGCATCATCGAGGGGGTATTGGGCAGAACTGGGAAGGGAGAGAATGTGGGGTTAGAATTCAGTTCAGGGTGAAATAGAACAGTGAGGGTATGAAGAGTCTGGTACAATGTCAGATGTTGGTAAAGGAGGGGATTGAGTGATTGAACAGGAAACAGTTTTTGTGACTGTGACAAAAGACAATGGAGCTGGTCTTCCCAAGGCTTCAATGACAAGAACAGTGAGTAAGAGAAAGGTGGTTTATACAATTAATAACACAGTACTGAAACTTACCAGGGACACCAATAATAGCCAGGATGGGATAGAAAATGTGCTGAATAGTCAGAATTATTATCTGAATCCGAGAACCTAATGGGATCCGATCATAATTTGCAGACAGATACTCAAGCATATCATGGAAACTCCTGCCCATTGCTGTAGCCTTCCAGTCTATTATTCCCAAATTCTGATCTGTCCTCTCCCTCTCTCTCCAGATGCTGTTAATCTCAGGATGACGCTGCCGCTGACAATATGGGAGAACACTTTGAAAGGATTGCCTTATTAATAGAAGGTGGAAACTCTCCAGTGAGTCAATGAGGCTCCATGCAGTCTGCTGTTAATTACAGTCACTGAACAAACAGGTTCAGTTAACCCCTGTCAATCCAACAGTTGTTGTACCAGAGTAAAGGAGAACATGTCCTCGGTTGCGGGGTGTTGGATGATGGTTTCTGAGGGAAGGAACAGAACATAGAACATAGAACGCAGAACAATACAGCACAGTACAGGCCCTTCGGCCCACAATGTTGCGCTGACCTGTGAACTAATCTAAGCCCCTCCCCCGACACTATCCCATCATTATCCATATGCTTACCGAAAGACTGTTTAAATGCCCCAAATGTGGCTGAGTTCACTACATTGGCAGGCTGGGCGTTCCACACACTTTCCACTCTCTGAGTAAAGAACCTGCCTCTGACATCTGTCTTAAATCGATCACCCCACAATTTGTAGCTATGCCCCCTTGCACAAGCTGAAGTCATCGTCCTCGGAAAAAGACTCTCACTGTCCACCCTATCTAATCCTCTGATCATCTTGTATGTCTCTATTATTTCCCCTCTTAGCCTTCTTCTCTCCAATGAGAACAGACCCAAGTCCCTCAGCCTTTCCTCATAAGACGTTCGCTCCAGACCAGGCAACATCCTGGTAAATCTCCTCTGCACCTTTTCCAATGCTTCCACATCCTTCCTGTAATGGGGTGACCAGAACTGCATGCAATATTCCAAATGAGGCCGCATTAGCGTCTTATACAGTTGCAGCATGACATCACGGCTCCGGAACTCAATCCCTCTACCAATAAAACCTAACACACCGTATGCCTTCTTAACAGCACTATCAACCTGGGTGGCAACTTTCAGGGATCTATGTACATGGACACCAAGATCCCTCTGCACATCCACATGACCAAGAATCTTTCCATTGACCGAATATTCTGACTTCCTATTATTCTTCCCAAAGTGAATCACCTCACACACATCCACATTGAACTCCATTTGCCACCTTTCAGCCCAACTCTGCAGTCTATCCAAGTCTCCCTGCTAACCTGCAACATTCTTCCACAATGTTGGAAGTATTGAAGCAGCGGGCAACATCTTTCAATCCTCTGTGAATGTGCCAGTGGTACCAGAGAGCTGGGGATATTGCATATTTGGTCATTTCCATAATAGGGAGAGAGAGACAGACAGACAGAGAGAGACAGACAGACAGACAGGCAGACAGAGAACTCCTGTGAGTACAGTCTGGTCAGAATAACATCAGTGCTGGGATGAATTCCAGAAACCAGAACTCAATGAGAATCAGACCAAAAGCACTCCACTCGAAGGAATTGTTGTTACATTGAAACAGAAATGTGGGCTTTACATGCAAACTCCTCAGGCGAGGATCGAGAGAAGTAAAAACATTGAAAACAGGATCAGGAGAAGGCCATTCGGCCCTTTGATCCTGCTCCCACATTCATTCTGATCATTTCTGACCCTGTTCAACATTCACCCCATCTCATTTTTTCTCTTAGCCCTCAAGTCTACAAATACCTCCTTTTGCAATTATTCAATGTTTTGACCTCAATCGCTCTATTTGGTTAAGAATTCCACAAGCTCAATATACGCTGTTTGAAGACTTTTCACCTCATCTCAGTCTAAACTGGCCTTCACTGTATCCTTAGATTGTAACCTTTGGGTCTGGACTCCCTGGTGGTTGGGAACACACTTCCTGTATTCACCCTGTCTAGTGATGTTCAAATTTTAAATGTTTCTATGAGAACGCCCTTGTTCTTCAAAACTCAGTGAACATCGTCCGAACAGATCCAATCCCTCTTCACGCATCAGTCCTGCCATCAGAGGAATCATCTGCATCAGTTCCCCAGGATCGTGCTCTTGGCTCAACCAGCGTCAGTTGCTTCACCAATAACTTTCCCTTCATTGTTCAGTCAGAGTAGGGATGCTCACTGCTGTGTGCACAGTGGTCAGCTGCATTCATTCCTCCTCAGGCACGGGAGCTGTACATGCTCCATGCAGCTGAACATGGACAGAAACGTCTTTTCCAGAAAAATACACATCAGATGGGAAAGCACTGAAAACAATAATAACCTTCAGCAGAGATCAGGGGAGAAACTTTGACTAATTATCAATACCCAGCATTACAGTGTTAGTGAGACAAAGAGCACAGCCGAGTCTGATTCCTCCCGACATTAACCCAGGGTCACTGGGTAAGATGGTGAACAGGAACCAGGTCTGATTCCACACCCCTTACCAAGCTGTTCCACTACAGTTACAGCACTGGCATCTACCCGACAAGATGGAAAATTACCCAGGTATGTCCTGTCCACAGAAAGCAGGACCAATCCCACCAGCCAATGACTGACTGATGAAGTGCAGCAGCAGAGTAAGGGAAGGAGACAACGACAGTGCGATCAAGAAGCAATCACAAAGGAATAACCTGCTCCCAGACGCTCAGTTTTGGTTCCACCAAGGCCACTCACCTCCTGTTCCTCATTACAGGCTTCGTCCAAATGTGGGCAGAAGGAATGAATTCTAGAGATGAGGTTAGAGTCTCTGCGCTTGACATCAAGGCCAAATGTCACTGAGTGTGTCATCGAAGTTCGGATAAACGGTCAAGCATGCTGAAGGGAGACAACAATAGGCCACTCGGCCCTTGCAGCCTGCTCCCACACTGAATAATATCATGGCTGATCTGATTTTAACCTCAACTCTACATTCCTGACGATCCCCAATTATCTTTCATCCCGTCGGTCATCAAGAATCTATCTATCTCTGCCTTCCAAATATTTGAATGTTCTGCATCCGCTGCCTTTTGAAGAAGGGATTCACAATGCTCTGAGAGAAAAAATAAATCTTTATCTTTGTTTGAAATGAGTGACCCCTTATGTTTAAACTCTGACCCCTTCTTCTCGACTATTCCACCAGAGGAAATCTCCTTTCCATACCCATCAGTCAAGACCTCTGTTGAGCTGATTCATAACCTCCCGGCTCCTTTATTCAATTCCCTACACAATAAAGCAGAACATTATATCAGCTTTTTATTTTCCTCTTTCACCTTTGATGAAGCAGCGGAATAAATGTCTTTTCTTCACAGCAGATAGCAAGGTGCAGAGCTGGATGAACACAGTTGGCCAAGTCGCATCAGAGGAGGAGGAAAGCTAACGTTTTGGGTCTAGACCCTTCTTCAGAAATGAAACCCTTCTCTCTCTTTTGTTTACAGCAAATGTCCAATGGTCAAGGGGTAGGTGATGACCTCTTGGTATTATTGATAGACTATTCCAGAAACTCAGCTCATGTTCTGGAGACTCCGATTTGAATCCCATGACTGAAGCAAACCTGCCATTCTTATATGTGACTCCAGACCCACAACAATATGGCTGACTGTCACCTGCTCTCTGAAACAGCTCAGCAAGCTGCGTAGTCGTATCGATCAGTTCAAAGCCTCAAACCGCCCCATTGCCCCTGCACAGTCCTCCTCACTAACATCTGGGGGCTAGTGTCAAAATAGGGAGAGCTGTCTCACAGACTGAACAAGTAACAGCCTGACCCAGTCATACCCACTGTATATATCTTACAGGCAATGTCCCAGACAACAGCGTCACCATCCCTGGGTATGTCCTGACTAACAGGCAGGACAGACCCAGCAGAGGTGGCAGCACAGTGATATATAGTCGGGAGCGAGTTTTCCTGGGAATCCCCAACATTAACACTGTCCCCATGAAGTCTCATGGGTAAGGAAACCTCCTGCTGATTACCATGTACCATCCTCCCTCGGCTGATGCATCAATCCTCCTCCATATTGAACAACACTTGGAGGAAGCACTGAGGATGGGAAGGACACAAAATATCCTCTGGGTGGGGGATTTCAATGTCCATCGCCAAGAGTGACTCGGCAGCATCGCTACAGATCGAGCTGGTCGGGTCCTAAAGGGCACAGCTGCTAGACTGGGTCTGCGGCAGGTGGTCAGAGATACAGAAAGAGAGGAAAACATAACTGACCTCACCCACACCAATCTGCCGGCTGCAGATGTACCTGTCCATGACAGTATATGTAAGAGTGACCGCTGCACAGACCTTGTGGAGACAAAGTCCCACTTTCACATTGAAAATCGTGTTGTGTGGCACCATCTCCGTGTCAAATGGGACACACTTTGAACAGAGCTCGCAGTTCAAGTCGGGGCACCCATGAGGTGCTGTGGGCCATCAACAGCAGCAGAATTGTACTCCAGCACAATCTGTAACCTCATGGTCCTGGATATCTCAAACTCAACCTTCACCATCAAACCAGGGGATCAACACTGGTTCAATGTATAGTGCAGGAGGGGCTGTCAGAAACAACATGAGGCAGGCCTGGAGATAAGGTGGCAAACTGGTGAAGCTACCAAACAGGATTCCTGGCAAAACTAAACAGCAAAAGCAGCAAGTGATAGGTACAGCTAAGTGATACGTCAGCAAATGGATGAGATCTGAACTGTACAGTCCTGCCACATCCAGTCATGAATGGTGGTGAACAATTCAACAACTTCCTGCAAGAGGAGGTTCCACAAATATCCACATCCTCAATGATGGAAGAACCCTGCGCATCAGTGCAAAAGATAAAGCTGAAGAATTCAGAACAATATTCATCCAGAAGTGCCGAGGGGATGATCCATCTCAGCCTCCTCCAATGGTACCCAGCAAGACAGATACCAGTGTTCAGACAGTTCAATTCGATCCACATGTTGTCAAAGAACATGTGGAGACACTGGATACTGCTAAGGCTATGGGCCAAGACAACATTCCAGCAATAGTCCTGAAGACATGTGCTCCAGAACCGGCATTCCCATGGCCATGCTCTACCAGTAAAGTTATTACACTGGTGTGTAGACTGCAATGTGGAATATTGTCCCGTCATGTCCTGTTCCACCAAAAGCAGGACAAATCCAATCTGCCCAAATCCTGCTCCATCAGTGCCTTCTCAATCATCAGGAAAGTGATGGAAGGTGTCATCAACAGCGTTATCAAGCAGCACCTGCTCAGCAATAACCTGCTCAGTGACCCCCAGTTTGCGTTTTGCCAGGGCCTCCCTGCTCCTGGCCTCATTGCAGCTCTCGTTCAAACATGGACAAAAAGAGATGGATTCTAGAGATGAGGTGAGAGTGAAAAGCCTTGACATCGTTGCTGCATTGGACCATTGGTGGCATCCAGTACTGGATTCAATGTGTATTGGAGGCAAACCCCTCACTATTTGGTGTCATTGTTGGCATCTGGGAAGTTGGTTGTGGTTTTTTTGGGTCAGACATTTCAGCTTCAGGATATCGATGCAGTAGTTCCTCAGGATAGTGTCACAGCTCCATCGTCAGGTCCAAAATGGGGACATTTGCTGATGATTGCACAATGTTCAGCACCACTCATGACTCCTCAGAATGAAGTTATCCATGTCCTAATGTAACTAGATCTGAACAGTGTCCAGGCTTGAGCTGACAAGTGGCAAGTAACATTCGTGCCTCACAATTACCAGACAGTGGCAAAGTCCAATAAGAGACGATCCAACCACTGCCAGTTGACATTGAAAGCAGTTACCATCACTGAATTCCCATCAATCAACTCTCTGGGAGTTACCATGAAACAGAAACTCAACATGGCTCACCACATAGATACAGCGGCTACAAGTCCCGGTCAGAGGTGAGGAACAGTGCGGCGAGTAACTCACCTCCTTATTCTCCAAAGCCCGTCTGCCATCTCCAAGGCACAAGTCAGGACTGTGATGGAATACTCCCCACTTGCCTGGATGGTTACAGCCACAACAACACTCAACGAGCTTGACACCATCCAGAAAAAAGCAGCCTGCTTGAAGAGATCTACATCCACAAGTATATACTCCCTCCAGCACTGAGTGGCAGCAGTGTGTACTATCTACAAGATGCACTGCCGAAACTCACGAGAGATCCTCAGACAACATCCTCCAAACCTACAATCACATCCATCGAGAAAGTCAAGGGCAGCAGATACATGAGAACAACACATCAGTGAAGGTCCCTTTCGAGGCACTCACCAGCTGAATTTGGAAATATTTCATTGTTCCTTCATGGTCGCTGGGTCAAAATCCTGGAATGCCCTTTCAAATGGTATTGTGGGTCAACCGACAGCGGGAGAGCTGCAACATTTCAAGAAGATAGATCGCTGTGTGCAGTGACTGAAGTCAGGTCGGACAGGTGGACCTCATAGAATTTGTGCCCTGATTGGGCTTGTTATCCTTGCCCAATCAGGGAACCCTGGCTGGCAGATATAAACAGGAGTGTCAGGGGTTCTGCTCACACTAGGAGCTGGCTCTGAGTTTGCTGGGTCAGTGTCATGTCATATGCATGTGTAAATGGTTGGTGTCTTGGTGATGGGATGCTGGCCTTCATGGAGTTATTTCAGTGGTGATGAGAGAAAAACATGTCCCTGAAGAGATTCACTTGCAACAGTCATCTTTGAGTGAGGGTAAGCATTCCCACCTCATGCTGCTAATTGGGAAGGTTGTCTTGTTCAATCCTGCCGTTGGAGACTGGGCCCAGAATGTGGAAAGAATGTGCTACTCTTTCTGGTAGAATGACATTGGAGCAGACAAAAAGAAATGAGAAATTCTCCTGACAACTTGTGGATCCACAGATGTTTTGGTTATTAACAGCATAACTTTCCCTGAAGCAGGACACACAAAACCTTTCATAATTTTGGAACCTCCTTCGAGCAGAAGATTTGAATGGAGCTGTTTTTGTAAGGTGTGTTCAGGAGGGTTTCCTAACTTTCCCTGAAGCAGTACATACAAAACCTTTCATAATTTGACAGAGTGACCCAAAGAATAATTTGACTACAACCTCCCTTTCATTCTGAGATGCTCTCAGTTTTACTTGGCTGTTCAAGAACTAGTGGAATCCTTATTGGGAATTTTGACACTGTCAAGATTACTGGTAGAGGCATGTGACTATGTTTTAAGGCTTAATGAGATGCTGGGAGGCCGTTTGGTATGTGGGATTAATGACATTCCAAAGTCCAGGCAGAAAACAGGAGGCTGGAAAGTGGAGGAATCATCAAATCAGTCCAGGTTGTTGAATAGACAGCATCGATGGTACCGACTGTGAAGCTTAACAGGTCGATTTGCCTTCACGGGCATTTCAAACACATGGTGAATCAATTTTCACAGCTGGATAAATACCCAATCCCTTGCTAGAAAGCATACATGATCAATTGGCGGGTGTTGGGGGGCAGGGTGCTGTCTTTCCCCAAGCTGGACATTACACAAGCATTCCTGCAATGACATTTTAATGAGATTTCCCAGAAGTTTGCGACAATTCATACCCGTAAGTGTTTGTTTCAATATATGAGATGGCCATTTGTGGGATCATCAGCAAATTTCCAACGGGCAGTGGAGAATACTTTACAATATCTACCCCAATTTGTCATTTATCTGGATGACATGCTAATAACTGGGAAGACCAATAAAGAGCATTTAGAGAACATGGACATAGTGCTTACACATTTCTCCACAGCGGAGGTACAGCTTAGGAGGGAAAAATAATGTGTTCCCGGTGCCCCAATTGACCTAATTGGGCTACAGAGTCAGCAAGACATCATTATACCTGTTCAAAGATCAAGTGAGGAGCAATCAAAGGAGCCCTGGCTCCCACATCTGTTTTGGAGCTGAGGTCTTTCCTCGGATTGGGGAATTATTACAGAAAGTTCATACATAACCTGGCTTCCATCCTGGTACCTTTACACTTGCTTTTGCAAAAGGGTCAGCCTAGTAAATGATCTCATAGCCAAGAAGTAGCCTTTACAGATGTGAAGAAGCAGCTCTCATCATCTAAGGTGTCGGCTCACTCTGATCCCATCGAGATCTGGTGCTGACATGGAATGCCTCCTCATCCCGTATCGGGATAGTGTTGGCTCACTGGTGGCCCAGTGGAGACCAACACCTGACAGCATATGCATCCCAGACTTTGGCAGATTTTGAACGAATATACACCCAGTTATAGAAGGAAGGTTTGGTGATCATGTTGGGTATGAGAAAGCTCCATCAAAATGTTTACGGATGTAAATTTGTCACAATAACAGACTACAAACCCCGGCTCGGATTAATGAAGGAGGTCAGTGCTGTGTCACCCACAGCTTCAGGTCACATTCAGCAGTGGGCTCTAATGCTAAGTGGATACAATTACAAATTGGAACACCGTCCATGAGGATACACCACCCGTGAGACCACAACAAGAAGAGTCCATTCTGCCTTCAAACTTCCTGCACACCTTCTGCTCACCGCTGGCAATATCCAACTGTGCACATGATAAGAGTTCATTCCTCACACACGGGGATCATGATTGAAACCTTGGCAGCATCTTGTGCAATACAACGGCTCCCAGATGTATCAGTCACAGACACCGGGCGGTCATTTCCCAGCAGAGAGTTTGAGTATTTCCTGAAGTCGAATGGCATTCAGACAGCACCATACCATCCACCATCCAAAGGTCTGGGAGAAGGAGCTGTCCTAACCTTGAAGGCAGGCTTCGAGAAACAGCCTCCAGCTTCTGCCCTGACTGCAGCTCAGTCCCCCTTCAGGCTCCTGACAAAGGCCCTGGGGGATAAAGCCTATTCCCACCCTGATATGACCATTGGGCCCTGCACGAAGGCCATAGTCAGTGCAGTTTACCCATTAGCCATCATCGCTGCTGCAAAGATGTCTGAGAATGCCGTGCTCTTCCTTCGGTCTGAGCTGGGATGGTGGGGGGCGTGTACCTGACCTGAGAGAAGGGCCTCACTGTGGGTGGGATGTATCTCCTGGTGGACCCTGTGGGGGTCATGGCCCAGAGGGGAATGATTTCCAACATCCCGCCCCCTCATTGCCTGTGAGCTTCTCCTTCCCCATTTACAGCCGCTGGGTGAAATCCGGTCAGTGGTTGCTCCTATCCCACTCGGGCTGAACGACCTGACCTGAAGCATATCTACTCCATCCAGCACCAGGACTTTATTTGCTTGGCCCAGGAGGAGGTCACAGAGCGACACCTTTACTGTGCTCCATGAGGGGGCAGCCTATTGCACCTTCTGGATGGCAGACGGCATGTGGTGTCACCTGTGCCGAGGGGTGGGGCACATGAGGAGGAATTGCTGCCCCCTGCAGGCTGCCGGAGCCATACCGGCGGTCGCTGGTGGCAATGCTACACCTGCAGCACTGCCCACCCCCACCACAGTAACACCGGGAGACCCACACCCGGGGTTCGAGCCGGAGCATTTTAAATTGTGCTGGTGTTGGTCCCAGAATTACAGAGGAAGATCCCAAATCCACACCCATGGCTCAGCACTTAACAGGAGGGACTGTCATGGTGCACCTTGAAATGTAATTCTTTGGTTTTTAGTTTTTTCATGTCTTGGTTTATTTCTGTGCTTTACGATGATGCCGGTGAGCGGGAACATTATACACTTTTCACTGTATTTGTAACAAATACATATCCCCAGCACATGTGACAGTAAATAAATAGAAAAATGAATAAATAAACAAACAAACAAACAAGTGAATACACAAATAAACAGGTAAATAAACAAACAGACAAATAAAATGTGCACAATAAATAAACAGACAAATCAATAAACACACCACTCCCTGGAGGCTGAAGCCTGAATCCAGTGTTTATGAAGACGTGGGTTCGAATCCCACCGCTGCCATTTGTGCTGGGACATTGTCGAGCTGAGGACATTGCGCGATGAGTTCTGTGTCAATCAACTGCACGAAGATGCTCTGTCGTCAGGGTGTCACGGTGTAACACTGCTTTTTCACAGCTCCAACAACACAGGTTTGATCCCAGCCTTGGGTGCCTGTCTGTGTGGAGTTTGTACATTCTCCTTGTGTCTGCGTGGGTTTCTTCCGTGTGCTCTGGTTTCATCTTGTCGGCCAAAGCTGTGCAGGTTTGCGTGGATTGGCTCAGCTAAACTATCCATAGTGTTCCGGGACGTGTAAGTTAGTTGGGTGACAGCAGGATGCGTCTGGGTGAGATGTTCCTCATGACCAGGGAGTTCAGAATCAGGGGATACAAACTAAGGATACGAGGAATGCCAATTAAGACTGAGATGACGTGAAATTTCTTCACCCAGAGTGTGTTAAACCCTTCAAAAAGCTGGCACATTCATTGCCTTTTAGCGAGTTTGTGATCTTCTTGTTCCATGTTTCCAGCATTTTCAGTCTTTATTAGTGAGCATCTGGCCTTGAGTCATCTTACTCCACATGGGAAGTAGAAAGTGTTTTGGAGAGCTTTTGTCCTGCTGCAAGGTGAGTGAGAGTTCCCAGATAGACAGCAGCCAGACAATGCAGCATTGAGCATGTTAGAGTGAGGGTCCTGGGGAGAGTCACCTTGTCACAGGGACACTGGCTGGGGGACAGTGGCGAGACTGGGGAGAGTGACCAGAGGGAGAGTAATCCGGGAAAAGTCGCCCTGACGAGAATAACCCAGGGAGAGAGTGTGGTGGGGAGGTCCTTCCCAAATCTCTTTTTAAAAAACCAGGAGACGCAGAGAATTTCCACAAGGAGTTCAACTTTTATTTGCAAACAAAGCTGTGAGAATGTGAACAATGGTTTCCCGACTGCCCCCGACTCTCTCGGGCTTGCCACTTTTGTACATTTCTAGTTGCCACACTTAATTCGTGTCATTAGCAGAACGGATCACATTAGCTTGTATTGTCTTTCTGAATGAATCATCTTCTGCCACGAAGGTCTTCTGCTCTACACTGAACCTATCACAACATGCCCCTCTTGTCTTTAACATAATGCTCATGTATCATGTGATTTGACGAACCGAACACAATATGCCACAGTTATTTTCAGCCTGTATTCATCCGTTGCTCAACGGTAACATGATTCTATGCATTGCTCCATTAATTTAATATCACACTGTCATTTCAATTTCCATAAGAATGTCCTGGGGTGCAGTGAACTGGAGCAGTGAGCCTGAGCAGAGGGAGAAGGTCATCCCTGGAAGGTAGAGGTGGCTGCCTATGGAAGGCTGTGCACTGTCACCCCACCCCCTGCCCTCTCACACTGCCTCCTCTACAATCACCCTTCTTCATGCCCATTCCCGTACACTCATGCACTATCATTCTCTCTCCATCCCGCTCACCGTCCTGCCCGCCCTCTCTTCCCCTCCATCCTGCGCTCTCACCTTCCTTCTGCCCTCTCACACTTCCTCCTTCCCACTCACCCTCCCTCCTGCCCACTCACACACACTTGTGCACTATCACTCCCTTTAATTCGCGCTAACCCTTGTGCTCGATCCTTTCTTCAATCCCTCATTGTCTTACACTCTCTGCATTCACCAGCACCCTCTCCTTCTTGTTTCATTCCCATTCCTTGCTCCTTCTCCACATTGTCCCAGAAAGAATCCTTTGGGAAGGAGTTCAGAATGGGAAGAACTTGCTGGCAGTGAGCTTACTGAATGGACTGGAGAACAAGTGACAAGTAACTGACCTTACCCAATCAGATCCTGATGACCATCCCAGCCCAGAGTGTACCGCACCATCGAGAACATTCCGGATCCACATTTACAATCCGCCCAAATTATTCTAACAGCCGGGATTGAGCCCTGTGCTGCCGCTGTCCTGGGAATGTTTCATACGGACAGTGTAAGGGGAAGTTTACTCTGTATCTAACCCTGTGCTGTCCCTGTCGTGGGACTGTTTCATAGGGACAGTGTAGGGGTTGTAATACTCTATATCTATCCCCATCCTATCCCTGTCCTGGGAATATTTGATCTGGACAGTGTTTTCCGGGGTCCTGGAATTCGGTAATTCCATACTTTACCTTTCGACGGTGATCTCTTATGTTTCTCTGATTCTTCATTAACAGTAACATCTTTTATTCATTCCTTCCATTCTTTATCCCCCGTGGGCACAATATTCGGATCAGAAATGTGATTGCTGAATAATCTGGTCAGCAGTGGGAGTATAAAATGAGCAAAATTCACGATTGGCCTTGGACACAAAGTGGCCTCTCCCCAAAAGAGGATCCAATGGGATGTGGGAATGAAAAAGTTTTCTCAGCTTCGAGTACAGTTTGGATCTTGACTAAAGGTGGTCCTTCTGGGTCAAAGGATGATTCTGCACAGATTCTGGTCTCTATTGTGACCTCCCATGATTTGTTTCTGCCTTGTCATCAATTCCACACTCACCCTGAATCTTTCTCACAATGAAAAGAGCTCAGTCCATCAGAGTCTCCTCTGACCCTCTCCCCTTCAAACAACTGCACTCCCTCACACACTTGTCTTTGAACTTGGAGAACAGTTTGATGGTGTTTCAGACTGAGCTACCAACCTGCATCAGCATTGACCCTCTGTCAGATTTGTGACCTGATCTCCAGGCGCCTCTGATTGTCTCTGTATTCTCTGTCTGTCTCGGTGTTGAAGCTTGTGGGTTCAGGTCTGCCTCCAGGAGTGACACGTAACAAGCCGAAATGTCAGTGTGTTATTGAGGCAGTGCTGCACAGTCAGAGGAGCTGTTTTCTGGCTAACAGGCACATTCAAGGGAAATGGACTAACAGGTTTTGCTGTTCACCATCTGATTTGGTTGGACTATCCTAGAATCATCCTGGATGGGAAAAATAACATGTTCCAGTAAAAAGGAATGGAAGAGCTAAATGGGGAATTATTCAATCTCTTGCTCACAACGGGAAATAATACATATTTGTTTGATTTGAGCCGTACATTCACAGAGTTGTACAGCACGGAAACAGACCCTTCGGTCCAACTCATTCATGCAGCCCAGATACCCCAAATTAATCTGGTTATATTTGCCAGCATTTGACCCTGATCCCTCTGAACACTTCCTGCTCATCTACCCATCCAGATGCTTTGTCAATGTTGTACCAGACTTCACCACTTCCTCTGGCAGCTCATTCCATACATGCACCACCCTCTGTGTGAAAACGTTGCCCCTTTGGTCCCATGTAACATTCTCCCTCTCATCTTGAACCGATTCTCTGCAGTTTTGGAATCCTTACACTGTGCAAGAGACCTAAACTATTCACTCCATCCATGACTCTCGTGATTCTATAAATCTCTATGAGGTCACCTCCTCCCCGTCCAGGGAAAATAAAACCAGCGTATTCAGCCTTTCCCGATTGCTCAAACTGTCTAAACCTGACAACATCCTTGTACATCTTTCCTGAATTCTTCCAAGTTTCACAACATCCTTCCTGCAGCAGGGAGAGCAGAGTTGTACACAGTATTCTAATAGTGGCCTTACCAATGTCCTGTAGAGCCACAACATGACCTCCCAACTCATATATTCAATGCTCAATGCACTGCCAATAAAGGCAAACATACCAAACGCCTTCTTCACTGTCCTTTCGACTTGTGACTCCACTTTGAAGGAACTACAAACCAAGCTCCAAGGTCTATCTGTCCAGTAACTCGCCCCAGGACCGTACCCTTGAGAATGTAAGTCCTCCCCTCGTTTGTCCTTAAAATATGCAGTAACTCACATTTATCTAAATTCTCCTTTATTCGCATCCAAGTTATTTATATAACTGATGAAAAGCAGCAGACCCAGCACTGAACCCTGTGGCACACCACTGTTCACAGGCTTCCCATCTGAAAATCAAACCTCTACCATTACCCTCTGTCTTCTACATTCGAGCAAGTTCTATATACAAATGGCTAGTTTTCCCTGTATTCCATGTGATCTAACACTGCTAACGGGTCTACCATGAGGAATCTTGTCAAATGTCTTACTGAAGTCCATATCGAACATATCCACCACTCTGCCTTCATCAATCCTCTTTGGTACTTCCTCAAAAAGCTCAATCAAGTTTGTGAAACATGATTTCCCGCACACAAAGCCGCCGTCTTTACCAGTCACGCTCCTCCTGGTCACTGTCCCACTGGTCAGTCTCTCCAGGTCTCTCTCCACAGGCCACTTTGCCTGGTCTGTCCCCACTCCCCTGCCCCAGTCTCCCTGAGACAAGGCGACTCCACGCAGGAGCCTCGCTGTGGCATGTTGCATGCCGGGTGTGAGGGCAGAAGGGAGTGTGAGAGGGCAGCTGGGTGAGGGAGAGTGCAGGTGGGAGGGCGAAGGTGCCGGAAGGAGGTTGAGAAGCAGAAAGAGAGTTTGAAACATAAAGGAGAGTGAGAAGCACGAGAGTGGGTGTGAGGGCACACTCTCCCAGAGGCAGCCTCCCCACTCTTCCGGGGTATCTACTGCCTCTGTTCAGGCCCACTCCACCTGGGTCACTCTCCTCGTCCCACCCCCACCCCCACCTCGGGTCTCTCTCCCTTGGTCAGTTTCCTTATGTCACCCTGCCCTGAATCACTCTCCCCAAGTCACCCTCCCACCGAACCACTCTTCCCCCTGAACCATTCTCTTCAGGTCAGACACAACTGGATCACTCTCTCCCGCTCACTCAGCGTCCAGCTCTCTCTCTCCTACCGGGTCCCTGTCTCCCGATAACTCTCCCCAGATCAGTCTCCCCCAGGTCTTGCCCCGGGACAGTCTCTCCGAGTGTGTCTCACTCTAACATGCTGCATTGTCTGGCTACTGTCCCATGTGGAGTCCCACCCAAGCTGAGATGATCAATAATAAACACCTAACATGTTGCTAATACAGAAAAATCCTGTCAGAAACATCCTAAAAGGCAGTAAATTAGCCAGCTCTGTGAGCTTCCACCAGAACTGGGAAAAGATGTTGATGGAATGTGTTTTGAGGAAGGACTGAGTGGGACAAGGACCAACGTCAGTCTGTGATCACAGCTAAGCCCCCGAGCTATTTTCATGAATTGGCTCCATTTTAAAGTGACAGACTCAGTGTGACACCAAGGTGAAAATGTTAATGGTGTGACAGTTGTTGAGCAGGTTTGGGGGAAGGGGTCATGGATGCTCCATCATTCCTCCCACAACCCCAAACACACTCCTTCAAATCCATCCCCATCTTCTTGCTCAGCCTTCCACCTGCATCTTCCTCCCTGGCTCTCCTCCTCCCTCCTTCACGCCCACCCACCCAATTCACACCAAACCTGTTCCGACACTCCCGTAGCTCCTACTTTCCAAAAACCCTCTTTCATTCTCGATCTCCCCTCCATTCCTCTCCTTCACCCATTCCTGACCATTCTGGTGCCCACTCAGATTGAAAAATAGAGATAAAAGGGACAAAGTGAAACATTTGGAAATGATCACACTGCTCATACTGCAGCTCCATTTGAAGCTACACAAGATAACTTGAACTAGGATGTGTCTTTCTCAGAATGTTGACAGACTTTCCCTCCCAGCCAGTCATCCCAGTTTCACGACATCTCAACAGGAATTCTTCAGGAGTGTATCTTGTTCTAACCATCTTCAGATGTTTGGGCAATGACACTCCCTTCATCATAAGGACAGGAATGGTTTAGAACCGGACATGGAATAGCTTTATAAATACTCATGCTACAATGGCAGGTCAGAGGCAGGGAATTCTGTGGCAAGTAACTCTCCTCCTGCCTCCCCAAAGCCTGTCCACCAACACCTTTCAAGGAACTTGACACCATTCAGGATAATGCAGTCTTGGTTGGGCAACAAATCCACCATCTTTAAAATTACTCGCCCTCCATAGGGGCAGCAGTGTGTCCCATCTACAAAATCCCTTGGTGAGACCAACTCACTGAAACTCTGTCTGTACAAGACCCAGAAGAGCATCAGCAGATATGAGGGACTGCAGCATGTGGCTGTGAACAAGTTGCACAGAACGATTTTGATCACCACCAGCTCAGGTACTGTCTCTCTATTCTGTGCAGACAACACTCACTCTCACCTTGCAGAAATCTCATTCTTTTTTCATTCAGCAGTTGTGGTAAGCGCTGATATTTAATCAATAATTCAGAGACATTTCACAAGCAACGCAGCCACCCTGTCACTCTTACAATCCAGTGGAAGCATTAAGGAAAAGACAAGATTAGCAAGAAGCAAGTCAACAGACCCTGGGAACAAAGATTCCTGAACTGGTCTTTCCAGGTTATCCCGTCTGTTAAAACTATTTCCCCCCTGTCTGTGCATCTGTCTGTCTCATGAAGTAGAGTTTCTCAGCAGATCGGGGTTTTATTAATAAACAGTAATTCTTGGGCAGCATTGAACCCTGGACCATGTTTTTGATCAACCTCAATCTAAAAATCAGCTCACTTGGGGAACATTGAGCACTCATTTCAAAATCTTCAATGACCTTGTGAGGAACCCAAGAAGAGCAGGGCTGGATTTCTGTGAGGATACCGCAGTGAGTGGTGACACAGTGTTGTTGGATTAAAACCCTGGAACTCCCTTCCTCACAGCACTGCGAGTCTTCCTTCATCGCATGGGCTGAAGCAGTACAACAGGCAACTCAACATCAGACTCACTGGGACAGTCCCAGATGAGGAGTTACAGCTACAGGGTGAGGTTTGAGGAAAATCAAGGAGAGATTTAATCGAGGTGCATGCAATTGTTGTAGTCTTGCAGAAGATTGATAAAGAAAAGATTTTCTATTATTTGGTGGTACAACAACAAAGGGTTACAGGTTTAGTTTTGGAGTCGAGGGACAGGGGAATGTGAGGAAGGTCATTTTCCATCAGCAGTCGATACTGCAGTAGCACTCACTGACCACTAGGGGAATGGAAGCAGAAACAATTAATCAATGAGAAACCAATCGGACGGGTCCTCAAAGGGAATACATTGGGAAGGTTCTGAGGAGGGAGTCGGGGAGTAGGACAAAATAGGTTGGTCGGAATTGAGTCAGCATTGAGTAAAAGGACCGAATAACTGCCTTCTATAGCACAGTGACTCGCTGGTTCAGATATTTACACAAGGCTGTGTGATCCATTTTCAATATTTCCTCAAACATTGCATTAACACGGAGTCCCAGCAGAAGAGGAGCTAATGAAGGGTTCCTGTGGCCACTCCCCGAGGAGACAGTTTTAGCAACAAACAGCTTTTCACTTTCTCCATCCGTTGTTTCAGTTGAAACCACATTTGGTGAAAAGATCAATGAATGTGTTGGTCCCTTTCCAAACAAGAAACATTGTGAAAGGAGATTTTCTGTTCTCACAGCACTGGAGACAATGTGGAGATCCCATTGTAACTGAAGAATAATTGACAAGTGTCTTTGAGAAACATCAGCTGAAGGAGGGGCTGACTCTGCTGAGACAGCATTTCACACACAGCACCATCATTCCAATTTGTCTCATCTGGAGCAGATTCTGTAGAACTGAACAAACTGTGTCTGTATCACAGATATCAGGGAGAGAGAGGGACTGACCCCATTGTGTCTGTATCACTCACACTACAAAGAACTTGTTCCTTTTTCTCAGCCACTTACATTCTTTCAACCATTTGATGAAGTTTATGATTCGTGTAAATGGATACATCACCACAGTCTTCATCTCCTCCGTGAACTTAGTCTGGGTCACAGCATAAACAGCAGTGTTTGTGCAGCAACTCAGGAGCTGGAACAAGAATCCAATATCTCTAACAGCGATGTGTATGTACGGAGTTGCATTGTCAATGTCCATCACGCGTGTCCATATTGAACTCACCATGAACACTGCCCATAGCAGGATGAAATTTGCAGATATAACAAAAATTAAAATAATGGATGTCCTTCGACTTTCCATCTCTGTGTCTCTGGGACTCTCCCCACTTCTGTGAGCTCGGAGTCTCCTGCGGGCTCTGATAGTCATTAAAATGTGTCTGATCGTCAGAGCATTCAGCAGCAGGATCAGAATAAATGGGACTCCCGGGGTGAGAGTGTAGTGAAGGAACTCAATTGCTCCCCAAACTTCCAAATCTCGTGCCTCCAGTGTGACATGACAAAACCAGGGTTCATTCACCAGCGCATACCCGCCTGTCAGCATGAAATACCAGAAAACATTCTTTGAAAAGCTCAACACTGTCACTGTTCCCAGAACCAGAGTTTCAGTTCTCTCTGTGCAATATTTAGTTTTCAGCTTCTGGGAACAAATGGCCACAAATAGATCAAAGGTGAAAGTGACAGTGAACCAGACTGAACAGTCAGTGGCTGCATAAGGCAGGACAGCATGGATATTACAAACAGGGACAGAAAACAGGAAAAGAAACCCTTCCCAAAAAACAATTGGAATATGCCTCAGTATCAGGTCGAAGATTATAATCAATAGATCCATCACAGCCATGGCCATCAGATAGTGAGTGACACATTTGGAGAGTCCACACTTTCCCTGAGACAATATCACAATTGTCAGTAAATTAACTGTGAGAAAAGGAAATAAATGAAATTATTGCATATCACATTGGGAGCAAAATGTGCTAATTGGATATCTGACATTTTAAAAGTTCTCTTAATGTTCAAGTATTTAGTGACGTCTTTATCCATCGGAGAGAGATATCTCATAAGCTAAGCAAAGACCATGAAACAATATCACCAATTTGATTGTTTAAAATAAGAACAAAAATTGGTAAAACTGTCTGAACATTTTCTCTCAGTTCAGAGACATAACAGGAAGTAGTAAAAAGCACAATAGTGAATATTAATCTTTAGAAATGAAGCCTGAATTCAGTCATTGTGGAGAAATCAGTCTAAATGCCTGTTGGAGGTCATTACCCAATGACCTTGTATGACTGTGAGAGGGAATCAGACCCAGTTCCTGCTCCTGATCATTACCCAGTGACCCTGGGTTAGTGTTCAGAGCAACAGACTTGCTTCTGTTGATGGATCATTACCCAGTGTCCTAGGTGCGGGGACAGAACTTTCCATTCTTTTATTCTCATCTGTTCTCATTTGTTTTTTAATTCATTCATGGAATATGAATGTTTTTGGTGAAGCCAGCATTTCCTCACTCTAATTTCATGAATCACGTTGGTTGCAGACTATTTCAGTCTGAGGATCGTCCCTGCACCCACTGGGCTATTTGGGAGAGATCATTGCAGTTCGTCCCAGCTTCAGTGAAGGAAGTCGATATGTTTCCTAATCTGGAAATGAAGGGGAACTTGCTCAGTGGTGTACCCTGATTGTGCTGTACATGTCTTTGGAGAAGTCATGATTTGTACTTTGGAAGGTGCTGTCAAAGGAGACTTGGTGAGTCACTGCAGAGAATCCTGTAGGTGGTACACACTGATGCCTCTGTCGGGGCAACTCATCTGGGAGTAAGTTGAGGGAGACAGCAGCGTTCAGGCACATGGTAGATTATTCGCGCATGTGCTGGTAATTTGCAAGGACAAGTCCTCGAGATATTCCATGCAAAGGCTGTTTCAAATGCACTCTACCCTCTTACAAGCAGATTCTCATTTTATCCTTTATCCTGCTCTTCTTTACCACTGCAGCATATGTTCCCTCCCACTGTGTATTACTGGTCAAGAATGCTGGGTTGTCCAAACGTGATTGGGTCCTTGTTACATCGCTCTACATTCGCAATTTTCTTGCTGCTGTTTGGTGCATCAGAAGTTTAACTTTGAGTAGATATTCTGCATCTCTCAGATACCAAGTCGCCCTTATATTCTAATTATGGCATCTGTGGTCTGCTAAATCTGTTATCTCATACCAGGATATACCAGAGACAGGGATTGTCAATGTTCCCATTACAAGGAGAACATTGTATTTCAATATGCATGGCAATCCTGCTCGTCACTGTGCTTGTTAAAAGATAAGAGATATCTCTTCTATTGACTCAAGTTAGTTTTTAAATCTCACCTTAAATTGCTTTTGGTGATTTTTTTGTTTGTAAATATGTGAATTCATAACAACTTCAGAAACAATATCTATTACTATCTGGAAGAATCGTAACTAATAGCAACTCATCACATTATGATAGATTGATTAAAAAACTCAAAAAAAATCTGCTTGCTGTGAAATGTTCTGACCTATATTGGCCATTGCAGATGGACATTCTACTGTATTTTAGACAGACAGCTGATTGAGTTCCTTGCTGAGACTACATTAGGCAAGGCTTTCCCACACTCTCTCCAGCTTCTGTCAGCCATGTCCTGCAAAGCTTGTCAGAGGCAGTCATTGGCCATTTTATGCTGCTCAGTCATGGGCAGCCCTACCGGCAACTGGAGGGCTGGGTGTAGAGGGAGTGGATATTTTAGGTGGATGGTGAGGGCCTTTTCACAAGTGGCCTGCTTTGTGCATTTTGATGTGGACACATTTGTGTGTTGTTGGAAATGCAATACATGTGACTTGTAGGTGGTGGGTTGGATCTGATCGGGACAGAAATACTGGGCGAGGGGGTGGAACCTCGCTGGTAGAGCAGGAGAGTGTTTGGTGAGAAAGTCAGAAACACACAGACAGAGGTTGGAGCCCTCACGAGCCTTCAACAAAACAGGTAAGATGGAGCTATGTGTTCAGGAAGGACTGGGAGGCAGGAGAAATAAATGGATCATGTCAGAGTCAGGTAAGATGGGCTTAGGAACAAAACTAAGTCATTTTCTTCATCACTCGCTCCTGGAGAGCAGCCAGTAATTCTGGAGAGAAACCAGAGGAAATCACAGCAGAGACAAAGGATATAAATTTTCCAAACTTAGTGTCCAGGATCAAATGGAATGATTTGCCCCCTGTCATTAAGAGTATTGTAAGGACCGTTCTAAAAATCATGAGATGATAGAATCATTCGATCTATTTGGTTTTAATAGCTTGAAGCAATTTGTTATCCTTCACAGTTCATTTTAATGTTCGCTGAAGGATTTATGTCGCAGTAATAATAATTAAGAATGAGTAACAAGGTCTTTTTGACAATGTTATTACAGAAACAAAGTTGTGGGTGGACAATACCATCCCAGAGAGATCGTGACCATCACTAGAGATAGCTGTGATAAAGCTTAATCCACATGAGAAATGAGCACTGTCCCATTCAATGGGTGACCAATGGGCAGCTGAGGCAGCAACGAACGCCCCAGGTATCAAGTACCACAGGCAAGGTGCTGATTGCATTTAGTGAAGAGAGGAAAGGGTGGTAGCGTCACACTGCACTCAGCATCACTTCATATAATGACATTGCCAGGGGATATTGTGACTGGTAATGAGGAAATAGGGGAGACAAGTGAACCAATTGTGAGAAAGCTGTGAATGTCTCTGCACCGACTGAGACTAGAAGTTCCTGATCCACTGATCAGATAGGACAGGGAGGTTGAGGCAGGATTGGGACAGGCTGAGCTATCCAGTGTTGGAGATAAGGTCATTGTGAAGGTCATGTTGGAGGAGCCAGGCTTCGCACTACAATGATGAAATTATCATTATATATAATACATGTGCCTGGGTAGACAGGGTATGGAAAGGTCATTGGATGAAAGTTCATAATTGGAACAAGTCACTAATTGATGTATCTTTTCTCCAAGATTACACTCCAGGAGTAGTTGAATCATTCTATCGAAGGGGGCGCCAAGTCTTACGTGGATCAAGCTCGGGTTAAGGACAGCAATATTGGGAATGATGATGAGAGTGTTGGGTCGCTCCACAGACCAACAACAATACACAATACACAAAACCCCTCACAGAGTACAACAGTTGATAGAGAAGTCCAGAAAATGGACCAGTGTTTGTAAAGGCAATAAATGTTGACAGGATCATGTGCCCTATGAGGGGGGACCTGTGCTTATAAAATACTGGTTGAGCCGAGTGGTGTTCATTCCTGACACAAGCACTGGAAAGGTTTTAGTGAAACAAGTGATGACACAGGCACCTTGGCATCATGGAGCAGGCCCAGAATCCAGGGAGGAAGGGCCGGACTGTGATGCAGTCTGCTCAATGATGTTTTTCCTATACCAAAACAGACAACTCCGTTGTAAATGCAGTTGAATTTGGCCAAGAGCTTCAGACATTAAGTTCACAACTTGAGGAAAACTTGGAAATGGAACAAGCATTCAGGGTAGACAGCTGAGTACGGCCTTCGGCCTGACATGGATAACACAGACACAGGCCATAGCACGAAGGTGTCATTCCTGGTCCATTCATAAATCAATCAGCGTGCAGAAAATATCTCCGATGGCACAATCAGAAATGATGGCTGCAGTTCTTTTGGAACAATGGTACTTGAGAAGAGAAAGGAAAACCTGAGACAAATTGATCAGGATGAGGTAGCCCTCTGTATAGCTAATACTCACTGTTTAATCTGTCATAGCACAGAGGCCACAGGCTGGTCAGCTGCCAGCTCAGGAGTTTAACACTTGTGTATGAGGTTAATGTGGAATGTGTTTGACATGATCATACGTTGATGGTTAATTCGGGGGCTCTTATGTGAAAGAACATAATATACAGCAATATGCTGCGGAGACAGTGAGGAGCATCAGCAATCCTGGTTTGTATAGATGTCCAGAAGTAGCCCATTCAGCAGGATGTGCCCCTCTGATCAGCAGAACAGAAGTGAGAGTGTGTGTTTGAAGTGGAGATAAAATGATCAGAGAGGTCATTAGAACTGCAGATGCTGGAGTCAGAGATATCACAGTGTGGAGCTGGAGGAACACAGCAGGCCAGGCAGCATCAGAGGAGCAGGAGAGTTGATGTTTCGGTTCGGGACCCTTCTTCAGAAATGGGGAGTGGGGAAGGGACCTGGGAAATAAATAAGGAGAGGATGGGTGGGGCTGGTGAAGCTGGATGGGAAGGTGGTAGTTAAATGCAGGAAGTGAGTGATGGGGATTGGTCAGTGGGATGGACAGCTGTGAGAATATGGACAGATTGTGTCAGGTCAATGAGGCGGGGATGAGAGAGACGGTTGGACATGGAATGACGACAAGGGACCTCATACAAACATAGGGAATGAGTTTTATTGTCTTACACATTGCTGCAGGATTCGATCTTGCACAATTGAAAACTATTCACTGCTTTTACACCAAAGGGTGCCACTGAGACTGGGAAAGATTGGTGTATCTATTTAAATTTCCAGAAAAACGTGAGGTGATGCATTTTAGAAGATCATGTACAGGTAGAAATGATACAGTGAATGGCAGAAACCACAGCAGTATTAGTATGCCCCTTTGGAAAATGAAAATGCAGAGGGATCTAGGTTTGCGGGTCCACAGGTCACTCAAGGTGGCAGCACAGGGAGATAATTGACTCAAAAAGTCCTGTGGCATTGTTGCCTTCATTGGAAAGTGCATTGACTAAATGTATGGATAAGTTGTGCTGCAGCTTTGTGGCACTTTACTGAGGCCACAGTTGAAATATTGCAGACAGTTTGGATCACCACACTACCAGAAGAATGTGGATGCTTTGGAGAGGGTAGAGAAAAGGTTTCCCAGGATGTTCCATGGTGTGACGGATTTTAGCGATGAAGCAAGGCTGGATAGACTGGGTTTTCACTGGAAACGAAGAGGCTGAGGGCCGGCCTGACACCAGATTATGAGATTGTGAATGGCACAGAAAGAGAGGGAAGTATGAGGCTCTCTTGCAGGGTGAAGGGGTCAATTATTAGGGAACATGAATTCAAATTTCAAGGGCAGCGGAGAGGAAAGTTTAAAGAGATGTGTGAAGCACATTTTTCACACAAAGGGTGGTGAGTGCCTAGAACGTGCTGCCTGAGGAGGTGGTGGAAGCAAACACAACAGCAGCATTCAGGAAGCATCTGGACAAATACATGAAAAGGAAGGGAATAGAGGGATATGGATCCTGTCAGTGAAGGCAGCTTTCGTATGAAAGGGGAAAATAAGTCAGCGCAGGGTTGTGCTGTATCGTTCTTTGCTCCTTCCTCTATATAAAAAGGAATGGGTAGTGTTATGCAATATCTCAAAAAGTTCTCCTGTGTTGTCCCATCAGTGACTGAACATCTCACCCTAACCAATGGGGAGGGACAGTAATTGTGTGGGACACATTATACACTCCAGCAAAAGGCCTGAACCTTTGCAGAAAACATTAACTCTCTGTCCTCGGCCCTAGGAACTGTGTAATTGGGGAATGAACATACAGACACACCGATGGATTTGAACCATCTCCCACATCCTGCTTCCTGCACAAGGAATTTAAATTGGCTGTCTAACATGTGGATACAGACAGTAGAACCATATAATGTTATAATCCTAGGCTCAGGACCTGTAAATCATAACACCATAAGACCAGAAGACATAGGAGTGGAAGTTAGGCCATTCAGCCCATTGTGCCTGCCCTGCCATTCGATCATGGTTGCCAAGATTCTCAACCCAATTCTCCCACTTTTTCCCAGCAACCCTCGATCCCTGTGACAATTAAGAACCTATCCAACTCCTGCTTAAATATACACAATGACCTGGCCTCCACTGGTTCTGTGGCAGGGAATCCCAGAGATTCACCGCTCTCTGGCTGAAAACATTTCTCCTTATCCCCGTTCTAAAAGGTAATCCTTTACTCTAAGGCTGTGCCCACAGCTCCAAATGTCTCCTTTACTCAAGCTGGCTGAGAGGAAAAGAGCAAAGTCACTTTAAAGACTCTGGGAAATCAAAGTGGTGTGAGACTCATGGACTTTGAAGTGTGGAAATCTGCACCATGCTGTAATCTGTACAAAGCTTGTAGGTGTTCTGCAACCCACTGGAGTCAACTTAAAACTTCAGTGTTAATGCTCCCTCTACATCTGTGCCTGTGAAAAGTACAATTATTGTGCTGTGTCCCTGAAATCCTCTCAACAATTAGTCACACTGCCCCCAGAGCAAAATATCATCCTGACTTTTCTTTCCATACGTGGGATTTGGGGATCATTGGCTTTGCCAGCATTGATTGTCCTATTCCTCACTTCCCCACAGAAGGTGGTGGGAGCTGCCTTCTTGAACCGCTGCAGTCCATGTGCTGGACACAGACCCACAACACCCTTAGGGAGTGAATTCCAGGATTTAGACGCAGTGACAATGAAGGAACGGTGATGTATTTCCAAGTCAGGATGGTGAGTGGTTTGAGGGGAAACCTGCAGGTGGAGTTGTTCCCCTGCATCTGCTACCCTTAACTCCACTGCCAAATGTTCTGAAAGGATAAGCTCACCTTCCTGACCAGGAACATCGACAAGGTGGGGAACTGCATGGAAATCGAGGTCCCATTGTGGGGTGGATCTGGACAGCAGGCAGCAGCTCAGGGTAACGCTGATATTTGGAAACACATCCACTGGTTAGTTTTTGCACTGTCCAGCTCCATTTACACCTGGATGTTGCAGAACAGCAGAGCTTCGATCTGATCTGGTGATGATGTGAACACTTTATTCTGTGCCTGTTTCTTGCACAGTTTAACATGAGTGTAATCCTGTGTGTAGCTTCTCAGGTTGGCACCTCATTTGTTGATATGCGGAGTGCTGCCCCCGAAGCAGTGAACAAGGAGAGGGAATGAGGCTACACTTATCGATGATGTCTCCTGTGAGGACCACAGTCCCCTGTGGAAGCAGAATCCAGCAAGAAGACAAAAAACCCGGGAAAGGAGAAAGAAAACTGTTCAGATGTAGACGAGGATAATAAATCATAGAGAACATTGTGTTTTGGAAATTCAATTATCAGTTCAATTCAGAACGGGAAGAAGAGCATAGAAACTCAAAGTGGGTTGCACCTAAAATATCAGATCAACATACCATCATTCATGGAACATCCGATATCAAAATGTTTTCTGGACTAAATTATTCTATTTTGCTAATCAATGTTGTTGATGTGGAACAGTGCCCTGAGGTTTCAGAAACAATTGCAATAGCAAAACTACAGCAAATACATCTCCACGCTCGATGTTAACTGGAAAGGTTTCCAATGGGACATCAACAGTGAATAAATCCAAAGTGATCGCTGAGTCACCATCCATCAGTTACAAACAAAATGAATATTTAATAGGAAATAATGCGAGATTGATGAAAGATGGAGCTAGAAGTGGAGGTGTATGCATCATCGAGGGGGTATTGGGCAGAACTGGGAAGGGAGAGAATGTGGGGTTAGAATTCAGTTCAATATGAAATGGAACAGTGAAGGGTATGAACAGTCTGGTACAATGTGAGATGTTGGTAAAGGAGGGGATTGTGAGTCAACAGGAAACAGAATTTGTGACAGTGACAAAAGACAATGGATCTGGTCTTGCCAAGGCTTCAATGGCAAGAACAGTAAGTGACAGAAAGGTGGTTTATACAATTAATAACACAGTACTGAGACTTACCAGGGACACCAATAATAGCCAGGATGGGATAGAAAATGTGCTTAATAGTCAGAATTACTATCTGAATCTGAGCACGTAATGGTATCCGATTGTCTTATTAATAGAAGGTGGAAACTCTCCAGTGATACAATGAGGCTCCATGCAGACTGCTGTTAATTACACTCACTGAACAAACAGGTTCAGTTAACCCCTGTCAATCCAACAGTTGTTGTACCAGAGTAAAGGAGAACATGTCCCTGGTCTGGGGGTGATGTATGAAGGTTTCTGTGTCGATATATGTTTCTATGAGACCCCCTGCCTTGTTCTTCTAAACTCAGTGAAAATAGTCTGAACAGATCCAGTCCCTCTTCATACATCAGTCCTGCCATCAGAGGAATCATCTGCATGAGTTCCCCAGGATCAAGCTCTTGTACCGACGAGCGTCAGATTCCTCATCAATAATGTTTCCTTCATTATTCAGTCAGAGTAGGGATGCTCACTGCTGTGTGCACAGTGGTCAGCTCCATTCATTCCTCCTCAGGCACGGGAGCTGTACATGATCCATGCGGCTGAATATGGACAGAAACCTCTTTTCCAGAAAGATACACATCAGATTGGAAAGTACTGAAAACAAAAATAACCTTCAAAGAGATCAGGGGAGAAACTTTCACTGATTATCATTCCCCAGCATTAGAGTGTTAGTGAGACAAAGAGCTCATTGTGACATTTTATTTCATAACAACACATTGGGAAATAACATAAAATTTAGTTGTGAGATTGTGTTTATAATTTAACAGAAAATCTTTCAAAGACAAGTTAATTGATGAATTGAGCTTGATTATCAATGCATAAGGACAATAAGTTACAGTGAATTATTCATTCAGTTTGACATCTAACAGACAGGAATACAATTTTGGTTCATTGTGAAATTGGATGTGATTTAAAGGTGGATGTGAAGTGCTGTGTTGCAGAATCAGTGCTACTCAACATTAAGCAGAACACAGTTTATTTAAACACGATAGTTAAAATGCCAACAATAGAAAAAGGAAATTAGAATAACTTAATTTCACAGGAGAACAGAACCAAATAATAGATGAAGTACATATGACTAACTAACTGTTCCAATATACTGACATCCAATGAACACACACTTTGGCAATAAGGAAAATTCAGACACAGATACTCATATGCAGCTCTCCAATCCAGAAGGGACCAAAAAAATAAAATATCAAGTGAAAATTCAGACAGAACAGCAGCCAGGAGACATTCACTGAAGCTCCCACCTCTTCTGCGACCACGATAGCATCTGATAGCTTCCAATCCTCGCCCTTTTTGTGAACGCTGTGTACATTCAGCTAAAGCTCCCTTCCCTATTTCACATGATTCTGCATTTTATGGTTTGTCATTTCTCTGACTTCACTTGAAGCTTTTCTACTTCCTGTTGCCAGCTTTATTTCTTTCCAATCCACCACATTCCCGAGCATGGCACCAGGAAAGCAGCACATGTTCACTGCTGCAGAAACTGATCTGATCCCTCTGACCAAGAAAACCTCACTTTCACTTCTTTCCCTGCCCTCACGTACCGTTGGATGTCCTGTAGTATCTGTCACATAGTCCTCTGTCTGCCTCGCACATGCAGATCGGTGAATTCAACAGAACAAGAAAAACTGCAGTCACCATCATCTAGCAATGATCAGCATTTAAGTTGTTTCATCTATGATGCTGCACTATTTCTCTGGATTGACAGATTGTCAAATATACAGAAAGCTCACATTATTTACAGGATTGGACATTTTTAATGATTACACAGTAACTCTCAGACAGCGTGTGCAAAGGCTCAGGGTAGGTTTCATTGTGTCTCTATCTCATTTGTGATGCTAATTACAGCCTGGTTTTGAATTTCACCAGACTCACAGAAAATCCTTTCTCATAATTCATCAGAATTTGGAATGTTTAAAAATTCAAACACTATCTTTGTCGAATCATAGAATCCCTACTGTGTGGAAATATGCCCTTCAGCCCAACAAGTCCACACTGACCCTCAGAATATCCCACCCAGACCCATCCCCCTCCAACCCACCTAATCTTCACATCCCTGAGCACTGATGGACACTTTAGCAACGGCCAGTCCGCCGAACCTGCACATCTTTGGACTATGGAAGTAAACTGGAACACCCGGAAGAAGCCCATGCAGACACGGGGAGAATGTGCAAACTCCACACAGACTGGCACCCGAGGGTGAAATCAAACTCAGGTCCCTGGCGCTGTGAGGCATCAGTGCTAACCACTGTGCCACATTGCCACCCAGGTGCATTTTTCAGCGGACAAATTGGGGTAAACATTGTAAAGTATTCTCCATTGTCAGCAGGAAAATGGCTGATGATCCCCCAAATGGCCGTCTCATGTATTGGTACAAACACTGATGGGTATGAATTGTAGCAATCCTCTGGGAATCCTCATCTAAATGTAATTGCAGCTACGCAGGGCTGATGCCCAGCTTTTTGAAGGACAGTGCCCCAAACCTCACCAAAACCACCAATTTTGCAGATAAGTCCTCTCAGTGAGGGATTGGGTAATTTTCCAGCTGTGAAAAGTGGCTCACCATGTTTTGAAGTTTGTCTTGAAAATAATTTTTGCAAGTTTGTTTGCTTCAGCTAACCACAGGGTCCTAATAGATGTGAGTTTGCTCGCTGAGCTGAAAGGTTAGTTTTCAGACGTTTCGTCACTATTCTGGGTAACATCATCAGTGAGCCTCCGACGAAGCGCTGGTGTTATGTCCCGCTTTCTACTTATCTGGTTAGGTTTCCTTGGGTCGGAGGCTCACTGATGATGTTACCTAGAATGGTGACGAAATGTCTGAAAACTAACTTTCCAGCTCAGCGAGCAAACTCACATCCAGAACCTCAACCTGAGCTACAAATCTTCTCAAAACTCGCTAACAGGGTCCTAATATCTAAAATATCTGTGGGCCCACAAGTTGTGGGGAGAATTCCTCGTTTCTTTTTGTCTGCCTCAATATTATTTTCCCAGAAAAAGTAACACATTCTTTCCACACACTGGGCCCTGCCATCAATGGCAGGATCGAACGAGTCCCGCTTCCATGAATCATGTTGAGTTTCTATTTCATGGAAACTCCCAGAATGTAGATGGGGGAGGGGGCAGGGATTCAGTGATGGTAGCACCATTAAATGTCAAGGGCCAATGGTTAGATCATCTCTATTGGACATTGTCATTGTCTGGCATTTGAGTGGGAAGAATGTTACTTGTCACGTGTCAGGCCTGGATCTTGTTCAGATCTTGTTGTATTTCAACATGGACTGCTTCAGTTTCAAAGAGTTTTGAATCATATGACACATTCTGCAATCATTGGCAAACATACCCAATTCTGACTATATGATGTAGAGTAGGTCATTGATGAAACAGCTGAAGATGGTTAGACCGATGACACTACCTTGAGGAACTCCCGCAGGGACACTCTGGAGCTGAGATGACTGACCTCAAAAAACCACAACCATCTTCCGAGGTGCCAACCAGTGCAGAGTTTGCCTCTAATACTCAATGAACACAGTTTTTCCCCGAATGATCCAATGCAGCAAAGGTATCAAGGGCTGTCTCTCTCAAATCATCTCTGGAATTGAGCTCTTTTTGTCAATGTTTGAGGCAGGACTGTGATGAGATCAGGAGCTGAGTTGCCCTGGTGGAACCCAAACTGGGCATCACTGAGCAGGTTATTGTGAAGCAGCTGCTGCTTGATATCACCGTTGGTGACACATTCCATCACTTTACTGAGGATTGAGAGGGCACTGATGGAGCAGTAATTGGTCAGATTGGATTTGTCCTGCTTTCGGTGTACAGGACATGACGGGACAATTTCCTACATAGCTGTGTAGATGCCAGTGTTGTAACTTTACTGCAAGATCCTGGCCATGGGAATGCACGTTCCACAGCACATGTCTTCAGGACTATTGCTGGAATGTTGTCTTGGCCCATAGACCTAGCAGTATCCAGCGTCTCCAAATGTTTCTTGACAACATGTGGATTGAATCGAACTGGTTGAACACTGGTATCTGTCTTGCTGGAGACCACTGGAGGAGGCTGAGATGGATCATCCCCTTGGCACTTCGGGATGAAGATTGTTCTGAATTCTTCAGCTTTATCTTTTGCACCGAAGCGCAGGGCTCTTCCACCATTAAAAATGCAGATATTTGTGGAACCTCCTCTTCCAGGAAGTTGTTGAATTGTTCACCACCATTCATGACTGGATGTGGCAGGACCGTACAGTTCAGATCTCATCCATTTGCTGACGTATCACTTAGCTGTGCCTATCACTTGCTGCTTTTGCTGCTTGGTTTTGCCAGGAATCCTGTTTGTTAGCTTCACCAGTTTGCCACCTTATCTCCAGGCCTGCCTCGTGTTGTTTCTGACAGTCCCTCCTGCACTATACATTAAACCAGAGTTGATCCCCTGGTTTGATGGTAATGGTTGAGTTGGGGACATCCAGGGCCATGAGGTTACAGATTGTGCTGGAGTACAATTCTGCTGCTGTTGATGGCCCACAGCACCTCATGGGTGCCCCGACTTGAACTGCGAGCTCTGTTCAAAGTGTGTCCCATTTGACACGGTGATGGTGCCACACCACACGATTCTCAATGTGAAGGTGGGACTTTGTCTCCACAAGGTCTGTGCAGCGGTCACTCTTACCCATACTGTCATGGACAGGTACATCTGCAGCCGGCAGATTGGTGAGGATGAGGTCAATTATGTTTTCCTCTCTTTCTGTATCTCTGACCACTTGCCGCAGACCCAGTCCAGCAGCTGTACCCTTTCGGACCCGACCAGCTCAATCTGTAGCGATGCTACCGAGCCACCCTTTGCGATGGACATTGAAATCCCCCACCCAGAGGTCATTTTGTGTCCTTCCCATCCTCAGTGCTTCGTCCAGGACTTGTTCAATATGGAGGAGGATTGATGCATCAGCCAAGGGAGGATGGTATGTGGTAATCAGCAGGAGGTTTCCTTACCCATGAGACTTCATGGGGACAGTGTTAATTCCCAGGGAAACTCGCTCCCGACTGGATATCACTGTGCTGCCACCTCTGCTGGGTCTGTACTGCCTGTTGGTCAGGACATACCCAGGGATGGTGATGCTGCTGTCTGGGACATTGTCTGTAAGGTATGATTCAGTGAGTGTGACTGGGTCAGGCTGTTACTTGTTCAGTCTGTGAGACAGCTCTCCCTATTTTGACACTAGCCCCCAGATGTCAGTGAGGAGGACTGTGCAGGGACGACAGGGCTGTTTCTGTCATTGTCTTTATCAGTGCCCAGGTGGCCTGTCTGGTTCCATTTGTTTGTTGAGACATTGTCCTGATCGATATGACTGCATGGACTGCTCGGCAATTTCAGAGGGCATGTGAGAGTCAACCACCTCGCTATGGGACTGGAGTCACTTGTAGAACAGACAAGGTGAGGATGACAGATTTCTTTCCCTGAAGGACATTTGTGAAGCAAATAGGTTTTTCAGATAATCGGCAATGGTTTCATGATCATCAGAAGGTTCTTCATTTCAGATTTCTTTTCTTGAATTCAAATGACACCATCTGCTGTGGTGGGATTCAAACCCGAGTCTCCAGAACTTCAGCTGAGTTTCTTGATTAATAGTCTATCGATAATCCCAGGAGGTTAGAGCCTCCCCTTTGACCATTGAGCATTTGCTGTAAAGAAAAGGTATTTATTCCGCTTCTACATCAAAGGTGAATGAGGAAAATAAAAGCTGATATAATGTTCTGCTTTATTGTGCGGGGAATTGAATACAAGGCCCGGCAGGTTATGAATCAGCTAGACAGGGTTCTTGACTGGCTGGAGGTGGAAAGGAGATTCCTCTTATGGGAGATTGGAGAAGAAGGGATTAAAGTTTAAACAGAAGGGGTCACTCATTTCAAACAAAGATAAAGATTAGATTCCCTACAGTGTGGAAATAGGCCCTTCGTCCCAACAAGTCCACACCGCCCCTTGAAGCATCCAACCCAGACCCATTCCCTGATAACCCACACACCCGTGAACACTGCAGGCAATTTAGCATGGCCGAGCCACCTAACCTGCATATCTTTGGACTGTGCGAGGAAAGCGGAGCGCCCGGAGAAAACCCATGCAGACACGGGGAGAATGTGCAAACTCCACAAAGACATTTGCCTGAGGCTGGAATTGAACCCGGGTCCCTGGCACTGTGAGCCTGCAGTGCGAACCACTGAGCCACCGTGCCGCCCCAAATTGATTGACTTTCTTTCTCAGAGGGTTGTGAATCTGTGGAATTCCCTTCCTCAAAAGGCAGTGGATGCAGAATCTTTAAATATTTGGAAGGCAGAGATAGATAGATTCTTGATGACCGAGGGGATAAAACATTATTGGGGATCGCCAGGAATGTAGAGTTGAGGTTAAATTCAGATCAGCCATGATATTATTGAGTGTGGGAGCAGGCTGGAAGGGCCGAGTGGCCTATTGTTCTCTCCCTTCTGCATGCTTGACCATTTATCAGTTCTTTGATGACACTCTCGGTGACATTTGGCCTTGATGTCAAGTGCAGAGACTCATCTCTGGAATTCATTTCCTCTGCCCACATTTGGACGAAGCTTGTTATGAGGAAAAGGAGGTGAGTGGCCTGGGTAATTTTCAATCTTGTCAGGTAGATGCCAGTGTTGTAACTGTAGTGGAACAGCTTGGTAAGGGTTGTGGAATCAGGCCTGGTTCCTGTTCACCATCATTACCCAGTGACCCTGGAATAATGTCGGGAGGAATCAGACTCAGTTCCTACTCTTTGTCTCCGCATCACACTCTATCACTGGGACATAATAATCAGTCAATGTTTTCCCTCTGATCTCTGCTGAGGGTGACTTTTGGGTCACTCCTTTTCCATCTGATGTGTATGTTTCTGAAAATGGCATTTCTGTCCATATTCAGCTGCATGGAACATGTACAGCTCCCGTGCCTGAGGAGGAATGAATGGAGCTGACCACTGTGCACGCAGCAGTGAGCATCCCTACTCTGACTGAATAATGAAGGGAAAGTTATTGATGAAGCAACTGACGCTGTTTGGGCCAAGAGCACGATCCTGGAGAACTGATGCAGATGATTCCTCTGATGGGAGGATTGATGTGTGAAGTGGGATTGGATCTGTTTGGACTATGTTCACTGAGTTTTGAAGAATGAGGGGGTTCTCATAGAAACACATAAAATTCCAACAACACTCAACAGAGTGAATGGAGAAAGAATGTTCCTCATGGCCAGGGACTCCAGAATCAGGGGATACAATCTAAGGATACGAGGAAGGCCAATTAAGACTGAGATGGGTTGATATTTCTTCACCCAGAGTGTGGTAAACCCTTCAAAAAGCTGGCACATTCATTGTCTTTTAGCAAGATTGTGATCTTCTTGTCCCATGTTTCCAGTATTTTCAGTGTTTATTAATGATCATCTGGCCTTGAGTCATCTTCCTCCACATGGAAAGTAGAAAGTGTTTCGGAGACCTTTTGTCCTGCTGCAAGGTGAGTGAGAGTTCCCTGATAAACAGCAGCCAGACAATGCAGCATGGAGCATGTTAGAGTGATGGTCCTGCGGAGAGTCACCTTGTCACAGGGACACTGGGAGGGCGTGCACAGGAGGGAGACTGGGGAGAGTGACGCAGAGCGAGAGTGAAGTGGGAAAAGTGGCCCAGGCGAGAATAGCCCAGGGCAAGAGTGTGGTGGGGAGGCCCTTCCCAATTCTGTTTAAAACACCAGGATACATAAAATAGTTCAGGCACCTTCGTCTGGACAACCCTCTGCACCTCAGCGGACACCAGATCATAGTGATAGAGTGATGGAACCCAATTGGAAGAGGGGATTGGTCCAGAGTTCGCTGGAACGACAGGGAGCTGCCGTGTAGCGCGACGCACTAAAAAAGACTGAATAAGAGGTAACACACAACAGAATACAAATGCAACAATAAGCAGCACAATACCTGCAACAATCCCAATCTTGGCGAACCAAGCCCCCCATTTCCACAAAGCGCTATCCAACCCGTCAAAAAATTGATGGCCGGACCCTGCATTTTCCTTGAGCTCTTCCCTTAGATTCCTCAGCTTAAACATCGCCTTAGTAAGTGATCCCCCCGGGCAAGTATGATTGGGTATGAAGGTACAGCAAAGTTCCCCAAACATTACACAAACCCCTCCTCTTTCTTCTCACAACCAGCCCACAGCCTGTCTATTTTGCCACGTCATTTCGGTAGTTACCTCCAATTGCTCCCCTGAGGCCAAGAGGGCATCATCAGTGTAATTCATTCCGGAGCCTCCTGTTTGTTCTCCACTGCCCCTTGCTCACCCTCACTTACCTCAGCTCCAGAGTCAGCCTGCGTCTGCGGGACAGCTTTGGTGCAGTGATGAACTTGATACCATGTGGAATGTCCCTCCACTTGAACGGCTGTGGGCATTGCCTTGGTTACTGTGAAGGGTCCCTCTCTCCTCGGCCCGTTCCTCTTTCTCCGGAAAACCCGGGTGTAATAGGTCCCCCCTCTCTGTCAGGCACCAGCTCCTTTTGTTTTTCCTGTGTGTGGATAGACTCATGTATCATAGTTAGTTGCTGCAGATACTGCTTCAGTTCCAGCGCCAATTGTTCCAAGCGAGCTCCTTCATACGGACCCCTCCACTTGGGCACTGCCATGGCTCCACCGGTCAGCATTTCGTGCAGCGTCAAATTTGTTATGTGGTTAGTCTGCATACGGTAGCTCATTCGTGCCAGTGGCAATGCATCGACCCAATTAAGGTTGGTACTTGCACAAATTTTATTTCACTTGGCTTTTAAAGTTCCATGAATCCTTTCCACCACGCCTTGTGACTGGGGATAATACACACATCCAAATCTCTGCTTGATCCTCCAGGTCAGCAGCACCAATTTAACCACTCTCTGGATAACGGCAGACCCATTCTCCGAGCTGATCTCTGACGGTATGCCAAACCGTGGAAGCACTTCATTTGGTGAAAATTTCACTACCGTTCGTGCTCCTGAGTCCTTAGATGGAGTTGACTCTACCCATCGACTAAACCTATCAATCACCACCAACATGTATCTTTTCCCTCTGACCGTCTTTGTATGTCCACATCGTCAATCACCAAATGCTTCAATGGTCCCTCAGGTACTGGGTCTGTGTCCTATAGGGGTTGCTGTTCCCTTTCTGACATTATTTTGAGCACATGCCTCACATTGTGACAATATGGAATCCACTGAAGCCTGCAAGTGTGGTGACCAGAATCTGTCCTTTTTAATCTTCCTCATTACTTCCCCCCTCGCACAGTGATCCAACCCATGCGCCTCTGAGGTGCAACCAGAGGCAATCCTAGCCGATTCTTCTGCTGCTTGATTACCCTTGACCACCACATCACTTGCTATTTTGTGTGCCTGACACTTTATAACAGCTCGCGCTTTTGGCTTCATTAACGCGGTTGCCAACTCTACAATCTGTTGGTAATGCTGTATGGGGGCTCCGTTGCTCTTCCTGAAGCCCCTTTGCTTCCAAACTGCCCCAAGCAGATGGTATACTCCATGGGCATAAATCAAATCAGTACAGATATCCATTTTCTCACCTCCCATCAACTCACATGCTGCTGTTAATGCCTTAATCTCAGCCAGTGGTGCTGAACAGGGGTGTGGACAGGCCTCCAATTTGATTGTCCTAAACTGACAGTGCTCTTGTTGCACCAACGAAAATCCCACATGACACCCATCATAATCTCTATAGGATGAGCCATCAACAAATAGAACCTTTTTATCCTCATCAGGCAGCTGCTCAGATTGTAAATCAGCCCTAAATTTAGCAAATGCACTCACCTCCCTTACACACTCATGGGGCTCTCCCTCATATTCCAGTGGAACATAGTCCGCTCTGTTCCTTGTCGCGCATCTCTATATAGTAATGTCTGGAACTGTCAGTAACATCCAATATGCTATTATCATGGCAGGTGTCAATACAAATTGTCCTTTTTCTAATAATTCCACGACCTTATGGTGTGTGTGCAAGACCAGAGGATAACCCACTGTCATGGAGGATGCTTTCTCATATGCAAGATGCGCCGGTGCTTGACCTGATAACAAGATGGATATCCCTGAGCTATTTCATACAATCTGGTGCTATAATACGCAATGGGGTGCTTAGATCTCCCTACACGCACCACCGCACCCCCCCCCCCACCCCCCACCGCCACCACCACCCTGTCTAATTCCTGGGGCAGCATAACCTTCCTGTCTGTCGGACACGTAAAGGTGGAAAGGCTCTTCATAGTTAGGCAAGGCTAACGCCAGAGCACACTGCAATGCTTGCTTAAGGCTGTTGAAAGCTGTTGCAGCTTCCTCCTTCCACTGCAAAACATTCCTCAAGTTTGAACATCCAGCCCCCTTCATTGCTTTCCTCAGGGGAGCCGTAATTTTGGCATATCCTTCAATCCAGTCTGAACTATATCCCGCCATTCCCAGAAACGTCATCACCTGTCCTACTTTCCCAGGCCTGGTGACTCCTGTCATTGCCTCAATCTGATCTGGTGCGATCAGCTTAGTTCCTTTAGATACAAGTCTGCCCAAATTTTCGACGCGCTGTTTGCAAAATTGTCGCTTCTTCCTGGGCACCTTGTAACCACCACATGCCAACTTCTCTAGCATGAAAATGGTGTCTCACTCGCATTGTTCCTGACTTTCTGAGTAGACTAACAAAGCATCAACGTACTGGATTAGCGTCCTCTCCAACGGCATATCCTCTAGATCTGACTTCAAAGCTTGGTTAAACACGTGTGACGAATCCTTAAACCCCTGCGGCATTCTAGTTTAAGTGCACTGCTGACCCCTGTATGTAAACCCAAACAGGTACTGGCATTGCTCTGCCAGTGGAATACTGAAGAAAGCAGAACACAAATCAATACCTGAAAACCAAGCTGCCATCGGAGGCATGTTAGTCAATAGTGTATGTGGGTTGGGACTCCTGTTTGCAAATCTTCCACCACCTCAGTTACTGCTCTCAAGTCGTGCACAAGTCTCCATTTGGATCCTTCTGCTTTTAGGACTGGCATCAGTGGCGTATTACAGGGGCTGATCGTTTCCCGAAGCACTCCTGCTTCCAGCAATCCCTGTATTGTTACTGCTATTCCATCCTATGCTTCTGGTTTTAAGGGATATTGTGGTCTTCTAGGTGTAATTGCTCCCTGTTTTAATCTAATTTCTACTGGACTTGCTGATTTCACTCTCCCCACATCCGTGTCATGTTGTGACCACAAAGTAACTGGCAATGCATCCAACCGTTTATCCTTCTGGTGATCCTCCACTTCTTTCTCCTTGTCCTCGGGAGCCCCAGTTCTGTCTGGGCTTTTGTTTAATTTTACTTTGCCCTTGGGATGGTACCTGTGAAAAGGTTACCCAAAGACATTTATAATTGGCGTGGGGTTTCCTGGCCCTTGCCAGGCATTGTGAGGGGGTCCTCCCTGAGCCGGACTTTTGTTCTTGTCAGTGTTGGCCATTGAGTCAGTTGCCGGGGGAAGATTTTTTTCCTTTCTGTTTCTTTCTCATTTTGAGCTCTTCAAGCTGCATTTGTGCCACTTTCTTTGCACCTCCTCCTGTTGATCAGACTGTTTCTATTTGTCCCTTCGGTTCTTCTCGACTGCGTGGACTATATGGTCTCTAAATTCCTGGTAGGCCATTGACGTTAGACCCACCAACTCCCTGAGTTGTGGCTTGACATGAGAGGGCATTGCCTCAGTAATAGCAGTTCGGAACATTGTGGTCAACAGTTGGTTACCCTTCATGTTTTGCTCCATTTCAAGCCTCCCATTTTCTGAGTTGGCTTTCTAAATGAGCTGCTGGGTTTTCAGTGTCTCCCAGTGGATCCCCTCTCAGAGCTTTGGGATCAATCTTAGGTGGGTAACAGTCTCTAAGGGCCTGCCATACCCTTGGTCTTACTTGATCAAACCCAGCCCCATCAATCATTGGATTGTCCACTACATTATTCAAGCCGGCTCGGTCCATGATCTCTCTTAACTTCGGGAACCCCGGTACCTTTACCAGCAGCGCCTTCAAATCTCCCGGAGCCAATAATCGTCCCGTGGTTTCATCTTCAAAAGCTCTCATCTACTTCCCTGCTCCCTCATGTAAACTGGGCAACACACATTTTTCAGGCCCTCCAGATCCTGGGTCCCCAAGGAATGTATTGCAGCTGTCTTCCCCCTTTTATAAGCAATGGCAGCATCTTCCCTGTGGGGATTTCTTTCCCTTGCTGAGGCTGCCAAATTGTGATTCCTCATCGGATTCTGATTCTGACTCTATCTCTAATTCCCCCCATCCTTTTCCCAGTTGTCCCGCTTGGGTCCAACTCCTTGCCCACTCCTCTGCATCCACTTCTCCCGTCACCACATCACTCCCCTTCTGTCCTCGCTGAACATCCCTTTTATGGTGTAGATATTCCTCATAATATTTTTGTTCTCTTAGTATGCATAACGTGTTAATTTCATGCAACAGGTCCTGTTTTTCATGTTGTATCACTTCCATTTCTTCATGCCTTGCCTTCTATTCTGCCTCTCTTTTCTCTTTTAATGTATTCTCCTCTTTTTCATCTCTCTCCCAGTCCAATTCTCCCTCTATCTCTACCGTTCCCCTTATTATCGAACGCTGTTTTGTGTTCCCTTTGTTTGAATAGGGAGGGGATTTATCTAGCTCCCTTAAGCCCGGATATATGGAGGTTTTCTCTTTCTGACCCTCTGTTTCTGAAAGCTGTTTATTTTGATCCTTGGTACCGCTCCTGGTCACAACGGTCCCTCTTCTGGTTCCTTTTGTTAAGAGTCATCTCTTGGTTTGTAGTTTTTAGTTAACCCTTCCATTTCATCGCACATATTTATATCAAAGGTACCATCGTTTGGGCATTCAGTTAGTAATTTCTTAGTTCTGTTTTCCTATTTTTTGGAAATTTTTATGATATCATTTCTTGCTCCTGGAAATTTCTTACTATTTCAACTGCAGTCCCTTTGTTCATGGTTAAAATTACGTCAGTCTAATTATCATACAGTCCTTGTCTTTACACAACTCAACGATCTGGTAGCGCTTTGGAAATTGTGGCTATTTGCATTAGTCGTCTATTACCAGTTTGCTGGCTTTCAATTTTAATCGGGTTTGATAGTACTACTGATCAAACAATCTTACCTCACCTGTTCTGCCCGTACAGACCCCTGCATTTTCCAGGGCGGGATCCGCAGAACTTTCTGCGCTGCCCATTCTGATCCTCGTTACCTGCAAGGTGGTATCCAAAGAGACTTACTGCCCTGCCCATTCAAACTCTCGTTACCCATGAGGCAGTATCCAAAGGGACTCACCGACACCACGTGAATTTTTATCTTAGCTCATCTCCCTGTTCGACAGTCACTCACCGCACTGCGCAGGTTTTCTCGAACAATCCTCTACATCTCCTCAAACTTCAACTTACCTCACTCCTTTTGGCTCTTTTAGATCAGAGAGACCCTTCGGCAGTTTCCCTGCGCTTCTGCGTCCCCGAGGACCTCCCTCACTGAACAGAATATAGTCTGAATTAATAGCAAAACACTTACGCTGCTTTTTGTGGGTTGCTAACCCTTATCCTGTCAGTCTAGGGAGTGTCCCCAGTGGACCGGGAAGAGCCCTGGGGCTGCCGCCTCTTTCTGATCCTGTTTGTGACGCGAAATCTGTGGTGGGGAGGTCCTTCCCAATTCTCTGTTGAAGACACCAGGAGACGTAAAGAATTCCTCAAGGAGTTCAACTTTTATTTGCAAACAAAAGCTGTGAGAATCAGAAAAATGGTTTCCTGACTCCCCCCAGCTATTTGGAGATCGCAACTTTTGTACTTTTCTATTTCCTGGTGTCATTATCATAACCAATCACATTAGCTTGTATTGTCTTTCTAAGAAAATCATCTTCTGCCATAATGGTCTTCGACTCTACACTGACCCTATCTCATCATGCCCCCGTTATCTTTCACATAATGCTCATGTATCATGTGATTTGACGAACCTAACACATTATGCTACCATTATTTTCAGCCGGTACTCATCCGTTGCTCATCTGTAACATGATTCTATGTATTGCTCCATTAATTTAGTTACACACTGTCATATCAATTTCCATCAGAATGACCTGGGGCACAGTGAACTGGGGCAGTGAGCCTGAGCAGAGGGAGAAGGGCATCCCTGAAAGAATGGGGTCGCTGCCTCTGGGAGAGTGTGCACTCTCACCCTGTCCCCTGCCCTCTCACACTCCCTCCTCGACTATTACCCTACTTCACGCACATTCACGTACACTCATGCACTATCACTCTCTCCTTCCCGCTCAACCTCCTGCCAGTGCTCCCTCACCCTCCCTCCTGCACTCTTATCTTCATTCTGCACTCTCACACTCCCTCCTTCCCACTCACCCTCCCTCCTGCCCACACACACACTCGTGCACGATCTCTCCCTCTCCTTCCTGCTAACCCTTGTGCTCTATCCTTTCCTCAATCCCTCATTCTTTCTGCAGACACTCTCTGCATTCCCATCTCCCTCTACTTCTCGTTTCGCTCCTGTTCCCTGCTCCTTCTCCCTCTGTGTCCCAGAAAGAATCCTTTGGGAAGGAGTTCAGAATGGGAAGAACTTGCTGGCAGTGAGCTCACTGAATGGACTGGAGCACGAGCGACAAACAATTCACCTTACCCAATCAGAACGTGGAGACCATCCCAGCCCAGAGTGTCCCCACCATTGAGAACATTCCGGGTCCACATTTACCATCCGCCCGAATTGTTATCGAGCCCTCTCCTCTCGCTGTCCTAGGAGTGTTTGATCTGGACAGTGCAAGGAGAGCTTTACTCTGCATCTAACCCTGTGTTGTCCCTGTCCTGGGAGTGTTTCATACGGACAGTGTAGGGGGAGTTTCACTCTGTATCTAACCCCATGCTATCCCTGTCCTGGGAGTGTTTGATCTGGACAGTGTTTGCCGGGTCCTGGAATTCAGTAATTCCATGCTTTACCGTTAGAGGGTGCTCTCAAGCTCCAGTCTGAGTTTCAAGACAGTTTGTGTGTTTTATGTTTCTCTGATTCTTCATTAACAGTAACATCGTTTATTCATTCCTTCCATTCTTTATCCCCCGTGGGCACAATATTCGGATCAGAAATGTGATTGCAGAATAATCTGGTCAGCAGTGGGAGTATAAAATGAGCAAAGTTCATGACTGGCCATTGACACCAATAGGCCTCTCCCCAAGAGAGGATCCAATGGGATGTGGGAATGAAAAAGTTTTCTCAGCTTCGAGTACAGTTTGGATCTTGGTTAAAGGTCGTTCTTCTGGGTCAAAGGATGATTCTGCACAGATTCTGGTCTCTATTGTGACCTCCCATGATTTGTTTCTGCCTTGTCATCAATTCCACACTCACCCTGAATCTTTCTCACAATGAAAAGAGTTTAGTCCATCAGAGTCTCCTCTGACCCTCTCCCCTTCAAACAACTGCACTCTCTCACACACCTGTCTCTGAACTTGGAGAACAGTTTGATGGTGTTTCAGACTGAGCTACCAACCTGCATCAGCATTCACCCACTGTCAGATTTGTGACTTGATCTCCAGACGCCTCTGACTGTCTCTGTATTCTCTGTCTGTCTCGGTGTGAGAAGCTTGTGGGTTCAGGTCTGCCTCCAGGAGTGACACATAACAAGCTGAAATGTCAGTTTGTTATCGAGGCTGTGCTGCACTGCCAGAGGAGCTGTTTTCTGGCTAACAGGCACATTCAAGGCAAATGGACTCACAGGTTCTGCTGTTCACCATCTGATTTGTTTGGACTATCCTAGAATCATCCTGGATGGGAAAAATAACATGTTCCAATACAAAGGAATGGAAGAGCTAAATGGGGAATCGTTCATTCTCCTGCTCACAAGAGGAAACAACACACATTCATTAGCTTCGAGCCGTAGAGTCACAGAACAGTAGAGCATAGAAAAAGACCCTTCGGTCCAACTCGTTCATGCTGACCAGATATCCCAAATTAATCTGGTTATATTTGCCAGCATTTGACCCTGATCCCTCTAAACCCTTCCTGCTCATCTATGCATCCAGATGCTTTTTCGATGTTGTACCAGCCATCACCACTTCCTCTGGCAGCTCATTCCATACATTCACCACCCTCTGTGTGAAAACATTGCCCCTTTGGTCCCTTGTAACATTTTCCCTCTCACCTTGAACTGATTCTCTGTAGTTTTGGAATCCCTCCCCTGTGCAAAAGACTGAAACTATTCACTCTATCCATGACTCTATGAGGTCACACCCTCCCCCTCCAGGGAAAATAACACCAGCGTATTCAGCCTTTCCCTATTGCTCAAACCCTGACAACATCCTTGTACATCTTTCCTGAACTCTTCCAAGTTTCACAACATCCCTCCTGCAGCAGGGAGAGCAGAGTTGCACGTAGTATTCTAATAGTGGCCAAACCAATGTCCTGTACAGCCGCAACATGACCTCCCAACTCGTGTGCTCAATGCTCAATGCACTGACCAATAAAGGCAAACATACCAAACGCCTTCTTCACTGTCCTATCGACCTGTGACTCCACTTTGAAGGAACTACAAACCCGCGCTCCAAGGTCTATCTGTCCAGCACCTCGCCCCAGGATCGTACCATTGAGAACATAAGTCCTCCCCTGATTTGTCCTTAAAATATACTGTAACTCACATTTATCGAAATTCTCCTTTATTCACATGCAAATTATTTGTATAATTGATGAAAAGCAGCGGATCCAGCACGAATCCCTGTGGCACACCACTGGTCACAGGCTTCCCATCTGAAAATCAAACCTCTACCATTACCCTCTGTCCTCTACATTCGAGCCAGTTCTGTACCAAATGGCTAGTTTTCCCTGTATTCCATGTGATCTAACACTGCTCACGGGTCTACCATGAGGAATCTTGTCGAATGTCTTACTGAGGCCCATATCGATCATGTCTCCCATTCTGCCTTCATCAATCCTCTTTGTTACTTCCTCAAAAAGCTCAACCAAGTTTCTGAAACATGATTTCCCGCACACAAAGCCCCTGCCTTTACCAGTCACTCTCCTTCTGGTCACTCTCCCCTGGTGACTCTCCCACTGGTCAGTCTCTCCAGGTCTCCCTCCATAGGTCACTTTGCCTGGTCCCCACTTCCCTACCCCAGTCTCCCTGTGACAAGGTGACTCCCCACTGGAGCCTCGCTGTGGCATGTTGCATGCCAGGTGTGAGGGCAGAAGGGAGGGTGAGAGGGCAGAAGGGTGGGTGAGAGGACAGGAGAGTGGGTGTGAGGGCACAGTCTCCCAGAGGCACCATCCCCATTCTTCCGAGTTACCTTCTGCCACTGTTCAGGCTCACTCCACCTGGGTCACTCTCCTCCTCACACCCCCACCCCCAACTGGGAAAACTCTACTTGGGTCCCTTTCAAAAATGTCACCCTTCGCCCACATTAGTCTCCCCAAGTCACCCTCCCATCGAATCACTCTCCCACCGAATCACCCTCCCCCTGAATCACTCTCCCCCGAATCACTCTCCTCAGGTCAGACGCAACTCAATCAATCTCTCCCGCTCACTCACCGTCGAGTTCCCTCTCCACTCCCGGGTCCCTCTCTCCCGGGGAACTCTCCCCAGATCAGTCTCCCCCAGGTTGTACCCTGGGTCAGTCTCTCCGAGTCTGTCTCACTCTAACATGCTGCATTGTCTGGCTGCTGTCTATCAGAGAACTCTCACTCACCTTGCTGCAGGACAAAAGGTCTCCAAAACACTTTCTACTTCCCATGTGCAGTCCCACCCAAGTTCAGATGATCAATAATAAACACCTAACATGTTGCAAACACAGAAAAAGCCTCACAGAAACATCCTAAAAGACACATGATTCGCCAGCTCTGTGAGCTTCCCCCAGAACTGGGAAAATATGTTGATGGAATGGGTTTTGAGGAAGGACTGAGTGGGCCAAAGACGAACGTCAGTCTGTGATCACAGCTGAGCGCCAGAGATATTTTCATGAAATGGCTCCATTTTAAAGTTTCAGGCTCAGTGTGACACTAAAGTGAAAATGTTAATGGTCTGACAGTTGTTGAGCAGGTTTGGGGGAAGGGGTCATGGATATCCCATCACCCCTCCCACACCCGCAAACACCCTCCTTCAAATCCATCCCCATCTTCTTGCTAAGCCTTCCACCTGCATTTAGAAATGAACACTCTCCAACACATTTGGAATCGAACTTGGGTCCCCACGGTGGCTCAGTGGTTAGCACTGCAGCCTCACAGCTCCAGGGACCAGGGTTCAATTCCAGCCTCGGGCGACTGTCTGTGTGGAGTTTGCACATTCTCCCCATGTCTGTGTGGGTTTCCTCCGGGTGCTCCAGTTTCCTCCCACAGTCCAAAGATACGCACACTATGTAGACTGGCCATACTAAATTCCCCGTAGTGTTCAAGGGTGTGTGGATTATAGGTGAGTGGGTCTGGGTGGGATGCTTCAAGGGGCGGTGTGGACTGGTTGGGCCGAATGACCTGTTTCCACACTGTAGGGAATCTAATCTAATCTAAACACACTTCTCATGCTGCAGTTCCAGTTGAAGATACACAAGGTAACTCGAACCAGGATGTGTCTTTCTCACAATGTTGACAGACTTTCCTTTCCTGCCAGTTACCCCAGTTCCACGACATCTCAACAGGAAGTCTTCAGGGGTGTATCCTGGTCTAACCATCTTCAGATGTTTGGTCAATGACCCTCCCTCCACCAGAAGGACAGGAATGGGTGAGAACTAGCGTGGAATAGCTTTATAAATACTCATGCTACAATGGCAGGTCAGAGGCAGGGAATTCTGTGGCAAGTAACTCTCCTCCTGCCTCCCCAAAGCCTGTTCACCAACAACATTCAAGGAACTTGACACCATTCAGGATAATGCAGTCTTGGTTGGGCAACAAATCCACCATCTTTAAAATTACTCGCCCTCCATAGGGACAGCAGCGTGTCCCATCTACAATATCCCTTGGTGAGACCAACGCACTGAAACTCTGCTGTACAAGATCCAGAAGAGCATCAGCAGATATGAGGGACTGCAGCATGAGGCTGTGAACAAGTTGCACAGAACGATTTTGATCACCACCAGATCAGGAACTGTCTCTCTGTTCTGTGTAGACAACACCCACTCTCACCTTACAGAAATCTAATTGCTTTTTCATTCAGCAGTTGCGGTAAGCGATGATATTTAATCAATAAATCAGAGACATTTCACAAAAGACCCAGCCACCCTGTGTCTCTCACAAACCAGTGGAAGCATGATGGACTGAATAACTGCCTTCTACGACACACTGACTCGCTGGTTCAGATATTTACACAAGGCTGTGTGATCCATTTTCAATATTTCCTCGAACATTGCGTTGTCAAAGAGTCCAAACAGAAGAGGAACTACTGAAGGGTTCCTGTGATCACTCACTGAGGAGACAGTTTGAGCAACAAACAACTTTTTACTTTCAGTGTTGTTTCAGTTGAAACCAGATTTGGTGAAAGTATCAATGAACGTGTTGGTCCCTTTCCAAACAAGAAATGTTGTGAAAGGAGAATTTCTGTGCTAGCAGATCTGGAGACAAACTGGAGATCCCATTGTAACTGAAGAATAATTGACAGGTGTCTTTGAGAAACATCATCTGAAGGAGAGGCTGACTCTGCTGAGACAGCATTTCACACACAGCACCATCATTCCAATTTATCTCATCTGGAGCAGATTCTGTAGAACTGAGCAAACTGTGTATGTATCACAGATATCAGGGAGAGAGAGGGACTGACCGTACTGTGTCTGTATCACTCACACTACAAAGCATTTGTTGTTGAAAATGGTTAATAGGAATTCCTTTTTCTTGGTTACCTACATACTTTCAAGCATTTGATGACGTTTATAATTCTTGTAAATGGATACATCACCACAGTCTTCATCTCCTCCCTGAACTTAGTCTTGGTGACAGCATAAATAGCAGTGTTTGTGCAGCAACTCAGGAGCTGGAGCAAGAATCCACTTTCTTCTAGAGCAATGTGAATATGTGGAGTTGCATTGTGAATGTGCATCATGCGTGTCCATATCGAGCTCACCATGAACACTGCCCATAGCAGGATGAAATTTGCAGATATAACAAAAAGTAAAATGATGGATTTCCTTCGACTTTCCATCTCTGTGTCTCTGGGACTCTCCCCACTTCTGTGAGCTCGGAGTCTCCTGCAGGCTCTACTGGTCATTAAAATGTGTCTGATAGTCAAAACATTCAGCAGCAAGATCAGAATAAATGGGACTCCCGGGGTGAGAATATAGTGAAGGAACACAATTGCTCCCCAAACTTCTGACTTCTGAGCCTCCAGCGTGATTTGACAAAACCAGGGTTCATTCACCAGCGTGTACCTGCCTGTCAGCATGAAATACCAGAAAACATTCTTTGAAAAGCTCAACACTGTCACTGTTCCCAGAACCAGAGCTGCCGTTCTCTCTGTGCAATATTTAGATTTCAGCTTCTGACAACAAATGGCCACAAATCGATCAAAGGTGAAAGTGACAGTGAACCAGACTGAACAGACAGTGGCTGCATAAACCAGGACAGCATGGATATTACAAACAGGGACAGAATACAGGGAAAGAAACCCTTCCCAAAAAACAACCTGAATATGCCTCAGTATCAGGTCAAAGATCAGATCCAATGGATCCATTACAGCCATGGCCGTCAGGTATCAAATAGCACATTTGGAGAGTCCACACTTTCCCTGAGACAGTATCACAATTGTCAGTAAACTTACTGTGAGGAAAGGAAATGAATAAAATTATTACACATCATATTGGGAGCAAAATGAGCTCATTGGCTTTCTGACATTTTAACATTTGTCTTAATATTCAAGTATTTAGTGACATCTTTATCCATCGGAGGGAGATATCTCATAAGGGAAGCAAAGACCATGAAACAATATCACCAGTTTGATTATTTAAAATATGAACAAAAATTGGTAAAACCGTCTTAACATTTTCTCTCAGTTCGGAGACATAACAGGAAGTAGTAAAAAGCACAATAGTGAAGATTAATTTTTAGAAATGAAGCCTGAATTCAGTTCTTGTGGAGAATTCAGACTGAATGCTTGTTGGAGCTGATTACCCAATGACCTTGTATTACTGTGAGAGGGAATCAGACCCAGTTCCTGCTCCTGATCATTACCCAGTGACCCCGGGTTAGTGTTTGGAGCAACAGACTTGCTTCCTGTGATGGATCATTACCCAGTGTCCTTGGTAAATGGGGGCAGAACTTTTCTTTCTTTTATTCGAATTTGTTCTCATTTGTTTTTTTCAATTCTTTCATGGAATATGTATTTTTTTGGTGAATCCAGCATTTCCTAACTCTAATTTCATGTATCATGTTGGTTGTAGACTATTTCAGTCTGAGGGGTGTCACTGCACCCACAGGGCTCTTTGGGAGAGGTCATTGCAGTTAGTCCCAGCTTCAGTGAAGGAAGTTGATATGTTTCCTCATCTGGAAATGAAGGCGAACTTGCTCAGTGGTGTACCCTGAGTGTGCTGTACAAATCTTTGGAGAGGTCAAGATTTCTACTTTGGAAGGTGCTGTCAAAGGAGATTTGGTGAGTCACTGCAGAGCATCCTGTAGGTGGTACACACTGATGAGTCTCTTGGGGCAACCCATCTGGGAATAAGTTTTCGGAGACAGCAGAGTTCAGGCACATGGTTGATTATTTGAGTGAGAACTGTTGCAAGGACAAGTACTCGAGGCATTCCATTTAAAAGCTGTTTCAAATGCACTCGACCCTCAGACAAACAGATCCTCATTTTATACTTTTCCTTGCTCTACTTTATCACTGCAGCGTATGTTCCCTTCCGTTGTGTATCACTGGTCAATAATGCTGGGTTGTCAAACATGATTGGGTCTTTGTTACTTCGCTCTACATTCACAATTTTCTTGCTGCGGTTTTCTGATTCAGTCATTTTGGTGCATTAGAATTTTAATTGAGAGCATCTCTCAGATACCAAGTCACCCTTATATTCTAGTTATGGCATCTGTGATCTGCTAAATCTGTTAGCTCATACCAGGATATACCAGAGACAGGGATTGTCAATGTTCCCATTACAAGGAGAACATTGTATTTCAATATGCATGGCAATCCTGCTCGTCACTGTGCTTGTTAAAACATAAGCGATATCTCTTCTATTGCCTCAAGTTAGTTTTTGAATCTCACCTTCAAACGCGCTTCGTGATTTTTTTGATGGTAAATATGTGAATTCATAACTACTTCAGAAACAATACCTGTTATTATCTGGAAGAATCGTAACTAAAAGGAAATCATCATATTATAATTGAATGATTAAAAAACTCAAAAAAAAATCTGCTTGCTGTGAAATGTTCTGACCTATATTGGCCATTGCAGTTGGACATTCTACTGTATTTTAGACAGACGGCCGATCGTGTTCCTTGCTGAGACAACATTAGGCAAGGCTTTCCCACACTCTCTCCAGCTTCTGTCAGCCATGCCCTGCAAAGCTTGTCAGAGGCAGTCATTGGCCATTTTATGCTGCTCAGTCATGGACAGCCCGACCAGCAACTGGAGGGCTGGGTGTAGAGGGAGTGGATATTTTAGGTGAATGATGAGGGCCTTTGCACGAGTGGCCTGCTTTGTGCATTTTGATGTGGAGACATTTGTGTGTTGTTGGAAATGCAATACATGTGACTTGTCGCTGGTGGGTTGGAACAGATCAGGTGAGTAATACTGGGCGAGGAGTTGGAACCTTGCTGGCAGAGCAGGAGGGTGTTTGGTGAGAAAGTCAGAAACACACAGACAGAGGTTGGAGCCCTCATGAGCCTTCAACAAAACGGGTAAGGTGGAGCTGTGTGTTCGGGAAGGACAGAGAGGCAGCAGAAATAAATGGATCATGTCAGAGTCAGGTAGGATGGGCTTAGGAACAAAACTAAGATATTTTCTTCATCTCTCGCTCCTGGAGTACAGCCAGGAATTCAGGACAGCCCCCAGAGGAAATGATAGCAGAGACAAAGGATGAAAATTTTCCAAACTTATTGTCCAGGATCAAATAGAATTATTTGCCTCCTGATGTTAAGAATATTGTAAGGACCTTTCTAAAAATCATGAGAAGATAGAATCATTCGATGCACATTGTTTTAATAGCTTGAAGCAGCTTATACAGTTCAGTTCAATGGTTGCTGAAGGATTTATATTGAAGTTCAAATAATTAAGAATGAGTAACAAGGTCTTTTTGACAATATTATTGTAGAAACGAATATTGCAGGTGGACAATACCATCCCAGAGAGATAGTGACCATCACGAGAGGTAGCTGTGATAAAGCTTAAACCACATCAGAACGGAGCAGATCCCATTCCATGGGGTGACCAATGGGCAGCTGAGGCAGCAAAGAACGCCCCAGGTATCAAGTACCACAGGCAAGGTGCTGATTGCATTTAGTGAAGAGAGGAAAGGGTGGTAACGTCACACTACACTCAGCATCACCTCATATAAAGCACTATGGAAACTCACACCATGGGAGAGAGTTCTCTGCTGCAGACAATGGTAAGGTGTTGGTGCTGGAAAGGAATGAGAAGAGATGTAGCAAAGTTCTGTCAGTTATGTGCCCTCATTGACCCAGTTAGCCCAGTCTGGTACCGCATCTCACACCAGGCCAGACCAAAGTGTTTATGGGAACAGTACAAATAGACTTCACAGGAACCCTCTCACTGAGTTGGGGAGAAACAACTCATTGGTCATTCGTGAGTAATTTAGGGATTGTGTCAATCTTATACCACATGAGCTGAATAGCCTACTCCTGTTTACAGTTCATTTGATTTTGGGAAGTTTGTAATTAGGTGGGAATCAAGCAAAATTCCAGACCCCCTCCCACTGCAGAGTTTAAGCATGTGGAAGTCAATGTACAGGGCATTAAATAGAGAATGAGCTGAAAACTTCCAGGAGATGTCGGAGGGATGGGCAGATCTGTTGCTCAGTATTCCAATGGGATTGAGGGAAACACCATGTGGATTGATTGGATTTACTCCCTCGGCGTTAATGACAGGAATGGAAATGAGATTGCCACGGGACGTTGTGACTGGAAATGAGGAAATAGGGGAGACAAGTGAACCAATTGTGAGAAAGCTGTGAACGTCTCTGCACGGACTGAGACTAGAAGTTTCAGATCAGCTGATCAGATAGGGCAGGGAGGTTGAAGCAGGATTTGAACAGGGTGAGCTGTCCAGTGTTGGAGATAAGGTCATTGTGAAGGTCATGTTAGAGGAGCTAGGATTCAAACTACAATGGGTAGGGTATGATGAAATTATCGTTACATATAATACATGTGCCTGTATAGACAGGAGATGGAAAGGTCATTGGTGAAAAGTTCACAATTGGAGCAAGTCACTAACTGATGTATCTTTTCTACAAGATTACACTCCAGGAGTAGTTGGACCATTCCATAGATGGGAGCACCAAGTCTTATGGGGATAGAGCTATGGATAGAGACAGCACTATTGGGAATGATGATGAGAGTGTTGGGCCACTCCACAGATCAACAATACACAATATACAAAACCCCGAGCAGAGTACAACAGTTGATGGAGAACTCCAGAAAATGGGCCAATGTTAGTTAAGACAATAAATGTTGATAGGATAACGTGTCCTATGAGCATCTCCAATACTGGTTGACGCGAGTAATGTTCAATCCTGACTCAAGCACTGGAAAGGTTTTAGTGAAACAAGTGATGAACTGGACACCTTGGTCTCATGGAGCAGGGTAACCAATAGCTGGCCTAGAGTCCGGGGTGAAAGGTCAGACTGTGATGCAGTCTGCTCAATGATGTTGACTCCGTTGTAAATGCAGTGGATTTGGGCCAAAAGCTTCAGACATTTAGTACACAACTTGAGGAAAACTTGGAAATGGAACAAACATTCAGGGCAGACAGCTGAGTACGGGCTAAGGCCTGACATGGATAACGCAGAGCCAGGCCATCGCACAAAGGTGTCGTTCCTGGTCCATTCATAAATCAATCAGCGTGCAGAAAATATCTCCGATGCCACAATCAGAAATGATGGCTGAAGTTCTTTTGGAACAATGGTACTTGAGCAGAGAAAGAAAAACCTGAGACAAATTGATAACGATGAGGTAGCCCTGTGTATAACTAATGCTCACTTGTTTAATCTGTCATAGCGCAGAGACCATGGGCTGGTCAGCTGCCAGCTCAGGGGTTTAACACGTGTGTATGAGGTTAATGTGGAATGTGTTAGACATGATCATACACTGATGGGTAATTAGTGGGCTATTATGTGAAAGAACACAAGAAACAACACGATGCAGTGGAGACAGTGAGGAACATCATCAATCCTGGTTTCGATAGATGTCCAGAAGTTGCCCATTCAGCAGGATGTACCCCTCGGATATACAGAATAGGAGTTGCGGTGTGTCGTGAGAAATGAAGATAAAATAACCAGAGAAGTCATTAGAATTGCAGATGCTGGAGTCAGAGACAACACAGTGTGGAGCTGGAGGAACCCAGCAGGTCAGGCAGCATCAGAGGATCAGGAGAGTCGATTTTTTGGTTTGGGACCCTTCTTCAAAAATGGTGTGGGGGAAGGGAGCTGGGAAATAAATAGGAAGGGGATGGGTGAGGCTGTTGAAGCTGGATGGGAAGGTGATGGTCAAATGCAGGAAGTGAGTGATGGGGACTGGTCAGTGGGATGGATAGCTGGGAGAGAAGATGGGCAGATTGAGTCAGGTCAATGAGGCGGGGATCAGAGAGAAGGTTGGACATGGAATGAAGCCAAGGGGCCTCAGACAAACATAGGGGATGAATTTTTGTCTTTATTTATTGTCTTACACGTTGGTGCTGGAGACGATCTTGGAAATTCTAAGACTATTCACTGATTTACACCAACGGGTGCCACTGAGACTGGGAAAGCTTGGTGTTTCTATTTAAATTTCCAGGCAAATGTGAGGTGATGCATTTTAGAAGATCATGTACAGGTAGAAATTATCCAGTGAATGGCAGAAACCAGAGCAGTAATAGTATATCCCTTCACAGAATGAAAATGCAGAGGGATCTGGGTTTGCAGGTCCTAAGGTCACTGAAGGTGGCAGCACAGGGAGATAATTGACTCAAAAAGTCCTGTGGCATTGCTGCCTTCATTGGAAAGTGCATTGAGTAAATGTATGGATAAGTTGTGCCGCAGCTTTGTGGCACTTTACTGAGGCCACAGTTGAAAGATTGCAGACAGTTTGGATCAGCACACTACCAGAAGAATGTGGATGCTTTGGAGAGGGTAGAGAAAAAGTTTACCAGGATGTCGCCTGGTGTGAGGGATTTTAGCGATGAAGCAAGGCTGGATAGACAGGGTTTTCACTGGAAAGGAAGAGGCTGAGGGCTGACCTGATACCAGATTATGAGATTCGAAATGACACAGAAAGAATGGGAAGTACGAGGCTCTCTTGCAGGGTGAAGTTGTCAATTATGAGGGAACATGAATTCAAATTTCAGGGGTAGCAGGGAGGAAAGTTTAATGAGATGTGTGAAGCAAGTTTTTCACACAAAGGGAGGTGAGTGCCTGGAACGTGCTGCCAGAGGAGGTGGTGGAAGCAAACACAACAGCAGCATTCAGGAAGCACCTGGACAAATACATGAAAAGGAAGGGAAGAGAGGAATATGGGTCCTGCCAGTGAAGGCAGCTTTAGTATGAAAGGGGAAAGTAGGTCAGCGCAGGGTTGTGCTGTATCATTCTTTGCTTTTTCCTCCACATACAAAGGAATGGGTAGTGTTATGCAATATCTTAAAACGTTCTCCTGTGTTGTCCCATCAGTGACTGAACATCTCACCTGTACCCCTGGGGAGGGACCGTAATTGTGTGAGACACATTATACACTCCAGCAAAAGGCCTGAGCATTTGCAGACAACATTGACTCCCTGTCCTCTGCCCGAGAGACTGTGGAATTGGGGAATGAATATACAGGCACACCGACGGATTTGAACCATCTCCCACATCCTGCTTCCTGCACAAGGAATTTAAATTGGCTGTCTACCATGTGGATACTGACAGTAGAACCATATAATGTTGTAATCCAAGGCTCGGTACCTGGAAAGGATAACACCATAAGACCAGAAGACATAGGAGCGAATGTTAGGCCTTTCAGCCCCTTGTGCCTGCTCTGCCATTCAATCATGGTTGCTAAGTTTCTCAACAGCATTCTCCCACTTTATCCCCGCAACCCTTGATCCCTGTGGCAATTAAGAACCTATCCAACTCCTCCTTAAATATCATCAATGACCTGGCCTCCACTGGTTCTGTGGCAGGGAACTCCATACATTCATCGCTCTCTGGCTGAAAACATTTCTCCTTATCCGCGTTCTGAACGATAATCCTTTACTCTAAGGCTGTACCCTGGGGTCCGAGTCTCTCCTTTACTCAAGCTGCCCGAGAGGAAAAGAACAAAGACACATGAAAGACTGTGGGAAATCAAAGTTGTGTGAGACACATGGACTTTGAAGTGTAGAAATCTGCAGCATGCTGTAATCTGTACAAAGCTTGTAGGTGTTCTGCAACCCACCAAAGGGAGCTTTAATCTTCAGTGTTAATGCTCCCTCTACATCTGTGCCTTTGAAATAATCAATTGTTGTGCTGTCTCCCTGAAATCCTCTCAACAATTAGTCACACTGCCCCCTGGAACAAACCATCATCCTGACTTTACTTTCCATATGTCGGATTTGGGGATCGTTGGCTGTGCCAGCACTGATTTTGTCCCATTCCTCACTTCCCCAGAAAAGGTGGTGGGGAGCTGCCTTCTTGAACCACTGCAGTCCATGTGCTGAACACAGACTCACAATGCCCTTAGGGAGGAAATTCCAGGATTTTGAGGCAGTGACAATGTAGGAACAGTGATGTATTTCCAAGTCAGGATGGTGAGTGGTTTGAGGGGAAACCTGCAGCTGGTGATGATCCCCTGCATCTGCTTCCCTAAACTCCATTGCCAAACGTTCCGAAAGGATAAACTCATCTTCCTAACCAGGAACGTCAACAAGGTTGGAAACTGCACGGAAATCGAGGTCCCATTGTGGGGTGGATCTGGACAGCAGGCAGCAGCTCAGGGTAACGCTGATATTTGGAAACATACCCACTGGTTAGTTTTTGCACCGTCCAGCTCCATTTACACCTCGATGTAGCAGAACAGCAGAGCTTCGATCTGATCTGGTGATGATGTGAACACTTTATTCTGTGCCTGTTGCTTGCACAGTTTAACATGAGTGTAATCCTGTGTGTAGCTTCTCAGGGTTGGCACCTCATTTGTTGATATGCGGAGTGCTGCCCCTGAAGCAGTGAACAAGGAAAGGGAATGGGGCCACACTTATCCATGATGTCTCCTGTGAGGACTAGAGTGCCCTATGGAAGCAGAATCCAGCAAGAAGACAACAAACCAGGAAAGGAGAAAGAAAATTGTTCAGATGTAGATGAGGATCATAAATCACAGAGAACGTTGTGTTTTGGTAATTGAATTATCAGTTCACTTCAAAAGTGGAAGAAGAGCATAGAAACTCAAAGTGGGTTGCACCGAAAATATCCGATCACCATACCATCATTCATGGAACATCCGATATCAAAATGTTTTCTGGACTAAATTATTCCATTTTGCGAATCAATGTTGCTAATGGAGAACAGTGCCCTGAGGTTTCAAAACAATTGCAAAAGCAAAACTACAGCAAATACATCTCCCCATTACATGTTAACTGGAAAGGTTTCCAATGGGACATCAACAGTAAATAAACCCAAAGTGCTCGCTGAATCACCATCTATCAGTAACAAACAAAATGAATATTTTATTGGAAATGATGCAAGATTGATTTAAAATGGAGCTGGAGGTGGAGGTGTATGCATCATCGAGGGGGTATTGGGCAGAACCGGGAAGGGAGGGAATGTGGGGTGAGAATTCAGTTCAGGGTAAAATAGAACTGTGAGGGTATGAACAGTCTGGTACAATGTGAGATGTTGGTAAAGGAGGGGATTGAGTGAGTGAACAGGAAACAGACTTTGTGACAGTGACAAAAGACAATGGATCTGGTCTTCCCAAGGCTTCAATGACAAGAACAGTATGTGAGAGAAAGGTGGTTTATACAATTAATAACACAGTACTGAGACTTACCAGGGACACCAATAATACCCAGGATGGGACAGAAAATGTGCTGAATAGTCAGAATTACTATCTGAATCTGAGAACCTATTGGCATCTGATCATAATGTGCCAAAATATACTCAATCATATCATGGAAACTCCTGCCTGTTGCTGCAGCCTTTCAGTCTATCATTCACAAATTCCGATCTGTCCTCTCCCTCTCTCTCCAGCTGCTGTTAATCTCAGAATGACGCTGCCGCTGACACTATGGGATAACACTCTGAAAGGGTTGCCTTCTTAATGGAAGATGGAAACTCTCCAGTGAGACAATGAGGCTCCATGGAGACTGCTGTTAATTACAGTCACTGAACAAACAGGTTCAGTTAACACCTGTCAATCCAACAGTTGTTGTACCAGAGTAAACGAGAACATGTCCCTGGTCTGGGGGTGATGTATGAATGTTTCTGAGGGAAGGAATGTTGGAAGTATTGAAGCACTGGGTAACATTTTCAATCCTTTGTGAATGTAACAGTGGTACCAGAGAACTGGGGATATTGCATATTTGGTAATTTCCATAATAAAGACAGAGAATGAGAGAGAGAGAGAGAGAGAGAGGGAGAGAGAGAGACAGACAGACAGAGAACTCCTGTAAGTACAGTCTAGTCAGACTAACATCAGTGCTGGGATGAATTCCAGAAACCAGAACTCAATGAGAATCAGATCAAAAACACTCCACTCGAAGGAATTGTTGTTACACTGAAAGGGAAATGTGAGCTTTGGATGAGAAACACCTCAGACAAAGATAGGGAGAAGGAGAAATATTGAAAACAGGATCAGGAGAAGTCCATTCGGCCCTTTAATCCTGCTCCCACATTCATTCTGATCATTGCAGACCCTGTTCAACATTCACCCCATATCCTTTTCTCCCTTAGCCCTAAAGTCTACAAATGCCTCCTTTTGTAATTATTCAATGTTTTGACCTCAATCGCTCCATTTGGTCAGTAATTCCACAGGCTCACCAGACGTTGTGTGAAGAATTTTCACCTCATCTCAGTCTAAACTGGCCTTCTCTGTATCCTTAGACTGTATCGTCTGGTTCTGGACTCCCTGGTGGTTGGGGGCACTCTTCCTGTATTCACCCTGTCTCGTGATGTTCAAATTTTATATGTTTCAATGAGAACCCCCTTTTTCTTCAAAACTCAGTGAACATTGTCCGAACAGATCCAATCCCTCTTCAAACATCAGTCCTGCCATCAGAGGAATCATCTGCATGAGTTCCCCAGGATCGGTCTCTTGGCCCAACCAGCGTCATCTGCTTCATCCATAGCTTTCCCTTCATTATTCAGTCAGAGTAGGGATGCTCACTGCTGTGTGCACAGTGGTCAGCTGCATTCATTCCTCCTCAGGCACGGGAGCTGTACATGATCCATGCAACTGAACATGGACAGAAATGCCTTTTCCAGAAATATACACATCAGATGGGAAAGCACTGAAAACAAAAATAACCTTAAGCAGAGATCAGGGGAGATACTTTGACTGATTGTCATTCCCCAGCATTACAGTGTTAGTGAGACAAAGAGCACAGCCGAGTCTGATTCCTCCCGTCATTAACCCAGGGTCACTGGGTAATGATGGTGAACAGGAACCAGGTCTGATTCCACACCCCTTACCAAGCTGTTCCACTGCAGTTACAACACTGGCATCTACCCGACAAGATTGAAAATTACCCAGGTATGTCCTGTCCACAGAAAGCAGGACAAATCCCACCAGCCAATGACTGACTGATGAAGTGCAGCAGCAGAGTAAGGGAAGGAGACAACGACAATGCGAACAAGAAGCAATCACAAAGGAATAACCTGCTCCCAGACGCTCAGTTTTGGTTCCACCAAGGCCACTCACCTCCTGTTCCTCATTACAGGCTTCGTCCAAATGTGGACAGAAGAAATGAATTCCAGAGATGAGGTGAGACTCTCTGCGCTTGACATCAAGGCCAAATGTCACTGAGTGTGTCATCAAAAAACCTGAAAAATGGAGAAATCCACAGGAAAGGGGCAAGAATAGGCTACTCAGCCCTCTCAGCCTGCTCCCCCATTCAATAATATCATGACTGATCTGATTTTAAACTCAACTCTACATTCCTGACGATCCCCAATTATCTTTCATCCCTTTGTTCATCAAGAATCAATCTACCTCTGCCTTCCAAATATTTAAAGATTCTGCATCCACTGCCTTTTGAGGAAGCGATTCACAATGCTCTGAGAGAGAAAATCAATCTTTATCTTTGTTTTAAATGAGTCACCCACTTGTGTTTAAACTCTGATCCCTTCTTCGCCAATCTCCCACAAGACGGAATCTCCCTTCCACATCCAGCCAGTCAAGTCCCCTGTCTAGCTCATTCACAACCTCCCGGCCCTTGTATTAAATCCCCGCACAATAAAGGAGAACATTATATCAGCTTTGATTTTCCTCATTCAACTTTGATGTAGCAGCAAAATAAATGCCTTTTCTTTACAGACAACATTCAATGGTCAAAGGGGAGGCTCTGCCCTCCTGGGATTATCGATAGACTATTAATCCAGAAACTCAGCTAATGTTCTACAGACTCGGGTTTGAATCCCACCACAGCAGATGGTGTCATTTGAATTCAATAAAAGGAATCTGAAAGTAAGAACCTTCTGATGATAATGAAACCATTGCTGATTGTCTGATAAACTGTGGGTAAGAGTGACTGCTGCACAGACGTTCTGGGGACAAAGTCCCACCTTCACATTGACAATCGTGTTGTGTGGCACCATCACCGTGTCAAATGGGACACACTTTGAACAGGGCTCGCAGTTCAAGTTGGGGCACCCATGAGGTGCTGTGGGCCATCAACAGCAGCAGAACTGTACTCCAGCACAATCTGTAACCTCATGGCCCTGGATATCACCAACTCACCCATTCCCATTAACCAGGGGATCAGCACTGGTTCAATGTATAGTGCAGGAGGGACTGTCAGAAACAACATGAGGCAGGCCTGGAGATAAGGTGGCAACCTGGTGAAGCGACCAAACAGGATTCCTGGCAAAACCAAACAGCAAAAGCAGCAAGTGATAGGCACAGCTCAGTGATACCTCAGCAAATGGATGAGATTTGAACTGTACAGTCCTGCCACATCCAGTCATGAATGGTGAACAATTAAACAGCTTGGCCAGGATCTTCCAGTAAAGGTACAACACTGGCATCTACACAGCAATGTAGGAAATTGCCCCGTCATGTCCTGTACACCAAAAGCAGGACAAATCCAATCTGACCAATTACTGCTCCATCAGTGCCCTCTCAATCCTCAGTAAAGTGATGGAATGTGTCTCCAATGGTGATATCAAGCAGCAGCTGCTTCACAATAACCTGCTCAGTGATGCCCAGTTTGGGCTCCACCAGGGCCACTCAGCTCCTGATCTCATTACAGTCCTGTTTGAAACAAATTAAATTCTGATCATTGTTAAATGATGGTGACTGCAGTTTGTCTGCTCCTTTCAGGATTATCTTTGGATTTCCCAGTGATTGAGGAGAATCCTGCCCCGATGCAGGGCCGTCCCACACTGTCAGGCCTCTCACTGCCTCCACCCAACAGAGAGCAATCTCCAGGGATGTTAGGGACTGCCAATGCTGGACAATCAGAGATAACAAAGTGTAGACCTGTATGAACACAGCAGGAAAAGTAGCATCAGAGGACCAAGAAGGCAGACTTTTCGGGCCTACACTCTTCTTCAGAAAATGTTCTGCAGAAAGGCCAAGGCCCGAAACATCAGCCTTCCTGCTCCTCTGATGCTGCTTGGCCTGCTGTGTTCATTCAGCTCTACACCTTGTTATCACAGCACCCTCCAGGGTTCTCTCGACCAATGGGCCATCTGAGACAACAGCTGGCCTCAAATCCTGTTGCCAGCGAACAGGAAGCAATCAGATGGAGCACTTGGAAATGATCGAACAAAGTACATTCAACTCAGAAGCTTTCCTGGTGCCACGCTCAGGAATGTGGTGGATTGGAAAGAAATAAAGCTGGCAACAGGAAGTAGAAAAGCTTCAAGTGAAGTCAGTAGAATGACGAACCATAAAACGCAGAATCATGTGAAATAGGGAAGGGAGCTTTAGGTGAATGTACACAGCGTTCACAACAAGGTCGAGGATTGAAAGGCAATCTCTTTTTGTGAGAAGCTCTCAATCAGAGGGACAGGAAGTAGAATCTGTTTTGAATGAAGATTAGAAGCAGCAACGGAGAGCGAAGACTGGGAGGAGTTGTTTCGAGGCCATCAAACAGCCCTGTGTATATAGGACTCTGTATAAAGCAGCAGATTAGAGGGGCACAGAGCAAGAAATAGAATAAAACCAGAGGATCAGCTGTGGATGGTCACACATGAACTGAGCCTTGGTCTAATTCACCACAGCCCCTGTCTCTCCTTCGCTGCTATCATTGCCAAGTGGATACAATTACTATCTCCAGGAATCATTGGGAAGGCAGAAATTGCAAAAAATCTTATCATCCCCTCCTTGTGACTCTCCTCATCTATTCGGAGCTATCGAAGGGAGTTCCCCCTCTCCTGTACAGTCCATCACGGCCCATGCAGATGGTGTGTCAAAGACTGATTCAATGCAGAGATCCCCTGGGGCACCCTGCAATGACATTGAGAATCCTGCACCCCCCACACTCTGGCAACACCTAGGACAAGGGCAGCAGATCCGTGGGGACATCAGCATCTACACACTCCCCTCCAAGCCCCTCCCCATCCTGACCGTGGGAATATAGGGTCATTCGTTCACTGTCACTCCCTCCCTTTCAGCATTGTGGGTCTACTTCCAGCACACAGGACTGCAGTGTTTCAAGAAAGCAGCTCACCACCACCTTCTGAAGGGCAACTAGGGACAGCCAATGAATGCTGGTCCCGTCAGCAACACTCACATCCTGTGAAAGAATAAAAATAAAACCCAATGAGGCTTTAAGTACGAGATCATTACCATGACCATGAGAACTCTCTCCCAATCACCACCAGTGTAAATGCAAGAGGTTATTTCCTGGTATTTTACTTGAAGGGTGATTGTAAGGCAGAAGTGAGAGCTGGTCACTGGCTGCACGGTGGCTCAGTGGTTAGCACTGCTGCGTCTCGGTGCCAGGGACCCGGGTTCAATTCCAGCCTCGGGTGACTGTCTGTGCGGAGTTTGTATGTTCCCTGCGCGTCTACATGTGTTTCCTCCGGGTGCCCCGGTTTCCTCCCACAGCCCAAAGATGTGCAGGCTGGTTGGACTGGCCATTCTAAATTGCCCATGGGTTGTGAAGATTACAGGGGGCTGGGTCTATGTGGGATGCTCTACAGTGTGGTGTCAACTTGTTTGGCCAAAGGGCCTGTTTCACACTGAAGGTAATTTAATCATTACAGCTTCAGACACCTTCAGGTTGTTTTTGGAGAAGAATGTCGCCAGATCAGGGTTTCTGAGGAACATCAAAAGCTATCGTGGTCTCAGAAGAGGTGGGAGCTTCAGTGAATGTCTCCTGGCTGCTATTCTCTTCTGAATTTTAACTTAATATTTGCTTTTATTGCCCCTCGTGGATTGGGGAACTCCATATGAATATCTGTGTCTGAATTTTCCTTGTTGCCAAAGTGTGTGTTCATTGGATGTCACTACATTGGAACAGTTCGTTAGTCATACGTACTTCATCTATCATTTGGTTATGTTTTCCTGTCAAATTAAGTTATTCTAATTTCCTTTTTCTATTGTTGGCATTTTAACTATCGTGTTTAAATAAATTGTGTTCTGCTTAATATTGAGTAGCACTGCATCTGCAACACAGCACTTCACATCCACCTTTAAATCACATCCAATTTCACAATGACAGAAACTGTATTCCTGTCTGTTAGATGTCAAACTGAATGAATAAATCACCGTAACTTATTGTCCTTATGCATTGATAATCAAGCTCAATTCATCAATGAACTTGTCTTTGACCGATTTTCTGTTAATTTATAAACACAATCTCACAACTAAATTTTACGTTATTTCCCAATGTGTTGTTATGAAATGGAAGGTCACAATGAGCTCCAGCATTGTACCCATGATGTTCTGGTTATCAAAGCCAATATAACAATTAATTGCAGTTGTTTTGCATTGTATCTGTGAACTGACAGAATTTGACACTGCCCTTCCCTTCTCGTTATTTTAATCAACATGTTCAGAAAATTATAACGCCAGTGGTCTTGAATTCTAAGCTCAGACATAGGGACACTACCACCATGCCAGAAGACACTTATATCTTCTCTTTATTCCCACCCAGCTTCCTGTCCCGGTCTCCATGTGTGGACTGTGAACTGATCCTTTTCTTCAGCACCATCACTCTCTCATTTCACTCTGCTATAATTTCCAATCTACAAAAATTATCTTTGAACTCACTGACATTTCTATCTACTGACCCATCTGTAATCTCTCTTTCCTTTCCAAATTCATTGAATTTTTGTCATTTCCCTGAGACCTTACTGAGCCAGATCAGGGGATAACACGTCCCATTCCCTCTAACCTTCTCTGACTGACCCTTTGTATCTGTCATGCCCCGTTCTCTTTCTCTGTGCTTCTCTCTTTCTTCTCCGAGTGCCTCTGGCTCTCCCCCACTGTGTCTCCCTCTCTCCTCGCTCTCCCACTTTCTCTTTGTCTGTTTCTGCTCTCTCTCTCTCGCTCTCTCTCTGTTTCTGTCTCATTTTCACTCTCCCTCAGTGTCTCACTGTCTCTCTGCCTCCCACTGTTATGCTCTCCCCCACTCTCTCTCCCGCACTTTCTTTGTCTTCCCAGTACTCTCTGTCTTGTCCCTTTTCTTTCTATCTGCCTCTATCTCTTTTTTTTCAGTATCCCCAGGGTTAACACTGGGGAGTACCTCAAGCACCACCCATGATAAGGATGTCACATGGACTCAGTAGGAGAACAGCTAAAGATCTCAATGATTCGAGACACCCATCTGGGTCATCCTCATAGTCTCCATAACAATCTTTAAAATATGAAGGTAATTGGAAGAACATAGCACATGATGTTGTCCCGACCTATTATCCTAATCTAAGGTCAAACTCCCCTGCATACGCTACATTTTACTATCACCCACATGCCAATCCAAGAGACGCTTAAATGACCCGAATGTACCTGACTCCACCGCCACTGCCAGCAGCTCATTCCACGTACCCACTGCTCTCAGTGTGAAGAACCTCTCTCTGACATCTCCCCCATACCTTCCTGCAATCACCTTAAAAATTATGGCCCCTAATAATACACATTTCTGCTCTTGGAAAATGTCTCTCGGTGTCCATTCTATCTGTGCCTCTCATCATCTTGTACACCTCTCTCAACTCACCTCTCATCCTTCTCCACTCCAATGAAAACAACCCTAGCTCCCTCAACCTTTCAGCATAAGACCTGTGCTCCAGACCAGGCAACATCCTGGTAAGTATCCTCTGCACCTTTTCCAATGCTTCCACATCCTTCCTGTAGCAGGGCGACGAGAACTGTACCCAATATTCCAAGTGAGGCCGCACTAGCATTTTGTACAGTTGCAGCATGGATTGGACAAACTTGGATTGTTTTCACTAGACCAGCCAGACTGAGGGGTGACCTGATAGATAGTAACATTTAAGATGCATTTAGAGAGAGATGAACAGGCAGCAAATTGAGGGATACAGACCATGTGCAGACAGAGGGGTATTAATTTAGAATGGCAGCATGGTCAGCACAGATATGGGAGACTGAAGGATCTGTTCTTACACTGTACTTTTCTTGTAACATCTCACGGGGTGTGGGTGTCGCTGGCTGACCATTGTTTATCATCCATTGTTACCTGCCGTTGAACTGGAAGGTTTGCCAGGCCATTTGAGAGGGTAGTTGAGAGTCAATCATTTTGCTGCGTGCCTGGAGTCACATGTCAGCGAGACCAGCTAAGGATGGCAGATTTCCTCCCATAGAAGGCATTAGTGAGCCAGATGGTTTTTCCAATGAGTGGCAATGGTTTCATGGGCATTAGTAGATCCTCAATTCCAAATTTTGTTTTAAATTCAATTCAGATTGCTTGCTGGGATTCAAACCTGAGTCCCCAGAGCACAAGGTGAGTTTCTGGATGAACAGTCTAGCGATAATACTAGACTATCACTTCCTGTTCTAAGTTCTTTTAAGGAGGGGAAATTGGATGGCAACAACAGTTTGTACCCAGGTGAAGAAAAACTCCATCTCTCAAGAAAAATACCATGGAGCAGGCTCGAGGGGCTGAATGGCCTACACCTGTTCCCATGTAAAGTAACTATCAGGAGTAGATGTGTCCACTGTAAGATTATACATGAGAAGAATTGTGCAATGACAAGAGGACAGTAAAGACTTTACAATTTTGCATACATCTAAACTTTAAACATTTTCAAGCAATGATGCCAGCATTCCTTAAAAAATAAATTGCAATTGATGTAATCATGCTAAAGGATGAAGGAAGTGACAAAGTGTTATCTCTATCCAAACACCAGAACTACAATTTTCTTCTTAACATTATACAGCTTGGTTATAGATTTTTAAAAAAATATTGCATGTTCATATCACTGCTTGCAGGCAGTTTGTCGTCACTGAAGGAGAATGCTGCCATTACCAAGTTGGCTTGATATGAAGGCATTCAGTTTCACGACTTCAGCTTATTTCTTCTCTTTCCCTGTTAAGTATGAACTCATGGTTTCACAGGTGCAAACTAAACCCACCAGCACCGATACTTTGCCCCAGTTACTTCATATGGGGTGTTGTGGAAAAAACTGAAGGTGAGCCCTGAAGAACCAAAAGAACAGGTGTGCGTTATGTGCAACATATGAAGACTCATATACTTGATTATAAAATCATGAGAATAAGTAGCTACAAATATGGTGATAAAAAAGCTGAATTTCTGCAATTAATTGGACCAATATGCTGGGGACAGGTCATGGTGAGACCCAATATGATAATTATCACCACAATGGTAACATTGTAAATGCACATCACAAAATTAAAAGATTTGGAGTCTGACTGAGCCACATTAGCTCAATTCTCTGGCACTGACTCTGGAGTATCATTTTGTAGTTTGGGAGCAAATTGCCCAACAGCTCTCACTCTTGGTTAATGACGGTACGTACCATCTGGGATGTGTACTGAAGAGGTAGCGTTGCCCCGATAAAATAAACTGCCCATTACAGACAAACAGTCTTCTATGATGCTTAAATCTATTTTGCATCTAAATTTCTTGAAGCATTTTAAAAGCAGTACATTGGTACTTCTTCAAAAATTAATTGTAACTGATCACAAACTATAAAAGACAAAGCTCAATATGTGATGCAAAATTATTCATTTCATTTCCCAATAGCCTGCTTCGTGGCATAAGTAAAATCATTGGGCTGTTTTCAGTGCCCCAGATGGAAGGGACATATGGTATGCAGTGATTCAGTTCCTGAACCCTGTGGTTATTGTTAGTTTGAGCATGACTCTGAGCTAAATGAGACTCTGGGATCTGAACACAGTGTTAACAAGCTTGCAGCTGGGAGCCTTGTAGTTATTGTCAGTTGCTAACAGACCTCCAGGTCAATCTGATTGAGATAATGGCATTTTCCTGCCATTAAAATGTATGCAAACAACCAATACCTTGATTCAATTTGATAGGAATCTCATAAAGTAACAGTTTCACATGATAAACTGGAGAAACAAATGCAAATTGCATGTGGTGTTGCTCACTTAAAGCATTTGACAGGGTAAAGAAAGAGGAACTATTTTATCTGACAAAGGAGTTGGGAAACAGCAAGGAGAAACTTAAAATTAGAGTGATACCATTCAGGCATAATGTCAAATACTTCTCAATGAGTAATTAAAGACTTTCGATAGTCACTGTTATAATGTTGGAACCACAACACCAATTTGTGAAAGGCAATCTCTTCCAAACAGGAAGGCGACAACCAGCAGATTTGTTGATTGAGGAATAATTGTGGGCCAGGACAACGGAGGTACCTTTCCTGTTCTTGCCACAGTATAGTTAATACCCACCTGATGGTGTGTACAGGGCAATGCTTCATCTTTTAGCGCTGTATTCAGCTAATGGCTTAGAATTTTGAGCCCAAATCGTATGCGCGTAAGTGTGCACCATTCTGATCCCTGATAACAAAGTGTCGAGCTGGATGAACACAGCAGGCCAAGCAGCATCTCAGGAGCACAAAAGCTGACGTTTCGGGCCTAGACCCATCTGATGAAGGTTCTAGGCCCGAAACGTCAGCTTTTGTGCTCCTGAGGTGCTGCTTGGCCTGCTGTGTTCATCCAGCTCCACACTTTGTTATCTCGGATTCTCCAGCATCTGCAGTTCCCATTATCACCATTCTGATCCCTGTTCCCTTGTAGTTTTTCACTGGTTGTGCCATCCATTGTCACATTTGTCATACATCCCTAATTCCTCTTTCTTTCTCCCCCAACTGAAGAGAATGCTAGGAACCGAACCAGTGGATTCAACTCTTTTTCAAGTGGTGTTGAATGAGGAAAGTAGGTGGGGTATTCATGTTTTCATGTGCTCCTTCTCTTGTTTGTATTATTGTCCTCCACTTGGGCCTGTCAGAAATACTTGAAATTACCTTACGATTACAAGATAGAGAAGCAGAATTAGGCAACAAGTTCCACAGAGTAACCACTTTCTGGTTGAAGAAATTCTTCCTCATCTCAGTTCAAAGTGTCATGCCTTCACTATGAGGTTATGCCTTCAGGCCCTTGCCTCACACCAATGGAAACATCTTCTCAAATGGTTGGTACCTTCACAGATATCCCTTACCCACTTTACAGTCTTGGGCCAGAAATTTCCAAGAGTTTATTCAGAGAATATTTTCAGATGCCCACGAAGCATCTCCTTTACCATGCCGGTAGGTACTTCCTGTGATGAAACCTCAACAAAGAGCTTGCTTTACAACTCCTGTATCAGGCACACAGGCAATGTAGGGAAATCAATCACAACTGATCTCGCCACAAAAATTGCCCTGAAAAGGCCTCTAAAATTTAAGCTGGAACCATTCAGCACAAAAACACTAATAAGACCTTTTGAAAGTTTTGAAGGTGTGTTTCTTACTAAGCAACTCACGGCCATTCTAACTAGAACAGTTTGCATTTTTGAGTTTTTTTCAGTAATTTAAAGGAGCTTCATTAGATGATAGACTGCGGCCTGTTTAAAGTTTGGCAGTTGTTAAAAAGGTGAGAAGTGGAGGCTTGGGGAAGATCTTTGCAAGGTGCTCATCATCATCAATAATATGTTGAAATCTGCAAAGAACGTGGCACAGTTTCTCCACTCCCGGTGGGTATATAGAAACTAGCAGACCGAAGACTGGAGTTTGAGATCACAGGCGGGCCATATGAAGAAGTTAAGGATTAAAACGTGCGCTGAAAACTTTATTTTCACGAAATTCTTTGGGTAATCTAGATAAGCTCCTCTCTTGCAACTGCTCAAATAAAATCTTTACTTGAACCAAAAACAGAAGAGATATCATTTTTCACAACAAATATAGTAGTTTCAGGGCACTTGAGTCTCAATGTCAGGAATGAGTTTAAAAGTTGATATCAGGTAATGGATAGTTACATTTACTGTATCACACATTAAACACCGAGGAGGATAAGAGATAATGGGTGCTGCAGATGCTGGAGAATCCAAGATGGCAAAGTGTGGAGCTGAAGGATAACCGAGGAGGTTAACCTTAGATTATGGGCTTGCTGATCAGATGGGCTCAGAGGCCAATGGAATTCAGTCTGGATAAATGTGGGGCGATGCACTTGGACAGGACAAACAAGGCAAGAGAATACATGATGAACAGTACGATCCAGAGAAGCACCGAGTATCAGAGGGACCTTGCACTATACACATATAACAGGCCTTTAAAGATATCAGATGGGCAGACAAAGTGGTTATGATGGCAGAAAGGGATACTTACCTTCATTAGCCTAAGGATGGAGTTTAAAAGCAGGGAGGTGATGCTGTAACTGCATAAAAATGTTGGGTAGACCACAGCTAGTGTGCTGTTTGCAGTTCTGAAAACCAAATTATCGGAGGGATCTAGATGCACTGGAGTGTGTACGGGAGAATTGCCTGGGCTACAAAGTTTCAATTGTGAAGAGAGACTGGACAGGCTGAAGTTAATATGCTTTGTCCTGAAACAAAACAAAAAGAGATGGGACGTGATTGTGATGTGTAGAATTTTGAGGGGTAAAGACAGTGGAGACAGGAAGAAATATTTCCCCTTGGAAAGATCAATAAACAGGGGTATATATTTGAGGTAAGGGGCAGAAGGTTGAGAGGTGATGCAGTGAAAAAAAAACCTTTTTCTGCCCAGAGAGTGCAGGCAATCTGGAATTCACTACCTGTAAGGGTGGTAAAGGCAGAAATCCTCATAACATTTGAGATGCATTGAGATATACACTAGCAATGTCAAGGCACACAAGCCAATGAGCCAAGTGCTGGAAAATGGGATTAGGATAGCTCAGTGGTTGCTCTTGACTGGCGCAGGTGTGATGGGCCAAAGGGGCTTTTTCTGTGCTGTAGATCTCTATCACTGTGAAATTTGTGATGGGAAGTCAATGGTTTAATTCAAAGATCGAAATAAAGGGACAGATCAGGGTGAAGGAATGAAAGAGGGCACAATGTACCCCGTGTCTGGCTAAAAAGAAACAGTATTGTCTCTCGAAGAAACCAGATAAATTAAGCAATGGTAATGGGGTAAAATGGAAGGATCCATTTTTGACAGGAAACATGACCGTAGCATAATACATGAGGTACCCATAAGGGGAGATGTCAAACAAAATTGCACTCCATGCGTGACAATTCAGAAATGTGGAACAAATGGGTCACTCAAGGAGCCCCACTAGACGGGAATTGAGACCTAGAACACCTGGAGATTTAGAGGAGGGTTGCACGGTGGCTCAGTGGTTATATTTACTCACAGGGTCCTGGGTTCAATTCCAGCTTCCGGTGACTCCCTGTGTGGTGTTTATATGTTCCTGTGTCTTTGTGACCTTCATCCAGAATTGATGTTTGTTCGTGTTGCTCTTAACTTGCTGCTGAAGGCAACTGGACAGCGGAGGTTCTGTGTTTCTGGAGTGCACAGGGAAGTGAAGACAGCATTGATTGTCCCATTCCTCACTTCCCGAGAGAAGGTGGTGGGGAGCTGCCTTCTCGAACCGCTGCAGTCCATGTGCTGGACACAGACCCATGATGCCCTTAGGGAGGGAATTTCAGGATTTAGACACAGTGACAATGACGGAACGGTGTTGTATTTCCAAGTCAGGATGGTGAGTGGTTTGAGGGGAAACCTGCAGCTGGTGATGTTCCCCTGCATCTGCTGCCCTTATCTCCATTGTCAAACGTTCTGAAAGGATAAGCTCATCTTCCTAACCAGGAACGTCAACAAGGTCGGGAACTGCACGGAAATCGAGGTCCCATTGTCGGGTGGATCTGGACAGCAGGCAGCAGCTCAGGGTAACGCTGATATTTGGAAACATACCCACTGGTTAGTTTTTGCACTGTCCAGCTCCATTTACACCTGGATGTTGCAGAACAGCAGAGCTTCGATCTGATCTGGTGACGATGTGAACACTTTATTCTGTGCCTGTTGCTTGCACAGTGGAACATGAGTCAAGTCCTGTGTGTAGCTTCACCGGGTTGGCACCTCATTTGTTGATCTGCTGAGTGCTGCCCCGGAAGCAGTGAACAAGGAGAGGGAATGGGGCCACACTTTTCCATGATGTCTCCTGTGAGGACCAGAGTGCCCTGTGGAAGCAGAATCCAGCAAGAAGACAACAAACCCAGGAAAGGAGAAAGAAAACTGTTCAAAGGTAGAGCAGGATCATAAATCACACAGAATATTGTGCTTTACTAATTCAATTATTCAGCACAGTGAAGACATCCACATGCCATTTTTTTCAGAATAAAAATTGTCTCTCGCTCGCATTGTTCCTGAGTTTCTGAGCAGACTAACAAATCAGCAACATACTGGATTAGCGTTCTCTCCAATGGCATACCCTCCAGATCTGATTTCAAAGCTTGGTTAAATACGTGTGACGAATCCTTAAACCCCTGCGGCATTCGAGTTTAAGTGCACTGCTGACCCCTGTATGTAAACCCAAACAGGTACTGGCATTGCTCTGCCAGTGGAATACTGAAGAAAGCACTCTCACCGTACCCCCTGCCCTCTCACACTCCCTCCTCTACTATCACCCTCCTGCAGGCCCATTCATGTTCACTCATTCACTATCACCCTTTCTCCTTCCCACTCACCCTCCTGCCAGCCCTCTCTCACCCTCCTTCCTGCACTCTCACCTTCCTTCTGCCCTCTCACACTCCCTCCTTCCCACTCACCCTCTCTCCTGCTCACTCACACACACTCAAGAACCATCACTCCCTCTCCATCCCGCTAACCCTTGTGCTCTATCCTTTCTTCAATGCCTCATTGTCTTCCGCTCTCTGCATTCCCATCTCCCTCTCCTTCATCTTTCACTCCTGTTCTCTGCTCCTTCTCCATCAGTGTCCCAGAAAGAATCCTTTCGGAAGGAGTTCAGAATGGGAAGCACGTGCTGGCAGTGAGCTTACTGAATGGACTGGAGCACGAGTGACAAACAACTGATCTTACCCAATCAGATCCTGGAGACCATCCCAGCCCAGAGTGTCCACACCATCGAGAACATTCCGGATCCACATTTACAATCCGACCAAATTATTATAACAGCCGGGCTCGAACCCTATGCAGCCCCTGTCCGAGGAGTGTTTGATCTGGGCAGTCTCATGGGAGCTTTCCTCTGCATCTAATCCTGTGCTGACCCTGTGCTGGGAGTGTTTCATAGGGACAGTGTAGAGGGAGCTTCACTCTGTATTTAACCCTGTGCTATCCCTATCCTGGGACTGCTTGATCTGGACAGTGGAGAGGGAGCTTGACTCTGGATCTATCGCCATGCCACCCCTGTTCTGGGAGTATTTGATCCGGACAGTGTTTTCCGGGGTCTTGGGATTCGGTAATGCTATGCATTACCTTTAGAGGGTGCTCTCCAGCTCCAGTCTGAATTTCAAGACAGTTTGTGTGTTTTATGTTTCTCGGATTCTTCATGAACTGTAACATCTTTTATTCATTCCTTCCATTCTTTATCCCCCGTGAACACAAGATTTGCATCAGAAATGTGATTGCAGAATAATCTGGTCAGCAGTGGGAGTATAAAATGAGCAAAGTTCACGCTTGGCCATTGACACCAATAGGCCTCTCCCCAAGAGAGGATCCAATGGGATGTGGGAATGAAAAAGTTTTCTCAGCTTCGAGTACAGTTTGCATCTTGACTAAAGGTGGTTCTTCTGGGTCAAAGGATGTTTCTGCACAGATTCTGGTCTCTATTGTGACCTCCCATGATTTGTTTCTGTCTTGTCATCAATTCCACACTCACCCTGGATCTTTCTCTCAATGAAAAGAGCTCAGTCCATCAGAGTCTCCTCTGACCCTCTCCCCTTCAAACAACTGCACTCCATCACACACCTGTCTCTGAACTTGGAGAACAGTTTGATGGTGTTTCAGACTGAGCTATCAGCCTGCAGCAGCATTGACCCACTGTCAGATTTGTGACTTGATCTCCAGACGCCTCTGACTGTCTCTGTATTCTCTGTCTGTCTCGGTGTTGAAGCTTGTGGGTTCAGGTCTGCCTCCAGGAGTTATACATAACAAGCTGAAATGTCAGTGTGTTATCGAGGCAGTGCTGCACTGCCAGAAGAGCTGTTTGCTGGCTAACTGGCACATTCAAGGGAAATGGACTCACAGGTTTTGCTGTTCACCATTTGATTTGTTTGGACTGTCCGAGAATCATCCTGGATGGGAAAAATAACATGTTCCAATACAAAGGAATGGAAGAGGCAAATGAGGAATCATTCATTCTCCTGCTGACGACGGGAAACAACACACATTCTCTTGCTTCGAGCTGCAGAGTCACAGAGCTGTATAGCATGGAAACAGACCCTTCAGTCCAACTCGTTTATGCTGACCAGATATCCCAAATTAATCTGGTTACATTTTGCAGCATTTGGCCCAGATCCCTTTAAGCTCTTCCTGCTCATCTATCCATCCAGATGCTTTTTCGATGTTGTACCAGCCTTCACCACTTCCTCTGGCAGCTCATTCCATACATTCACCACCCTCTGTGTGAAAAAGTTGCCCCTTTGGTCCCTTGTAACATTTTCCCTCTCATCTTGAACCGCTTCTCTGTAGTTTTGGAATCCCTCCCCTGTGCAAAAGACCGAAACTATTCACTCTATCCATGACTCTCATGATTTTATAAATCTCTATGAGGTCACCCCCTCCCACTCCAGGGAAAATAACACCAGCGTATTCAGCCTTTCCCTATTGCTCAAACTGTCCAACCCTGACAACATCCTTGTACATCTTTTCTGAACTCTTCCAAGTTTCACAACATCCTTCCTGCAGCAGGGAGAGCAGAATTGCACACAGTATTCTAAGAGTGGCCGAACCAATGTCCTGTACAGCCACCACGTGACCTCCCAACTCATGAGTTCTTTGCTCAATGTACTCACCAATAAAGGCAAACATACCAAACACCTTCTTCACTGTCCTATCGACCTGTGACTCCAGAAACCAGCGCTCCAAGGTCTATCTGTCCAGCAACTCGCCCCAGGACCATACCATTGAGAACTTAAGTCCTCCCCTGATTTGTCCTTCAAACGTGCAGTAACTAACATTTAACGAAATTCACTTTTATTCACATCCAAATTATTTATGTAACTGACGAAAAGCAGTGGACCCAACACTGATCCCTGCGGCACACCACTGTTCACAGGCATCCCATCTGAAAATCAAACCTCCAACATTGCCCTCTGTCTTCTACATTCGAACCAGTTCTGTACCAAATGGCTAGTTTTCCCTGTATTCCATGTGATCTATCACTGCTAATGGGTCTACCATGAGGAATCTTGTCAAATGTCTTACTGTAGTCCATATCGATCATGTCCACCACTCTGCCTTCAACAATCCTCTCTGGTACTTCCTCAAAAAGCTCAATGAAGTTTGTGAAATATGATTTCCCGCACACAAAGCCCCTTTCTTTACCATTCACTCTCCTCCTGGTCACTCTCACCCGGTCACTCTCCCACAGGTCATTCTCTCCAGGTCTCTCTCCACAGGTCACTTTGCCTGGTCTGTCCCCACTTCCCTACCACAGTCTCCCTGTGACAAGGTGACTCCACGCAGGAGCCTCACTGTCGAATGTTGCATGCTGGGTGTGAGGGCAGAAGGGAGGGTGAGAGAGCAGCAGGGTGAGGGAGAGTGCAGGAGGGAGCGTGAGACACCAGAAGGGAAGGTGAGAAGGCAGGTGAGGGAGTTAAAGTGCAAGAGGGAGAATGAGAGTGTAGAAGGGAGGGCGAGAGGTCAGGAAGGAGGGTGAGAAGGAGGATAGAGAGTGAGAGTGAGAAGCACGAGAGTGGGTGTGAGGGTACACTCTCCCAGAGGCAGCCTCTCCACTCTTCCAGGCTACCTTCCGCCTCTGTTCAGGCCCACTCCACCTGGGTCACTCTCCTCCTCACACCCCCACCCCCACCTCGGGTCACTCTCCCTGGGTCACTTTCCCAATGTCAACCTTCCTCCAAATCAGTCTCCCCAAGTCACACGCCCACAGAGTCACCCTCCCCGCGACTCACTCTCCCCCCGAATCACTCTCCTCAGGTCAGATGCAACTGGATCAATCTCTCCTGCTCCCTCACCACCCAGTTCTCTCTCCCCTGCTAGGTCCCTCTCTACTGAGTAACTCTCCCCAGATCAGTCTCCCCCAGGTTGCACCCCGGGTCAGTCTCTCCAAGTGTGTCTCACTCTAACATGCTGCATTGTCTGGCTGCTGTCTATCAGGGAACTCTCACTCACCTTGCTGCAGGACAAAAGGTCTCCAAAACACTTTCTACTTCCCATGTGCAGTTCCACCCAAGTTCAGATGATCAATAATAAACACCTAACATGTTGCAAACACAGAAAAAGCCTGTCAGAAACATCCTAAAAGACAGTAAATTAGACAGCTCTGTGAGATTCCCCCAGACTGGGAAAAGATGTTGATGGAATGGGTTTTGAGGAAGGACTGCATTGGGCAAGGACTAACATCAATCTGTGATCACAGCTGAGCCCCTGAGCTATTTTTGTGAAATGGCTCCATTTTAAAGTTTCAGGCTCAGTGTGACGCCAAGGTGAAAATGTTAATGGTCTGACAGTTGTTGAGCAGGTTTGGGGGAAGGGGTCATGGATATCCCATCACCCCTCCCACTCCCCCAAACACCCTCCTTCAAATCCATTCCCATCTACTTGCTCAGCCTTCCACCTACATTTGGAAATGGACACTCTCCAACACGTTTGGAATCGAACTTGGGTCGCCACAGTGGCTCAGTGGTTAGCACTGCAGCCTCACAGCTCCAGGGACCCGGGTTTGATTCCAGCCTTGGGCGACTGTCTGTGTGGAGTTTGCACATTGTCCCCGTGTCTGCATGTGTTTCCTGCGGGTGCTCCGGTTTCCTCCCACAGTCCATAGATGTGCAGGCTAGGTCGACTGGCCGTGCAAAATTGCTCGTAGTGTTCAGGGGTGTGTGAATTATAGGTGAATGGGTCTGGGTGGGATGCTTCAAGGGGCGTTGGGTGTGAGGGCACACTCTCCCAGAGGCAGCCTCCCCACTCTTCTGGGCTGAATGGCCTGTTTCCACACTGCAGCGAATCTAATCTAGTCTAAACACACTGCTCATACTGCAGCTCCATTTGAAGCTACCCAAGATAACTCGAACCAGGATGTGTCTTTCTCAATATTGACAGACTTTCCCTTCCAGCCAGTCATCCCAGTTCCACGACATCTCAGCAGGAATTCTTCAGGGGTGTATTTTGGTCTAACCATCCTCAGATATTTGGTCAATGACCCTCCCTCCATCATAAGTACAGGAATGGGTTAGAACCGGACGTGGAATAGCTTTATAAATACTCATGCTACAATCGCAGTTCAGAGGCAGGGAATTCTGTGACAAGTAACTCTCCTCCTGACTCCCCAAAGCCTGTCCACCAACAACATCAAGGAACTTGACACCATTCAGGATAATGTAGTCTTGGTTGGGCAACAAATCCACCATCTTTAAAATTACTCGCCCATCATAGGGGCAGCAGTGTGTCCCATCTACAATATCCCTTGGTGAGACCAACTCACTGAGACTCTGTCTGTACGAGACACAGAAGAGCATCAGCAGATATGAGGGACTGCAACATGCGGTTGTGAATAAGTTGCACACAATGATTTTCATCACCACCAACTCAGGTACTGCCTCTCTTTCTGTGCAGACAACACTCGCCCTCACTTTGAAGATATTTCATTCCTTTTTCATTCAGCAGTTGTGGTAAGCCCTGATATTTAATCAATAAATCAGAGACATTTCACTTATGACCCAGCCACCCTGTGACACACACAAACCAGTGGAAGCATGACGGACTGAATAACTGCCTTCTAAGACACAGTGACTCACTGGTTCAGATATTTACGCAAGGCTGTGTGATCCATTTTCAATATTTCCTTGAACATTGCATTAACAAAGAGTCCAAACAGAAGAGGAGCTAATGAAGGGTTCCTGTGCTAACTCACAGAGGAGACAGATTTCGCAACAAACAGCTTTCCACTTCCTCCATCCGTTGTTTCAGTGAAACCAGATTTGGTGAAAGGATCAATGAAAGTGTTGGTCCCTTTCCAAACAAGAAACATTGTGGAAAAAGACTTTCTGTTCTCACAGCACTGGAGACAATGTGGAGATCCTATTGTAACTGAAGAATAATTGACAAGTGTCTTTGAGAAACATCAGCTGAAGGAGAGGCTGACTCTGCTGAGACAGCATTTCACACACAGCACCATCATTCCAATTTATCTCATCTGGAGCAGATTCTGCAGAACTGAACAAGCTGTGTCTGTATCACAGATATCAGGGAGAGAGAGGGACTGACCCCACTGTGTCTGTATCACTCACACCACAAAGCATTTGTTGTTGAAAATGGGAAATAGGAATTCCTTTTTCTCGGTTACTTACATTCTTTCAATCATTTGATGAAGCTTACAATTCGTGTAAATGGATATATCACCACAGACTTCATCTCTTCCCTGAACTTAGTCTGGGTCACAGCATAAATAGCAGTGTTTGTGCAGCAACTCAGGAGCTGCAGCAAGAGTCCAATGTCTCTGACAGTGATGTGTATGTCCAGAATTGCATTGTCAATGTTCATCATGCGTGCCCATATTGAGCTCACCATGAACACTGCCCACAGCAGGATGAAATTTCCAGATATAACAAAAAGTAAAATAATGGATTTCCTTCGACTTTCCATCTCTGTGTCTCTGGGACTCTCCCCACTTTTATGAGCTCGGAGTCTCTTGCGGGCTCTGCTGGTCATTAAAATGTGTCTGATAGTCAAAACATTCAGCAGCATGATCAGGATAAATGGAATTCCCGGGGTGAGAATGTAGTGAAGAAACTCAATTGCTCCCCAAGCTTCCGATTTCTGAGCTTCCAGTGTGATACGACAAAACCAGGGATCATTCACCAACACATACCAGCCTGTCAGCATAAAATACCAGAAAACATTCTTTGAAAAGCTCAACACTGTCACTGTTCCCAGAACCAGAGCTGCCGTTCTCTCTGTGCAATATTTAGTTTTCAGCTTCTGGCAACAAATGGCCACAAATCGATCAAAGGTGAAAGTGACAGTGAACCAGACTGAACAGTCAGTGGCTGCATAAAGCAGGACAGCATGGATATTACAAACAGGGACAGAATACAGGAAAAGAAACCATTCCCAGAAAACAACTGGAATATGCCTCAATATCAGGTCAAAGATTATAACCAATAGATCCATCACAGCCATGGCCATCAGATAGCGAGTGACACATTTGGAGAGTCCACAATTTCTCTGAGACAATATCACAATTGTCAGTAAATTAACTGTGAGAAAAGGAAATAAATAAAATTATTACACTTCATTTTAAGAGTATAATGTGCTAATTGGATTTCTGACATTCTTAAATTTGTCTTAATATTCAAGGATTTAGTGACATCTTTATCCATCGGAGAGAGATATCTCATAAGGTAAGCAAAGACCATGAAACAATATCACCAAATTGATTGTTTAAAATAAGAACAAAAATTAGTAAAACTGTCTGAACATTTTCTCTCAGTTCAGAGACATAACAGGAAGTAGTAAAAAGCACAATAGTGAATGTTAATTTTTAGAAATGAAGCCTGAACACAGTTATTATGGAGAAATCAGCCTAAATGCCTGTTGGAGGTCATTACCCAATGACCTTGTATTACTGTGAGAGGGAATCAGACCCAGTTCCTGCTCCTGATCATTACCCACTGACCCCGGGTTAGTGTTCGGAACAACAGACTTGCTTCCTGTGATGGATCATTACCCAGTGTCCTTGGTACATATGGACAGAACTTTTCTTTCTTTTATTCGAATCTTTCTCATTTGTTTTTAAAATTCTTTCATGGAATATGTATTTTTTTGGTGAATCCAGCATTTCCTCACTCTAATTTCATGTATCACGTTGGTTGTAGACTATTGCAGTCTGAGGGGTGTCGCTGCACCCACTGGGCTATTTGGGAGAGATCATTGCCTTTAGTCCCAGCTTCAGTGAAGGAAGTCGATATGTTTCCTAATCTGGAAATGAAGGGGAACTTGCTCAGTGGCGTACCCTGAGTGTGCTGTACATGTCTTTGGAGAGGTCAAGATTTCTACTTTGGCAGGTGCTGTCAAAGGAGATTTGGTGAGTCACTGCAGAGCATCCGGTAGGTGGTACACACTGATGCGTCTGGAGGGGCAACCCAACTTGGAATAAGTTTTTGGGGACAGCTGAGTTCAGGCATATGGAAGATGATTCGAGCCAGAACTTGTAATTGCAAGGATAAGTACTCGAGACACTCCATATAAAGTGTGTTTCAAATGCACTCTACTCTCCTAACAACAGATTCTCATTTTATACTTTTTCTTGCTCTTCTTTACCGCTGCAGCATATGTTCCCTCCCACTGTGTATTATTGGTCAATAATACTGGGTTGTCCAAACGAGATTGGGTCCTTGCTACATCGTTCTATAAGAGCAATTTTCTTGCTACTGTTTTCATTTTGGTGCATTTAGAGGTTTAACTTTGAATAGATATTCTGCATCTCTCAGATACCAAGTAAAGCTGATATTCTAGTTATCGCATCTGTGGTGTGCTAAATCTGTTACCTCATACCAGGATATCCCAGAGACAGGGATTGTCAATGTTCCCATTACAAGGAGAACATTGTATTTCAATATGCATGGCAATCCTGCTCGTCACTGTGCTTGTTAAAAGATAAGAGATATCTCTTCTATTGCCTCAAGTTAGTTTTTGAATCTCACCTTCAAACGTGTTTTGTGATTTTTTTTCTGTTTGGAAATATGTGAATCCATAACTAGTTCAGAAACAATATCTATTATTATCTGAATGAATCATAACTAATAGCAACTTGTCATATTATAATTGATTGATTAAAAATGTCACAAAAATCTGCTTGCTGTGAAATGTTCTGACCTATATTGGCCATTGCAGTTGGACATTCTTCTGTATTTTAGACAGACGGCCGATCGTGTTCCTTGCTGAGACTACATTAGGCAGGGCTTTCCCACACTCTCTCCAGCTTCTGTCAGCCATGTCCTGCAAAGCTTGTCAGAGGCAGTCATTGGCCATTTTATGCTGCTCAGTCATGGGTTCCCTGACTAGCAACTGAGGGCTGGGTGGAGAGGGAGTGACTATTTTAGGTGGATGATTGGGGCCTTTTCACTAGTGGCCTGCTTTGTGCATTTTGATGTGGAGACATTTGTGCGTTGTTGGAAATGCAATACATGTGACTTGTAGCTGGTGGGTTGGAACAGATCAGGTGAGTAATACTGGGCGAGGAGTTGGAACTTCACTGGCAGAGCAGGAGGGTGTTTGGTGAGAAAGTCAGAAACACACTGACAGAGGTTGGAGCCCGCACGAGCCTTCAACAAAACGGGTAAGATGGAGCTGTGTGTTCGGGAAGGACAGAGAGGCAGCAGAAATAAATGGATCATGTCAGATTCAGGTAAGATGGGCTTAGGAACAAAACTAAGATATTTTCTTCATCGCTCGCTCCTGGAGAACAGCCAGGAATTCTGGAGAGCACCCAGAGGAAATGATAGCAGAGACAAAGGATGAAAATTTTCCAAACTTAGTGTCCAGGATCAAATAAAATGATTTGCCTCCTGTTGTTAAGAATATTGTAAGGACCTTTCTAAAAATCATAAGAAGATAGAATCATTTGATGCACTTTGTTTCAAGAACTTGAAGCAGCTTATGTGAAGAGAACTGTACTATCTTTCACAGTTCATTTTAATGGTCGCTAAAGGATTTATGTCACAGTAATAATAATTAAGAATGAGTAACAAGGTCTTTTTGTCAAAGTTATTATAGAAACGAATCTGTAGGTGGACAATGCCATCCCAGAGAGATTTGACCATCACGAGAGGTAGCTGTGATAAAACTTAAAGCACATGGAAAGAAGCAGATCCCATTCAATGGGGTGACCAATGGGCAGCTGAGGCAGCAAAAAAGGCCCCAGGTATCAAGTACCGCAGGCAAGGTGCTGATTACATTTAGTGAAGAGAGGAAAGGGTGGTAGCGTCACACTGCACTCAGCATCACCTCATATATCATACTGTGTAAACGCACACCATGGGAGGGAGTTCTCTGCTGCAGACAATGGGCAGGTGTTGGTGCTGGGAAGGAATGAGAAGAGATGTAACAAAGTTCTGTCTGTTATGTTCTCTCATTGACCAACTTAGCCCAGTCCAGTACCACATCTCACACCAGGCCAGACCAAAGTGTTCTTGCGAACAGTTACAAACAGACTTCACAGGAACCCTCTCACTGAGTTTCGGAGAAACAGCTTGTTGGTCAGTCGTGACTAATTTAGGGATTGTGTCAATCCTATACCGCGTGAGCTGAATGGACGACTCCTGTTTCTAGTTCTTATGATTATGGGAAGTTTGTAATTAGATGGGAATCAAGCAAAATTTCAGACCCCCTCCCACTGCAGAGCTTAGGCTTGTGTAAGTCAATGTACAAGGCATGAAATAGAGAATGAGCTGAAACTTTCCAGGAGATGTCAGACGGATGGGTCGATCCGTTACTCAGTATCCCAATGGGATTGAGGGAAACACCATGTGGATTGATTGGATTTACTCCCTCGGCGTTAATGACAGGAATGGGAAAGAGATTTCCAGGGGACGTTGTGACTGGAAATAAGGAAATAGGGGAGACAAGTGAACCAATTGTGAGAAAGCTGTGAACGTCTCTGCACGGACTGAGACTAGAAGTTCCTGAACAGCTGATCAGATAGGACAGGGAGGTTGAGGCAGGATTTGTACAGGGTGAGCTGTCCAGTGTCGGAGATAATGTCATTGTGAAGGTCATGTTAGAGGAGCCAGGATTCCCACTACAATGGGTAGGGTATGATGAAATTATCATTACATATAATACATGTGCCTGTATAGACAGGAGATGGAAAGGTCATTGGCTAAAAGTTCACAATTGGAGCAAGTCACTAACTGATGTATCTTTTCTACAAGATTACACTCCAGGAGTAGTTGGACCATTCCATCGAAGGGAGCGCCAAGTCTTATGCGGTTAGAGCGAGGGTTAGGGACAACAAATTTGGGAGTGATGATGAGAGTGTTGGGTCGCTCCACAGGTCAATAACAATACACAATATACAAAACCCCAAGCAGAGCACAACAGTTGATGGAGAACTCCAGAAAATGGACCAGTGTTTGTAAAGGCAATAAATGTTGATAGCACAACGTGCCCCATGAGCGGGGCCTGTTGTTATAAACATCTCCAATATTGGTTGACGCGAGTGGTGTTCAATCCTGACTCAAGCACTGGAAAGGTTTTAGTGAAACAAGTGATGAACTGGGCACCTTGGCCTCATGGAGCAGGGTGACCAATAGCTGGCCCAGAGTATGGGAGAGAAAGGTCGGACTGTGATGCAGTCAGCTCAATGACGTTGTTCCTATACCAACACAGACAACTCCATTTTAAATGTAGTTGATTTGGGCCAAAAGCTTCTGACATTAAGTTCACAACTTGGGCAAACTTGGAAATGGAACAAGCGTTCAGGGCAGACACCTGAGTACGGACTAAGGCCTGACGTGGATAACACAGAGCCAGGCCATAGCACAAAGGTGCCATTCCTGATCCATTCATAAATCAATCAGCGTGCAGAAAAATATCTCCGATGGCACAATCAGAAATGATGGCTACAGTTCTTTTGGAACAATGGTACTTGAGCAGAGAAAGAAAAACCTGAGACAAATTGATAACGATGAGGTAGTCCTGTGTATAACTGATGCTCACTTGTTTAATCTGTCATAGCACAGAGACCACGGCTGATCAGCTGCCAGCTCAGGGGTTTAACACGTGTGTATGAGGCTAATGTGGAATGTGTTAGACATGATCATACACTGATGGTTAATTAGGTAGCCTATTCAGCAGGATGTACCCCTCTGATATACAGAATGGAACTGGCAGTTAATGGCTTGAAATGGAGATAAAATGACCGGCAAGGTATTTAGAACTGCAGATGCTGGAGTCAGAGACATCACAGTGTGGAGCTAGAGGAACACTGCAGGCCAGGCAGGATCAGAGGAGCAGGAGAGTTGATGTTTCGGTTCGGGACCCTTCTTCAAATTGGTGAGGGGGAAGGGAGCTGGGAAATAAATAGTGAGAGGATGGGTGGGGCTGGTGAAGCTGGATGGGAAGGTGATAGATAAATGCAGGAAGTGAGTGATGGGGATTGGTCAGTGGGATGGATAGCTGGGAGAGAAGATGGGCAGATTGTGTCAGGTCAATGAGGCAACGATGAGAGAGAGGGTTGGACATGGGATGAAGCAAAGGGACCTCATACAAACGTAGGGGATGAGTTTTATTGTCTTCCACATTACTGCTGGAGTCAGGTTTGCAAAATCTAAAACTATTCACTGTTTTTACACCAACGGGTGCCACTGACACCGTGAAAGCTTGGTGTATAATTTAAATTTCCAGACAAATGGTAGGTGATGCATTTTGGAAGATTATGTGCAGGTGAAAATTGTACAGTGAATGGCAGAAACCATAGCAGTATTAGTATGCCCCTTCAGAGATTGAAAATGCAGAGGTATCTGTGTTTGCAGGTCCACAGGTCACTGAAGGTGGCAGCACAGGGAGATAATTGACTCAAAAAGTCCTGTGGCATTGTTGCCTTCATTGGAAAGTGCATTGAGTAAATGTATGGATAAGTTGTGCTGCAGCTTTGTGGCACTTTACTGAGGCCACAGTTGAAATATTGCAGACAGTTTGGATCACCACACTACTAGAAGAATGTGGATGTGAGGTGATTGGAGGTGAGTGCCTGGAACGTGCTGCCAGAGGAGGTGGTGGAAGCAAACACGACAGCAGCATTCAGGAAGCACCTGGACAAATACATGAAAAGGAAGGGAATAGAGGGATGTGGATCCTGTCAGTGAAGGCAGCTTTAGAATGAAAGGGGAAAATAAGTCAGTGCAGGGTTGTGCTGTATCGTTCTGCGCTCCTTCCTCTATATACAAAGGAATGGGTCGTGTTGTGAAATATCTTTCAAAGTTCTCCTGTGTGGTCCTATCAGTGACTGAACATCTCACCCGTACCCCTGGGGAGGGACAGTAATTGTGTGGGACACATTATACACTCCAGCAAAAGATCTGAACCTTTGCAGACAACATTGACTCTCTGTCCTCTGCCTGAGGGACTGTGGAATTGGGGAATGAATATACAGACACACCGATGGATTTGAACCATCTCCCACATTCTGCTTCCTGCACAGGAATTTAAATTGGCTGTCTAACATGTGGATAAAGATGGTAGAACCATATAATGTTATAATCCGAGGCTCCGGACCTGGAAAGGATAACACCATAAGACCAGAAGATATAGGAGCGAACGTTAGGCCATTCAGCCCCTTGTGCCTGCTCTGTCATTCAATCATGGGTGCTAGGTTTTTGAACGCCATTCTCCCACTTTTTCCCCACAACCCTTAATCCCTGTGGCAATTCAGAACCTATACAACTCCTCCTTAAATATCCTCAATGACCTGGCCTCCACTGGTTCTGTGGCAGGGAATTCCAGAGATTCACTGCTCTTTGGCTGAAATCATTTCTCCTTAACCCCGTTCTGAAAGATAATCCTTTCCTCTATGCTGTGTCCTCGGGTCCAAGTCTCTCCTTTCCTCAAGCTGCCCGAGAGTGAAATAACATGAAGGAACGTGGGAAAACAAAGTTGGGTGAGACACATAGACTTTGAAGTGTGGAAATCTGCACCATGCTGTCATCTGTACAAAGCTTGTAGGTGTTCTGCAACCAACCAAAGGGAGCTTTAATCTTCAGTGTTCATGCTCCCTCTACATCTGTGCCTGTGAAATATACAATTATTCTGCTGTTTCCCTGAAATCCTCTCAACAATTAGTCACTTTGCCCCCTGGAAAAAAACCATCATCCTGACTTTTCTTTCCATACGTGGGATGTGGGGATCGTTGGCTTTGCCAGCATTGATTGTCCCATTCCTCACTTCCCCAGAGAAAGTGGTGGGGAGCTGCCTTCTTGAACCACTGCAGTCCACGTGCTGGAAACAGACCCACAACGCCCTTAGCGGGGGAATTCCAGGATTTAGACGCAGTGACAATGAAGGAACGGTGATGTATTTCCAAGTCAGGATGGTGAGTGGTTTGAGGGGAAACCTGTAGCTGGTGATGTTCCCCTGCATCTGCTGCCCTTATCTCCATTGCCAAACGTTCCGAAAGGATAAGCGCACCTTCCCCACCTGGAATGTCGACAAAGTGGGGAACTGCACGGAAATCGAGGTCCCATTGTCGGGTGGATCTGGACAGCAGGCAGCAGCTCAGGGTAACGCTGATATTTGGAAACATACCCACTGGTTAGTTTTTGCACTGTCCAGCTCCATTTACACCTGGATGTTGCAGAACAGCAGAGCTTCGATCTGATCTGGTGATGATGTGAACACTTTATTCTGTGCCTGTTGCTTGCACAGTTTAACGTGTGTGTCGTCCTGTGTGTAGCTTCTCAGGGTTGGCACCTCATTGGTTGATAAGCTGAGTGCTGCCCCCGAAGCAGTGAACAAGGAGAGGGAATGGGGCTACACTTTTCAATGATGTCTCCTGTGAGGACCAGAGTGCCCTGTGGAAGCAGAATCCAGCAAGAAGACAACAAACCCAGGAAAGAAGAAAGAAAACTGTTCAAAGGTAGACCAGGATCATAAATCACATGGAAAATTGTGCTTTACTAATTCAAGTATCAGTTCAATTCAAAAGCGGAAGAACAGCACAGAAACTCAAAGCGGGTTGCACCTAAAATATCAGATCAACATACCATCATTCATGGAACATCCGGTATCAACATGTTTTCTGGACTAAATTATTCTATTTTGCTAATTAATGTTGTTGATGGGGAACAATGCCCTGTGGTTTCAGAAACAATTGCAACAGCAAAACTACGGCAAATACATCTCCCCATTACATGGTAACTGGAAAGGTTCGAATGGGGTATCAACAGTAAATAAATCCAAAGTGTTCACTGAATCACCATCCATCAGTAACAAACAAAATAAATATTTTATCGGAAATGATGCTAGGTTGATTAAAAATGGAGCTAGAGGTGGAGGTGTATGCATCATCGAGGGGGTATTGGGCAGAACTGGCAAAGGAGAGAATGTGGGGTTAGACTTCAGTTCAGGGTGAAATAGAACAGTGAAGTTATGAGCAGTCTAGTACAATGTGAGATGTTGGTAAAGTAGGGGATTGAGTGCGTGAACAGGAAACAGACTTTGTGACAGTGACAAAAGACAACAGATCTGGTCTTCAAGGTTTAAGTGTCAAGAACAGTAAGTGAGAGAAAGGTGGTTTATACAATTAATAGCACAGTACTGAGACTTACCAGGGACACCAATAATAGCGAGGATCGGATAGTAAATGTGCTGAATAGTCAGAATTACTATCTGAATCTGAGAACCTAATGGCATCCGATCATAATTTGCCGAAAGATACTCAATCATATCATGGAAACTCCTGCCCATTGCTGTTGCCTTCCACTCTATCATTCCCAGATTCCGAACTGTCCTCTCCCTCTCTCTCCAGCTGTTGTTAATCTCAGGATGGCGCTGCCGCTGACACTATGGGATAACACTTTGAAAGGATTGCCTTATTAATGGAAGACCGAAATTCTCCAGTGAGACAATGAGGCTCTTTGGAGACTGCTGTTAATTACAGTCACTGAACAAACAGGTTCAGTTAACACCTGTCAATCCAACAGTTGTTGTACCAGAGTAAAGGAGAAAATATCCCTGGTCTGGGGGTGATGTATGAAGGTTTCTGAGGGAAGGAATGTTGGAAATGGTGAAGCACTGGGTAACATTTTCAATCCTCTGTGAATGTAACAATGGTACCAGAGAACTGGGGATATTGCATATTTGGTAAATTCCATCAACAGGAGAGAGAGCGAGAGGGAGAGAGTGAGAGAGAGTGGGAGGGGGAGAGAGAGACAGAGACAGACAGACAGACAGACAGAGAACTCCTGTAAGTACAGTCTGGTCAGACTAACATCAGTGATGGGATGAATTCCAGAAATCAGAACTCAATGAGAATCAGATCAAAATCATGGGACCTCGATTTCCGTGCAGTTCCCCATTTGCGGAAGGGATTCACAACACTCAGAGAGAAAATAAATCTTTATCTTTATTTAAAATGAGTGACCCACTGCTGTCCACAGCAGATGGTGTCATTTGAATTCAATGAAAGAAATCTGAAAGTAAGAACCTTCTGATGATCAAGAAACCATTGTCGATTGTCTAAAAAAACAATTTGCTTCACAAATGTCCTTCAGGAAAGGAAATCTCCCATCCTCACCTTGTCTGGTCTACATGTGACTCCAGTCCCACAGCGAGGTGGTTGACTCTCACCTGCCCTCTGAAATAGCCACTGGAAGGAATTGTTGTTACAATGAAAGGGAAATGTGGGCTTTGGATGCGAAACACCTCAGGCGAGGATAGAGAGAAGTAAAAACATTGAAAACAGGATCAGGAGAAGTCCAATCGGCCCTTTGATCCTGCTCCCACATTCATTCTGATCATTGCAGACACTGTTCAACATTCACCCCATATCCTTTTCTCCCTTAGCCTTGAAGTCTACAAGTGACTCCTTTCGTAATTATTCAATGTTTTGACCGCAGTCGCTCTATTTGGCCAGGAATTCCACAGGCTCACCATACACTGTGTGAAGACTTTTCACCTCATCTCAGTCTAAACTGGTCTTCACTGTATCCTTCGATTGTCACCTCTGGTTCTGGATTGCCTGGTGGTTGGGAACACTCTTCCTGTATTCACCCTGCCTGCTGCTGTTCAAATTTTATGTGTTTCTGTGAGAATTCCAGAGATGAGGTGAGAGTATCCACGCTTGACATCAAGGCCAAACGTCAACAAGTGTGTCATCAAAAAACCTGAAAAATGGAGAAACATATGGAAAAGGGACAAGGATAGGCCACTCGCCCCTTCCAGCGTGCTCCCCCACTCAATAAGATCATGGCTGATCCGATTTTAAACTCAACTCTACATTCCTGTCGATCCCTGATAATCTTTCATCCCCTTGGTCATCACGAAGCTATTTACCTCTGCCTTCCGAATATTTGGATGTTCTGCATCCACTGCCATTTGCGGAAGGGATTCACAACACTCTGAGAGAGAAAATAAATCTTTATCTTTATTTAAAATGAGTGACCCACTTATGTTTAAACTCTGACCCCTTCTTCTCCAATCTCCCACAAGAAAAATTCTCCTTTCCACATTCAGCCAGTCAATTCCCCTGTCTAGCTGATTCGTAACCCCCTGTCTCTTGTATTCAATTCCCCGCACAATAAAGCAGAACACTATATCTGCTTTTATTTTCCTCATTCACCTTTGATGTAGAAGCGGAATAAATGTCTTTTCTTTCCAGCACATGCTCAATGGTCAAAGGGGAGGCTCTGACTTCCTGGTATTATCGATAGACTATTAAGCCAGAAACTCAGCTAATGTTCTGGAGATTCTGGTTTGAATCCCACCACAGCAGATGGTGTCATTTGAATTCAATGAAAGAAATCTGAAAGTAAGAGCCTTCTGATGATCAAGAAACCATTGTCGATTGTCTAAAAAAACAATTTGCTTCACAAATGTCCTTCAGGAAAGGAAATCTCCCATCCTCACCTTGTCTGGTCTACATGTGACTCCAGTCCCACAGCGAGGTGGTTGACTCTCACCTGCCCTCTGAAATAGCCGAGCAATCCATATCGTCGCATCGATCAGGACAAAGTCTCAACAAACAAATGGAACCAGACAGGCCACCTGGGCACCGAAAAAGACAATGACAGAAACAGCCCTGTCGCCCCTGCACAGTCCTCCTCACTGACATCTGGGAGCGAGTGTCAAAATTGGGAGAGCTGTCTCACAGACTGAACAAGTAACAGCCTGACCCAGTCACACTCACTGAATCATACCTTACAGACAATGTCCCAGACAACAGCATCACCACGTGCCATCCTCCCTCGGCTGATGCATCAATCCTCCTCCATATTGAACAACACTTGGAGGAAGCACTGAGGATGGGAAGGACACAAAGTATCCTCTGGGTGGGGGATTTCAATATCAATCGCCAAGAGTGACTCGGCAGCATCGGTGCAGATCGAGCTGGTCGGGTCGTAAAGGGCACAGCTGCTAGACTGGGTCTGCGGCAGGTGGTCAGAGATACAGAAAGAGGGAAAAACATAATTGACCTCATCCTCACCAATCTGCCGGCTGCAGATGTACCTGTCCATGACAGTATGGGTAAGAGTGACCGCTGCACAGACCTTGTGGAGACAAAGTCCCACCTTCACATTGAGAATCGTGTTGTGTGGCACCATCACCGTGTCAAATGGGACACACTTTGAACAGAGCTCGCAGTTCAAGTCGGGGCACCCATGAGGTGCTGTGGGCCATCAACAGCAGCAGAATTGTACTCCAGCACAATCTGTAACCTCATGGTCCTGGATATCTCCAACTCAAACTTTACCATCAAACCAGGGGATCAACACTGGTTCAATGTATAGTGCAGGAGGGACTGTCAGGCAGGCCTGGAGATAAGGTGGCAACCTGGTGAAGCTACGAAACAGGATTACTGGCAAAACCAAACAGCAAAAGCAGAAAGTGATAGGCACAGCTCAGTGATATGTCAGCAAATGGATGAGATCTGAACTGTACAGTCCTGCCACATCCAGTCATGAATGGTGGTGAACAATTCAACAACTTCCTGCAAGAGGAGGTTCCACAAATATCTGCATCCTCAATGATGGAAGAGCCCTGCGCTTCGGTGCAAAAGATAAAGCTGAAGAATTCAGAAAAATCTTCATCCAGAAGTGCCAAGTGCATGATTCGTCTCAGCCTCCTCCAGTGGTACCCAGCAGGACAGATACCAGTGTTCAGACAGTTCGATTCAATCCACATGTTGTCAAAGAACATTTGGAGACACTGGATACTCTAAGGCTATGGGCCAAGACAACATTCCAGCAATAGCCCTGAAGACATGTGCTCCAGAACCGGCATTCCCCTGGCCATGCTCTACCAGTAAAGTTATTACACTGGTGTGTAGACTGCTAAGTGGAATATTGGCCCGTCATGTCCTGTAACCCAAAATGCAGGACAAATCCAATCTGCCCAAATCCTGCTCCATCAGTGCCCTCTCAATCATCAGGAAAATGATGGAAGGTGTCATCAACAGCGTTATCAAGCAGCACCTGCTCAGCAATAACCTGCTCAGTGACACCCAGTTTGGGTTTTGCCAGGGCCTCTCTGCTCCTGGCCTCATTGCAGCTCTCGTTCAAATATGGACAAAAAGAGATGGATTCTAGAGATGAGATGAGAGTGAAAAGGCTTGACATCGTTGCTGCATTGGACCAATGGCATCCAGTACTGGATCCAATGTGTATTGGAGGCAAACTCTTCACTTTTTGGTATCATTGTTGGCATCTGGGAAGATGGTTGTGGGTATTTTTGGGTCAGACATTTCAGCTTCAGGATATCGCTGCAGTAGTTCCTCAGGATAGTGTCACAGATCCATCGTCAGGTCCAACATGGGGACATTTGCTGATGATTGCACAATGTTCAGCAACACTCATGACTCCTCAGAAAATGAAGTTATCCATGTCCTAATGTAACGAGATCCGAAGAGTGTCCAGGCTTGAGCTGACAAGTGGCAAGTAACATTCGTGCCTCACAATTACCACACAGTGGCAAAGTCCAATAAGAGACGATCCAACCACTGCCCGTTGACATTGAAAGCAGTTACCATCACTGAATCCCCCTCAATCAACTCTCTGGGAGTTACCATGAAACAGAAACTCAACATGGCTCACCATATAAGCCGACACAATTAAATGTTTGGCAACTAGTAGTGGGCCGTTTAAAATCAAGAGTGGGCAAGAGGACATAATTAGACGAGCGCAGATATCCTGAAGTATGGTTGGACTGGTGGAGATTACCAAAATAGCGATCGGCATAGCCAAGTAACGATTTGTAAACAAAAATGAGAATTTAATAAAATTACTGTTAATAGTATCAGTCAGGTAGAAAGGCTTTGTGAGGGGTAGGTCATGCCTTACAAACCTTATCGAGTTTTTTGAGGATGTGACTAGAAAGGTTGATGAGGGTCGAGCTGTGGATGTGGTGTATATGGACTTCAGTAAGGCATTTGATAAGGTTCCCCATGGTAGGCTCATTCAGAAGGTCAGGAGGAATGGGATACAGGGGAACTTAGCTGCTTGGATACAGAATTGGCTGGCCAACAGAAGACAGCGAGTGGCAGTAGAAGGAAAATATTCTGCCTGGAAGTCAGTGGTGAGTGGGGTTCCACAGGGCTCTGTCCTGGGCCTCTACTGTTTGTAATTTTTATTAATGACTTGGACGAGGGAATTGAAGGATGGGTCAGCAAGTTTGCAGACGACACAAAGGTCGGAGGTGTCGTTGACAGTGTAGAGGGCTGTTGTAGGCGGCAGCGGGACATTGACAGGATGCAGAGATGGGCTGAGAGGTGGCAGATGGAGTTCAACCTGGATAAATGCGAGATGATGCATTTTGGAAGGTCGAATTTGAAAGCTGAGTACAGGATTAAGGATAGGATTCTTGGCAGCGTGGAGGAACAGAGGGATCTTGGTGTGCAGATACATAGATCCCTTAAAATGGCCACCCAAGTGGACAGGGTTGTTAAGAAAGCATATGGTGTTTTGGCTTTCATTAACAGGGGGATTGAGTTTAAGAATCGTGAGATCTTGTTGCAGCTCTATAAAACTTTGGTTAGACCGCACTTGGAATACTGCGTCCAGTTCTGGGCGCCCTATTATAGGAAAGATGTGGATGCTTTGGAGAGGGTTCAGAGGAGGTTTACCAGGATGCTGCCTGGACTGGAGGGCTTATCTTATGAAGAGAGGTTGACTGAGCTCGGTCTCTTTTCATTGGAGAAAAGGAGGAGGAGAGGGGACCTAATTGAGGTATACAAGATAATGAGAGGCATAGATAGAGTTGATAGCCAGAGACTATTTCCCAGGGCAGAAATGGCGAGCACGAGGGGTCATAGTTTTAAGCTGGTTGGTGGAAAGTATAGAGGTGATGTCAGAGGCAGGTTCTTTACGCAGAGAGTTGTGAGAGCATGGAATGCGTTGCCAGCAGCAGTTGTGGAAGCAAGGTCATTGGGGTCATTTAAGAGACTGCTGGACATGTATATGGTCACAGAAATTTGAGGGTGCATACATGAGGATCAATGGTCGGCACAACATTGTGGGCTGAAGGGCCTGTTCTGTGCTGTACTGTTCTATGTTCTATGTTCTATGTTCTATATAGATACAGCGGCTACAAGTCCAGGCCAGAGGTGAGGAACAGTGCGGCGAGTAACTCACCTCCTGACTCTCCAAAGCCCGTCTGCCATCTCCAAGTCACAAGTCAGGACTGTGATGTAATACTCCCCACTTGCCTGGATGGTTACAGCCACAACAATACTCAACGAGCTTGACACCATCCAGGAAAAAGCAGCCTGCTTGAAGTGATCTACATCCACAAGTATATACTCCCTCCAGCACTGAGTAGCAGCAGTGTGTTTTATCTACAAGATGCGCTGCTGAAACTCACGAGAGTTTCAGCATCCTCCAAACCTACAATCACATCCATCTAGAAAGTCAAGGGCAGCAGATACATGAGAACACCACGTCAGTGAAGGTCCCTTTCGAGGCACTCACCATCTGAATTTGAAAATATTTCGTTGTTCCTTCACGGTCGCTGCGTCAAAATCCTGGAATGCCCTTTCAAATGGTATTGTGGGTCAACCCACAGCAGCAGGGCTGCAACATTTCAAGAAGATAGATCACTGTGTGCAGTGACTGAAGTCAGGTCGGACAGATGGACCTCATAGAATTTGTGTCCTGATTGGGCTTGTTAACCTGGTCCAATCAGGGAACCCTGGCAGGTAGATATAAACAGGAGTGTCAGGGGTTCTGCTCACACTACGAGCTGGCTCTGAGTTTGCTGGGTCAGTGTCATGTCATATGCATGTGTAAATGGTTGGTGTCTTGGTGATGGGATGCTGGCCTTCATGGAGTTATTTCAGTGGTGATGAGAGAAAAACATGTCCCTGAAGAGATTCACTTGCAACAGTCATCTTTGAGTGAGGGTAAGCATTCCCACCTCATGCTGCTAATTGGGAAGCTTGTCTTGTTCAATCATGCTGTTGGAGACTGGACCCAGTATGTGGAAAGAATGTGCTACTTTTTCTGGTAGAATGACATTGGAGCCGACAAAAAGAAATGAGAAATGCTCCTGACAACTTGTGGATCCACAGATGTTTTGGTTATTAACAGCATAACTTTCCCTGAAGCAGGACATACAAAACCTTTCATAATTTTGGAACCTCCTTCAAGCAGAAGATTTGAATGGAGCTGTTTTTGTAAGGTGTGTTCAGGAGGGTTTCCTAACGCAGTACGTTGATAGGCCGACGAGGGGAGAGGCCATTCTAGACCTGGTGCTCAGAAACGAGCCGGGGCAGGTATCAGATCTTGTGGTGGGAGAGCATTTTGGTGATAGTGACCATAACTGCCTCACATTCTACATAGCTATGGAGAAGGAGAGGATTAGGCAAAATGGGAGGATATTTAATTGGGGAAGAGGAAACTGTGACACGATTAGACATGAGTTAGGAAGCATGGACTGGGAGCAGTTGTTCCATGGTAAGGGAACTCTAGACATGTGGAGACTGTTTAAGGAACAGTTGTTGGGAGTGATGAGTAAATATGTCCCTCTGAGACAGGCAAGAAGGGGTAAGATAAAGGAACCTTGGATGACGAGAGCGGTGGAGCTTCTTGTGAAAAGGAAGAAGGTAGCTTACATAAGGTGGAGGAAGCTAGGGTCAAGTTCAGCTAGAGAGGATTACATGCAGGCAAGGAAGGAGCTCAAAAATGGTCTGAGGAGAGCCAGGAGGTGGCACGAGAAAGGCTTGGCAGAACGAATCCGGGAAAACACAAAGGCATTTTACACTTACGTGAGGAATAAGAGAATGGTCAAAGAAAGAGTAAGGCCGATCAGGGATAGCATAGGGAACTTGTGTGTGGAGCCTGAGGAGGTAGGGGAAGCCCTAAATGAGTTTTTTGCTTCTGTCTTTGTGAAAGAAACGAACTTTGTAGTGAATGAAACCTTTGAAGAGCAGGTGTGCATGCTGGAATGGATAGAGATAGAGGAAGCTGATGTGCTGAAAATTTTGTCAAACATTAAGATTGACAAGTCACCAGGCCCGGACCAGATTTGTCCTCGGCTGCTTTGGGAAGCGAGAAATGCAATTGCTTCGCCACTTGCGAAGATCTTTGCATCCTCGCTCTCCACTGGATTCGGACCTGAGGACTGGAGAGAGGCAAATGTAATTCCTCTCTTCAAGAAAGGAAATCGGGAAATCCCCGGCAATTATAGACCAGTCAGTCTCACGTCTGTCGTCTGCAAGGTGTTAGAAAGGATTCTGAGGGATAAGATTTATGACCATCTGGAAGAGCATGGCTTGATCAAATACAGTCAACACGGCTTTGTGAGGGGTAGGTCATGCCTTACAAACCTTATCGAGTTTTTTGAGGATGTGACTAGAAAAGTTGATGAGGGTCGAGCTGTGGATGTGGTGTATATGGACTTCAGTAAGGCATTTGATAAGGTTCCCCATGGTAAGCTCATTCAGAAGGTCAGGAGGAATGGGATACAGGGGAACTTAGCTGCTTGGATACAGAATTGGCTGGCCAACAGAAGACAGCGAGTGGTAGTAGAAGGAAAATATTCTGCCTGGAAGTCAGTGGTGAGTGGGGTTCCACAGGGCTCTGTCCTTGGGCCTCTACTGTTTGTAATTTTTATTAATGACTTGAATGAGGGGATTTAAGGATGGGTCAGCAAGTTTGCAGACGACACAAAGGTCAGAGGCGTCGTTGACAGAATAGAGGGCTGTTGTAGGCTGCAGCGGGACATTGACAGGATGCAGAGATGGGCTGAGAGGTGGCAGATGGAGTTCAACCTGGATAAATGCGAGGTGATGCATTTTGGAAGGTCGAATTTGAAAGCTGAGTACAGGGTTAAGGATAGGATTCTTGGCAGCGTGGAGGAACAGAGGGATCTTGGTGTGCAGATACATAGATCCCTTAAAATGGCCACCCAAGTGGACAGGGTTGTTAAGAAAGCATATGGTGTTTTGGCTTTCATTAACAGGGGGATTGAGTTTAAGAGTCGTGAGATCTTGTTGCAGCTCTATAAAACTTTGGTTAGACCGCACTTGGAATACTGCGTCCAGTTCTGGGCGCCCTATTATAGGAAAGATGTGGATGCTTTGGAGAGGGTTCAGAGGAGGCTTACCAGGATGCTGCCTGGACTGGAGGGCTTATCTTATGAAGAGAGGTTGACTGAGCTCGGTCTCTTTTCATTGGAGAATAGGAGGAGGAGAAGGGACCTAATTGAAGTATACAAGATAATGAGAGGCATAGATAGAGTTGATAGCCAGAGACTATTTCCCAGGGCAGAAATGGCTAGCACGAGGGGTCATAGTTTTAAGCTGGTTGGTGGAAAGTATAGAGGGGATGTCAGAGGCGGCTTCTTTACGCAGAGAGTTGTGAGAGCATGGAATGCGTTGCCAGCAGCAGTTGTGGAAGCAAGGTCATTGGGGTCATTTAAGAGACTGCTGGACATGTATATGGTCACAGAAATTTGAGGGTGCATACATGAGGATCAATGGTCGGCACAACATTGTGGGCTGAAGGGCCTGTTCTGTGCCGTACTGTTCTATGTTTCTATGTTTCTATGTTCTATGTTCTATGTTCTAATCTGACAGATTGACCCAAAGAATAATTTGACGACAACCTCCCTTTCATTCTGAGATGCTCTCAGTTTTACTTGGCTGTTCAAGAACTAGTGGAATCCTTATTGGGAATTTTGACACTGTAAAGATTACTGGTAGAGGCATGTGACTATGTTTTAAGCCTTAATGAGATGCTGAGAGACTGTTTGGTGTGTGGGATTAATGACATTCCAAAGTCAAGGCATAAAACAGGAGGCTGGAAAGTGGAGGAATCATCAAATCAGTCCAGTTTGTGTAATAGACAGCATCGATGGTACCGATTGTGAAGCTTAACAGGTCGATTTGACTTCACGGGCATTTCAAACACATGGTGAACCAATTTTCACAGCTGGATAAATACCCAATCCCTTGCTAGAAAGCATACATGATAAATTGGTGGGTGTTGGGGGGCAGGGTGCTGTCCTTCCCCAAGGTGGACATGACACAAGCATTCATGCAATTACATTTCAATGAGATTTCCCAGAAGTTTGCGACAATTCATACCCATAAGTGTTTGTTCCAATATATGAGACGGCCATCTGGGGGATCATCAGCCATTTTCTAGCGGTCAATAGAGAATATTTTACAATGTCGACCCCAGTTTGTCATTTATCTGGATGACATGCTAATAACTGGGAAGACCAATAAAGAGCGTTTCGAGAACATGGACATAGTGCTTACACATTTCTCCACAGCGGAGGTACACCTTAGGAGGGGAAAATAATGTGTTCCTGGTGCCCCAATTGACCTAATTGGGCTACAGAGTCAGCAAGGCATCGTTATACCTGTTCGAAGATCAAGTGAAGAGCAATCTAAGGAGCCCTGGCTCCCACAACTGTTTTGGAGCTCAGGACTTTCCTCGGATTGGGGAATTATTGCAGAAAGTTCATACATAACCTGGCTTCCATCCTGGTACCTTTACATTTGCTTTTGCAAAAAGGTCAGCCTAGTAAATGATCTCGTAGCCAAGAAGTAGCCTTTACAGAGGTGAAGAAGCAGCTCTCATCATCTAAGGTGTCGGCTCACTCTGATCCCATCGAGATCTGGTGCTGACATGGAATGCCTCCTCATCCCGTATCGGGATATTGTTGACTCACTGGTGGCCCAGCGGAGAGGAATGCCCGATCAGCACATGCATCCCAGACTTTGGCTGATGTTGAACGAATATACACCCAGTTATAGAAGGAAGGTTTGGTAATCATGTTGGGTATGATGAAGTTCCATCAAAATGTTTATGGATGTAAATTTGGAACAGTAACAGACCACAAGCCCCTGCTCGGGTTAATTAAGGAGGTCAGTGCTGTGTAACCCACAGCTTCAGGTCACATTCAGCAGTGGGCTCTAATGCTAAGTGGATACAATTACAAATTGGAACACCGTCCATGAGGATACACCACCGGTGGGACCACAACGAGAAGAGTCCATTCTGCCTTTAAACTTCCTGCACACCTTCTGCTCACCGCTGACAATATCCAACTGTGCACATGATAAGAGTTCATTCCTCACACACGGGGAGGATGATTGAAACCTTGGCAGCATCTTGTGCAATACAACGGCTCCCAGATGTGTCAGTCATAGACACCGGGCCATCATTTCCCAGCAGAGAGTTTGAGTATTTCCTGAAGTCGAATGGCATTCGGACAGCATGATACTATCCACCATCCAAAGGTCTGGGAGAAGGCACTGTCCTAACTTTGAAGGCAGGTTTAGAGAAACAGCCTCCAGCTTCTGCCCTGACTGCAGCTCAGACCCCTTCAGGCTCCTGACAAAGGCCCTGGGGGTTAAAGCCTATTCCCACCCTGATATGACCATTGGGCCCTGCACGAAGGCCATAGTCAGTGCAGTCTACCCATTAGCCATCATCGCTGCTGCAAAGATGTCTGAGAATGCCGTGCTCTTCCTTCGGTCTGAGCTGGGATGGTGGGGGGCGTGTACCTGACCTGCGAGAAGGGTCTCACTGTGGGTGGTATGTATCTCCTGGTCGACCCTGTGGAGGTCATGACCCAGAGGGGAATGATTCCCAACATCCCGCCCCCTCATTGCCCGCGAGCTCCTCCTCCCCCATTTAAAGCCGCTGGGTGAAATCCGGTCAGTGGTTGCTCCTATCCCACTCGGGCTGAACGACCTGACCTGAAGCATATCTACTCCATCCAGCACCAGGACTTTATTTGTTTGGCACAGGAGGAGGTCACAGAGCGACACCTTTACTGTGCTCCATGAGGGGTAGCCTACTGCACCTTCTGCGTGGCAGACGGCATGTGGTGTCCAAGATAATAAAATGTGAGGCTGGATGAACACAGCAGGCCAAGCAGCATCTCAGGAGCACAAAAGCTGACGTTTCGGGCCTCGACCCTTCATCAGAGAGGGGGATGGGGTGAGGGTTCTGGAATAAATAGGGAGATGGGGGAGGCGGACCAAAGATGGAGAGAAAAGAAGATAGCTGGGAGGGGATAGGTCAGTCCAGGGAAGACGGACAGGACAAGGAGGTGGGATGAGGTTAGTAGGTAGGAGATGGAGGTGCGGCTTGGGGTGGGAGGAAGGGATGGGTGAGAGGAAGAACAGGTTGTGTCACCTGTGCCGAGGGGTGGGGCACATGAGGAGGAATTGCTGCCCCCTGCAGGCTGCCGGAGTCATACCGGCGGTCGCTGGTGGCAATGCTACACCTGCAGCACTGCCCACCACCACCACAGTAACACCGGGAGACCCACACCCGGGGCTCGAGCCGGAGCATTTTAAATTGTGCTGGTGTTGGTCCCAGCATCACAGAGGAACATCCCAAATCCACACCCATGGCTCAGCACTTAACAGGAGGGACTGTCATGGTGCACCTTGAAAGGTAACTCTTTGGTTTTTAGTTAGTTTTTTCATGTCTTGGTTTATTTCTGTGCTTTACAATGGCACCTGTGAACGGTAACATGATACACTTTTCACTGTATTTGTAACAAATACATATCCCCAGCACATGTGACAGTAAATAAATAGAAAAATGAATAAATAAATCAATAAACACACCGCTCCCTGGAGACTGAAGCCTGAATCTAGTGTCCATGGAGACGTGGGTTCGAATCCCACCGCTGCGATCTGTGCTGGGACATTGTCAAGCTGAGGACGTTGCGCGATGAGTTCTGAGTCAATCAACTGCACGAAGATGCTCTGTCGTTCGGGTGTCACGGTGTAACACTGCTTCCTCACAGTTCCAGCAACACAGGTTTGATCCCAGCCTTGGGTGACTGTGTGGAGTTTGTACATTCCCCTTGTGTCTGCGTGGGTTTCTTCCGTGTGCTCTGGTTTCATCCTGTAGGCCAATGCTGTGTAGGTTTAGGTGGGTTGGCTCAGCTAAACTATCCATAGTGTTCCGGGACATGTAAGTTGGTTGGGTGACAGGGGGATGCGTCTGGGTGAGATGTTCTGAGGGTCAGTGTGGACTTGTTGGGCCGAAGGGTCTGTTTCCATCTGTAGGGATTCATGATTCGACAAAGATAGTGATTGAATTTCTAAACATTCCCCAAATACTGATGAATTTTAAAGAAAAGTTTCTGTCTGATTCTCAGGTGAAATTCAAAACCTGGCTGTAATTAACATTACAAGTGAGATAGAGACATGAACTGAAACCTACCCTGAGCATTTGCACACACTGGCTGAGAGTTAATGTGTCATCATTAAAAATATCTAATCTTGTCAAGGATGGTCCAGAGAAATGACTCACCATAGATGAAACAACTTGAATTCTGATCATTGTTAAATGATGGTGACCACAGTTTGTCTGCTCCTGACAGGATTATTTTAGGATTTCCCAGAGATTGAGGAGAGTCCTGCCCCGAAGCAGGGCCCTCCCATACAGTTAGGGCCCTCATTGCTTCCCGCTACCAGACAGCAATCTCCAGGGTTCTCCAGACCAATGGGCCATCTGAGACAACACGTGACCTCAAACCCTGTTGCCAGAGGACAGGAAGCAATCAGGTGCAGGACTTGGAAATGATTGAACAAAGTACATTCAACTCAGAAGGAAACCAGCTCTGGGACAGAGGATGAAGTGGATTGGAGGTTAATTGTTAAGTTACTGAACTTACTCTAATTGTAATGACTAATTTTTATTGTTCTGTTGAATTCACTGATCTGCGTGTGTGAGGAAGACAGAGGACTATGTGACAGACACAACAGGAGATCCACCGGTACGTGAGGGCAGGGAAAGAAGTGAAAGTGAGGTTTTCTTGGTCGGGGGATCAGATCAGTTTCTGCAGCAGTGAACGTGTGATGTCTCTCTTCTGCATGTTTGACTTTTTGTCGGGTTCTTTGATGACACACTCAGTGACATTTGGCCTTGATGTCAAGCGCAGAGACTCTCACCTCATCTCTGGAATTCATTCCTTCTGTCCACATTTGGACAAAGCCTGTAATGAGGAACAGGAGGTGAGTGGCCTTGGTGGAACCAAAACTGAGCGTCTGGGAGCAGGTTATTCCTTTGTGATTGCTTCTTGATCGCACTGTCGTTGTCTCCTTCCCTTACTCTGCTGCTGCACTTCATCAGTCAGTCATTGGCTGGTGGGATTGGTCCTGCTTTCTGTGGACAGGACATATCTGGGTAATTTTCCATCTTGTCGGGTAGATGCCAGTGTTGTAACTGTAGTGGAACAGCTTGGTAAGGGGTGTGGAATCAGACCTGGTTCCTGTTCACTCTCATTACCCAGTGACCCTGGGTTAATGTCGGGAGGAATCAGACTCAATTCCTACTCTTTGTCTCCGCATCACACTCTATCACTGGGACATAATAATCACTCAATGTTTTTCCTCTGATCTCTGCTGAGGGTGACTTTTGGGTCACTCCTTTTCCATCTGGTGTGTATTTTACTGGAAAAGACATTTCTGTCTGTGTTTAGCTTCGTGGAGCATGTACAGCTCCCATGCCTGAGGAGGAATGAATGGAGCTGACCACTGTGCACACAGCAGTGAGCATCCCTACTCTGACTGAATAATGAAGGGAAAGTTATTGACAAAGCAACTGGCGCTGTTTGGGCCAAGAGCACGATCCTGGAGAACTCTTGCAGATGATTCCTCTGATGGCAGGACTGATGCCTGAAAAGTGATTGGATCTGTTCGGACGATGTTCACTGAGTTTAGAAGAATGAGGGGGTTCTCATAGACATATACAAAATTTCAACAGGGTGAATGGAGAATGTTCCTCATGACCAGGGAATCCAGAATCAGGGGTTACAAACTAAGGATATGAGGAAGGCCAATTAAGACTGAGATGGGGTGAAATTTCTTCACCCAGAGTGTGGTAAACCCTTCAAAAAGCTGGCACATTCATTGTCTTTTAGTGAGTTTGTGATCTTCTTGTTCCATGTTTCCAGCATTTTCAGTCTTTATTAATGATCATCTGGCCTTAAGTCATCTTACTCCACATGGGAAGTAGAAAGTGTTTTGGAGACCTTTTGTCCTGCAGCAAGGTGAATGAGAGTTCCCTGATAGACAGCAGCCAGACAATGCAGCATGGAGCATGTTAGAGTGAGGGTCCTGGGGAGAGTCACCTTGTCACAGGGACACAGGGTGGGGGGTGCACAGCGGGGAGACTGGGGAGAGTGACCAGAGGAGAGTGACCTGGGGAGAGTGACCCAGAGGGAGAGTCATCTGGGAAAAGTGGCACAGCTGAGAACAACCCAGGGAGAGAGTGTGGTGGGGAGGTGCTTCCCAATTCTCTGTTTAAAACACCAGGAGACGTAGAGAATTCCTCAAGGAGTTAAACTTTTATTTGCAAACAAAGCTGTGAGAATGTGAAAAATGGTTTCCCGACTGCCCCCGACTCTCTGGGGCTCGCTACTTTTGTACTTTTCTCGTTGCTGCGCTGAGCTGGTGTCATTAGCAGAACCGATCACATTAGCTTGTATTGTCTTTCTCAATGAATCGTCTTCTGCCACAATGGTCTTCTACTCTACACTGAACCTATCACATCATGCCCCCATTGTCTTTAACATAATGCTCATGTATCATGTGATTTGACGAACCGAACACAATATGCCACAGTTATTTTCAGCCTGTATTCATCCGTTGCTCATCAGTAACATGATTCTATGCATTGCTCCATTAATTTAATATCACACTGTCATTTCAATTTCCGTAAGAATGACCTGGGGTGCAGTGAAATGGGGCAGTGAGCCTGAGCAGAGGGAGAAGGTCATCCCTGGAAGGTAGAGGTGGCTGCCTATGGAAGGCTGTGCACTCTCACCCTACCCCCTGCCCTCTCACACTCCCTCCTTTACTATCACTCTCCATCATGCCCATTCACGTACACTCATGCACTATCATTCTCTCTCCCTCCCGCTCACCCTCCTGTCAGCCCTCTCTCACCTTCCATCCTGCACTCTCACCTTCCTTCTGCCCTCTCACACTCCCTCCTTCCCATTCATCCTCCCTTCTGCCCACTCATACACACACGTGCACTCACTCCCTCTCCATCCCGCTAACCCTTGTGCTCGATCCTTTCTTCACTCCCTCATTGGCATACACTCTCTGCATTCGCCATCCCCTTCTCCTTCTTGTTTCATTCCCATTCCCTGCTCCTTCTCCATCTGTGTCCCAGAAAGAATCCTTTGGGAAGGAGTTCAGAATGGGAAGTACTTGCTGGCAGTGAGCTTACTGAATGGATGGAGCATGAGTGACAAACAACTGACCTTACCCAATCAGATCCTGGAGACCATCCCAGCCCAGATTGTTCCCACCATCAAAAACATTCCGGATCCACATTTACAATCTGCCCGAATTATTTTAACAGCCGGGATCAAACCCTGTGCTGCCCCTGTCCTGGGAGTGTTTGATCTGGACAGTGTAAGGGGAAGTTTACTCTGGATCTAACCCCATGCTCTCCCTGTCCTGGGAGTGTTTGATCTGGACAGTGTTTGCCGGGGTCCTGGGATTCAGTCATGCCATGCTTTACCTTTAGAGGGTGCTGTCCAGCTCCAGTCTGAGTTTCAAGACAGTTTATGTGTTTTCTGTTTCTCTGATTTTTCATGATCTGTGACATTTTTTATTCATTCCTTCCATTCTTTATCCCCCGTGGGCACAAGATTTGCATCAGAAATGTTATTGCAGAATAATCTGGTCAGCAGTGGGAGTATAAAATGAGCAAAGTTCACGATTGGCCATTGACACCAATAGGCCTCTCCCCAAGAGAGGATCCAATGGGATGTGGGAATGAAAAAGTTTTCTCAGCTTTGAGTACAATTTGGATCTTGACTAAAGGTGGTTCTTCTGGGTCAAAGGGTGTTTCTGCACAGATTCTGGTCTCTATTGTGACCTCCCATGATTTGTTTCTGTCTTGTCATCAATTCCACACTCACCCTGGATCTTTCTCACAATGAAAAGAGCTCAGTCCATCAAAGACTCCTCTGACCTCTCCCCTTCAAACAACTGCACTCCCTCGCACACTTGTCTCTCAACTTGGAGAACAGTTTGATGGTATTTCAGACTGAGCTACCAGCCTGCATCAGCATTGACCCACTGTCAGATTTGTGACTTCATCTCCAGACGCCTCTGACTGTCTCTGTATTGTCTGTCTGTCTCGGTGTTGAAGCTTGTGGGTTCAGGTCTGTCTCCAGGAGTGACACATGACAAGTTGAAATGTCAGTGTGTTATCGAGGGAGTGCTGCACTGTCAGAGGAGCTGTTTGCTGGCTAACAGGCACATTCAAGGGAAATGGACTCACAGGTTTTGCTGTTCACCATCTGATTTGTTTGGACTATCCTAGAATCATCCTGGATGGGAAAAATAACATGTTCCAGTAAAAAGGAATGGAAGAGCTAAATGGGGAATTGTTCAATCTCTTGCTCACAACGGGAAACAACACACATTCATTTGATTTGAGCTGTACAGTCACAGAGCTGTATAGCATAGAAACAGACCCTTCGGCCCAATTCGTTCATGCTGACCAGATACCCGAAATTAATCTGTTTATATTTCCCAGCATTTGACCCTGATCCCTCTAAACTCTTCCTGCTCATTTCCTCATCCAGATGCTTTTTCAATGTTCCACCAGCCTTCACTACTTCCTCTGGCAGCTCATTCCATACATTCACAACCCTCTGTGTGAAACATTTCCCCCTTGGCCCCTTGTAACATTTTTCCTCTCATCTTGAACCGATTCTCTGTACTTTTGGAATCCCTCCCCTGTGCAAAGACTTAAACTATTCACTCTATCCATGATTCTCATGATTTTATAAATCTCTATGAGGTCAACCCCTCCTCCTCCAGGGAAAATAACGCCAGCGTATTCAGCCTTTACCTAGTGCTCAAACTGTCCAACCCTGACAACATCCTTGTACATCTTTCCTGAACTCTTCCAAATTTCACAACATCCGTCCTGCAGCAGGGAGAGCAGAATTGCACGCAGTATTCTAATAGTGGCCGAACCAATGTCCTGTACAGCCGCAGCATGACCTCCCAACTCATATACTCAATGCTCAATGCACTGAGCAATAAAGGCAAACATACCAAACGCCTTCTTCACTGTCCTATCGACCTGTGACTCCACTTTGAAGGAACAACGAACCCGCGCTCCAAAGTCTATCTGTCCAGCAACTCGCCCCAGGATCGTACCATTGAGAACGTAAGTCCTCCCTTGATTTGTCCTTCAAACGTGCTGTAACTCACATTTATCGAAATTCACCTTTATTCGCATCCAAATTATTTACATAAGTGATGAAAAGCAGCGGACCCAACACTGATCCCTGTGGCACACCACTGGTCACAGGCTTCCCATCTAAAAATCAAACCTCCACCATTACCCTCTGTCTTCTACATTCGAGCCAGTTCTGCATCCAAATGGCTAGTTTTCCCTGTATTCCATGTGATCTAACACTGCTAACGGGTCTACCATGAGGAATCTTGTCAAATGTCTTACTGTAGTCCATATCGATCATGTCCACCACGCTGCCTTCATCAATCCTCTTTGGTAATTCCTCAAAAAGCTCAATCAAGTTTGTGAAACATGATTTCCCGCACACAAAGCCCCTGTCTTTACCAGTCACTCTCCTCCTGGTCACTCTACCCCGGTCACTCTCCCACTGGTCAGTCTCTCCAGGTCACTCTCCACAGGTCACTTTGCCTGGTCTGTCCCCACTTCTCTACCCCAGTCTCCCTGTGACAAGGTGACTCCCTGCAGGAGCCTCGCTGTAGCATGTTGCATGCCGGGCGTGAGGCCAGAAGGGAGGGTGAGAGGGCAGCTGGGTGAGGGAGAGTGCAGGATGGAGGGCGAGGGGGCCGGACGGAGGTTGAAAAGCAGAAGGAGAGTTTGAAACATGAAGGAGATTTAGAAGCAGGAGAGTGGGTGTGAGGGCACACCCTCCCAGAGGCAGCCTCCTTACTCTTCCAGGGTACCGACTGCCTCTGTTCAGGCCCACTCCACCTGGGTCACTCTCGTCGTCCCACCCTCACCCCCACCTCAGGTCTCTCTCCCTTCGTCAGTTTCCTCATGTCACCCTGCCCTGAATCACTCTCCCCAAGTCACCCTCCCACTCAACCACTCTCCCCAATGAATCATTCTCTTCAGGTCAGACAGAACTTGATCACTCTCTCCCGCTCACTCACCGCCCAGTTCTCTCTCCCCTGCCGGGTCCCTCTCTCCCGGATAACTCTCCCCAGATCAGTCTCCCCAAGGCTGCACCCCGGGTCAGTCTCTCCGAGTGTGTCTCACTCTAACATGCTGCATGCTGCATTGTCTGGCTACTGTCCCATGTGGAGTCCCACCCAAGTCCAGATGATCAATAATAGACACCTAACATGCTGCTAACACAGAAAAAGCTTGTCAGAAACATCCTAAAAGGCAGTTAATGAGCCAGCTCTGTGAGCTTCCACCAGAACTGGGAAAAGATGCTGATGGAATGGGTTTTGAGGAAGGACTGAGTGGGGCAAGGACCAATGTCAGTCTGTGATCACAGCTGAGCCGCTGAGCTATTTTCATGAAATGGCTCCATTTTAAAGTGACAGACTCAGTGTGACACCAAGGTGAAAATGTTAATGGTGTGACAGTTGTTGAGCAGGATTGGGGAAAGGGGTCATGGATACTCCATCATCCCTCCTACACCCTCAAACACCCTCCTTCAAATCCATCCCCATCTTCTTGCTCAGTCTCCCACCTGCATCTTCCACCTCGGCTCTCCTCCTCCCTCCTTCACCCCTACCCACCCAATTCACACTAAACCTGCTCCATCACCCCTACTTTCCAAAAACCCTCCTTCATTCTCCATCTCCCCTCCATTCCTCTCCTTCACCCCATTCCTGACCATCCGGTTGCCCACTCAGATGGAAAAATAGAGACCAAAAACAGAGTGAAACAATTGGAAATGAACACACTGCTCATACTGCAGTTCCATTTGAAGATACACAAGATAACTCTAACCAGGGTGTGTCTTTCTCAATGTTGACAGATTTTCCCTTCCTGCCAGTCATCCCAATTCCACGACACCTCAGCAGGAATTCTTCAGGGGTGTATCCTGGTCTAACCATCTTCAGATGTTTGGGCAATGACCCTCCCTCCACCATAAGGACAGGAATGGGTTAGAACCAGACGTGGAATAGCTTTATAAATACTCATGCTACAATGGCAGGGAAGAGGCAAGGAATTCTGTGACAAGTAACTCTCCTCCTGCCTCCCCAAAGCCTGTCCACCAACAACTTTCAAGGAATTTGACACCTTTCAGGATAATGCAGACTTGGTTGGGCAACAAATCCACCATCTTTTAAATTACTCGCCCATCATCGGGGCATCAGTGTGTACCATCTACAATATCCCTTGGTGAGACCAACTCACTGAAACTCTGTCTGTATGAGATCCAGAAGAGCATCAGCAGATATGAGGGACTGCAGCATGTGGCTGTAAACAATTTGCACAGAACGATTTTGATCATCACCAGCTCAGGCACTGTCTCTCTGTTCTGTGCAGGTAACACTCACTCTCACCTTGAAGAAATCTAATTCATTTTTCATTCAGCAGTTGTGACAAGCAGTGATATTTAATCAATATATCTGAGATATTTCACAAGTGACCCAGCCACCCTGTGATTCTCACAATCCAGTGGAAGCATCGGGGAAAAGACAAGCCAGGGACAAACTGTCAGAATTAGCAAGAAGCAACTCGACAGACGCTTGGAACAAAGATTCCTGAACTGGTCTTTCCAGATTTTCCCGTCTGTCAAAGCTGTATTCCCCCTGTCTGTACATCTGTCTGCCTCATGAAGGAGAGTTTCTCAGCAGATCGAGGTTTTAGTGATAAATAGTAATTCATGGGTAGCGCAGAATCCCGGACCATGTTTTTGATCAACCTCAATCTAAAAATCAACTCACTTGGGGAACATTGAGCACTCATTTCAAAATCTTTAATGACCTTGTGAGGAACCCAAGAAGAGCAGGGCTGTATTTCGATGAGGATACCGCAGTGAGTGGTGACACAGTGTTGTTGGATTAAAACCCTGGAACCCCCTTCCTCACAGCACTGCGAGTCTTCATTCATCACATCGGCTGAAGCAGTCCAACAGGCAACTCAACATCAGCCTCACTGGGACAGTCCCAGATGAGGAGTTACAGCTACAGGGTGAGGTTTGAGGATGTTTTCCTTTGGACAAGGAAAATCAAGGAGAGATATAATCTAGGAACATGCAATTGTTGTAGTTTTGGACAAGGATGATAAAGAAAAGATTTTCTATTATTTGATGACACAACAACAAATGGTTACAGGTTTAGTTTTGGGGCCAAGGTACAGGGGAATGTGAGGAAGGTCATTTTCCATCAGCAGTCGATACTGCAGTAGCACTCACTGACCACTAGGGGAATGGAAACAGAAACAATTAATCAATGAGAAACCAAAAGGACGGGTCCTTCAAGGGAATAAATTGGGAAGGTTCTGAGGAGAGAGTCGGGGAGTAGGACAAAATAGGTTGTTCTGAATTGAGTCAGCATTGAGTCGAAGGACCAAACAACTGCGTTCTATAGCACAGTGACTTGCTGGTTCAGATATTTACACACGGCTGTGTGATCCATTTTCAATATTTCCTCGAACATTGCGTTAACAAAGAGTCCAAGCCGAAGAGGAGCTAATGAAGGGTTCCTGTGACCACTCCCTGAGGAGGCAGTTTTAGCAACAAACAGCTTTCCACTTTCTCCATCCGTTGTTTCAGTGAAGCCAGATTTGGTGAAAGGATCAATGAAAGTGTTGGTCCCCTTTCCAAACAAGAAACACTGTGAAAGGAGACTTTCTGTTCTCGCAGCTCTGGAGACAATGTGGAGATCCCATTGTAACTGGAGAATAATTCACAACTGTCTTTGTGAAACATCATCTGAAGGAGAGTCTGGTTCTGGTGAGACAGCATTTCACCCACAGCACCATCATTCCAATTTATCTCATCTGGAACAGATTGTATAGAACTGAGCAAACTGTGACTGTATCACAGATATCAGGGAGAGAGAGAGACTGACCCCACTGTGTCTGTATCACTCACACTGCTAAGAATTTGATGTTGGAAATGCTAAATAGGCGCTCCTTTTTCTCAGTCACTTACATTCTTTCAAGCATTTGATGAAGTTTCGTATTCGTGCAAATGGATACATCACCACAGTCTTCATCCCCTCCCTGAACTTCGTCTGGGTCACAGCATAAATAGCAGTGTTTGTGCAGCAACTCAGGAGCTGGAACAAGAATCCAATATCTCCGACAGCGATGTGTATGTACGGAGTTGCGTTGTGAATGTGCATCATGCGTGACCATATCGAGCTCACCATGAACACTGCCCATAGCAGGATGAAATTTGCAGATATAACAAAAATTAAAATGATTGATTTCCTTCGACTTTCCATCTCTGTGTCTCTGGGACTCTTCCCACTTCTGTGAGCTCGAAGTCTCCTGCGGGCTCTGCTGGTCATTAAAATGTGTCTGATGGTCAGAGCATTCAGCAGCAGGATCAGAATGAATGGGACTCCCGGGGTGAGAATGCAGTGAAGGAACTCAATTGCTCCCCAAACATCTGATCTCCGAGCCTCCAGTGTGATTTGACAAAACCAGGGTTCGTTCACCAGTGTGTACCTGCCTGTCAGCATGAAATACCAGAAAACATTCTTTGAAAAGCTCAACACTGTCACTGTTCCCAGAACCAGAGCTGCCGTTCTCTCTGTGCAATATTTAGTTTTCAGCTTCTGGCAACAAATGGCCACAAATCGATCAAAGGTGAAAGTGACGGTGAACCAGACTGAACAGTCAGTGGCTCCATAAACCAGGACAGCATGGATACTACAAACAGGGACAGAATACAGGAAAAGAAACCCTTCCCAAAAAACAACTGGAATATGCCTCAATATTAGGTCAAAGATTATAACCAATAGATCCATCACTGCCATGGCCATCAGGTAGTGAGTGACATATTTGGAGAGTCCACACTTTCCACGGCACATTATCACAATTGTCATTAAATTTACTGTGAGAAAAGGAAATAAATAAAATTATTGCACATCATTTTGGGAGAAAAATGAGCTCATGGGATTTCTGACATTTTAAAATTTGTCTTAATATTCAAGTATTTAGTGACGTCTTTATCCATCGGAGAGAAATATCTCATCAGGTAAGCAAAGACCAAGAAACAATATCACCAATTTGATTGTTTAAAATGAGAACAAATATTGGTAAAACCATCTTAACATTTCCTGTCTGTTCAGAGACATAACAGGAAGTAGTAAAAAGCACAATAGTGAATATTAGTTTTTAGGAATGAAGACTGAATTCAGTTATTGTGGAGAAATCAGCCTAAATGCCTGTTGGAGGTGATTACCCAATGACCTTGTATTACCGTGAGAGGGAGTCAGACCCAGTTCCTGCTCCTGATCATTCCCCAGTGACCCCGGGTTAGTGTTCGGAGCAACAGACTTGCTTCTTGTGATGTGTCCTTGGTACATGGGGACAGAAATTTTCTTTCTTTTATTCGAATCTGTTCTCATTTGTTTTTTAATTCTTTCATGGAATATGAATGTTTTTGGTGAATCCAGCATTTCCTAACTCTAATTTCATGTATCACGTTGCTTGTAGAGTATTGCAGTCTGAGGAGTGTAGCTGCACCCACTGGGCGATTTGGGAGAGATCATTGCAGTTAGTCCCAGCTTCAGTGAAGGAAGTCGATATGTTTCCAAATCTGGAAATGAAGGGGAACTTGCTCAGTGGTGTACCCTGAGTGTGCTGTCCATGTCTTTGGAGAGGTCAAGGTTTCTACTTTGGAAGGTGCTGTCAAAGGAGACTTGGTGACTCACTGCAGAGCATCCTGTAGGTGGTACACACTGATACCTCAACAGGCGCAACCCATCTGGGAATAAGTTTTCGGAGACAGCTGAGTTCAGGCACATGGGACATTATTTGAGCGAGAACTGGTAATTTGCCGTGTCATGTACTCGAGACACTCCATGTAAAGGTTGATTCAAATCCAGCCTACATTCATACAAACAGATTGTCCTGGTGGCTAGGATACATGAACACCAACTAGCCACAAAACGACATGACCGACTATCACTCGTATCCTTACATACAGATGAGGAAGGACACCACTTTGATTGGGACAACGCATCCATGCCAGTACAAGCCAAACAGAGACACGCACGAGTATTCCTAGAAGCATGGCATTCCAACTGGAACTCCATCAACAAACACATAGATTTGGAGCCTATCACCATCCCCTGAGAAAAAGAACAGGAAATGACATCACCAACACAGGAAATGACATCACCAATCCAAGGAAACCTAATCATATCAATAGAAAGCGGGACATAACATCAGCACTTCATCGGAGGCTCACTGTTGATGTTACCTAGAATGGTGATGAAATGTCTGGGAACGAACCTTCCCGCTCAGTGAACCAGCTTACATCTGGAACAAAATAAAGACCCACTCTTTTGTGGACCGAGAAGAGGAGAGCGTGACTGTGTTGGAGGTGGGTTGGCTGTGCACCCTTGCAACCGATGGATCTTAATGCTGGCTTCGGCCTAACGCTGGTTCAGGGGAGCAGCCAACCTGCAATGATGGCTGTGGCTCGTGCTTGTGCCCCAGGTCAGGGGGTCTGGAACACCATCCGCGTTTCTGTAAAGAAGGTGGATGAAGGTGCACCTGTGGACCTCAACTTCTTCGTGAAGAGTGTCCTGTTGGACTGTTGTGGGTTCGCTGCTGCGGACATTTACTACCTGCAGGATTTCCCCGGAGGAGGTTTCTACGATGTAACCTTCAGGAGTGCCAAGCTTTGCGAGCGCTTCCTAGAGGTTTTCAAGGAGAAAGGAGGTGCGGGCCCCCTCTCTGTACTAACCGCTGTCCCGCTGTTTGTGATGCCGGCGCAGAGGAGCCGTATGGTGACTGTACACATGCACAATCCGCATGTGCCAGCAGTTGATGTCCTGACCGTCCTCGGAAGGTACGTGAAGGTGGAAGGGGACCTAACCAATATCATGGACCCCTTCGGGATCTGGACCAGGAAGAGCAGGTCAGGGTGACGCTGTGGACGGGCTCGGACTGGAACATCGTACACTCACTGTCCAGCTTCGCGATCGGCGGGAGCAAGGGCGACCTGACCTATGCAGGGCAACCTAAAGTCTGCCATGCCTGTGGTAGGTCAGGTCCCGTGGCGGCTGACTGCAAAGCCACCATCTGCAGGGAGGAGGGACACCTTGCAAAGGATTGCCCAAAAGAAAAAAGCTGCAACCTTTGCGGGGAAGCAGGCCACCTCTATAGGGCATGCCCGCAGCAGGGGACAACCTATACCCAGGTCGCCGGCAGGGGCAATGTGGGGCAAGCCCCCCCCGGAGGAGAGGAAGGCACTAGGGTCCTGCAAGGACCCCTGTAATGTGCAGGAGGGCCCAGCCCCGCAGGATGAACCAAGGCCAGCAAAGCGCCCCTGCAGGCTCCGCTCCCCCCGCCACCCAACAACCCGGAGTCGATGGAGGAGGCGACAGGTGACCCAGGGGAGTGGACAAAGGTCCGGAAAGCGAGGAGGAAGGTGCGCCGGCGGGCCCAGGTACTGCAACCATCAGGCGGGAAGAGGCAGCTACAGCGGGGCTATAAGAGCTCCTCTGACGAAGGAGATTCGGAGGAGGCCCGCCCAAAGCAGAAGCTAAAGATCTCAAGGGAGAAGGAAAGCAGCACCCCGCTTCCAGGTGATGGGAGGCGTCCTGAGGCTCCCTCCGACACCCAGTCACGTGCCCCTGGGGCCCTGGAGGGCCCCCTGGAACTTTCAGGTGGGAAGGAGGAAACAGCACATCCCCAGCCTGACCCAGGGCTGGACTCTCCTGCCTCTGTACCCCCGACGGGGGGATGCCACCCCGAAGGCAGCACGGACGGTTTCCTGAGCCTGGAGAGCATCCAGCAGTTAGCCCGGGAAATGGGCATGAAGGGACAGATGGAGGGGCTGGACCTTGGACTTGGGGAGGGTACTGCGGTCACTGCCCACAATTGGGGTACGAGTTGCGAGCATTAATGTGCGCAGTGTCAAGTCCACTGTAAGATGTGTGTCCACGTTGGCCTACCTGACCACCGTCGAGGCAGACCTCCTGTTTCTGCAGGAGTGCGGGATACCGCACCTCAGCAGGTACGGGAAATGGTCGGGTGCCTGGACCTGTGGGCCGTCGATCTGGTCGGGGGTTAACGACTGTCGATCCTCGGGCCTGCCTATTCTGCTGTGGGGGTGCAACTTCACCATCTCTCAAGTTCAGTAGGTGGTGGGGGGGGGGGGCGCCTCCTTGTGGTGGATATCACCTACAGGAACGCTCCCCTGAGGCTGATCAACGTGTACGCCCCAGTGGTATGGAGTGCGCGGTTGGCCATCCTGCAGCAACTTCCACCCCTGCTGGCTACGTCCAGGCCGGTCATCCTAGGCGGAGACTTCAACGGCATCATCGATGCAGACAGAAGATCCGGCATGGGGACAGCGGGTCAGGGGAGTCAACTGGATGTCACGTCGAGATTCCTGATGGGCACGGTGAAGGACGCCAAGCTGCTCGACGTCTTCAGCACCCCTGCAGATGGAGCGTAGCGGAGATACACCTGGTCGCGGCCAGACGGGTCTATCCGCTCAAGGAAAGACTTTCTGTTTGTATCACAGGTGTTCTCGGTCAGGTCCACCAGCGTTGAGCCGGTGTTCTTCTCTGACCACTGCCTCCTGCTGGCCGACTGTCACTTACAGCGCAATCAGCCGTCCGGCAAGGGGACGTGGAAGCTCAACATGACTCTGTTGACCCCAGAGAACGTCGAGGAGCTTAAGAGGGAATACGCCAGTTGGAGAACTGTGAAACCCCTCTTTGAGTTTCCGGGCGACTGGTGGGAGACGGTGAAGGAGAGCATCAAGAGGTTCTTTGTCCTCAAGGGTGTTCAGAAGGCGAGAGAGAGGCGGGGAAAGCTGTCGCGGCTCCAGAAAAGGATGCAGAACCTGCTCCTTCTGCAGCCGATGGGAGTCAATGTCACAGAGGACCTCCGCGAGGTGAGGGGCCAGCAAGCCTCGCTCTTCGCTGCGGAGGCCTCCAGGATAATCTTCCGGTCCAGGGTCCGCTTCGTGGAGCAGGACGAGACGTGCTCGCATTTCATCTTTCAGAAGGTGCGCAAAGAGAGCTCTGTGCTTAACCAGCTGAAGGAGGTCAATGGCTCGGTGACGTCGTCTCAGCCCGATATTTTGAGGATCAGCAGATCCTGCTATGCCGGACTGTACGATGCGAAGCCCACGGACAGCACGGCCTCCGAGTTGTTCCTGTCGTCTATCACGGAGGTCTTAGACGACGGCACGAGGGAGTGGCTGGACCGGCCGATATCCCTGGATGAGCTGACCAGAGCCCTCAAGTCCTCTGACAGGAATAAGACTCCCGGGAGCGACGGCTTGCCGGTCGAGCTGTATTCCGCTCTGTGGGACCTGGTCAGCCAGGACCTGCTGGAGGTGTATGATAGTGCGCTTCGGGCAGGGGAAATGTGCAAGTTCATGAGGAAGGGCATCATCACCCTCATTTACAAGAGGAAGGGGGAGAGGGAAGAAATTAAGAATTGGCGTCCCATTTCACTATTGAACGTGGACGACAAAATCCTGGCCAAGTTCATAGCCAACCGGGTCAGGTCTGTCCTGGAGTCGGTGATTCACCCTGACCAAACCTGTGCTGTGCCGGGCAGGAAGATCACTGAGAGTCTCGCGCTCATCAAGCATACGATCGCCTAGGTGCAGGACAGGAGGATGGACGCCTGCCTCGTCAGCCTAGACCAGGAGAAGGCCTTTGACAGGGTCTCTCATGCTTACATGAGGGATGCCCTCTCCAAATTGGGATTCGTGGAGGGCATCCGCAATTGGATCTGGCTGCTTTACACCAACACTGTTAGTGCAGTCTCAATGAACGGGTGGGAATCGGACAGCTTACCCGTCAGATCTGGAGTCAGGCAGGGCTTCCCACTCTCTCCTGCCTTGCTCGTGTGCTGTATGGAGCCCTTTGCCGCATCCATCAGGAAGGACATGAGCCTGAAGGGCGTGACTATCCCAGGCAGCGGAGGCCTTCAGGTCAAGACCTCCCTGTACATGGATGACATCACTGTCTTCTGCACTGATTGTCGATCGGTGAGTAGGCTGTTGGACATCTGTGGCCAGTTTGAAGTGGCCTCGGGTGCCAAAGTCAATAGGGGTAAGAGCGAGGCCATGTTCTTTGGGAACTGGGATGACCACTCCTTCATCCCCTTCACCGTCAGGATAGACTACCTGAAGATGCTGGGTGTTTGGTTTGGTGGAGCTGGGGCATGCACTAAGACTTGGAAGGAGCGTATCACCAAAGTGAAGCAGAAGCTGAGCAGGTGGACGCTCCGGTCCCCCTCCATCGCTGGTAAGAACCTGGTTGTCAGGTGCGAGGGGCTTTTGGTACTGTTGTATGTGGCGCAGGCCTGTTCTATTCCCTGGGCCATCGTCCACTTCATTTGGGGGTCGAGGATGGACCGGGTCTGCAGGGACACTATGTACAAAGACCTGGAAAATGGGGGAAAGGACGTACTGAACACAACATTTGCCCTGATGGCTACCTTTGTCTGCGGCTGCATCAAGCTGTGCGTAGATCCTCAGTACGCAAACACTAAGTGTCACTACTTACTGAGGTTCTACCTGTCCCTGGTGTTGCGAAGGATGGGCCTGGCCTCGTTGCTGCGGAACGCTCGAGTAGTTGGACCGTCCTGTACCACCTGTCCTTCGTGGAGAAATTTTTGAAAGGAAACACCTTTGACGACAAGGCCGTCAGGCAGTGGTCAGCACGTAGTATTCTTGAGACCCTTTGGGAAAAGGAGAGGGTGTATCCCGTCGTGTGGTTCCCCACGCAGACTGCCAAAGTCATTTGGCAGAATGCCTCATCGCCAGAACTTTCAAACAAGCACAAGGACATTGCTTGGCTGGCGGTGAGAGGGGCTCTGCCAGTGAGATCCTTTATGCATGCCTGGAATCTCTGCGCCACCGCATGCTTCCCTCGAGGTGGCTGCGGGGGCGGGGGGCGACGAGACTGTTGATCACCTCCTTCTGGAGTGTGCCTATGTGCAGGAGGTCTGGAGAGGGATGCAGTGGTATTTGTCGAGGTTCGTCCCGAGCAACGAAGTGACACGGGACTCCGTGCTCTACGGGCTGTTTCCCAGGACACACACCGAGACCAATATCAACTGTGCCTGGAGGACCATCAATGCGGTGAAAGACGCTATTTGGTCTGCCCGCAACTTGCTGGTCAGCCAGCTGAAAGAACTGACCCCGACCGAGTGTTGCAGACTGGCGCACTCCAAGGTCCAGGACTATGTGCTGAGGGACGCGCTAAAGCTTGGGGCAACCGCCGCCAAGGCGCAGTGGGGAAAGAGCACAGTATGAAACCCCTCATCCAGAATAGAAAAAAAGAACCCTATCTGGTAACTGGGCCCAGCTGGCACCTTCCCCAACTGGTCAGGGGCCCAACGGGGACTGTGTGGGGAGACGACTGCCGGGGTATTTTCTTTGCTTTGTTTTTTCTCCTTTGTTTTGTTTTTTCCTTTAGTTGGTGTACGTACCCCCTGGGTAACCCGGAGTGGCTTGCATGACTAGGTAGGTGTATAAATGTTTTATTTTTTGTACCTTCTATGAATAAAGTATATTTTTTCAAAAAAAGTGACAAAACGACTGAAAACGAGCCTTCCAGCTCAGCGAGGAAACTCACATCCAGAACCTCAACATGAGCTACAAATCTTCTCAAAACACGCTATCCATATGTTTATCCAAAGACCATTTAAATGCCCTTAAACTTGGCGAGTTGCAGGCAGAGCATTCCAAGCTCTTACTACTCTAAGTAAAGAACCTACCTCTGACATCTGTCCTGTATCTCTCAATCTTCAATTTAAAGCTTCTCAAAACTCATTCCCTCCCACTGTGTATCACTGGTCAATAATGCTGGGTGGTCCAAACGTGAATGGGCCCTTGTTACATCGCTCTACACTGGCAATTTACTGGCTGCTGTTTTCTGATTCAGTCATTTTGGTGCATTAGAAGTTTAACTTTGAATAGATTTTCTGCATCTCTCAGATACCAAGTCGCCCTTATATTCTAATTATGGCATCTGTGGTCTGCTAAATCTGTTATCTCATACCAGGATATACCAGAGACAGGGATTGTCAATGTTCCCATTACAAGGAGAACATTGTATTTCTATATGCATGGCAATCCTGCTCGTCACTGTGCTTGTTAAAAGATAAGAAATATCTCTTCTATTGACTCAAGTTAGTTTTTGAACCTCACCTTAAATTGCGTTTGGTGATTTTTTTTGTTTGTAAATATGTGAATTCATAACAACTTCAGAAACAATATCTATTACTATCTGGAAGAATCGTAACTAATAGCAACTCATCACATTATAATGGATTGATTAAAAAACTCAAAAAAAGATCTGCTTGCTGTGAAAAGTTCTGACCTATATTGGCCATTGCAGTTGGACATTCCACTGTATTTTAGACAGACGGCCGATTGTGTTCCTTGCTGAGACTACATTAGGCAGGGCTTTCCCACACTCTCTCCAGCTTCTGTCAGCCATGTCCTGCAAAGCTTGTCAGAGGCAGTCATTGGCCATTTTATGCTGCTTAGTCATGGGCAGCCCTACCAGCAACTGAGGGCCGGCTGGAGAGGGAGTGGATATTTTAGGTGGATGATGAGGGCCTTTTCACAAGTGGCCTGCTTTGTGCATTTTGATGTGGAGACATTTGTGTGTTGTTGGAAATGCAATACATGTGACTTGTAGGTGGTGGGTCGGATCTGATCGGGACAGAAATACTGGGCGAGGGGTTGGAACCTCGCTGGCAGAGCAGGAGGGTGTTTGGTGAGAAAGCCAGAAACACACAGACAGAGGTTGGAGCCCTCACGAGCCTCCAACGAAACAGGTAAGATGGAGCTGTGTGTTCAGGAAGGACTGGGAGGCAGGAGAAATAAATGGATCATGTCAGAGTCAGGTAAGATGGGCATAGAGACAAAACTAAGACATTTTCTTCATCTCTCGCTCCTGGAGAACAGCCAGAAATTGTGGAGAGCACCCAAAGGAAATGATAGTTGAGACAAAGGATTAAAAATATCCAAACTTAGTGTCCAAGAACAAATAGAATTATTTGCCTCCTGATGTTAAGAATATTGTGAGGACCTTTCTAAGAATCATGAGAAGATAGAATCATTCGATGCACTTTGTTTCAGTAGCTTGAAGCAGTTTATGTGAAAGAACTGTACTATCTTTCACAGTTCATTTTAATGGTCATTGAAGGATTTATATCGAAGTAATCATAATTAATAATGAATAACAAGGTCTTTTTGAGAATGTTAGGATAGAAGTGAATCTGTAGGTGGACATTACCCATCCCAGAGAGATAGTGTCCATCACTAGAGGTAGCTGTGATAAAGCTTAAAGCATATCAGAGAGGAGCACTGTCCCATTCAATGGGGTGACCAATGGGCAGATGAGGCAGCAAAGAAGGCCCCAGGTATCAAGTACCACAGGCAAGGTGCTGATTACAATTAGTGAAGAGAGGAAAGTGTGGTAGCGTCACACTGCACTCAGCATCACTTCATATAATACACTGTGGAAACGCGCACCATGGAAGAGATTTCTCTGCTGCAGACAATGGGCAGGCGTTGGTGGTGGGAAGGAATGAGAAGAGATGAGAAGAGCAGATCTGTTGCTCAGTATCCCAATGGGATTGAGGGAAACAACATGTGGATTGATTGGATTTAGTCCCTTGGCATCAACGACAGGAATGGAAATGAGATTGCCAGGGGATGTTGTGACTGGTAATGAGGAAATAGGGGAGACAAGTGAACAAATTGTGAGAAAGCTGTGAATGTCTCTGCATGGACTGAGACTAGAAGTTCCTGATCCACTGATCAGATAGGACAGGTAGGTTAAGGCAGGATTGGAACAGGCTGAGCTATCCAGTGTCGGAGATAAGGTCATTGTGAAGGTCATGTTGGAGGAGCCAGGATTCACACTACAATGGTTAGGGTATGATGAAATTATCGTTACATATAATACATGTGCCTGGATAGACAGGAGATGGAAAGGTCATTGGTGAAAAGTTCACAATTGGAGCAAGTCACTAACTGATGTATCTTTTCTACAAGATTACACTCCAGGAGTAGCTGAATCATTCCATCGATGGGAGCACCAAGTCTCATGTGGATAGAGCTATGGATAGGGACAGCAATATTGGGAATGATGATGAGAGTGTTGGGTCGCTCCACAGGTCAACAACCATACAAAATACACAAAATCCCTCACTGAGTACTACAGTTGATAGAGAACTCCAGAAAATGGACCAGTGTTTGTGAAGACAATAAATGTTGATACGACAATGTGCCCTCAGAGCAGGGACATGTTGTTGTAAACATTTCCAATACTGGTTGCCCCGAGTGGTGTTCATTCCTGACTCAAGCACTGGAAAGGATTGTTGAGTGAAACAAGTGATGAACTAGGCACTTTGGCCTCATGGAGCAGGATGACCAACAGCTGGCCCAGAGTCCGGCGGGGTGGGTGGCGGCAGGGTGGGGTGGGGGGGAGTTGGTGGGAAAGGTCACACTGTGATGCAGTCTGCTCAATGATGTTGTTACTGTACCAACACAGACAACTCCATTGTAAATGTAATTGATTTGGACAAAAGTTTCACACGTTAACTTCACAACTTGAGGAAAATTTGGAATGGAACAAGCGTTCAGGGCAGACAGCTGAGTATGGACTAAGGCCTGACAGGGATAACGCAGAGCCAGGCCATAGCACAAAGGTGTCATTCCTGGTCCATTCATAAATAAATCAGCGTGCAGAAAATATCTCCGATGGCACAATCAGAAATGATGGTTGCAGATTTTTTTTGGAACAATGGTACTTGAGAAGATAAAGGAAAAACTGAGACAAATTGATAAGGATGAGGTAGCCCTGGGTATAACTAATGCTCACTTGTTTAATCTGTCATAGCACAGAGACCAAGGGCTGGTCAGCTGCCAGCTCAGGAGTTTAATGTGGAATGTGTTAAATCATACACTGATGGGTAATTAGGGGGCTATTGTGTGAGACAACAAAATGTTCAGCAATATACAGCGGAGACAGTGAGGAACATCATCAATCCTGGTTTCAATCGATGTCCAGAAGTTGCCCATTCAGCTGGATGAACCCCCCTGATATACAGAATAGAAGTGGCAGTGTGTGGTTTGAAATGTAGATAAAATGACCAGCGAGGTCATTAGAACTGCAGATGCTAGAGTCAGAGATATCACAGTGTGGAGCTGGAGGAACACAGCAGGCCAGGCAGCATCAGAGGAGCAGGAGAGTTGATGTTTCAGTTTGGGACACTTCTTCAAATTGGTGAGGGGGAAGGGAGCTGGGAAATAAATAGTGAGAGGATGGGTGGGGCTGGTGAAGCTGGATGGGAAGGTGATAGATAAATGTAGGAGGTGAGTGATGGGGATTGGTCAGTGGAATGGATAACTGGGAGAAAAGATGGACAAATTGTGTCAGGTCAATGAGTCGGGGATCAGAGAGAGGGTTGGACATGGGATGAAGCCAAGGGGCCTCATAAAAACAGGGGATGAGTTTTATTTTCTGACACATTGCTGCTGGAGTCGATCTTGCACAATCTAAAACTATTCACGGCTTTTACACCAACGGGAGCCACTGAGACTGGGAAAGATTGGTGTATCTATTTAAATTTCCAGACAAATGTGAGTTGATGCATTTTAGAAGATCATGTGCACGTAGAAATTATACAGTGAATGGCAGAACCCATAGCAGTATTAGTATGCCCCTTCGGAGATGGCAAATGCAGAGGGATCTGGGCTTGCAGGTCCACAGGTCACTCAAGGTGGCAGCACAGGGAGATAATTGACTCAAAAAGTCCTGGGGCATTGTTGCCTTCATTGGAAAGTGCATTGAGTAAATGTATGGATAAGTTGTGCTGCAGCTTTGTGGCACTTTACTGAGGCCACAGTTGAAATATTGCAGACAATTTGGATCAGCACACTACCAGAAGAATACGGACACTTTGGAGAGGGTCGAGAAAAGGATTCCCAGGATGTTCCATGGTGTGAGGGATTGTAGCGATGAAGCATGCCTGGATAGACTGGGGTTTCACTGGAAAGGAAGAGGCTGAGGGCCGACCTGACACCAGATTATGAGATTGTGAATGGCACAGAAAGAGTGGGAAGTATGAGGCTCTCTTGCAGGGTGAAGGGGTCAATTATTAGGGAACATGAATTCAAATTTCAGGGGCAGCGGGGAGGAAAGTTTAAAGAGATGTGTGAGGCAGGGTTTTCACACAAAGGGAGGTGAGTGCCTGGAACGTGCTGCCAGAGGAGATGGTGGAAGCAAACACGACAGCAGCATTCAGGAAGCACCTGGACAAATACATGAAAAGGAAGGGAATAGAGGGATGTGGATCCTATCAGTGAAGGCAGCTTTAGTATGAAAGGGGAAAATAAGTCAGCGCAGGGTTGTGCTGTATCATTCTTTGCTCTTTCCTCTTTATACAAAGGAATGGATAGTGTTATGCAATATCGTAAAAAGTTCTCCTGTGTGATATCATCAGTGACTGAACATCTCACGTGTACCCCTGGGGAGGGACCGTAATTGTGTGGAACACATAATACACTCCAGCAAAAGGTCTGAGCCTTTGCAGACAACATTGACTCTCTGTCCTCTGCCCGAGGGACTGTGGAATTGGGGAATGAATATACAGGCACACCGACGGATTTGAACCATCTCCCGTACCCTGGTTGCTACAGAAGGCTTTTTGTTTTGCTGTCTAACATGCTGATATGGATGATATCATTATGAAACCTTCCAGCCTGAAGCTCAATACCTGCTAGTATTTATGGGCAGCAGCATTTCAAGGGAAAGTCATTACCACAGCATTTTCTCTCTGGCTTAGGAGAACGGCCCAACTGTGGGGGAGTGGAGTGCATTAAATCTGTTTCAGATCGTTAATGGTGACATTTACTGCGATCGTGTTGAAGGAAATGGGAATGACAGATGGACCAAGACAAGCTGAAAGTACAGGAGCTGCACAATCAGCAAGGTAGAGCTGGCCGAGAGTAAAAGAACAAAGTCACATGAAAGACTGTGGGAAAACAAAGTTGGGTGAGACACATGGACTTTGAAGTGTGGAAATCTGCACCATGCTGTCATCTGTACAAAGCTTGTAGGTGTTCTGCAACCCACCAGAGGGAGCTTTAAACTTCGGTGTGAAAGCTCCATCTACATCTGTGCCTGTGAAATATACAATTATTGTGCAGTGCCCCTGAAATCCTCTCAACAATTAGTCACACTGCCCCCGGAACAAACCATCATCCTGACTTTTCTTTCTATATGTGGGATGTGGGGATCGTTGGCTTTGCCAGCATTGATTGTCCCATTCCTCACTTCCCCAGAGAAGGTGGTGGGGAGCTGCCTTCTTGAACCGCTGCAGTCCATGTGCTGGACACAGACCCACAATGCCCGGGGGGGGGGGGGGTGGAATTCCAGAATTTAGATGCAGTGACAATGAAGGAACGGTGATGTATTTCCAAGTCAGGATGGTGAGTGGTTTGAGGGGAAACCTGCAGCTGGTGACGTTCCCCTGCATCTGCTGCCCTGATCTCCACTGCCAAACGTTCCGAAAGGATATGCTCACCTTCCGAACCAGGAACGTTGGCAAGGTGGGGAACTGCCTGGAAATCGAGGTCCCATTGTGGGGTGGATCTGGACAGCTGGCAGCAGCAGGGTAACGCTGATATTTGGAAATATAACCACTGGTTAGTTTTTGCACTGTCCAGCTCCATTTACACCTGGATGTTGCAGAACAGCAGAGCTTCGATCTGATCTGGTGATGATGTGAACACTTTATTCTGTGCCTGTTGCTTGCACAGTTTAACATGAGTGTAATCCTGTGTGTAGCTTCTCAGGGTTGGCACCTCATTTGTTGATATGGTGAGTGCTGCCCCCGAAGCAGTGAACAAGGAGAGGGAATGGGGCCACACTTTTCAATGATGTCTCCTGTGAGGACCAGAGTGCCCTGTGGAAGCACAATCCAGCAAGAAGACAACAAACCCGGGAAAGGAGAAAGAAAATTGTTCAAAGGTAGAGCAGGATCATAAGTCACACGGAAAATTGTGCTTTACCAGTTCAATTATCAGTGCAATTCAAATGGGGAAGAAGAGCACAGAAACTCAAAGCGGGTTGCACCTAAAATATCAGATCAACATACCATCATTCATGGAACATCCGATCTCAAAATGTTCTCTGGACTAAATTATTCTATTTTGCTCATTAATGTTGGTGATGGGGAACAGTGCCCTGAAGTTTCAGAAACAATTGCAATAGCAAAACGACAGCAAATACATCTCCCCATTACATGTTAACTGGAAAGGTTTCCAATGGGACATCAACAGTAAATCAATCCAAAGTGCTCGCTGAATCACCATCCATCAGTTGCAAACAAAATGAGTATTTTATCGGAAATGATGCAAGATTGATTAAAAATGGACCTGGAAGTGGAGGTGTGTGCATCATCGAGGGGGTATTGGGCAGACCTGGGAAGGGAGAGAATGTGGGGTTAGAATTCAGTTCAGGGTGAGGTTATGAAGAGTCTGGTACAATGTGAGATGTTGGTAAAGGAGGGGATTGAATGAGTGAACAAGAAACAGACTTTGTGACAGTGACAAAAGTCAATGGATCTGGTCTTCACAAGGCTTCAATGACAAGAACAGTATGTGAGAGAAAGGTGGTTTATACAATTAATAACACAGTACTGAGACTTACCAGGGACACCAATAATAGCCAGGATGGGACAGTAAATGTGCTGAACAATCGGAATTACCAGCTGAATCTGAGCACGTAATGGCATCCGATCATAATTTGCAGCCAGATACTCAATCATATCATGGAAACTCCTGTCCATTGCTGTCGCCTTCCAGCCTATCATTCCCAGATTCTGATCTGTCCTCTCCCTCTCTCTCCAGCTGCTGTTAATCTCAGGATGATGCTGCTGCTGACTCTCTGGGATAACACTTTGAAAGGATTGCCTCATTAATAGAATGTGGAAACTCTCCAGTGAGACAATGAGGCTCCATGGAGACTGCTGTCAATTACAGTCACTGAACAAATAGGCTCAGTTAACCCCTGTCAATCCAACAGTTGTACCAGAATAAAGGAGAACATGTCCCCGGTCTGGGGGTGATGTATGAAGGTTTCTGAGGGAGGGACTGTCGGAATATTGAAGCACTGGGCAAGTTCTTTCAATCCTCTATGAATGTAACAGTGGTACCAGAGAACTGGGGATATTGAATATTTGGTAATTTCCATAATAAGTTGAGAGGGTGAGTGAATGAGAGAGAGAGAGAGAGATAGAGAGAAAGACAGAAAGTCAGAGAACTCCTGTAAGTACAGTCTGGTCAGACTAGCATCAGTGCTGGGATGAATCCCAGAAATCAGAACTCAATGAGAATCAGATCAAAAACACTCCACTCGAAGCAATTGTTGTTACAATGAAAGGGAAATGTGGGCTTTGGATGCCATTCACCTCAGGCGAGGATCGAGAAAAGTAAAAACATTGAAAACAGGATCAAGAGAAGGCCATTCGGCCCTTTGATCCTGCTCCCACATTCATTCTGATCATTGCTGACCCTATTCAACATTCATCCCATATCCTTTTCTCACTTTGGCTGAAAGCCTACAAATGCCTCCTTTTGAAATTATTCAATGTCTTGACCTCAATCGCTCTATTTGGTCAAGAATTCCACAGGCTCACCATACGCTGTGTGAAGAATTTTCACCTCATCTCACTCTAAACTGGCCTTCACTGTATCCTTAGATTGTAACCTCTGGTTCTGGACTCCCTGGTGGTTGGGAACACTCTTCCTATATTCACCCTGTCTACTGATGTTCAAATTTTATATGTTTCTATGAGAACCCCCTTGTTCTTCTCAACTCAGTGAACACAGTCCGAACAGATCCAATCCCTCTTCACACATCAGTCCTGCCATCAGAGGAATCATCTGCATGAGTTCCCCAGGATCGTGCTCTTGGCTCAACCAGCATCAGTTGCTACATCAATGACTTTCCCTTCATTATTCAGTCAGAAAAGAGACTGCTGTGTGCACAGTGGTCAGCTCCATTCATTCCTCCTCAGGCACGGGAGCTGTAAATGTTCCATGCAGCTGAACGTGGACAGAAACGTCTTTTCCAGAAAAATACACATCAGATGGGAAAGCACTGAAAACAAATTTAACCTTCTGCAGAGATCAGGGGAGAAACTTTGACTAATTATCAATACCCAGCATTACAATGTTAGTGAGACAAAGAGCACAGCCGAGTCTGATTTCCTCAACATCAACCCAGGGTCATTGGGTAATGATGGTGAACAGGAACCAGGTCTGATTCCACACCCCTTACCAAGCTGTTCTACTACAGTTACAGCTCTGGCATCTACCCGACAAGATGGAAAATTACCCAGGTATGTCCTCTCCACAGAAAGCAGGACCAATCCCACCAGCCAATGACTGACTGATGAAGTGCAGCAGCAGAGTAAGGGAAGGAGACAACGACAGTGCGATCAAGAAGCAATCACAAAGGAATAACCTGCTCCCAGACGCTTAGTTTTGGTTCCACCAAGGCCACTCACCTCCTGTTCCTCATTACAGGCTTCGTCCAAATGTGGACAGAAGGAATGAATTCCAGAGATGAGGAGAGAGTCTCTGCGCTTGACATCAAGGCCACATGTCACGGAGTGTGTCATCAAAGAACCTGAAAAATGGAGAAACACACGGAAAAGGGACAAGGATATGCTACTCGACCTTTCCAGCCTGGCCCCCACTCAATAAGATCATGACTGATCTGATTTTAAACTCAACTCAACATTCCTGCCGATCCCCAATTATCTTTCATCACCTTGCTGATCAAGAATCGGTCGAACTCTGCCTTCCAAATATTTAAATGTTCTTTATCCAATGAATTTGAGGAAGGGATTCACAACGCTCTGTGTGAGAAAATCAATCTTTATCTTTGTTTTAAATGAGTGGCCCACTTATGTTTAAACTCTGACCCCTTCTTCTCCCATCTCCCACAAGAGGAAATCTCCTTTCCACATCCAGCCAGTCAAGACCCCTGTCTAGCTGATTCATAACCTCTTGGCTCTTGTATTCAATTCCCCCATACAATAAAGCAGAACATTATATCAGCTTTTATTTTCCTCATTCACCTTTGATGTAGCAGCAGAATAAATGTCTTTCCTTAACACCACATGCTCAATGGTCAAAGGGGAGGCTCTGCCCTCCTGGTATTATCGATAGACTATTAATCCAGAAACTCAGCTAATGTTCTGGAGATTCTGGTTTGAGTCCCACCACAGCAGATGGTGTCATTTGAATTCAATAAAAGGAATCTGAAAGTAAGAACCTTCTGATAATCATGAAACCATTGCTGATTGCCTGAAAAACCCATTTGCTTCAGGAATATCCATTCGGGAAGGAAATCTGCTCTCCTCACCTGGTCTGATCTACATGTGACTCCAGTCCCACAGCGAGGTGGTTGATTCTCACCTGCCCTCTGAAATTGCCGAGCAGGACATGCAGTCGTATCGATCAGTACAAAGTCTCAACAAACAAATGTAACCAGACAGGCCACCTGGGCACTGATAAAGACAATGACAGAAACAGCCCTGTCGCCCCTGCACAGTCCTCCTCACTGACATCCGGGGACTAGTGTCAAAATTGGGAGAGCTGTCTCACAGACTGAACAAGTGACAGCCTGACCAACTCATACTCACTGAATCATACCTTACAGACAATGTCCCAGACAGCAGCATCACCATCCCTGGGTATGGGCTGACTGACAGGCAGTGCAGACTCAGCAGAGGTGGCAGCACAGTGATATCCAGTCGGGAGCGAGTTTCCCTGGGAATCCCCAACATTAACACTGTCCCCATGAAGTCTCATGGGTAAGGAAACATCCTGCTGATTACCACTTACCGTCCTCCCTCGGCCGATGCATCAATCCTCCTCCATATTGAACAACACTTGGAGGAAGCACTGAGGATGGGAAGGACACAAAATATCCCCTGGGTGGGGGATTTCAATGTCCATCGCAAAGGGTGGCTTGGCAGCATCTCTACAGATCGAGCTGGTCGGTTCGGAAAGGGCACAGCTGCTAGACTGGGTCTGCGGCAGGTGGTCAGAGATACAGAAAGAGGGAAAAACATAACTGACCTCATCCTCACCAATCTGCCGGCTGCAGATGTACCTGTCCATGACAGTATGGGTAAGAGTGACCGCTGCACAGACCTTGTGGAGACAAAGTCCCACCTTCACATTGAGAATCGTGTTGTGTGGCACCATCACCGTGTCAAATGGGACACACTTTGAACAGAGCTCGCAGTTCAAGTCGGGGCACCCATGAGGTGCTGTGGGCCATCAACAGCAGCAGAATTGTACTCCAGCACAATCTGTAACCTCATTCCCTGGATATCTCCAACTCAACCTTCACCATCAAACCAGGGGATCAGCACTGGTTCAATGTATAGTGCAGGAGGGACTGTCAGAAACAACACGAGGCAGGCCTGGAGATAAGGTGGCAACCTGGTGAAGATACCAAACAGGATTACTGGCAAAACCGAACAGCAAAAGCAGCAAGTGATAGGCACAGCTAAGTGATACCTCAGCAAATGGATGAGATCTGAAATGTACAGTCCTGCCACATCCAGTCATGAATGGTGGTGAGCAATTAAACAGCATCCTGGAAGAGGAGGTTCCCCAAATATCCGCATCCTCAATGATGGAAGAGCCCTGCGCATCAGTGCAAAAGATGAAGCTGAAGAATTTAGAATAATCTTCATCCAGAAGAGCTAAGTGGATGATTCATCTCAGCCTCCTCCAGTGGTCTCCAGCAAGACCGATACCAGTGTTCAGCCAGTTCGATTCAATCCACATGTTGTCAAGAAACATTTGGAGACGCTGGATACTGCTAAGGCTATGGGCCAAGACGACATTTCAGCAATAGTCCTGAAGACATGTGCTGTGGAACGTGCATTCCCCTGGCCAAGATCTTGCAGTAAAGTTACAACACTGGCATCTACACGGCAATGTAGGAAATTGTCCCGTCATGTCCTGTGCACCAAAAGCAGGACAAATCCAATCTGACCAATTACTGCTCCATCAGTGCCCTCTCAATCCTCAGTAAAGTGATGGAATGTGTCACCAACGGTGATATCAAGCAGCAGCTGCTTCACAATAACCTGCTCAGTGATGCCCAGTATGGGTTCCACCAGGGCCACTCAGCTCCTGATCTCATTACAGTCGTGGGTCAAACATGGACAAAAAGAGCTCAATTCCAGAGATGATTTGAGAGAGACAGCCCTTGATACTGTTGCTGCATTGCATCATTCGTGGCAAAACAGTGTTCATTGAGTATTAGAGGCAAACTCTGCACTGGTTGGCACCTCGGAAGATGGTTGTGGTTTTTTGAGGTCAGTGATCTCAGCTCCAGAGCGTCCCTGCAGGTGTTCCTCAAGATAGTGTCATCGGTCTAACCATCTTCAGCTGCTTCATCAATAACCTACTCTACATCATAAAGTCAGAAGTGGGTATGTTTGCCAATGATTGCAGAATGTGTCATATGATTCAAAACTCTTTGAAACTGAAGCAGTCCATGTTAAAATACAACAAGATCTGAACAAGATCCAGGCCTGAGCTGACATGTGCCAAGTAACATTCTTCCCACACAAATGCCAGACAATGACAATGTCCAATAGAGATGATCTAACCATTGGCCCTTGACATTTAATGGTGTTACCATCACTGAATCCCTGCCCCCTCCCCCATCAACATTCTGGGAGTTACCATGAAATAGAAACTCAACATGATTCATGGAAGCGGGACGCGTTCGATCCTGCCATTGAAGGCAGGGCCCAGTGTGTGTAAAGAATGTGTTACTTCTTCTGGGAAAATAATATTGAGGCAGACAGAAAGAAACAAGGAATTCTCCTGACAACTGGTGGACCCACAGATAGTTTAGATATTAGGACCCTGTGGTAAGCTGAAGCAAAAAAACTTACAAAAATTATTTTCAAGACAAACTTCAAAACATGGTGAGCCTCTTTTCACAGCTGGAGAAATACCCAATCCCTCACTGAGAGGACTTATTTGCAAAATTGGTGGTTTTGGTGAGGCTTGGGGCCCTGTCCTTCAAAAAGCTGGGCATGAGCCCTGCGTAGCTGCAATTACATTTAGATGAGGATTCCCAGAGGATTGCTACAATTCATACCCATCAGTGTTTGTACCAAAACATGAGACGGCCATTTGGGGGATCATCAGCCACTTTCCAGCGAGCAATAGAGAATATTTTCCAATGTTTACCGCAATTTGTCCGCTCTAAAATGCTCCTGGGTGGCAATGTGGCACAGTGGTTAGCACTGCTGCCTCACAGTGCCAGGGACCTGAGTTTGATTTTATCCTCGGGTGACAGTCTGTGTGGAGTTTGCACATTGTCCCCGTGTCTGCGTGGGTTTCTTCTGGGTGTTCCAGTTTACTCCCACAGTCCACCGCTGTGCAGGTTCGGGGGACTGGCCATTGCTAAAGTGTCCATCAGTGCTCAGGGATGTGAAAATTGGCTGGGTTGGAGGGGGATGGGTCTGGGTGAGATATTCGGAGGGTCAGTGTGGACTTATTGGGCTGAAGGGCATATTTCTACACAGTAGGGATTCTATGATTTGACAAAGATAGTGTTTGAATTTTTAAACATTCCAAATTCTGATGAGTTAGAGAAAGGATTTTCTGTGAGTCTGGTGAAATTCAAAACCTGGCTGTAATTAACTTCACAAATGAGATAGAGACATAAGTTGAAACCTACCCTGAGCCTTCGCAAACACTGGCTGAGAGTTACTGTGTAATCATTAAAAATATCCAATCCCATAAATAATGTGAGCTTTCTGCATATTTGCCAATCTGTCAATTCGGAGAAATAGTGCAACATCACAGATGAAACAATTTAAATTCTGATCATTGTTAAATGATGGTGACTGCAGTTTGTCTGTTCCTGACAGGATTATCTTTGGATTTCCCAGTGATTGAGGAGAGTCCTTCCCCGATGCAGGGGCCCTCCCGCACTATCAGGGCTCTCATTGCCTCCACCCAAAGGAGAGCAACCTCCAGGGATAGGAGGAAATGCCGATGCTGGAGAATCAGAGATAACAAGGTGTAGAGCTATATGAACACAGCAGGCCAAGCAAGACCAGAGGAGCAAGAAGGCTGACGTTTTGGGCCGAGACCCTTCTGCAGAAAATTTTCTGATGAAGGGTCTCGGCCCGAAACGTCAGCCTTCCTGCCCCTCTGATGCTGCTTGGCCTGCTGTGTTCATCCGGTTCTACACCTTGTTATCACAGCAACCTCCAGGTCTCTCCAGACCAATGGCCCATCTGAGACAACAGCTGGCCTCAAATCCTGTTGCAAGTGAACAGGAAGCAATCAGACACAGCACTTGGAAATGATCGAACAAAGTACATTCAACTCAGAAGGGAAACAGCTCTGGGACAGAGGATGAAGTGGATTGGAGATTAGTTGGTAAATTACTCCACTTATTCTAATTGTAATGAGTAATTTTTGTTGTTCTGTTGAATTCACTGATCTGCATGTGTGAGGCAGACAGAGGACTATGTGACAGACACGACAGGAGATCCACTGGTACGTGAGGGCAGGGAAAGAAATGAAAGTGAAGTTTTCTTGGGCAGGGGGATCAGATCAGTTTCTGCAGCAGTGAACGTGTTCTCCTTTCCTGATGCCATGCTCGGGAATGTGGTGGATTGGAAAGAAATAAAGCTGGCAACAGGAAGTAGAAAAGTGTCAAGTGAAGTCAGAAGAATGACAAACCATAAAATGCAGAATCATGTGAAATAGGGAAGGGAGCTTTAGCTGAATGTATACAGCGTTCACAACAAGATCGAGGATTGAAAGGCAATCTCTTTTTGTGAGAAGCTCTCAATCAGAGGGACAGGCAGTAGAATCTGTTTTGAATGAAGATTAGAAGCAGCAACGGAGAGTAAAAATTGGGAGGAGTTGTTTCTAGTCCATCAAACAGTCCTGGGAATACGGGACAATGTATAAATCAGCAGATTAGAGGGGCATGGAGCAAGACCTGGAATAAAGCTAGAGGATCAGCAGCGGATTGTCACGCAGGAACTGAACCTTGGTCTCATTCACCACAGCCCCTGGCTCTCCTTTGCTGCTATCATTGCCAAGTGGGTACAATTACTAGCCTCAGGATTCATTGGGAAGGCATAAATTATAAAAAATCTTATCATCTCCTCCATCTGGCTCTCCTCATCGAACGACACTTGTCCTGGCTCATTGCCAAGCACTAAATCTAATATGGCCTCCACTTGAGCCAGCTTATCAACTTACTGAGTCAGAAATCTTTCCTGGACACACCTGACAAAATCTGCTCCATCCAAACTATTTGCACTGAGGAGGTTCTGGTCTGTGTGAGGGAAGTTGAAGTTGCCCGTGGCAACAACATGACAACAACAACTGCACCTTTCCAAAACCTGCCTCCCAATCTGTTCCTTAGTGTCTCTGTTGCTATTGATGGGGGTCCATGGAAAACTCCCAATAAAGTGACTGCTCCTTTCCTGTTTCTGACTCCCACTGGCTCAGTAGACAAACCCTTCTCCACGACCTCCCTTTCTGCAGCTGAGATACCATCCCTGATTGCCTCTCCCCCACGTCTTTCACCACCTTCACTATTTCTTTTATAGCATCTAAACGCCGGAAAATCCAACACCAGTCCCTGTGTTATCCAAGTCCCCACAATGGCCGCACACTGTAGCTCCAAGTACTGATCCATGCTCTAAATTCGTCACGCTTATTGCTGACACTTCTTGCGTTAAAATAGACGCACTTCAGCCCATCACACTGAATGCAACTTTGCTCTATCAACTGTCTATCCTTCCTCACAGACACTCTGCATGCTGTATCTGCCTGTATTCCAGCTACACCATCCTCTGATCCGTAGCTCTGGATCCCATCCTCCTGCCAAACCGGTTTAAACCCTCATGAAGAACTCTAGCAAACCTCTCACCCAGGATATTTGTACCCCTCTAGTTCAGGTGCAACCTGTCCTTCCTGTACAGATACCACCCTCCCTATGAGGTATCCTAATGATCCGCACATCTGAATCTCTCCCTCCTGCATCACCTCTGTAGCCATGTGTTCAGCTGCACTCACTCTATTATTAACCTCACTAGCCCCTTGGCACTGGTAGTAATCCTGAAATTCTCCTCTGCTCGTCCTGGCATTTAGCTTTCAACCTCACTCCCTATAATCACTTTTCAGGTCTCTATCCCTTTTCCTGGTTCTCTCATTGGTACCGATGTGCACCATGACTTCTTGCATTTCACCCTTCCCCTCAGGAATCGTGATGACACGATCCGAGACATGCTTGGCCCTAGTACCCGCGAGACAACATAGCATCTCGGAATCTCGCTCAGTACCACAATCTCCACTCTGTTCCCCGAAAGATTGAATCTCCTGTCACTATCGCTCTCCTGTTTCTCCCCCTTTCCCTTTTGAGATACAGAGCCAGGCTCAGTGCCAGACGCCTAGTGCTATGGCTATTCCCAGATCATCTCCCCGAAAAGTATCCAAAGTGATATGCTTATTATTGAGGGGAACAGCCACAGGGGATCCCTGCACTGTTAGCCTATTAGCGTTCCCTGTCCTGACAGTCACCCAGCTACATTTATTCTGTAATTTGGGTGTGACAACCTCTCTATAATGCCTATCTTTCACCCCATCAACCCCGCAAATGATCCGGAGTTCATCTAGCTCCAGCTCCAGTTCCCTAACGCGATTTTTGAGGAGCTGGAGTTGGGTGCACTTCGTGCAGGTGAAGTCAGAGGGGGCACCAGCAGTGACCCTGACGTCCCACATCCTGCAACAGGATCCTGCAACTGCCCCAGCTCCCATTCCCTCAACTCTAGATTTCCAAAAGAATGAAATACAAAAGGCTTACCTTACCGACTCTCTGCACAGTCCTTTTGTTTTTCTCAGAGGAGGAAGAGGATGGGTGGGATACACTACACATGCAGTGTTTTGGGTTGAGCCAATGCCTGAATACATTAGTGCAGGCTGCCCCCTGGCTCACACTCTCACCTCTCCTGCTGCTGAAACTAAGAAAGGGCTGGCTGCGCTCGAAACATTGGCTTTGGTTCTGTCCCAGACCTGCCGAGTTTCTCCAGCGATTTCAGTTTCAGGGTAGATTTCCAGGATCTGCATTTCATTGCCTTGCTATCGTCCAATAAAACAAAGTGTTCAATGTCCTTCCATATATTTCTCTCAAAATTTGTTTTTTCAAAAAAAATACACAAACAGAAAGGTCTGTGAAAGTATCTTTGTAATTTTTTTTTACAATCTGTTCAGCACTCAATGTTCCGGTGGTCTGTGAAACAATGCAGTTCTCTGATTCTCCGACTGCCATTAATCCAGGCTTTAGTCTTCCTTCAGCTGTAATAAACAGACTTTGCTTCACGCTTACACTCTGCGCCTGGACACCCTCATTCTTCACAATGTACTGAGCTCTCAGCTTCATTATTCTGCTGGGATGGGAATCATTCAATTAACAAGTCCCAACTTAATTTTGGATGGCTTCATTTGTGGGTCATCCTGTTCAGCCATCGAGTAGAGGGCTGTGAATCTCACAACGTTGCGAAAACCCCAGCGTCCATCTGAGCTCTTACATTCACTGATGCTGTCCTTCTGAGACCATCATTCTCACAGTCACAAACCATTTATCATCTTGAGATAGGAGGGCGAAGAACTATTCTTTGGTGGACAGCGATTCTTCAGAATCATTGCCGAACATCTCTCCTGCAGCCATATTTATCGGTAATATTTGATAAAATCATCTGGACCCACAGAGAGAAAACTTTAGGATCACAAAAGATTGAGGCCAAAATGTGATCCTCCTCAAACTCTGAACCAACGTTTATCAAATTAGTGTAAAATGTAACAAGATACCGACACATCTTCAACTGCACCTTGTTCACTACAAGAGACCTTTGCAGTTCGAACAGGAAATGTTATTCTACGACCACAATGAGACTGTGGAGAGGCTGATACTGAAAGAGGATGGGCACAGTATCATGAGAAACTCAGGCAGTGCATTCAGCTGTTCTGTACATCCAACATTGCAAATGCTGGAAAGCTGCATTCCAAACAGAAAGTGCTGAAACACTCAACAGGTCAGGCAGCATCTGAGGAGAGAAGGAACATTTTCACATCCGAGACATCACCATTCATTGGAAGAAGCTTTTCTGAACAAGGGTCTGGGCCCAAATTATCAACCTTCCTGCTCCTCTGATGCTGCTTGGCCTGCTGTGTTCATACTCTCTACACCTTGTTACCTCACCATTCATTGGAAACTCTGATTCAGAGTTCGATTCCACGATATGACAAGATCACTGTGATGGATTCTGATCCCACACTGGGCCCAGGGACTGCGGTGACAGAGTGAGCTCCCAGACTAAGCACAATGACACCAGTTACAGAGTCTGATCCCACACTGGGCGCATTGACGCCAGTTACGGAGTCTGATCCCAGACTGGGTGCAGTGACACCAGTTACAGAATCTGATCCTACACTGGGCACAGTGACACCAGTTACAGAGTCTGATCCCACACTGGGCACAGTAATGCCAGTTACACTGTTTGATCCCACACTGGGCACAGTGACACCAGTTGCAGAGTCTGATCCCACACTGGGAACAGTGACACCAGTTACAAAGTCTGATCCCACACTGGGCACAGTAATGCCAGTTACACTGTTTGATCCCACACTGGGCACAGTGACACCAGTTGCAGAGTCTGATCCCACACTGGGAATAGTGACACCAGTTGCAGAGTCTGATCCGATACTGGGAACAGTGACACCGGTTACAGAGTCTGATCCCACACTGGGCACAGTGACACCAGTTACAGAGTCTGATCCAAACACTGGGCGCATTGACGCCAGTTACAGAGTCTGATCCCAGACTGGGTGCAGTGACACCAGTTACAGAGTCTGATCCCACACTGGGCACAGTAATGCCAGTTACACTGTTTGATCCCACACTGGGCACAGTGACACCAGTTGCAGAGTCTGATCCCACACTGGGAACAGTGACACCAGTTACAAAGTCTGATCCCACACTGGGCACAGTAATGCCAGTTACACTGTTTGATCCCACACTGGGCACAGTACCACCAGTTGCAGAGTCTGATCCCACACTGGGAACAGTGACACCAGTTGCAGAGTCTGATCCCACACTGGGAACAGTGACACCGGTTACAGAGTCTGATCCCACGCTGGGCACAGTGACACCAGTTACAGAGTCTGATCCCACACTGGGCACAGTGACACCAGTTACAGAGTCTGATCCCACACTGGGCGCATTGACGCCAGTTACAGAGTCTGATCCCAGACTGGGTGCAGTGACACCAGTTACAGAGTCTGATCCCACACTGGGCACAGTGACACCAGTTACAGAGTCTGATCCCACACTGGGCACAGTGACACCAGTTACAGAATATGATCCCACACTGGACACTACCTCGCCAGTTACAGATCCATTTACTCCATGCCCTTTACAATGCAGGCAGGCATGCCATCGGTCTTTTTCAGTAACTTTCACAACACGGCCTAAGAAACAAAATGTAACTTTATATCCCAGTGTGTTGTTATGAAATAGAATGTCACATTGCGCTCCAGCATTGTGCCCATGATGTTTTGCTTAACAATGTTACGTCTAATTGCTCTGTGTATGACCGTCCTCTTCTGGTTATTTCACTCAACATGTTTGGGAGATTTATGATACCTTCTGCGACAATGGGAGTTGAACTCCAAGCTCAGAGATATGGACACTACTACATACACCTTCCCTTTATTCCCACCCAGATTCCTGTCCCAGTCTCCATGTGTGGGCTATGAACAGATCCTTTTCTTCAGCACCATCATTCTCTCATTTCACTCTGCTGTTATTTCCAATCCACAAAAATCCCCTTCTAACCCACTGTGGTTGCTATCTATTGACCTGTCCCCAGCTTCTCCTTCCTCTCCAAACTCAGAATTTTATTTTTGTCACCTTCCCCATCTGCCCTGGCACTCCTTGTGTGACAGCCTCCGTATGGATTTCTGTCTCTTTCCCAGTAAAGTCATCAATGAGACACCAAGTGTAAGAATCCCAGAAATTTAGAGCAATGAAAGTGAACAGAAAGGATCAGTTTATATATCACTCCCAGATATTGTAGGATCAGGCGTTCCACTCTCAAACGTCCCAGATGTCCTCGTTTTTCAAGGACCGCAACATCTCCCACCACAACCCACCCCTGACAGTGGTCGAAAACGCCCTTGACCGCATCTCTTGCATTTCCCGCACCTCCGTACTCCACCCCCTCCCCACAGTATAAACAAAGATAGAATTCCCGGTTGTCCTCACGTATTACCCCATTAACCTCCGGATTCAACACATCATTCCACCACCTGCAATCTGACTCCAAACCAAGGATATAATCTTCCTCCCCACCCTTATCTGCCTTCCACAGCGACCGTGGTCTCTGCGACTCCCTCGTCTGCTTCACACTCTCCTCCAGCCCCACCACCCCTGGCACCTTTCCCTGCAACCGCAGGAAGTGCTACATCTGCCCCTACGCCTCCCCCATCACTCCATCCCAGGCCACAAGTAAACTTTCTACATCAAGCAGATGTTCACCTGCACATCCACCAATGTGGTATACTGCATCCGCTGTACCTATGATGGCTTCCTTGACATTGGGGAAACCAAGCGGAGGCTTGGGGACCGCTTTGCAGAACACCTCCGCTCAGTTCACACTAAACAACTCCCCCTCCCATTCCTTAGACGACATGACCATCATGGGACTCCTGCAGTGCCACAGCGATGCTACCTGATGGTTGCAGGAACAGCAACTCATTTTCCTCTTCGGAACCCTGCAGCCCAATGATATCAATGTGGATTTCATTAGCTTCGAATTTTCCTCTCCCTTTACTGCATCCCAAAACCAGTCCAGCTCGTCCCCGCCTACCTAACCTGTTCTTCCTCTCACCTATCCCCACATCCCATCTCAAGCCTCACCACCATTTCCTACCTAATATCCTCATCCCGCCCCCTTGTCCTGTCCATCCTCCCTGGACTGACCTATTCCCCTCCTTACCTTCCCACCAACACTCACCTGTACTGGCTCCATCCCCGCCTGTTTAACTTGTTGGTCTCCTCTCCACCTATCTGCTCCTTTATCCACATTCGATCCGCCTCCCCATCTCTCCCTATTTATTTCGGAAACCTCTCCCCATCCCCGATTTCTCCTGATGGGTCAAGGTCTGAAACATCAGCTTTTGTGCTCTAAGATGATGCTTGGCCTGCTGTGTTCATCCAGCTCTACACCTTGTTAACCCACAATAACTGAGTTCTTTCTTCATTCCTTCAATTTAATAATCACTTTTGTGCTTGTTGCTACTTCCTGTTGTGTCTCCCAATTTGCAGAAAATGATGTTAGCTTTCCTAATTTTTGTTCTGTTTGGTTTTTCGGGAAGGGTTTCTTTTCCTGTATTCTGTCCCTGTTTGTAATATCCATGCTGTCCTGCTTTATGCAGCCACTGACTGTTCAGTCTGGTTCACTGTCACTTTCACCTTTGGTCGATTTGTGGCCATTTGTGGCCAGAAGCTGAAAACTAAATATTGCACAGAGAGAACGGCAGCTCTGGTTCTGGGAACAGTGACAGTGTTGAGATTTTCAAAGAATGTTGTCTGGTATTTCATGTTAACAAACTGATACTCGCTGCTGAACGATCCCTGGTTTTGTCAAATCACATGGTAGGGTCGGAGATCGGAAGCTTGGGGAGCAATTGAGTTCCTTGCCCACATTCTCACCCCGGGAGTCCCATTTATTCTGATCCTGCTGCTGAATGCTTTGACTATCAGACACGTTGACATTCAGCAACATTATCGTTGTCGAATAGCCCACGCGCGCATTTTTCAGGACTGAATTCAAATGACACAATCTGCTGGTGTGGGATTCAAACCCGATTCTCCAGATCATCACGTCAGTTTCTGGATCAATAGTCTATCGATGATAAGAATTGGACATCGCCTCCTTTGTGAAGATTGAACATGTGCTGAAAATGAAAGGCATTTATTCTGCTGCAACATCAAAAGTGATTGGGGAATATCAAAGTGAATGAAATCTTCTGCTTTATTGTGCGTGGAACTGAACACAAGGGCCGGGAGGTTATGAATCACCGAGACAGGGGTCTTGTCTGGCTGGATGTGGAAAGGAGATTTCCTCTTGTGGGAGATTGGAGAAAAAGGGGTCAGAGTTTAAACATAAGTGGGTCAGTCATTTCAAACAAAGATAAAGATTGATTTTCTCTCTCTGAGCGTTGTGAATCCCTTCCTCAAAAGGCAGTGGATGCAGAATCTTTAAATATTTGGAAGGCAGAGGTAGATAGATTGTTTCACCGTTTATCGGTTCTTTGATGACACACTCAGTGACATTTAGCCTTGATGTCAAGGCACAGAATCTCACCTCATCTCTGGAATTCATTTCTTCTGTCCACATTTGGACGAAGCCTGTAATGAGGAACAGGAGGTGAGTGGCCTTGGTGGAACCAAAACTGAGCGTCTGGGAGCAGGTTATTCCTTTGTGATTGCTTCTTGATCGCACTGTCGTTGTCTCCTTCCCTTACTCTGCTGCTGCACTTCATCAGTCAGTCATTGGCTGGTGGGATTGGTCCTGCTTTCTGTGGACAGGACATACCTGGGTAATTTTCAATCTTGTCGGGTAGATGCCAGTGTTGTAACTGTAGTGGAACAGCTTGGTAAGGGGTGTGGAATCAGGCCTGGTTCCTGTTCACCATCATTACCCAGTGACCCTGGGTTAATGTCGGGAGGAATCAGACTCGGCTGTGCTCTTTGTCTCACTAAAACTGTAATGCTGGGTATTGATAATCAGTCAAAGTTTCTCCCCTGATCTCTGCTTAAGGTTATTATTGTTTTCAGTACTTTCCCATTTGATGTGTATTTTTCTGGAAAAGGCATTTCGGTCCATATTCAGTTGCATGGAACATGTACAGCTCCCGTGCCTGAGGAGGAATGAATGGGGCTGACCACTGTGCACACAGCAGTGAGCATCCCTACTCTGACTGAATAATGAAGGGAATGTTATTGATGAGGAATCTGACGTTCGTCAGGACAAGAGCTTGATCCTGGGGAACTCATGCAGATGATTCCTCTGATGGCAGGACTGATGTGTGATGAGCAACTGGATCTGTTCAGACTATTTTCACTGAGTTTGGAAGAACAAGGTGGGGGGGCGGGGGGGGGGGCGCTGGTTTCATAGAAACATGTTTAGACACACAAACCTTCATTCATCACCCCCAGACATGTTCTCCTTTACTCTGGTACAACAACTGTTGGATTGACAGGGGTTAACTGAACCTGTTTGTTCAGTGACTGGAATTAACAGCAGTCTCCATGGAGCCTCATTGTCTCACTGGAGAGTTTCCGTCTTCCATTAATAAGGCATTCCTTTCGAAGTGTTATCCCATAGTGTCAGCGGCAGCGTCATCCTGAGAATAACAGCAGCTGGAGAGAGAGGGAGAGGACAGATCGGAATCTGGGAATAATAGACTGGAAGGCGACAGCAATGGGCAGGAGTTTCCATGATATGATTGAGTATCTTTCTGCAAATTATGATCGGATCCCATTACGTGCTCGGATTCAGATATTCATTCAGACTATTCAGCACATTTTCTATCCCATCCTGGCTATTATTGGTGTCCCTGGTAAGTCTCAGTACTGTGTTATTAATTGTATAAACCACCTTTCTCTCAATTAATGCCTCGGGAAGACCAGATCCATTGTCTTTTGTCACTGTCACAAAGTCTGTTTCCTGTTCAATTCCTCAATCCCCTCCTTTACCAACATCTCACATTGTACCAGACTGTTCATACCCTCACTGTTCCATTTCAGCCTGAACTGAATTCTAACCCCACATTCTCTCCCTTCTCAGATTTTGCCAATACTCCCTCGGTGATGCACACACCTCCACTTCAAGCTACATTTTTAAGCAATCTTGCATAATTTCCAATGAAATACTCATTTTGTTTGTAACTGATGGATGGTGATTCAGCGAGCACTTTGGATTTATTTACTGTTGATGTCCCATTGGAAACCTTTCCAGTTAACATGTAATGGGGAGATGTATTTGCTGTAGTTTTGCTATTGCAATTGTTTCTGAAACCTCAGGGCACCGTTCCCCATCACCAACATTAATTAGCAAAATAGAATAATTTAGTCCAGAAAACATTTTGATATCGGATGTTCCATGAATTATGGTATGTTGATCTGATATTTTAGGTGCAACCCGCTTTGAGTTTCTGTGCTCTTCTTCCTGTTCTGAACTGAACTGATAATTGAATTAGTAAAGCACAATGTTCTGTGTGATTTATGATCCTGGTCTAACTTTGAACAGGTTTCTATATCCTTTCGCGGGTTTGTTGTCTTCTTGCTGGATTGTGCTTCCACAGGGCACTCTGGTCCTCACAGGAGACATCATGGAAAACTGTGGCCCCATTCCCTCTCCTTGTTCACTGTTTCGGGGGCAGCACTCAGCAGAGCAACAAATGAGGTGCCCACCCGTTGAAGCTACACACAGGACTACACACACGTTAAACTGTGCAAGCAACAGGCACAGAATAAAGTATTCACATCATCACCAGATCAGATCGAAGCTCTGCTGTTCTGCAACATCCAGGTGTAAATGGAGCTGGACAGTGCAAAAACTAACCAGTGGATATATTTCCAAATATCAGCGTTACCCTGAGCTGCTGTCTGCTGTCCAGATCCACCCCACAATGGGATCTTGATTTCCGTGTTGTTCCCCACTTTGTTGACGTTCCTGGTTAGGAAGGTGAGCTTATCCTTTCGGAATGTTTGGCAATGGAGACAAGGGCAGCAGATGCAGGGGAACATCACCAGCTGTAGGTATCTCCTCACACCACTCACTATCCTGACTCGGAAATACATCACCGTTCCTTCATTGTCACTGTGTCTAAATCCTGGAAATCCCTCCCTAAGGGCATTGTGGTTCTGTGTCCAGCACATGGACTGCAGCCGTTCAAGAAGGCAGCTCCCCACCACCTCCTCTGGGGAAGTGAGGAATGGGACAATCAATGCTGGCAAAGCCAACGATCCCAACATCCCACATATGGAAAGAAAAGTCAGCATGATGGTTTGTTTCAGGGGGCAGTGTGACTAATTGTTGAGAGGATTTCAGGGACACAGCACAATAATTGTATATTTCACAGGCACAGATGTAGAGGGAGCATGAACACTGAAGTTTTAAGTTCACCCTTTGTACAGATGACAGCATGGTGCAGATTTCCACACTTCAAATGCCATGTGTCTCACCCAACTTTGTTTTCCCACAGTCTTTCATGTGACTTTGTTCTTTTACTCTCGGCCAGCTTGAGCAAAGGAGAGACTCGGACCCGAGGGCACAGCCTCAGAGTAAAGGATTACCTTTTAGAACGGAGATAAGGAGAAATGTTTTCAGCCAGAGAGCGGTGAATCTATGGAATTCCCTGCCACAGAACCAGTGGAGGCCAGGTCATTGTGTATATTTAAGGTGGAGTTGGATAGGTTCTTAATTGCCACGGGATCAAGGGTTACGGGGAAAAAGTGGGAGAATGGGGTTGAGAAACTTAGCAACCATGATTGAATGGCAGAGCACACACAATGGGCTGACTGGCCTCGCTTCCACTCCTATGTCTTCTGGTCTTATGGTATTATCCTTTCCAGGTTTCGAGCCGAGGATGAAAACATTATTTGATTCTACTGTCTATATCCACATGTTCGACAGCCAATTTAAATTCCTGTGCAGGAAGCAGGATGTGGGAGATGGTTCAAATTCGTAGGTGTGTCTGTCTATTCATTCCCCAATTCCACAGTCCCTAGGGCAGAGGACAGAGAGTCAATGTTGTCTGCAAACGCTCAGACCTTTTGCTGGAGTGTATAATGCGTCCCACACAATTACGGTCCCCAGGGGCACGAGTGGGATGTTCAGTCACTGATGGGACAACACAGGAGAACTTTTTAAGATCTTGCATAACACGACCCACTCCTTTGTATTACAGAGGAAAGAGCAAAGAACGATACAGCACAAGCCTGCGCTGACTTATTTTCCCCTTTCATACTAAAGCTGCCTTCACTGACAGGATCCATATCCCTCTATTCCCTTCCTTTTCATGTATTTGTCCAGATGCTTCCTGAATGCTGCTGTTTGATTCCACCATCTCCTCTGGCAGCACATTCCATGCACTCACCAACCTTTGTGTGAAAAACTTGTCTCACACGTCTAATTAAACTTTCCTCCCCGCTGCCCCTTAATTTGAATTGATGTTCCCCCTTCTTGACCCCTTCGCCCTGCGACAGAGCCTCATACTTCCCTCGCTTTCTGTGACATTCACAATCTCATATTCTAGAATCAGGTCGACCCTCAGCCTCTTCCTTTCCAGTGAAAACCCAATCTATCCAGCCTTGCTTCATCGCTAAAATCCCTCACACCATGCAACATCCTGGTAAACTTTTTCTCTACCCTCCCCAAAACATCCACATTCTTCTGGTAGTGTGCTGATCCAAACTGTCTGCAATATTTCAACTGTGGCCTCAGTAAAGTGCCACAAAGCTGCGGCACAACTTATCCATACATTTACTCAATGCACTTTCCAATGAAGGCAGCAATGCCACAGGACTTTTTGAGTCAATTATCTCCCTGTGCTGCCACCTTCAGTGACCTTAGGACCTGCAATCCCAGATCCCTCTGCATTTTCATTCTGTGAAGGGATATACTATGACTGCTCTGGTTTCTGCCATTCACTGTATCATTTCCACCTGTACATGATCTTCTAAAATGCATCACCTCACGTTTGTCTGGAAATTTAAATAGATACACCAATCTTTCCCAGCCTCAGTGGCACCCGTTGGTGTAAAAGCAGTGAATAGTTTTCAATTGTGCAAGATCGAATCCTGCAGCAATGTGTAAGACAATAAAACTCATCCCCTACATTTGTATGAGTTCCCTTGTCTTCATCCCATGTCCGACCCTCTCTCTCATCGTTGCCTCATTGACCTGACACAATCTGCCCATCTTCTCTCCCAGCTATCCATCCCACTGACCAATCCCCATCACTCACCTCCTGCATTTATCTATCACCTTCCCATCCAGCTTCACCAGCCCCACCCATCCTCTCCCTATTTATTTCCCAGCTCCCTTCCCCCTCACCAATTTGAAGAAGTGTCCCAAACCGAAACATCAACTCTCCTGCTCCTCTGATCCTGCCTGGCCTGCTGTGTTCCTCCAGCTCCACACTGTGATATCTCCGACTCCAGCATCTGCAGTTCTAATGACTTCTCTGATCATTTTATCTCCATTTCAAGCCATAAACTGCCCTTTATATACTGTATATCAGAGAGGCACATCCTGCTGAATGGGCTACTTCTGGACATCTATATAAACCAGGATTGATGATGTTCCTCACTGTCTCCACTGCATATTGCTGTATATTATGTTCTCTCACATATAACTACCTCAATCACGATCAGTGTATGATCATGTCTAACACATTCCACATTATACACATTCCTCATACATTCGTGTTAAACCCCTGAGGTGGCAGCTGACCAGCCCTTGGTCTCTGTGCTACGACAGATTAAACAAGTGAGCATTAGTTATACACAGGGCTACCTCATCCTGATCAATTTGTCTCAGGTTTTTCTTTCTCTGCTCAAGTACCATTGTTCCAAAAAAACTGCAGCCATCATTTCTGATTGTGCCATCGGAGATATTTTTCTGCACGCTGATTGATTTATGAATGGATCAAAAATGACATCTTCGTGGTATGGCCTGGCTCTGCATTATCCATGTCAGGCCTAAGGCCGTACTCAGCTGTCTGCCCTGAACGCTTGTTCCATTTCCAAGTTTTCTTCAAGTTGTGAACTTAATGTCTGAAGCTTTTGGCCCAAATCAACTGCATTTACAATGGAGTTGTCTGTGTTGGTATAGGAACAACATCATTGAGCAGACTGCATCACAGTCCGACCTTTGCACCCCGCCCGTACTCTCGTCCAGCTATTGCTCACCCTGCTCCATGAGGCCAAGGTGCCTGTGTCATCACTTGTTTCACTAAAACCTTTCCAGTGCTTGGGTCAGGAATGAACACCACTCAGGTCAACCGGTATTTTATAACTACAGGTTACCCCTCATAGGGTACATGATCCTGTCAACATTTATTGCCTTTACAAACACTGGTCCATTTTCCGGACTTCTCTATCAACTATTGTACTCTGTGAGGTGTTTTGTGTATTGTGTATTGTTGTTGATCTGTAGAGCGAACCAACACTCATCATCATTCCCAACAATATTGCTGTCCTTAACCCTAGCTTGATCCACATAAGACTTGGCGCTCCCATCAATGGAATGATTCAACTACTCCTGGAGTGTAATCTTGTAGAAAAGACACATCAGTTAGTGACTTGCTCCAATTGTGACCAGTGCTTACAATGACGTTTCCATCTCCTGTCTATCCAGGCACATGTATTATATGTAATAATAATTTCATCAAGCAGCCGAGGACAAATCTGATCCGGGCCTGGCGACTTGTCAATCTTAATGTTTGACAAAATTTTCAGTACATCAGCTTCCTCTATCTCTATCCATTCCAGCATGCACACCTGCTCTTCAAAGGTTTCATTCACTACACAGGTCGTTTCTTTCGTAAAGACAGAAGCAAAAAACTCATTTAGGGCTTCCCCTACCTCCTCAGGCTCCACACACAAGTTCCCTATGCTATCCCTGATCGGCCCTACTCTTTCTTTGACCATTCTCTTATTCCTCACGTAAGTGTAAAATGCCTTTGTGTTTTCCCGGATTCCTTCTGCCAAGCCTTTCTCGTGCCCCCTCCTGGCTCTCCTCAGACCATTTTTGAGCTCCTTCCTTGCCTGCATGTAATCCTCTCTAGCTGAACTTGACCCTAGCTTCCTCCACCTTATGTAAGCTACCTTCTTCCTTTTCACTAGAAGCTCCACCGCTCTCGTCATCCAAGGTTCCTTTATCTTACCCCGTCTTGCCTGTCTCAGAGGGACATATTTACTCATCACTCCCAACAACTGTTCCTTAAACCATCTCCACATGTCTATAGTTCCCTTACCATGGAACAACTGCTCCCAGTCCATGCTTCCTAACTCGTGTCTAATCGCATCATAGTTTCCTCTTCCCCAATTAAATATCCTCCCATTCTGCCTAATCCTCTCCTTCTCCATAGCTATGTAGAATGAGAGAGTGTTATGGTCACTATCACCAAAATGAGGGATAAGATTTATGACCATCTGGAAGAGCATGGCTTGATCAAATACAGTCAACACGGCTTTGTGAGGGGTAGGTCATGCCTTACAAACCTTATCGAGTTTTTTGAGGATGTGACTAGTAAGGTTGATGAGGGTCAAGCTGTGGATGTGGTGTATATGGACTTCAGTAAGGCATTTGATAAGGTTCCCCATGGAAGGCTCATTCAGAAGGTCAGGAGGAATGGGATACAGGGGAACTTAGCTGCTTGGATACAGAATTGGCTGGCCAACAGAAGACAGCGAGTGGTAGTAGAAGGAAAATATTCTGCCTGGAAGTCAGTGGTGAGTGGGGTTCCACAGGGCTCTGTCCTTGGGCCTCTACTGTTTGTAATTTTTATTAATGACTTGGACGAGGGAATTGAAGGATGGGTCAGCAAGTTTGCAGACGACACAAAGGTCGGAGGTGTCGTTGACAGTGTAGAGGGCTGTTGTAGGCTGCAGCGGGACATTGACAGGATGCAGAGATGGGCTGAGAGGTGGCAGATGGAGTTCAACCTGGATAAATGCGAGGTGATGCATTTTGGAAGGTCGAATTTGAAAACTGAGTACAGGATTAAGGATAGGATTCTTGGCAGCGTGGAGGAACAGAGGGATCTTGGTGTGCAGATACATAGATCCCTTAAAATGGCCACCCAAGTGGACAGGGTTGTTAAGAAAGCATATGGTGTTTTGGCTTTCATTAACAGGGGGATTGAGTTTAAGAGTCGTGAGATCTTGTTGCAGCTCTATAAAACTTTGGTTAGACCGCACTTGGAATACTGCGTCCAGTTCTGGGCGCCCTATTATAGGAAAGATGTGGATGCTTTGGAGAGGGTTCAGAGGAGGTTTACCAGGATGCTGCCTGGACTGGAGGGCTTATCTTATGAAGAGAGGTTGACTGAGCTCGGTCTCTTTTCATTGGAGAAAAGGAGGAGGAGAGGGGACCTAATTGAGGTATACAAGATAATGAGAGGCATAGATAGAGTTGATAGCCAGAGACTATTTCCCAGGGCAGAAATGGCTAGCACGAGGGGTCATAGTTTTAAGCTGGTTGGTGGAAAGTATAGAGGGGATGTCAGAGGCAGGTTCTTTACGCAGAGAGTTGTGAGAGCATGGAATGCGTTGCCAGCAGCAGTTGTGGAAGCAAGGTCATTGGGGTCATTTAAGAGACTGCTGGACATGCATATGGTCACAGAAATTTGAGGGTGCATCCATGAGGATCAATGGTCGGCACAACATTGTGGGCTGAAGGGCCTGTTCTGTGCTGTACTGTTCTATGTTCTATGTTCTATGCTCTAACCATTGTAGTGTGAATCCTGGCTCCTCCAACATGACCTTCACAATGACCTGATCGCCAACACTGGATAGCTCAGCCTGTTCCAATCCTGCCTCAACCTCCCTGTCCTATCTGATCAGTGGATCAGGAACTTCTAGTCTCAGTCGGTGCAGAGACATTCACAGCTTTCTCACAATTGGTTCACTTGTCTCCGCTATTTCCTCATTACCAGTCACAATATCCCCTGGCAATGTCATTATATGAAGTGATGCTGAGTGCAGTGTGACACTACCACCCTTTCCTCTCTTCACTAAATGCAATCAGCACCTTGTCTGTGGTACTTGATGCCTGAGGCGTTCTTTGCTGCCTCAGCTGCACATTGGTCACCCCACTGAATGGGATCTGCTCCTTTCTGATGTGGTTTAAGCTTTATCACAGCTATCTCTAGTGATGGTCACGATCTCTCTGGGATGGTATTGTCCACCCAGAGATTCGCTTCTATAATAACATTGTCGAAAAGACCTTGTTACTCATTCTAAATTGTTATTACTGTGACATAAATCCTTCAACAACCATTAAAATGAACTGTGAATGATAGAAAATTGCTTCAAGCTATTAAAACAAAGTGCATCGAATGATTCTATCTTCTCATGATTCTTAGAAAGGTCCTTACAATATTCTTAACAACAGTAGGCAAATCATTCTATTTGATCCTGCACACTAAGTTTGGAAAATTTACATCCTTTGTCTCTGTTATCATTTCCTCTGGGTGGTCTCCAGAATTTCTGGCTGTTCTCCAGGAGCAAGAGATGAAGAAAATATCTTAGTTTTGTTCCTAAGCCCATCTTACCTGACTCTGACATGATCCATTTATTTCTCCTGCCTCCCAGTCCTTCACGAACACACAGCCCCATCTTACTTGTTTTGTTGGAGGCTCGTGAGGGATCCAACCTCAGTGTGTTTGTTTCTGACTTTCTCACCAAACCTTTCTCACCCTCCTGCTCTGCCAGTGAGGTTCCGACTCCTCGCCCAGTATTTCTGTCCCGATCAGATCCGACCCACCACCTACAAGTCACATGTATTGCATTTCCAACAACACACAAATGTCTCCACATCAAAATGCACAAAGCAGGCCACTCGTGAAAAGGCCCTCATCATCCACCGAAAATAGTCACTCCCTCTACAGTCACCCCTCCAGTTGCTGGTCGGGCTGCCCATGACTAAGCAGCATAAAATGGCCATTGACTGCCTCTGACAAGCTTTGCAGGACATGGCTGACAGATGCTGGAGAGAGTGTGGGAAAGCCCTGCCTAATGTAGTCTCAGCAAGGAACACGATTGGCCGTTTGTCTAAAATACAGCAGAATGTACAACTGCAATGGCCAATATAGGTAAGAACATTTCACAGCAAGCAGATTTTTTTTGAGTTTTTTAATCATTCAATTATAATATGACGAGTGGCATTTAGTTCTGATTCTTCCAGATAATAATAGATATTGTTTTTGAAGTAGTTAATGAATTCACATATTTACAAACAAAAATATCACCAAACGCAATTTAAGGTGAGGTTCAAAAACTAATTTGAGGCAATAGAAGAGATATCTCTTATGTTTTAACAAGCACAGTGACGAGCAGGATTGCCATACATATTGAAATACAATGTTCTCCTTGTAATGGGAACATTGACAATCCCTGTCTCTGGTATATCCTGGTATGAGATAACAGATTTAGCAGACTACAAATGCCATAACTAGAATATAAGGGTGACTTGGTTTCTGAGAGATGCAGAATATCAATTCAAAGTTAAACTTCTAATGCACCAAAATGAGTGAATCAGAAAACAGCAGCAAGAAAATTGCTCATATAGAGCGATGTAACAAGAACGCAATCACTTTTGGACAACCCAGCATTATTGACCAGTAATACACAGTGGGAGGGAACATATGCTGCAGTGATAAAGAAGAGCAAGAAAAAGTATAAAATGAGAATCTGTTTGTCTGAGGGTCGAGTGCATTTGAAACAGCCTTTAAATGGAGTGTCTTGAGTACTTGTCCTTGCAAATTGCAAGTTCTTGCTCGAATAATCTACCATGTACCTGAAGTCTGCTGTCTCTGAAAACTTATTCCCAGATGGGTTGCCCCGACAGAGGCATCAGTGTGTACGACCTGCAGGATGCTCTGCAGCAACTCAACAAGTTTCCTTTGACAGCACCTTCCAGAGTATAAATCTTGACCTCTCCAAAGACATGGACGGCACACTCAGGGCACAACACTGAGCAAGTTCCCCTTCATTTCCAGATTCAGAAACATATCGACTTCCTTCACTGACGCTGGGACTAACTGCAATGATCTCTCCCAAATAGCCCAGTGGGTGCAGCTACACCCCTCAGACTGCAATAGTCTACAACCAACGTGATACATGAGATTAGAGTTAGGAAATGCTGGATTCATCAAAAACATTCATATTCCATGAAAGAAATAAAAAAAACAAATGAGAACAGATGAGAATAAAAGAAAAAAAAAGTTCTGCCCCCATTTACCAAGGACACTGGGTCATGATCCATCACAGGAAGCAAGTCTGTTGCTCCGAACACTAACCCGGGGTCAGTGGGTAATGATCAGGAGCAGGAGCTGGGTCTGATTCCCTCTCACAGTAATACAAGGTCATTGGGTAATCACCTCCAACAGGTATTTAGGCTGATTTCTCCACATGAACTGAGTTCAAGCTTCTCTCCTAAAAATTACTATTCACTATTGAGCTTTTTACTACTTCCTGTTATGTCTCTGAACTGACAGAAAACGTTAAGACAGTTTTACCACTTTTTGTTCTTATTTTAAACAATCAAATTGGTGATATTGTTTCATGGTCTTTGCTTACCTTATGAGATATCTCTCTCCGATGGATAAAGACATCACTGAATACTTGCATAATAAGACAAATTTTAAACTGTCAGAAATCCAATGAGATCATTTTGCTCACAAAATGATGCGTAATAATTTTATTTATTTATTCTTCTCACAGTAAGTTTACTGACAATTGTGATATTGTCTCAGGGAAAGTGTGGACTCTCCAAATGTGTTACTCGCTACCTGATGGCCATGGCAGTGATGGATCTATTGGTTATAATCTTTGCCCTGATACTGAGGCATATTCCAGTGTTTTTTGGGAAGGGTTTCTTTTCCTGTATTCTGTCCCTGTTTGTAATATCCATGCTGTCCTGGTTTATGCAGCCACTGACTGTTCAGTCTGGTTCACTGTCACTTTCACCTTGGATCGATTTGTGGCCATTTGTTGCCAGAAGCTGAAAACTAAATATTGCACAGAGAGAACGGCAGCTGTGGTTCTGGGAATAGTCACAGTCTTGAGCTGTTTGAAGATTGTTTTCTGGTATTTTATGCTGACAGGTTAGTACACGTTGATGAATGTACCCTGGTTTTGTCAAATCACACACGTGGCTCGGATGTCAGAAGCTTGGGGAGCAATTGAGTTCCTTCACTACATTCTCACCCGGGGAGTCCCATTTATTCTGATCCTGCTGCTGAATGCTTTGACCATCAGACACATTTTAATGACCAGCAGAGCCCGCAGGAGACTCCGAACTCACAGAAGTGGGGAGAGTCCCAGAGACACAGAGATGGAAAGTCGAAGGAAATCCATTGTTTTAATTTTTGTTCTATCTGGAAATTTCATCCTGCTATGGGCAGCGTTCATGGTGAGCTCGATATGGTCACGCATGATGGACATTGACAATGCAACTCCGTACATACACATCGCTGTCGGAGATATTGGATTCTTGTTCCAGCTCCTGAGTTGCTGCACAAACACTGCTATTTATGCTGTGACCCAGACTAAGTTCAGGGAGGAGATGAAGACTGTGGTGATGTATCCATGTGCATGAAACGGAAACTTCACCAAATGATTGAAAGAATGTAAGTGACTGAGAAAAAGGAACTCCTGCATACTATATCCAACAACAAATGCTTTGTAGTGTGAGTGATACAGACACAGTGGGGGCAGTCCCTCTCTCTCCCTGATATCTGTGATACAGACACAGTTTGTTCAGTTCTACAGAATCTGCTCCAGATGAGATAAATTGGAATGATGGTGCTGTGGGTGAAATGCTGTCTCAGCAGAGTCAGCCTCTCCTTCAGATGATGTTTCTCAAAGACACTTGTCAATTATTCTTCAGTTACAATGGGATCTCCACATTGTCTCCAGTGCTGTGAGAACAGAAAATCTTTTTCCACAACGTTTCTTGTTTGGAAAGGGACCAACACTTCCATTGATCCTTTCACCAAATCTGGTTTCACTGAAACAATGGATGGAGAAATTGGAAAGCTGTTTGTTGCTAAAACTGTCTCCTCAGGGAGTGCTCACAGGAACCCTTCATGAGCTCCTCTTCGGCTTGGACTCTTTGTTAACGCAATGTTTGAGGAAATATTGAAAATGGATCACACAGCCTTGTGTAAATATCTGAACCAGCGAGTCACTGTGCTATAGAAGGCAGTTATTCGGTCCGTCAACTCAATGCTGATTCAATTCAGACCAACCTATTTTCTCCTACTCCCCGACTCTCTCCTCAGAACCTTCCCAATTTATTCCCTTTGAGGACCTGTCCTATTGGTTTCTGATTGATTAATTGTTTCTGCTTCCATTCCCATAGTGGTCAGTCAGTGCTACTGCAGCATCGACTGCTGAGTGAAACTCACCTTCCTCACATTCTCCTGCAACTCGACCCCAAAACTAAACCTGTAACCCTTTGTTGTTGTACCATCAAATAATAGAAAATCTTTTCTTTATCATCTTTGTCCAAAACTACAACAATTGCATGCACCTCAATTTAATCTGTCCTTGATTTTCCTTGTCTCAAGGAAAACGTCCTCAAATCTGACCCTGTAGCTGTAACTCCTCATCTGGGACTGTCCCAGTGAGGCTGACTTTGAGTTGCCTGTTGGACTGCTTCATCCGATGTGATGAATGAAGACTCGCAGTGCTGTGAGGAAGGGGGTTCCAGGGTTTTAATCCAACAACACTGTGTCACCACTCACTGCGGTGTCCTCATAGAAATCCAGCCCTGTTCTTCTCGGGTTCCTCACAAGGTCATTAAAGATTTTGAAATGAGAGGTCAATATTTCCCAAGCGAGCTGATTTTTAGATTGAGGTTGATCCAAAACATGGTCCAGGGTTCTGTGCTGCCCACGAATTACTATTTATTACTAAAACCCCGATCTGCTGAGAAACTCTCCTTCATGAGACAGACAGATGTACGGACAGCGGGAATATGGCTTTGACAGACAGAAAACCTTGAAAGACCAGTTCAGGGGTCTTTGTTCCCAGGGTCTGTTGAGTTGCTTCTTGCTAATTCTGACAGTTTCTCCCTGGCTTGTCTTTTCCTCGATGCTTCCACTGGTTTGTGAGAGTCACAGGGTGGCTGGGTCGCTTGTGAAATGTCTCTGATTTATCGATTAAATATCACTGCTTATCACAACTGCTAATGAAAAAAGAATGCGATTTCTTCAAGGTGAGAGTGAGTGTTGTCTGCGCAGAACAGAGAGACAGTGCCTGAGCTGGTGGTGATCAAAATCGTTCTGTGCAACTTGTTCACAGCCGCATGCTGCAGTCCCTCCTATCTGCTGATGCTCTTCTGGGTCTCATACAGACAGAGTCTCAGTGAGTTGGTCTCACCAAGGAATATTGTAGATGGGACACACTGCTGCCCCTATGATGGGCGAGTAATTTTAAAGATGGTGGATTTGTTGACCAACAAAGACTGTATTATCCTGAATGGTGTCAAGTTCCTTGACTGTTGTTGGTGGACAGGCTTTGGGGAGGCAGGAGGAGAGTTACTTGCCACAGAATTCCCTGCCTCTGACCTGCCATTGTAGCATGAGTATTTATCAAACTATTCCACGTCCGGTTCTAACCCATTCCTGCCCTTATGATGGGGGGAGGGTCATTGCCCAAACATCTGAAGATGATTAGACCAGGATACACCCCTGAAGAATTCCTGCTGACTTATCGTGGAACTGGGATGACTGGCTTGAACGGTAAATCTGTCAATATTGAGAAAGACACATCCTGGTTCGAGTTCTCGTCTATCTTCAAATGGAACTGCAGTATGAGCAGTGTGCGTATTTCAAAATGCAAGTGGAAGACTGAGCAAGAAGATGGGGATGGATTTGAAGGAGGGTGTTTGGGGGTGTGGGATGGATGTTGGGTCATCCATGACCCCTTCCCCCAAACCTGGTCAACAACTGTCAGACCATTAACATTTTCAACTTGGTGTCACACTGAGGCTGAAACTTTAAAATGGAACCATTTCAGGAAACTATCTCAGGGGCTCAGCAGTGATCACAGACTGACGTTAGTCCTTGATCCACTCAGTCCTTCCTCTAAACCCATTCCTTCAACATCTTTTTCCAGTTCTGGGGGAAGCTCACTGAGTTGGCTAATTAACTGTCTTTTAGGAGTTTCTGACAGGATTTTTCTGTGTTTGCAACATGTTAGGTGTTTATTATTGATCATCGCAGCTTGGTTGGGACAGCACATGGGAAGTAGAAAGTGTTTCGGAGACCTTTTGTCCTGCAGGAAGGTAAGTGAGAGTTCCCTGATAGACAGCAGCCAGACAATGCAGCATGCAGCATGTTAGAGTGAGGCACACTCAGAGAGACTGGCCCAGGGCATGACCTGGGGGAGACTGATCTGGGGAGAGTTGCCCGGGAGACACAGACTCGGCTGGGTAGAAAGAACTGCATGGTGAGCGAGCGGAAGAGAGTGATCCAGTTTCATCTGATGTGAGGAGAGTGATTCGCGGGGAGCGTGATTTGCGGGTAGGGTGACATTGGGAAGGTGACCAAGGGAGAGTGACCCGAGGTGAGGGGCGAGGTGGGACGAGGAGAGTGACCCGGGTGGAGTTGGCCTGAACAGAGGCAGAAGGTACCCCGGAAGAGTGGGGAAGCTGCCTCTGGGAGTGTGTGCCCTCACACCCACTCTCCAGCTTCTCACTCTCCTTACTGCGACTCACCCTGCTTCCGGCCCTCTCGCCCTCCCTTCTGCACTCTCCCTCACCCTGCTGCCCTCTCACCCTCCCTTCTGCCCTCACACCCGGCATGCAACATGCTACAGCGAGGCTCCTACAGGGAGTCACCTTGTCACAGGGAGACTGGGGAAGGGAAGTGGGGACAGACCAGGCAAAGTGACCTGTGGAGAGAGACCTGGAGAGACTGACTAGTGGGAGAGCGATCGGGGGAGAGTGACCAGGAAGAGAGTGACTGGTAAAGACAGGGGCTTTGTGTGCGGGAAATCATGTTTCACAAACTTGGTTGAGCTTTTTGAGGAAGTACCAAAGAGGATTGATGAAGGCAGTGTGGTGGACATGATCGATATGGATTTCAGTAAAACATTTGACAATATTCCTCATGGTAGACCCGTTAGCAGTGTTAGATCACATGGAATACAGGGAAAACGAGCCATTTGGTACAGAACTGGCTCAACTGTAGAAGACAGAGGGTAACGGTGGAGGTTTGATTTTCAGATGGGAAGCCTGTGACCAGTGGTGTGCCACAGGGTTCAGTGCTGGGTCCGCTGCTTTTCATCAATTATATAATTAATTTGGATGCGAGTAAAGGAGAATTTCGATAAATGTGAGTTACTGTATATTTTAGGGACAGATCAGGGGAGGACTGAATGGTACGATCTGGGCTGTGTTGCTGGACAGATAGACCTTGGAGTGCGGGTTCATAGTTCCTTCAAAGTGGAGTCACAGGTCAATAGGACAGTGAAGAAGGCGTTTGGTATGTTTGCCTTTATTAGTCAGTGCATTGAGCATTGAGTATATGAGTTGGGAGGTCATGTTGTGGCTGTACAGGACATTGGTTCAGCCACTATTAGAATACTGTGTGCAACTCTGCTCTCCCTGCTGCAGGAAGGATGTTGTGAAACTTGGAAGAGTTCAGAAAAGATGGACAAAAATGTTGTCAGGGTTTGAGCGATAGGTAAAGGCTAGATACGCTGGTGTTATTTTCCCTCGAGGGGGAGGGGGTGACCTCATCGAGTCATGGATAGCGTGAATAGTTTCGGTCTTTTGCACAGGGGAGGGATTCCAAAACTACAGAGAATCAGTTCAAGATGAGAGGGAAAATGTTACAAGGGACCAAAGGGGCAACTTTTTCACACAGAGGGTGGTGAATGTATGGAATGAGCTGCCAGAGGAAGTGGTGATGGCTGGTACAACAGGAAAAAGCATCTGGATGGGCAGATGAGCAGGAAGGGTTTAGAGGGATCAGGGTCAAATGCTGGCAAATGTAACCAGATTAATTTGGGATATCTGGTCAGCATGAACGAGTTGGACCGAAGGGTCTGTTTCCATGCTCTACAGTTCTGTGAGTCTACGGCTCGAAGCTAATGAATGTGTGTTGTTTCCTCTTGTGAGCAGGAGACTGAACGATTCCCCATTTAGCTCTTCCATTCCTTTGTATTGGAACATGTTATTTTTCCCATCCAGGATGATTCTAGGATAGTCCAACCAAATCAGATGGTGAACAGCAAAACCTGCGAGTCCATTTCCCTTGAATGTGCCTGTTAGCCAGCAAACAGCTCCTCTGACAGTGCAGCATTGCCTCAATAACACACTGACATTTCAGCTTGTCATGTGTCACTCCTGGAGGCAAACCTGAACCCACAAGCTTCAACACCGAGACAGACAGACAATACAGAGACAGTCAGAGGCATCTGGAGATGAAGTCACAAATCTGACAGTGGGTCAATGCTGATGCAGGCTGGTAGCTCAGTCTGAAACACCATCAAACTGTTCTCCAAGTTCAGAGACAGGTGTGTGAGGGAGTGCAGTTGTTTGAAGGGGAGAGGGTCAGAGGAGACTCTGATGGACTGAACTCTTTTCATCGTGAGAAAGATCCGGGGTGAGTGTGGAATTGATGACAAGACAGAAACAAATCATGGGAGGTCACAATAGAGACCAGAATCTATGCAGAAACACCTTTTGACCCAGAAGAACCACCTTTAGTCAAGATCCAATCTGTACTTGAAGCTGAGAAAAATTTTCATTCCCACATCTCATTGGATCCTCTCTTGGGGAGAGGCCTATTGGTGTCAATGGCCAATCGTGAACTTTGCTCATTTTATACTCCCACTGCTGACCAGATTATTCTGCAATCACATTTCTGATCCGAATCTTGTGCCCACGGGGGATAAAGAATGGAAGGAATGAATAAAAAATGTTACGGTTCATGAAGAATCAGAGAAACATAAAAGACACAAACTGTCTTGACACTCAGACTGGAGCTCGAGATCACCCTCTAAAGGTAAAGCATGGAATTACTGAATTCCAGGACCCGGCAAACCCTGTTCAGATGAAGTACTCCCAGGACAGCGAAAGCCTGGGGTTAGATACAGAGTGAAGCTCTATAGTGTCCGTATGAAACTCTCCCGGGACAGGGACAGCACAGGATTAGATGCAGCGTAAAGCTCTCCTTACACTGTCCAGATCAAACATTCCGAGGACAGCGAGAGCACAGGGCTCGATCCCGGCTGTTATAATAATTTGGGTGGATTGTAAATGTGGACCCGGATTATTCTGGATGGTGGGCCACTCTGGGCTGGGATGGTAATCAGGATCTGATTGGGTAAGCTGGTTGTTTGTCTCAAGTGCTCCAGCTCATTCTTTAAGCTCACTGGCAGCAAGTACTTCCCATTCTGAACTCCTTCCCAAAGGATTCTTTCTGGGACACAGAGGGAGAAGGAGCAGGGAACAGGAGTGAAACGAGAAGTAGAGGGAGATGGGAATACAGAAAGTGTATGCAGAATGAATGAGGGATTGAGGAAAGGATAGAGCACAAGTGTTAGCAGGAAGGAGAGGGAGAGATAGCGCATGAGTGTGTGTGTGGGCAAGAGGGAGGGTGAGTGGGAAGGAGGGAGTGTGAGAGGGCAGAAGGAAGATGAGAGTGCAGGAGGGAGGGTGAGAGAGCTCTGGCAGGAGGGTGAGTGGGAAGGAGAGAGAGTGATAGTGCATGAGTGTATGTGAATGGGCGTGAAGTAGGGTGATCGTAGAGGAGGGAGTGTGAGAGGGCAGGGGATAGGGTGAGAGTGCACACTCTCCCAGAGGCAGCGACCCCATTCTTCCAGGGATGCCCTTCTCCCTCTGCTCAGGCTCACTGCCCCAGGTCACTGTGCTCCAGGTCATTCTGATGGAAATTGATATGACAGTGTGTCATTAAATTAATGGAGCAATGCATAGAATCATGTTACAGATGAGCAACAGATGAACACAGGCTGAAAATAATGGTAGCATAGTGTGTGAGGTTCGTCAAATCGCATGATACATGAGCATTGTGTTAAAGACAACGGGGGCATGATGTGACTGTTTAACTGTAAAGTAGAAGACCATTGTGGCAGAAGATGATTTCCTTAGAAAGACAATACAAGCTAATGTGATTGGTTATGATAATGACACCAGAAAATAGAAAAGTACAAAAGTTGCGAGCTCCAAATAGCTGGGGGGAGTCAGGAAACCATTTTTCTGATTCTCACAGCTTTTGTTTGCAAATAAAACTTGAACTCCTTGAGGAATTCTCTACGTCTCCTGGTGTTTTCAACAGAGAATTGGGAAGGGCCTCCCCACCACAGATTTCGCGTCACAAACAGGATCAGAAAGAGGCGGCAGCACCAGGGCACTTCCCGGTCCACTGGGGACACTCCCTAGACTGACAGGATAAGGGCTAGCCACCCACAAAAAGCAGGGTAAGTGTTTTGCTGTTAATTCAGACTACATTCTGTTAAGTGAGGGAGGTCCTCGGGGACGCAGAAGCGCAGGGAAACTGCCGAAGGGTCTCTCCGATCCAAAGAGCCAAAAGGAGTGAGGTAAGTTGAAGTTTGAGGAGATGTAGAGGATTGTTCAAGAAAACCTGCGCAGTGCGGTGAGTGAGCGTAGAACAGAGAGATGAACTAAGATAAAATTCCACGTGGTGTCGGTGAGTCCCTTTGGATACCGCCTCATGGGTAACGAGAGTTTGAATGGGCAGGGCAGTAAGTCTCTTTGGATACCACCTTGCAGGGAACGAGGATCAGAATGGGCAGCGCAGAAAGTTCTGCGGATCCAGCCCCGGAAAATGCAGGGGTCTGTACGGGCAGAACAGGTGCGGTAAGATTGTTTTATCAATAGTACTATCAAACCCGATTAAAGTTGAAAGCCAGCAAACTGGTAATAGACGGCTAATGCAAAATAACAGAGAATAGCCACACTTTCCAAAGCGCTACCAGATTGCTGAGTTGTGTAAAGACAAGGACTGTATGATAATTAGACTGACGTAATTTTAACCATGAACAAAGGGACTGCAGTTGAAATACTAAGTTAGAAATTTCCAGTAGCAAGAAATGATATCATAAAAATTTCCAAAAATTGGGAAAACAGAACTAAGAAATTACAAACTCAATCCCAAAGGGCGGTACCTTTGATATAAATTTGTGCCATGAAATGGAAGGGTTAACTATAAACTACAAACCAGGAGATGACTCTAAAAAAAGGAACCAGAAGAGGGAGCAGGGGGCTGAGATACTACAACTTTCGGACAGTGGGAGAAGAGTTGAGGAAAGCCCATTGTGACCAGAAGGGGTACCAAGGATCAAAATGAACAGCCTTCAGAAACAGAGGGTCAGAAAGAGAAAACCTCCATATATCCGGGCTTAAGGGAGCTAGATAAATCCACCTCCCTATTCAAACAAAGGGAACACAAAACAGCGTCCCATAATAAGGGGAAGGGTAGATATAGAGGGAGAATTGGATTTGGAGAGAGATGAAAAAGAGGAGAATCCATTAAAAGAGAAAAGAGAGGCAGAATAGAAGGCAAGGCATGAAGAAATGGAAGCGATACAACACGAAAAACATGACCTGTTGCATGAAATTAACACATTATACACGTTGAGAAACAAAAGGATTATGAGGAATATCTACACCATAAAAGGGATGTTCAGCGGGGACAGAAGGGGAGTGATGTGGTGACGGGAGAAGTGGATGCAGAGGAATGGGCAAGGAGTTGGGCCCGAGCGGGGCAACTGGGAAAAGGATGGGGTGAATTTGAGATAGAGTCAGAATCAGAATCCAATGAGGAATCACAATGTGGCAGCCTCAGCAAGGGAAAGAAACCCCCACAGGGAAGATGCTGCCATTGCTTATAAAAGGGGGAAGACAGCTGCAATATATTCCTTGGGGACCCAGGATCTGCAGCGCCTGTAAAATGTGTGTTGCCCAGTTTACATGAGGGAGCAGGGAAGTGGATGAGAGCCTTTGAAGATGAAACCATGGGACAATTATTGGCTCTGGGAGATTTGAAGGCGCTGCTGGTAAAGGTGACAGGGTTCCCGAAGTTAAGAGAGATAATGGACCGAGCCGGCTTGAAGAATGTAGTTGACAATCCAATGATTGATGGGGCTGGGTTTGATCAAGTAAGACCAAGGGTATGGCAGGCCCTTAGAGACTGTTACCCACCTAAGATTGATCCCAAAGCTCTGAGAGGGGATCCACTGGGAGACACTGAAAACCCAGCAGCTCATTTAGAAAGCCAACTCAGAAAATGGGAGGCTTGAAATGGAGCAAAACATGGAGGGTAACCAACTGTTGGCCACAATGTTCCGAACTGCTATTACTGAGGCAATGCCCTTTCATGTCAGGCCACAACTCAGGGAGGTGGTGGGTCTAACGTCAATGGCCTACCAGGAATTTAGAGGCCATATAGTCCACGCAGTCGAGAAGAACCGAAGGGACAAATAGAAACTGTCTGATCAACAGGAGGAGGTGCAAAGAAAGCCGGCACAAATGCAGCTTAAAGAGCTCAAAATGAGAAAGAAACAGAAAGGAAAAAAATCTTCCCCCGGCAACTGACTCAATGGCCAACACTGACAAGAACAAAAGTCCGGCTCAGGGAGGACCCCCTCACAATGCCTGGCAGGGGCCAGGAAACCCCACGTCGATTATAAACGTCTTTGGGTAACCTTTCCACAGATGCCATCCCAAAGGGAAAGTAAAATTAAACAACAGCCCAGACAGAACTGGGGCTCCCGAGGACAAGGAGAAAGAAGTGGAGGATCACCAGAAGGAAAAACGGTTGGATGCATTGCCAGTTATTTTATGGTCACAACATGACACAGATGTGGGGAGAGTGAAATCAGCAAGTCCAGTAGAAATTAGATTAAAACAGGGAGCAATTACACCTAGAAGACCACAATATCCCTTAAAACCAGAAGCATAGGATGGAATAGCAGGAACAATACAGGGATTGCTGGAAGCAGGAGAGCTTCGGGAAACGGTCAGCCCCTGTAATACTCCACTGATGCCAGTCCTAAAAGCAGAAGGATCCAATTGGAGACTTGAGCACGACTTGAGAGCAGTAACTGAGGTGGTGGAAGATTGGCCAACAGGAGTCCCAACCCACATACACTGTTGACTAATATGCCTCCGATGGCAGCTTGGTTTTCGGTTATTGATTTGTGTTCTGCTTTCTTCAGTATTCCACTGGCAGAGCAATGCCAGTACCTGTTTGGGTTTACATACAGGGGTCAGCAGTGCACTTAAACTTGAATGCCGCAGGGGTTTAAGGATTCGTCACATGTGTTTAACCAAGCTTTGAAGTCAGATCTAGAGGGTATGCCGTTGGAGAGGACGCTAATCCAGTACGTTGATGCTTTGTTAGTCTGCTCAGAAAGTCAGGAACAATGCGAGCGAGAGACAATTTTTATTCTAGAAAAGTTGGCATGTGGAGGTCACAAGGTGTCCAGGAAGAAGCGATAATTTTGCAAACAGCGTGTCGAATATTTAGGCAGACTAATTTCTAAAGGAACTAAGCTGATCGCACCAGATCAGATTGAGGCAATGACTGGAGTCCCCAGATCTGGGACAGTAGGACAGGTGATAACGTTTCTCGGAATGGCGGGATTTAGTTCAGACTGGATTGAAGGATATGCCAAAATTACGGCTCCCCTGAGGAAAGCAATGAAGGGGGCTGGATGTTCAAACTTGAGGAATGTTTTGCAGTGGAAGGAGGAAGCTGCAACAGCTTTCAACAGCCTTAAGCAAGCATTGCAGTGTGCTCTGGCATTGGCCTTGCCTAACTATGAAGAGCCTTTCCACCTTTACATGTCCAACAGACAGGAAGGTTATGCTGCCGCAGGAATTACATGGGGTGGTGGTGGGCGGCGGGGGCAGAGGGGTGGGGTGGGGGCTGCGTGTAGGGAGATCTAAGCAACCCATTGCGTATTATAGCACCAGATTGGATGAAATGGCTCAGGGATATCCACCTTGTTATCAGGGGCAGTGCATCTTGCATGTAAGAAAACATCCTCCGTGACAGTGGGTTATCCTATGGTCTTGCACACATACCATAAGGTAGTGGTATTATTAGAAAAAGGACAATTTGTATTGACACCTGCCGGGATAATAGCATATCAGATGTTACTGACAGTTCCAGGCAGAACTAAACAGAGATGCGCTACAAGGAACAGAGCGGACTATGTTCCACTGGAACATGAGGGTGAGCCCCATGAGTGTGTAAGGGAGGTGACTACATTTGCTAAATTAAGGGCTGATTTACAATCGGAGCCGCTGCCTGATGAAGATTAAAAGGTTCCATTTGTTGATGGCTCATCCTATCGAGACTACGATGGGTGTCATGTGGGATTTTCGTTGGTGCAACAAGAGCATTGTCAGTTTAGGACAATCAAATTGGAGGCCTGTCCACACCCCTGTTCAGCACAACTGGCTGAGATTAAGGCATTAACAGCAGCATGTGAGTTGATGGGAGGTGAGAAAATGGATATCTGTACTGATTTGGCTTTTGCCCAGGGGGTATACCATCTGCTTGGGGCAGTTTGGAAGCAAAGGGGCTTCAGAAAGAGCAACGGAGCCCCCATACAGCATTACCAACAGATTGTAGAGTTGGCAACCGCGTTAATGAAGCCAAAAGCGTGAGCTGTTATAAAGTGCCAGGCACACAAAATCGGAAGTGATGTGGTGGTCAAGGGTAATCAGGCAGCAGAAGAATCGGCGAGGATGGCCTCTGGGTGTACTTCAGCTGTCACTGCGCCTCAGATGCGCTTGGACCCAGAGCCTACAATAGCAGACCTCATTGAGATGCAAGGTAAGGCAACCTTAGCAGAGCAAACAATGTGGAGACAAAGGGGAGCCAGGTGAAACCAAGAAGGCCTGTGTAGCACAGATGAAGGTTTGTGGGGAGCACCTACCCCTTTGTTGACTATTCTCATTTCAGAGGCGCATGGGTTGGATCACTGTGCGAGGGGGGAAGTAATGAGGAAGATTAAAAAGGACAGATTCTGGTCACCATACTTGCAGGCTTCAGTGGATTCCATATTGTCACAATGTGAGGTATGTGCTCAAAATAATGTCAGAAAGGGAATAGCAACCCCTATAGGACACAGACCCAGTACCTGAGGGACCATTGAAGCATTTGGTGATTGATGATGTGGACATGACAAAGACGGGAAGAGGGAAAAGATACATGTTGGTGGTGATTGATAGGTTTAGTAGATGGGGAGAGTCGACTCCATCTAAAGACTCAGGAGCAGAAACGGGAGTGAAATTTTCACCAAATGAAGTGCTTCCACGGTTTGGCATACCGTCAGAGATCAGCTCGGAGAATGGGTCTGCCTTTATCCAAAGAGTGGTTAAATTGGTGCTGCTGACCTGGAGGATCAAGCAGAAATTTGGATGTGTGTATCATCCCCAGTCACAAGGCATGGTGGAAAGGATTCATGGAACTTTAAAAGACAAGTGAAATAAAATTTGTGCAAGTACCAACCTTAATTGGGCCGATGCGTTGCCACTGGCACGAATGAGCTACCGTATACAGACTAACCACATGACAAATTTGATGCTGCACGAAATGCTGACCGGTAGAGCCATGGCGGTGCCCAAGTGGAGGGGTCCGTATGAAGGAGCTCGCTTGGAACAATTGGAGCTGGAACTGAAGCAGTATCTGCAGCAACTAACTATGATACATGAGTCTATCCACACACGGGAAAAACAAAAGGAGCTGGTGCCTGACAGAGAGGGGGGACCAATTACAGAGATAATGGGAACTGCAGATGCTGGAGATTCCAAGATAATAAAATGTGAGGCTGGATGAACACAGCAGGCCAAGCAGCATCTCAGGAGCACAAAAGCTGACGTTTCGGGCCTAGACCCTTCATCAGAGAGGGGGATGGGGGGAGGGAACTGGAATAAATAGGGAGAGAGGGGGAGGCGGACCGAAGATGGAGAGTAAAGAAGATAGGTGGAGAAGGTGTGAGTGGGGAGGTAGGGAGGGGATAGGTCAGTCCAGGGAAGACGGACAGGTCAAGGAGGTGGGATGAGGTTAGTGGGTAGCTGGGGGTGCGGCTTGGGGTGGGAGGAAGGGATGGGTGAGAGGAAGAACCGGTTAGGGAGGCAGAGACAGGTTGGACTGGTTTTGGGATGCAGTGGGTGGGGGGGAAGAGCTGGGCTGGTTGTGTGGTGCAGTGGGGGGAGGGGATGAACTGGGCTGGTTTAGGGATGCAGTGGGGGAAGGGGAGATTTTGAAACTGGTGAAGTCCACATTGATACCATATGGCTGCAGGGTTCCCAGGCGGAATATGAGTTGCTGTTCCTGCAACCTTCGGGTGGCATCATTGTGGCAGTGCAGGAGGCCCATGATGGACATGTCATCAAGAGAATGGGAGGGGGAGTGGAAATGGTTTGCAACTGGGAGGTGCAGTTGTTTGTTGCGAACTGAGCGGAGGTGTTCTGCAAAGCGGTCCCCAAGCCTCCGCTTGGTTTCCCCAATGTAGAGAAAGCCGCACCGGTTTGAATCCCACCACAGCAGATGGTGTCATTTGAATTCAAGAAAAGAATTCTGAAATTAAGAACCTTCTGATGATCATGAAACCATTGCCGTTTATCTGAAAAACCCATTTGCTTCACAAATGTCCTTCAGGGAAGGAAATCTGCCATCCTCACCTGGTCTGGTCTACATGTGACTCCAGTCCCACAGCAAGGTGGTTGATCTCACCTGCCCTCTGAAATTGCTGAGCAGGCCATGCAGTCGTATCGATCAGGACAAAGTCGCAACAAACAAATGGAACCAGACAGGCCACCTGGGCTCCGATAAAGACAATTACAGAAACAGCCCTGTCGCCCCTGCACAGTCCTCCTCACTGACATCTGGGGGCTAGTGTCAAAATAGGGAGAGCTGTCTCACAGACTGAACAAGTAAGAGCCTGACCCAGTCATACTCACTGAATCATACCTTACAGACAATGTCCCAGACAGCAGCATCACCATCCCTGGGTACGTCCTGATCAACAGGCAGTACAGACCCAGCAGAGGTGGCAGAACAGTGATATACAGTCGGGAGCGAGTTTCCCTGGGAATCCCCAATATTAACACTGTCCCCATGAAGTCTCATGGGTTAGGAAACCTCCTGCTGATTACCACGTACCGTCCTCCCTCGGCTGATGCATCAATCCTCCTCCATATTGAACAACACTTGGAGGAAGCACTGAGGATGGGAAGGACACAAAATATCCTCTGGGTGGGGGATTTCAATGTCCATCGCCAAGAGTGACTCGGCAGCATCGCTACAGATCGAGCTGGTCGGGTCCGAAAGGGTACAGCTACTAGACTAGGTCTGTGGCAGGTGATTAGAGATACAGAGAGAGGGAAAACATAATTGACCTCATCCTCACCAATCTGCCGGCTGCAGATGTACCTGTCCATGACAGTATGGGTAAGAGTGACCGCTGCACAGACCTTGTGGAGACAAAGTCCCACTTTCACATTGAGAATCGTGTCGTGTGGCACCATCACCGTGTCAAATGGGACACACTTTGAACAGAGCTCGCAGTTCAAGTCGGGCCACCCATGAGGTGCTGTGGGCCATCAACAGCAGCAGAATTGTACTCCAGCACAATCTGTAACCTCATGGCCCTGGATATCACCAACTCACCCATTCCCATTAACCAGGGGATCAACACTGGTTCAATGTATAGTGCAGGAGGGACTGTCAGAAACAACACGAGGCAGGCCTGGAGATAAGGTGGCAACCTGGTGAAGCGACCAAACAGGATTCCTGGCAAAACCGAACAGCAAAAGCAGCAAGTGATAGTCACAGCTCAGTGATACGTCAGCAAATGGATGAGATCTGAAATGTACAGTCCTGCCACATCCAGTCATGAATGGTGGTGAACAATGAAACAACTTCCAGGAAGAGGAGGTTCCATTAATATCTGCATCCTCAATGATGGAAGAACCCTGCGCATCAGTGCAAAAGATAAAGCTGAAGAATTCAGAACAATCTTCATTCAGAAGAGCCAAGTGGATGATTCATCTCAGTCTCCTCCAGTGGTCCCCAGCAAGACAGATACCAGTGTTCAGCCAGTTCGATTCAATCCACATGTTGTCAAGAAACATTTGGAGACACTGGATACTGCTAAGGCTATGGGCCAAGACAACATTCCAGCAATAGTCCTGAAGACATGTGCTGTGGAACGTGCTTTCCCCTGGCCAGGATCTTCCAGTAAAGTTACAACACTGACATCTACACAGCAATGTAGGAAATTGTCCCGTCATGTCCTGTACACCAAAAGCAGGACAAATCCAATCTGACCAATTACTGCTCCATCAGTGCCCTCTCAATCCTCAGTAAAGTGATGGAATGTGTCACCAATGGTGATATCAAGCAGCAGCTGCTTCACAATAACCTGCTCAGTGATGCCCAGTATGGGTTCCACCAGGGCCACTCAGCTCCTGATCTCATTACAGTCGTGGGTCAAACATGGACAAAAATAGCTCAATTCCAGAGATGATTTTGAGACAGACAGGCCTTGATACTGTTGCTGCATTGCATCATTCGTGGCAAAACTGGGTTCATTGAGTATAAGAGGCAAACTCTGCACTGGTTGGCACCTCGGAAGATGGTTGTGGTTTTTTGAGGTCAGTCATCTCAGCCCCAGAGCGTCCCTGCAGGAGTTCCTCAAGATAGTGTCATCGAGCTCACCATCTTCAGCTGCTTCATCACTGACCTACTCTACATCATAAAGTCAGAAGTGGGTATGTTTGCCAATGATTGCAGAATGTGCCACATGATTCAAAACTCTTTGAAACTGAAGCAGTCCATGTTGAAATACAACAAGATCTGAACAAGATCCAGGCCTGAGCTGACATGTGACAAGAGACACAACAAGATCTGAACAAGATCCAGGCCTGAGCTGACATGTGACAAGAGACAATCTTCCCACACTAATGCCAGACAATGACAATGTCCAATAGAGATGATATAACCATTGCCCCTTGACATTTAATTGTGTTAACATCACTGAATCCCTGCCCCCTCCCCATCAACATTCTGGGAGTTACCATGAAATAGAATCTCAACATGGAGTTAACTGCCAATGTAGTTAACTCAGCCTCATTAGGAGCATTTAAACAGTCCTTGGATAAGTGTATGGATGATGATGGCTTAGTGTAGAGGGCTGGGCTTACATTAGTTCACAAGTCAGCGCAACATGGAGGGCCGAAGGGCCTGTTCTGCGCGGTGTTGTTCTATGTTCTATGTTCTATGATTTATGGAAGTGGGACTCATTCGATCCTGCCATTGAAGGCAGGGCCCAGTATGTGGAAAGAATGTGTTACTTTTTCTGGGAAAATAATATTGAGGCAGACAAAAAGAAACGAGGAATTGTCCTGACAACTTGTGGGCCCACAGATAGTTTAGATATTAGGACCCTGTGGTTAGCTGAAGCAAAAAAACTTACAAAAATTATTTTCAAGACAAACTTCAAAACATGGTGAGCCACTTTTCACAGCTGGGTAAATACCCAATCTTTCACTGAGAGGACTTATCTGCAAAATTGATGGTTTTGGTGAGGTTTGGGGCACTGTCCTTCAAAAAGCTGGGCATGAGCCCTGCGTAGCTGCATTTACATTTAGATGAGGATTCCCAGAGGATTGCTACAATTCATACCCATCAGTTTTTGTACCAATACATGAGACGGCCATTTGGGAGATCATCAGCCATTTTCCAGCTGACAATGGAGAATACTTTACAATGTTTACCCCAATTTGTCCGCTGAAAATTGCACCTGGGTGGCAACGTGGCACAGTGGTTAGCACTGATGCCTCACAGTGCCAGGGACCTGAGTTTGATTTCACCCTCGGGTGCCAGTCTGTGTGGAGTTTGCACATTGTCCCCGTGTCTGCGTGGGCTTCTTCCGGGTGTTCCAGTTTATTCCCACAGTCCACAGCTGTGCAGGTTCAGGGGACTGGCCATTGCTAAAGTGTCCATAGTGTTCAGGGATGTGCAGATTAGGTGGGTTGGAGGGTAATGGGTCTGGGTGGGATATTCTGAGGGTCAGTGCGGACTTGTTGGGCTGAAGCGCATATTTCCACACAGTAGGGATTCTATGATTCGACAAAGATAGTGTTAGAATTTTTAAACATTCCAAATTCTGATGAATTATAAGAAAGAATTTTCTGTGAGTCTGGTGAAATTCAAAACCAGGCTGTAATTAGCATCAGAAATGAGATAGAGACATAATGAAACCTACCCTGAGGCTTTGCACACGCTGGCTGAGAGTTACTGTGTAATCATTAAAAATATCCAATCCTGTAAAGAATGTGAGCTTTCTGTATATTTGACAATCTGTCAATCCAGAGAAATAGTGCAGCATCATAGATGAAACAACTTAAATGCTGATCATTGAGGGATGATGGTGACTGCAGATTTTCTTGTTCTGTTGAATTCACCGATCTGCATGTGCGAGGCAGACAGATACTGCAGGAGATCCACTGGTACGTGAGGGCAGGGAAAGAAGTGAAAGTGAGGTTTTCTTGGTCAGAGTGATCAGGTCGGTTTCTGCAGCAGTGAACATGTGCCGCTTTCCTGGTGCCACGCTCAGGAATGTGGTGGATTGGAAAGAAATAAGGATGGCAACAGGAAGTAGGAAAGCTTCAAGTGAAGTCAGAAGAATGACAAACCATAAAATGCAGAATCATGTGAAATACGGAAGGGAGCTTTTGCTGAATGTACACAGCGTTCACAAAAAGGGCGAGGATTGGAAGGGAATCTTTTTTTGTGAGAAGCACTCAATCAGAAGTACAGGCAGTAGAATCTGTTTTGAATGAAGATTAGAAGCAGCAACGGAGAGTGAAGATTGAGAGGAGTCGTTTCTAGGTCACCAAACAGTCCTTGGAATATAGGACAATGTATAAAGCAGCAAATCAGAGGGGCATGGAGCAAGAGCTGGAATAAAGCCAGAGGATCAGCTGTGGATGGTCAGACAGGAACTGAACCTTGGTCTGATTCGCCACAGCCCCTGGCTCTCCTTCGCTGCTATCATTGCCAATTGGGTACAATTACGAGCCTCAGGAATCATTGGGAAGACAGAAATTATCACAAATCGTCTCCTTCCCACCATCTCACTCTCCTCATCTGTTCGGATCTTTCAAAAGGAGTTTCCCCTCTCCTGTACAGTCCATCACGGCCCATGCAGTCGGGGGGTCGAAGACTGATTCAATGCAGAGATCTCCTGGGGCACTCTGCAATGACATTGAGAATCCTACAGCCCCCACACTCTGGCAACACCTAGGACAAGGGCAGCAGATCCATGGGAACATCGGCATAGACAGACTCCCCTCCAAGCCCCTCCCCATCATGACCGTGGGAATATAGGGTCATTTGTTCACTGTCACTCCCTCCCTTACAGCATTTTGTGTCTACTTCCAGCACACAGGACTGCAGTGTTTCAAGAAAGCAGCTCACCACCACCTTCTGAAGGGCAACTCGGGACGGCCAATGAATGCTGGTCCCGTCAGCAACACTCACATCCTGTGAAAGAATAAAAATAAAACCCATTGAGGCTTTAAGTACGACATCATTACCATGACCATGAGAACTCTCTCCCAATCACAACCTGTGTTAATGTAAGAGGTTATTTCCTGGTATTTTACTTTAAGTGTAATTGTAAGGCACAAGTGCGAGTTGGTTACTGAGGATCTCCTGAGTAAACAGCTTCAAACACCATCAGGTTTTTTTTTGGAAAAGAATGTCGCCAGGTCAGGGTTTCTGAGAAACATCAGAAGCTATCGTGGTCTCAGAAGAGGTGGCACCTTCAGTGAATTTCTCCTGGCAGCTGTTCTGTCTGAAATTTCACTTGATATTTTCTTTTTTTGGTCCCTTCTGGATTGGAGAACTGCTGATGAGTATCTGTGTCTGAATTTTCCTTATTGCCAAAGTGTGTGTTCATTGGATGTCAGGAAATTGGAACAGTTAGTTAGTCATTTGTACTTCATCTATCATTTGGTTATGTTTTCCTGTGAAATTAAGTTATTCTAATTTCCTTTTTTCTATTGTTAGCATTTTAACGATCGTGTTTAAATAAACTGTGTTCTGCTTAACGTTGAGTAGCGCTGCATCTCAACACAGCACTTCACATCCACCTTTAAATCACATCCAATATCACAATGAACCAAAACTGTATTCCTGTCTGTTCGATGTCAAACTGAATGAATAATTCACTGGAACTTATTGTCCTTATGCATTGATAATCAAGCTCAATTCATCAATTAACTTGTCTTTGAAAGATTTTCTGTTAATTTATAAACACAATCTCACAACTAAATTTTATGTTATTTCCAAATGTGAATGAAATAAAATGTCACAATGAGGTCTTTGTCTCCCTAACTCTCTAATGCTGGGGAATGATAATCAGTGAAAGTTTCTCCCCTGATCTCTGCTGAAGGTTATTATTGTTTTCAGTACTTTCCAATCTGATGTGTATCTTTCTGGAAAAGAGGTTTCTGTCCATATTCAGCTGCATGGATCATGTACAGCTCCCGTGCCTGAGGAGGAATGAATGGAGCTGACCACTGTGCACACAGCAGTGATCATCCCTACTCTGACTGAATAATGAAGGAAACATTATTGATGAGGAATCTGACGCTCGTCGGTACAAGAGCTTGATCCTGGGGAACTCATGCAGATGATTCCTCTGATGGCAGGACTGATGTGTGAAGAGGGACTGGATCTGTTCAGTGAGTTTTCACTGAGTTTAGAAGAACAAGGCAGGGGTGTCTCATAGAAACCTATATCGACACAGAAACCTTCATACATCACCCCCAGACCAGGGACATGTTCTCCTTTACTCTGGTACAACAACTGTTGGATTGACAGGGGTTAACTGAACCTGTTTGTTCAGTGACTGTAATTAACAGCAGTCCCCATGGAACCTCATTGTCTCACTGGAGAGTTTCCACCTTCTATTAATGAGGCAAGACTTTCAAAATGTTATCCCATAGTGTCAGCGGCAGCGTCATCCTGAGATTAACAGCAGCTGGAGAGAGAGGGAGAGGACAGATCGGAATCTGGGAATGATAGACTGGAAGGCTACAGCAATGGGCAGAAGTTTCCATGATATGATTGGGTATCTTACTGCAAATTATGATCGGATCCCATTTCGTGCTCGGATTGAGATAGTAATTCTGACTATTAAGCACATTTTCTATCCCATCCTGGCTATTATTGGTGTCCCTGGTAAGTCTCAGTACTGTGTTATTAATTGTATAAACCACCTTTCTGTCACTTACTGTTCTTGCCATTGAAGCCTTGGGAAGACCAGCTCCATTGTCTTTTGTCACCGTCACAAATTCTGTTTCCTGTTGACTCACTCAATCCCCTCTTTTACCAACATCTCACATTGTACCAGACTGTTCATAAACTCACTGTTGTATTTCACCCTGAACTGAATTCTAACCCCACATTCTCTCCCTTCCCAGTTCTGCCCAATACCCTCGTGATGATGCATACACCTCCACTTCTAGCTCCATCTTTAATCAATCTTGCGTTATTTCCTGTTAAATATTCATTTTGTTTGTGACTCAGCGATCACTTTGGATTAATTTACTGTTGATGTCCCATTGGAAACCTTTCCAGTTAACATGTAATGGGAAGATGTATTTGCTGTAGTTTTGCTATTGCAATTGTTTCTGAAACCTCAGGGCACTGTTCCCCATCACCAACATTAATTAGCAAAATAGAATAATTTAGTCCAGAAAACATTTTGATATTGGATGTTCCATGAATTATGGTATGTTGATCTGATATTTTAGGTGCAACCCACTTTGAGTTTGTATGCTCTTCTTCCCGTTCTGAATTGAACTGATAATTGAATTACCAAAACACAATGTTCTCTATGATTTATGATCCTCGCCTACATCTGAACAGTTTTCTTTCTCCTTTCCCGGGTTTGTTGTCTTCTTGCTGGATTCTGCTTCCACAGGGCACTCTGGTCCTCACAGGAGACTTCATTGAAAAGTGTGGCCCCATTCATTCTCTTGTTCAGTGCTTCGGGGGCAGCACTCAGCATATCAACAAATGAGGTACCAACCCTGAGAAGCTACACACAGGACTACACTCATGTTAAACTGTGAAATCAACAGGCAAAGAATAAACTGTTCACATCATCAGCAGATCAGATCGATGCTCTGCTGTTCTGCAACATCCAGGTGTAAGTGGAACTGGACAGTGCAAAAACTAACCAGTGGGTATGTTTCCAAATATCAGCGTTCCCCTGAGCTGCTGCCTCCTGTCCAGATCCACCCCACAATGGGACCTTGATTTCCAGGCAGTTCCCCACCTTGTCGATGTTCCTGATCAGGAAGGTGAGCTTATCATTTCGGAACATTTGGTAGTGGAGTTAAGGGCAGCAGATGCAGGGGAACGTCACCAGCTGCAGGCTTCCCCTCAAACCACTCACCATCCTGACTTGGAAATACATCACCGTTCCTTCATTGTCACTGCGTCTAAATCCTGGAATTCCCTCCCTAAGGGCATTGTGGTTCTGTGTCCAGCACATGGACTGCAGTGGTTCAAGAAGGCAGCTCCCCACCACCTTCTCTGGGGAAGTGAGGAATGGGACAATCAATGCTGGCAAAGCCAACGATCCCCACATCCGACATATGGAAAGAAAAGTCAGGATGATGTTTTGCTTTGGGGGCAGTGTGACTAATTGTTGAGAGGATTTCAGGGACACAGCACAATAATTGTACATTTCACAGTCACAGATGTGGAGAGAGCATTAACAATGAAGTTTAAAGCTCCCTCTGGTGGGTTGAAGAACACCTACAAGTTTTGTACAGATTACGGCATGGTGTAGATTGCCACACTTCAAAGTCCATGTGTCTCACACCACTTTGATTTCCCAGAGTCTTTGAAGAGACTTTGTTCTTTTCCTCTCGGCCAGCTTGAGTAAAGACGAGATTTGGAGCTGAGGGCACAGCCTTTAGAGTAAAGGATTACCTTTTAGAACGGGGATAAGGAGAAATGTTTTCAGCCAGAGAGCGGTGAATCTCTGGGATTCCCTGCCACAGAACCAATGGAGGCCAGGTCATTGTGTATATTTCAGCAGGAGTTGGATCGGTTCTTAATTGCCTCAGGGATCAAGGGTTGCTGGGAAAAAGTGGGAGAATCGGGTTGAGAAACTTAGCAACCATGATCGAATGGCATAGCAGGCACAACGGGCTGAATGGCCTCGCTTTCACTCCCATTTCTTCTGGTCTTCTGGTGTTATCCTTTACAGGTCCTGAGCCTAGGATTATAACATTATATGGTTCTACTCTCTGCATTCATATGTTAGACAGCCAGTTTAAATTCCTTGTGCAGGAAGCAGGATGTGGGAGATGGTTCAAATCCATCGGTGTGTCTGTATATTCATTCCCCAATTCCACAATCCCTAGGGCAGAGGACAGAGAGTTAATGTTTTCTGCAAAGGCTCAGACCTTTTGCTGGAGTGTATAATGTGTCCCACACAATTACGGTCCCTCCGCAGGCGTTCGGGTGAGATGTTCAGTCAATTATGGGACAACACAGGAGAACTTTTTTAACATATCGCAAAACACCACCCATTCTTTTGATATAGAGGAAGGAGCAAAGAACAATACAGCACAACCCTGCGCTGACTTATTTTCCCATTTCATACTAAAGCTGCCTTCACTGACAGGATCCATATCCCTCTATTCCCTTCCTTTTCATGTATTTGTCCAGGTGCTTCCTGAATGCTGCTGTTGTGTTTGCTTCCACCACCTCCTCTGGCAGCACGTTCTGGGCACTACCAACCTTTGTGTGAAAAACGTGCCTTACACGTCTTATTAAACTTTTCTCCCCGCTGTCCGCGAAATTTGAATTCATGTTCCATAATAATTGACCCCTTCACCCTGCAAGAGACCCTCACACTTCCCACTCTTTCTGTGCCATTCCCAATCTCATAATCTAATATCAGGTCGGCCCTCAGCCCCTTCCTTTCCAGTGAAAACCCAGTCTATCCAGCCTTGCTTCATCGCTAAAATCCCTCACACCATGCAACGTCCTGGGAAACCTTTTCTCTACCCTCTCTAAAACATCCACATTCTTCTGGTAGTGTGCTGATCCAAACTGTCTGCAATATTTCAACTGTGGCCTCAGTAAAGTGCCACAAAGCTGCAGCACAACTTATCCATACATTTACTCAATGCACTTTCCAATGAAGGCAACAATGCCACAGGACTTTTTGAGTCAATTATCTCCCTGTGCTGCCACCTTCAGTGACCTGTGGACCTGCAAACCCAGATCCCTCTGCATTTTCATTTTCCAAAAGGGCATACTAATACTGCAGTGTGTTCTCCCATTCACTGTTTCATTTCCACCTGTACATGATCTAAAATGCATCACCTCACGTTTGTTTGGAAATTTCAATAGATACACCAATCTTTCCCAGTCCGAGTCGCATCCGTTGGTCTAAAAGCAGTGAATGGTTTCAGATTGTGCAAGATCGACTCCAGCAGCAATGTGTAAGACAATAAAACTCATTCCCTATGTTTGTATGAGGTTCCTTGTCTTCATCCCATGTCCAACCTTCTCTCTCATCCCTTCCTCGTTGACCTGACACAATCTGTTCATCTTCTCTCCCAGCTATGTATCCCACTGACCAATCCCCATCACTCACTTCCTGCATTTAACTATCACCTTCCCATCCAGCTTCACCAGTCCCACCCATCCTCTCCCTATTTATTTCCCAGCTCCCTTCCCCACTCCCCATTTTTGAAGAAGTGTCCCAAACCGAAACATCAACTCTCCTGTTCCTCTGATGCTGCCTGGTCTGCTGTGTTCCTCCAGCTCCACACTGTGATGTCTCTGACTCCAGCATCTGCAGTTCTAATGACCTCTCTGGTCATTTTATCTCCTGTTTCAAAACACACACTCTCACTTCTGTTCTGCTGATCAGAGGGGCACTTCCTGTTGAATGGGGTACTTGTGGACATCTATACAAACCAGGATTGATCATGCTCCTCACTGTCTCCGCTGCATATTGCTGTGTATTATGTTCTCTCACATAAGAGCCCCGAATTAACCATCAGTGTATGATCATGTCTAACACATTCCTCATTAACCTCATACACAACTGTTAAACTCCTGAGCTGGCAGCTGACCAGCCCGTGGCTTCTGTGCTGTGAGAGATTAAACAAGTGGGTATTAGCTAAACAGAGGGCTACCTCATCGTTATCAATTTGTCTCAAGTTTTTCTTTCTCTTCTCAAGTACCATTGTTCCAAAAGAACTGCAGCCATCATTTCTGATTGTGCCATCGGAGATATTTTACTGCACGCTGTTTGATTTATGAATGGACCAGGAATGGCACCTTCGTGCTATGGACTGGCTCTGCTTTATCCATGTCAGGCCTAAGGCCGTACTCAGCCGTCTGTCCTGAATGCTTGTTCCATTTCCAAGTTTTCCTCAAGTTGTGAACTTAATGTCTGAAGCTTTTGGCCCAATTCAACTGCATTTACAATGGAGTTGTCTGTGTTGGTATAGGAACAACATCATTGAGCAGACTGCATCACAATCCGGCCCTTCCTCCCTGGATTCTGGGCCTGCTCCATGATGCCAAGGTGCCTGTGTCATCACTTGTTTCATTAAAACCTTTCCAGTGCTTGTGTCAGGAATGAACACCAGTCGGGTCAACCAGTATTTTATAACTGCAGGTCCCCCCGCATAGGGCACATGATCCTGTCAACATTTATTGCCTTTACAAACACCGGTCCGTTTTCTGGGCTTCTCTATCAACTCTTGTACTCTGTGAGGGGTTTTGTGTATTGTGTATTGTTGTTGATCTGTGGCGCTCCCATCGATGGAATGATTCAACTACTCCTGGAGTGTAATCTTGGAGAAAAGATATATCATTTAGTGACTTGCTCCAATTATGAACTTTCATCCAATGACCTTCCAATCTCCTGTCTATCCAGGCACGTGTTATATGTAATGATAATTTCATCATGCTCTAACCATTGTAGTGTGAATCCTGGCTCCTCCAACATGACCTTCACAATGACCTTATCACCAACACTGGATAGCTCAGCCTGTCCCAATCCTGCCTCAAACTGCCTGTCCTATCTGATCAGTAGATCAGGAACTTCTAGTCTCAGTCCTTGCAGAGACATTCACAGCTTTCTCACAATTGGTTCACTTGTCTCCCCTATTTCCTCGTTACCAGTCACAATATCCCCTGGCAATTTCATTATATGAAGTGATGCTGAGTGCAGTGTGATGCTACCACCCTTTCCTCTCTTCACTAAATGCAATCAGCACTTTGCCTGTGGTACTTGATACCTGGGAAGTTCTTTGCTGCCTCAGCTGCACATTGGTCACCCCATTGAATGGGACAGTGCTCCTTTCTGATGTGGTTTTAGCTTGATCACAGCTATCTCTGGAGATCGTCACGATCTCTCTGGGATAGTATGGTCCACCTACAGATTCGATGCTATAATAACATTATCGAAAAGACCTTGTTACTCATTCTTAATTGTTATTACTGAGACATAAATCCTCCACCAACCATTAAAATGAACTGTGAAAGATAGCAAATTGCTTCAAGCTATTAAAACAAAGTGCATCGAATGATTCTATCTTCTCATGATTTTTAGAACGGTCCTTACAATATTCTTAATGACAGGAGGCACACCATTCTATTTGATCCTGGACACTAAGTTTGGAAAATTTACACCCTTTGTCTCTGCTGTCATTTCCTCTGGGTTCTCTCCAGAATTACTGGCTGTTCTCCAGGAGAGAGAGATGAAAAAATGTCTTAGTTTTGTTCCTCAGCCAATCGTACCTGACTCTGACATGATCCATTTATTTCTCCTGCCTGCCAGTCCTTCCCAAGCACACAGCTCCATCTCACCTGTTTTGTTGGAGACTCGTGAGGGCTCCAACCTCTGTGTGTGTGTTTCTGACTTTCTCACCAAACACCCTCCTGCTCTGCCAGCGAGTTTCCAGCTCTTCGCCCAGTATTTCTGTCCCGATCAGATCCGACCCACCACCTACAAGTCACATGTATTGCATTTCCAACAACACACAAATGTCTCCACATCAAAATGCACAAAGCAGGCCGCTTGTGAAAAGGCCCTCATCATCCACCTAAAATATCCACTCCCTCTACACCCAGCCCTCCAGTTGCTGGTAGGACTGCCCATGACTGAGCAGCATAAAATGGTCAATGGCTGCCTCTGACAAGCTTTGCAGGACATGGCTGACAGAAGCAGGAGAGAGTGTGGGAAAGCCCTGCCTAATGTAGTCTCAGCAAGGAACGCGATCGGCCATCTGTCTAAAATACAGAAGAATGTCCAACTGCAATGGCCAATATAGGTCAGAACATTTCACAGCAAGCAGATTTTTTTTGAGATTTTTAATCAATCCATGAGAATATGATGAGTGGCATTTAGTTACGATTCTTCCAGATAATAATAGATATTGTTTCTGAAGTAGTTATGGATTCACATATTTACAAACAAAAAATCACCAAGCGCGTTTGAAGGCGAGATTCAAAAACTAACTTGAGGCAATAGAAGAGATATCTCTTATCTTTTAACAAGCACAGTGACGAGCAGGATTGCCATGCATATTGAAATACAATGTTCTCCTTGTAATGGGAACATTGACAATCCCTGTCTCTGGTATGTCCTGGTATGAGATAACAGATTTAGCAGACCACAGATGCCATAACTCGAATATATGGGCAACTTGGTATCTGAGAGATGCAGAATATCTATTCAAAGTTAAACTTCTAATGCACCAAAATGACTGAATCAGAAAACAGCAGCAAGAAAATTGCGAATGTAGAGCGATGTAACTAGGACCCAATCACGTTTGGACAACCCAGCATTCTTGTCCAGTAATACACAGTGGGAGGGAACATATGCTGCAGTGATAATGAAGAGCAGGATAAAGGATAAAATGAGAATCTGCTTGTAAGAGGGTAGAGCGCATTTGAAACAGCCTTTGCATTGAATATCTCGAGGACTTGCCCTTGCAAATTACCAGCACATGCTCGAATAATCTACCATGTGCCTGAACGCTGCTGTCTCCGAAAACTTATTCTCAGATGGGTTGCCCCTACAGAGGCATCAGTGTGTACCACCTACAGGATGGTCTGCAGCAACTCAACAAGTTTCCTTGGACAGCACCTTCCAAGGTAGAAATCTTGACCTCTCCAAAGACATGTACAGCAAACTCAGTGTACACGACTGAGCAAGTTCTCCTTCATTTCCAGATTCAGAAACATATCAACTTCCTTCACTGAAGCTGGGACTAACTGCAATGATTTCTCCCAAATAGCCCAGTGGGTGCAGCAACGCCCGTCAGACTGAAATAGTCTACAACCAACGTGATTCATGAAATTAGAGTGAGGAAATGCTGGATTCATCAAAAACATTCATATTCCATGAAAGAATTAAAAAACAAATGAGAACAGATGAGAATAAAAGAAAGGAAACTTCTGTCCCCATGTACCAAGGACACTGGGTAATGATCCATCACAGGAAGCAAGTCTGTTGCTCTGAACACTAACCCAGGGTCACTGGGTAATGATCAGGAGCAGGAACTGGGTCTGATTCCCTCTCACAGTAATACAAGGTCATTGGGTAATCACCTCCAACAGGCATTTAGGCAGATTTCTCCACAATGACTGAATTCAGGCTTCATTTCAAAAAATTAATATTCACTATTGTGCTTTTTACTACTTCCTGTTATGTATCTGAACTGAGAGAAAATGTTCAAACAGTTTTACCAATTTTTGTTCTTATTTTAAACAATCAAATTGGCTTTATTGTTTCATGGTCTTTGCTTAGCTTATGAGATACCTCTCTCCGATGGATAAAGACGTCACTAAATACTTGAACATTTAGAGAACTTCTAAAATGTCAGATATCCAATGAGCACATTTTGCTCGCAATGTGATGTGCAATAATTTTATTTATTTCCTTTTCTCACAGTAAACTTACTGACAATTGTGATACGGTCTCAGAGAAAGTGTGGACTCTCCAAATGTGTCACTCGCTCTCTGATGGCCATGGCTGTGACGGATCTATTGGTTATAATCTTCAAACTGATTTTAAGGCATATTCCACTTCTTTTTTGGTAAGGGTTTCTTTTCTGTAATCTGTCCCTGTTTGTAATATCCATGCTGTCCCGCTTTTTCCAGTCACTGACTGTACAGTCTGGTTGACTGTCACTTTCACCTTGGATCGATTTGTGGCCATTTGTTCCCAGAAGCTGAAAACTAAATATTGCACAGAGAGAACGGCAGCTCTGGTTCTGGGAACAGTCACAGTGTTGAGCTTTTCAAAGAATGTTTTCTGGTATTTCATGCTGACAGGCGGGTATGCGCTGGTGAATGAACCCTGGTTTTGTCATGTCACACTGGAGGCACAAGATTCAGAAGTTTGGGGAGCAATTGTGTTCCTTCGCTACATTCTCACCCCGGGACTCCCATTTATTCTGATCCTGCTGCTGAATGCTTTGACCATCAGACACATTTTAATGACCAGCAAAGCCCGCAGGAGACTCCGAGCTCACAGAAGTGGGGAGAGTCCCAGAGACACAGAGATGGAAAGTCGAAGGAAATCCATTATGTTAATTTTTGTTATATCCGGAAATTTCATGCTGCTATGGGCAGTGTTCATGCTGAGCTCAATATGGACACACATGATGCACACGCAACTCCGTACGTACACATCGCTGTCAGCGATGTTGGATTCTTGCTCCAGCTCCTGAGTTGCTGCACAAACACTGCTGTTTATGCTGTGACCCAGACTAAGTTCAGGGAGGAGATGAAGACTGTGGTGATGTATACATTTGCGCGAATCATGAACTTCGTCAAATGGTTGAAAGAATGTAAGTGTACTGAGAAAAAAGAAATCCTCTTTCACATTTCCAACAACAAATTCTTTGTAGTGTGAATGATACAGACACAGTGGGGTCAGTCCCTCTCTCTCCCTGATATCTGTGATACAGACACAGTTTGTTCAGTTCTACAGAATCTGCTCCAGATGAGATAAATTGGAATGATGGTGCTGTGGGTGAAATGCTGTCTCAGCAGAGTCAGCATCTCCTTCAGCTGATGTTTCTCAAAGACACTTGTCAAGTATTCTTCAGTTACAATGGGATCTCCACATTGTCTCCAGTGCTGTGAGAACAGAAAGCCTCCTTCCACAATGTTTCTTGTTTGGAAGGGGACCAACACTTTCATTGATCCTTTCACCAAATCTGGTTTCACTGAAACAACGGATGGAGAAAGTGGAAAGCTGTTTGTTGCTAAAATTGTTTCCTCAGGGAATGGTCACAGGAACCCTTCATTAGCTCCTCTTCTGCTGGGACTCCGTGTTAATGCAATGTTTGAGGAAATATTGAAAATGTATCACACAGCCTTGTGTAAATATCTGAACCAGCGAGTCACTGTGCTATAGAATGCAGTTATTCGGTCCTTCGACTCAATGCTGACTCAATTCAGACCAACCTATTTTGTCCTACTCCCTGACTCTCTCCTCAGAACCTTCCCAATTTATTCCCTTTGAGGACCCGTCCGATTGGTTTCTGATTGATTAATTGTTTCTGCTTCCATTCCCCCAGTGGTCAGTGAGTGTTACTGCAGTATCGACTGCTGATAGAAAATGACCTTCCTCACATTCCCCTGTACCTCGACTCCAAAACTAAACCTGTAACCCTTTGTTGTTGTATCACCAAATAATAGAAAGTCTTTTCTTTATCATTCTTCTGCAAGACTCCAACATTTGCATGCACCTCGATTGAACCTCTCCTTGATTTTCCTTTTCCCAAGGAGAACATCCTCAAACCTCACCGTGTAGCTGTAACTACTCATCTGGGACAGTCCCAGTGAGGCTGACTTTGAGTTGCCTGTTGTACTGCTTCGGCCGATGTGATGAAGGAAGATTTGCAGTGCTGTGAGGAAGGGAGTTCCAGGTTTTTAATCAAACAACACTGTGTCACCACTCACTGCAGGAGCCTCATAGAAATCCAGCCCTGCTCTTCTTGGGTTCCTCACAAGGTCATTGAAGATTTTGAAATGAGTCCTCAATGTTCCCCAAGTGAGCTGATTTTTAGATTGAGGTTGAACAAAAACATGGTTCAGGGTTCAATGCTGCCAATGAATGACTATTTATGACGAAAACCCCGATCTGCTGAGAAACTCTCCTTCAAGAGGCAGACAGATGTACAGACAGGGGGAAATAGTTTTAACAGACGGGATAACCTGGAAAGACCAGTTCAGGAATCTTTGTTCCCAGGGTCTGTTGAGTTGCTTCTTGCTAATCTTGACAGTTTGTCCCTGGCTTGACTTTTCCTGGATGCTTCCACTGGATTGTAAGAGTGACAGGGTGGCTGGGTTGCTTGTGAAATGTCTCTGATTTATTGATTAAATATCAGGGCTTACCACAACTGCTGAATGAAAAAGGAATGAGATTTCTTCAGGTGAGAGTGAGTGTTGTCTGCACAGAATAGAGAGACAGTACCTGAGCTGGTGGTGATCAAAATCGTTCTGTGCAACTTGTTCACAGCCGCATGCTGCAGTCCCTCCATCCTGCTGATGCTCTTCTGGGTCTCGAACAGACAGAGTCTCAGTGAGTTGGTCTCACCAAGGGATTTTGTAGATGGGACACGCTGCTGCCCCTATGATGGGCGAGTAATTTTAAAGATGGTGGATTTGTTGCCCAACCAAGACTGCATTATCCTGAATGGTGTCAAGTTCCTTGACTGTTGTTAGTGGACAGGCTTTGGAGAGGCAGGAGGAGAGTTACTTGCCACAGAATTCCCTGCCTCTGACCTGCCATTGTAGCATGAGTATTTATAAAGCTATTCCACGTCCGGTTCTAACCCATTCCTGTCCTTATGGTGGAGGGAGGGTCAGTGCGCAAACATCTGAAGATGGTTAGACCAGGATACACTCCTGAAGAATTCCTGTTGAGATGTCGTGGAACTGGGATGACTGGCTGGGAGGGAAAGTCTGTCAACACTCTGAGAAAGACTCATCCTAGTTCAAGTTATCTTGTGTAGCTTCAAATGGAGCTGCTGTATGAGCAGTGTGATCATTTCCAAATGTTTCACTTTGTTCCTTTTATCTCTATTTTTCCATCTGAGTGGGCACCAGGAAAGTCAGGAATGTGGTGAAGGAGAGGAATGGAGGAGAGATCGAGAATGAAAGAGGGTAATTGGAAAGAAGGGGCTGACAGGGATGATGGAGCAGGTTTGGTGTGAATTGGTTGGGTGGGGGTGAAGGAGGGAGGAGGACAGCCAGAGAGGAAGATGCAGGTGTAAGGCTGAGCAAGAAGATGGGGATGGATTTGAAGGAGTGTGTTTGGGGGTGTGGGAGGAATGATGGCGCATCCATGACCCCTTCCCCCAAACCTGCTCAACAACTGTCACACCATTAACATTTTCACCTTGGTGTCACACTGAGTCTGTCACTTTAAAATTGAGCCATTTCATGGAAATAGCTCAGGCGCTCAGCTGTGATCACAGACTGACGTTGGTCCTTGTCCCACTCAGTCCTTCCTCAAAACCCATTCCATCAACATCTTTTCCCAGTTCTGGGGGAACCTCACAGAGCTGGCTAATTTACTGTCTTTTAGGATGTTTCTGACAGGCTTTTTCTGCAGGGGAGATAGATCTGGGCGCTGAGTGAGCGTGAGAGATTGATCCAGTTGTGTCTGACCTGAAGAGAATGGCTCAGTGGGGAGAGTGGTTCGGTGGGAGGGTGACTTGGGGAGAGTGATTCAGGGCAGGGTGACATAAGAAAACTGACCAAGGGAGAGAGACCCGAGATGGGGGTGGGGGTGGGACGAGGAGAGTGACCCATGTGGAGTGGGCCTGAACAGAGGCAGTAGGTACCCCGGAAGAGTGGGGAGGCTGCCTCTGGGACAGTGTGCCCTCACACCCACTCTCGTGCTTCTCACTCTCCTTCATGTTTCAAACTCTCCTTCTGCTTCTCAACCTCCTTCCGGCCCCCTCACCTTCCCTCCTGCACTCTCCCTCACCCAGCTGCCCTCTCACCCTCCCTTCTGCCCTCACGCCCGGCATGCAACATGCCACAGCGAGGCTCCTGCGTGGAGTCACCTTGTCACAGGGAGACTGGGGTAGGGAAGTGGGGACAGATCATTCAAAGTGACCTGTGGAGGGAGCCCTGAGAGACTGACCAGTGGGAGAGTGACCGGGGGAGAGCATCCAGGAGGAGAGTGACTGGTAAAGACAGGGGCTTTGTGTGCTGGAAACCATGTTTCACAAACTTGATTGAGCTTTTTGAGGAAGTACCAAAGAGGATTGATGAAGGCAGAGTGGCGGACATGATCAATATGGACTTCAATGAGACATTTGACAAGATTCCTCATGGTAGACCTGTGAGCAGTGTTAGATCACATGGAATACAGGGAAAACTAGCCATTTGGATGTAGAACTGGCTCGAATGTGGAAGACAGATGGTAATGGTGGAGGTTTGATTTTCAGATGGGAAGCCTGTGACCAGTGTTGTGCCTCAGGGCTCAGTGCTGGGTCCGCTGCTTTTCATCAATTATATAAATAATTTGGATGCGAATAAAGGAGAATTTAGATAAATGTGAGTTACTGCATATTTTAAGGACAAACCAGGGGAGGACTTACGTTCTCAAGGTACGGTCCTGGGGCAAGTTACCGGACAGATAGACTTTGGAGTGCGGGTTCATAGTTCCTTCAAAGTGGAGTCACAGGTCGGTAGGACAGTGAAGAAGGCGTTTGGTATGTTTGCCTTTATTGGTCAGTGCATTGAGCATTGAGTATATGAGTTGGGAGGTCATGTTGTGGCTGTACAGGACATTGGTTCAGCCACTATTAGAATACTGTGTGCAATTCTGCTCTCCCTGCTGCAGGACGGATGTTGTGAAACTTGGAAGAGTTCAGGAAAGATGTACAAGGATGTTGTCAGGGTTGGACAGTTTGAACAATCGGGAAAGGCTGATTGCGCTGGTTTTATTTTCCCTGGAGGGGGAGGGGGTGACCTCATAGAGATTTATAGAATCATGAGAATCATGGATAGATTGAATAGTTTAGGTCTCTTGCACAGGGTAAGGATTCCAAAACTGCAGAGAATCGGTTCAAGATCAGAGGGAAAATATTACAAGGGCCCAAAAGGGCAACGTTTTCACACAGAGCATGGTGAATGTATGGAATGAACAGCCAGAGTAAGTGGCGAAGGCTGGTACAACACGAAAAAGCATCTGGATGGGTAGATGAGCAGGAAGTGTTCAGAGGGATCAGGGTCAAATGCTGGCAAATATAACCAGATTAATTTGGGATATCTGGTCAGCATGAATGAGTTGGACCGAAGGGTCTGTTTCCATTCTGTACAACTCTGTGACTGTACGGCTCGAATCAAATGTATGTGTGTTGTTTCCTGTTGTGAGCAAGAGATTGAATAATTCCCCATTTAGCTCTTCCATTCCTTTTTCTTGGAACATGTTATATTTCCCATCGAGGATGATTCTAGGATAGTCCAACCAAATCAGATGGTGAACAGCAAAACCTGAGAGTCCACTTCCTTTGATTGTGCCTGTTAGCCAGCAAACAGCTCCTCTGACAGTGCAGCACTGCCTCAATAACACACTGACATTTCAGCTTGTTCTGTGTAACTCCTGGAGGCAGACCTGGACCCACAAGCTTCAACACCGAGACAGACAGAGAATACAGAGACAATCAGAGGCATCTGGAGATCAAGTCACAAATCTGACAGTGGGTCAATGCTGATGCAGGCTGGTAGCTCAGTCTGAAACACCATCAAACTGTTCTCCAAGTTCAGAGACAGGTGTGTGATGGAGTGCAGTTGTTTGAAGGGGAGAGGGTCAGAGGAGTCTTTGATGGACTGAGCTCTTTTCATTGTGAGAAAGATCCAGGGTGAGTGTGGAGTTGATGACAAGGCAGAAACAAATCATGAGAGGTCACAATAGAGACCAGAATCTGTGCAGAAACATCCTTTGACCCAGAAGAACCACCTTTAACCAAGATCCAAACTGTACTCGAAGCTGAGAAAACTTTTTCATTCCCACATCTCATTGGATCCCCTCTTGGGGAGAGGCCACTTGGTGCCAAAGGCCAATTGTGAAGTTTGCTCATTTTATACTCCCACTGCTGACCAGATTATTCAGCAATCACATTTCTGATCCGAATATTGTGCGCACGGGGGATAAAGAATGGAAGGAATGAATAAAAGATGTTACTGTTAATGAAGAATCAGAGAAACAGAAGAGATCACCCTCTAAAGGTATGGAATTACCGAATTCCAGGACCCCGGAAAGAACTGTCCAGATCAAATATTCCCAGGACAGGGAATGGACGGGGATAGATATGGAGTAATACAACCCCTACACTGTCCCTATGAAACTGTCCCAGGACAGGGACAGCACAGGGTTAGATACAGAGTAAACTTCCCCTGGCACTGTCCATATGAAACATTCCCAGGACAGGGGCAGCACAGGGCTCAATCCCGCCTGTGAGAATAATTTGGGCGGATTGTAATTGTGGATCCGGAATGTTCTTGATGGTGCGGTGCACTCTGGGCTGGGATGGTCTCCAGGATCTGATTGGGTAAGATCAGTTGTTTGTCACTCGTGCTCCAGTCCATTCAGTAAGCTCACTGCCAGCAAGTACTTCCCATTCTGAACTCCCTCCCAAAGGATACTTTCTGGGACACAGATGGAGAAGGAGCAGGGAATGGGAATGAAACAAGATGGAGAGGGTGCTGGTGAATGCAGAGAATGTAAGACAATGAGGGATTGAAGAAAGTATCGAGCACCAGGGTTAGCGGGAATTAAAGGGAGTGATAGTGCACAAGTGTGTGTGAGTGGGCAGGAGGGAGGGTGAGTGGGAAGGAGGGAGTGTGAGAGTGCAGAAGGAAGGTGAGAGCGCAGGATGGAGGGTGAGAAAGGGCTGGCAGGAGAGTGAGCGGTAATGAGTGAGAGTGATAGTGCATGAGAGTATGTGAATGGGTGTGATGGAGGGTGATAGTAGAGGAGGGAGTGTGAGAGGGCAGGGGGTAGGCTGAGAGTCCACAGCCTTCCATAGGCAGCCACCTCTACCTTCCAGGGATGACCTTCTCACTCTGCTCAGGCTCACTGCTCCAGTTCACTGTGCCCCAGGTCATTCTTATGGAAATTGATATGACAGTGTGATATTAAATTAATGGAGCAATGCATAGAATCATGTTACTGATGAGCAACGGTTGAGTACAGGCTGAAAATAACTGCAGCATATTGTGTTCGGTTCGACAAATCACATGATACATGAGCATTATGTTAAAGACAACAGGGGCATGATGTGATAGGTTCAGTGTAGAGTAGAAGACCATTGTGGTTGAAGATAATTCATTTAGAAAGACAATACAAGCTAATGTGATCAGTTATGCTAATGACACGAATTAAGCGCAGCAACTAGAAATGTACAAAAGTAGCGAGCCCCAGAGCGTCGGGGGCAGTCGGGAAACCATTTTTCACATTCTCACAGCTTTATTTGCAAATAAAAGTTGAACACCTTGAGGAATTCTCTGCGTCTCCTTGTTTTTGAAAAAGAGATTTGGGAAGGACCTCCCCACCACACTCTCTGCCTGGGTTATTCTCGTCAGGGCCACTTTTCCCAGATTACTCTCCCTCTGGGTCACTCTCCCCAGGTCACTCACCTCTGGTCGCTCTCCCCAGTCTCCCCCCTGTGCACCCCCCACCCAGGGTCCCTGTGACAAGGTGACTCTCCCCAGGACCCTCACTCTAACATGCTCAATGCTGCATTGTCTGGCTGCTGTCTATCAGGGAACTCTCACTCACCTTGCTGCAGGACAAAAGGTCTCCAAAACACTTCCTACTTCCCATGTGGAGTAAGATGACTCAAGGCCAGATGATCATTAATAAACACTGAAAATGCTGGAAACATGGAACAAGAAGATCACAAACTTGCTAAAAGGCAATGAATGTGCCAGCTTTTTGAAGGGTTTAACACACTCTGGGTGAAGAAATTTCAACCCATCTCAGTCTTAATTTGCCTTCCTCGTATCCTTAGTTTGTATCCCCTGATTCTGGAGTCCCTGGTCATGAGGAACATTCTTTCTCCATTCACTCTGTTAAGTGCTGTTGAAATTTTGTATATGTCTACGAGAACCCCCACATTCTTCTAAGCTCAGTGAACATAATCCAAACAGACCCAATCCCTCTTCACATATCAGTCCTGCCATCAGAGGAATCATCTGCATCAGTTCCCCAGGATCGTGCTCTTGGCCCAACCAGCATCAGATTCTTCATCAATAACTTTGCCTTCATTATTCAGTCAGAGTAGGGATGCTCACTGCTGTGTGCACAGTGGTCAGCTCCATTCATTCCTCCTCAGGCACGGGAGCTGTACATGTTTCATGCAGCTGAACATGGAGAGAAACATCTTTTTCAGAAAAATACACACCAGATGGAAAAGGAGTGACCCAAAAGTCACCCTCAGCAGAGATCAGAGGGAAAACTTTGACTGATTATTATGTCCCAGTGATAGAGTGTGATGCGGAGACAAAGAGTAGGAACTGAGTCTGATTCCTCCCGACATTAACCCAGGGTCACTGGGTAATGAGAGTGAACAGGAACCAGGTCTGATTCCACACCCCTTACCAAGCTGTTCCACTACAGTTACAACACTGGCATCTACCCGACAAGATTGAAAATTACCCAGGTATGTCCTGTCCACAGAAAGCAGGACCAATCCCACCAGCCAATGACTGACTGATGAAGTGCAGCAGCAGAGTAAGGGAACGGGACAACGACAGTGCGATCAAGAAGCAATCACAAAGGAATAACCTGCTCCCAGACGCTCAGTTTTGGTTCCACCAAGGCCACTCACCTCCTGTTCCTCATTACAGGCTTTGTCCAAATGTGGACAGAAGAAATGAATTCCAGAGATGAGGTGAGAGTCTCTGCGCTTGACATCAAGGCCAAATGTCACTGAGTGTGTCATCAAAGAACCCGACAAAAAGTCAAACATGCAGAAGAGAGACATCACACGTTCACTGCTGCAGAAACTGATCTGATCCCCCGACCAAGAAAACCTCACTTTCACTTCTTTCCCTGCCCTCACGTACCGGTGGATCTCCTGTTGTGTCTGTCACATAGTCCTCTGTCTCCCTCACACTCGCAGATCAGTGAATTCAACAGAACAATAAAAATTACTCATTACAATTAGAGTAAGTTCAGTAACTTAACAATTAATCTCCAATCCACTTCATCCTCTGTCCCAGAGCTGGTTTCCTTCTGAGTTGAATGTACTTTGTTCAATCATTTCCAAGTCCTGCACCTGATTGCTTCCTGTCCTCTGGCAACAGGGTTTGAGGTCACGTGTTGTCTCAGATGGCCCATTGGTCTGGAGAACCCTGGAGATTGCTGTCTGGTAGCTGGAAGCAATGAGGGCCCTAACTGTATGGGAGGGCCTTGCTTCGGAGCAGGGCTCTCCTCAATCACTGGGAAATCCAAATATAATCCTGTCAGGGGCAGACAAACTGCGGTCACCATCATTTAACAATGATCAGAATTCAAGTTGTTTCATCTATGATGGTGAGTCATTTCTCTGGATTATCAGTTTGTAAAATATACAGACAACTCACATTCTTGACAAGATTAGATATTTTTAATGATTACACAGTAACTCTCAGCCAGTGTGTGCAAATGCTCAGGGTAGGTTTCAGTTCATGTCTCTACCTCACTTGTAATGTTAATTACGGCCAGGTTTTGAATTTCACCTGAGAATCAGACAGAAACTTTTTTTTAAAATTCATCAGAATTTGTGGATTGTTTAAAAATTCAATCACTATCTTTGTCGAATCATAGAATCCCTACAGATGGAAACAGATCCTTCAGCCCAACAAGTCCACACCGACCCTCAGAACATCTCACCCAGACGCATCCCCCTATCACCCAACCACTTACACGTCCCAGAACACTATGGATAGTTTAGCTCAGCTAATCCACCCAAACTTAGACAGCTTTGGCCTACAGGATGAAACCAGAGCAAACGGATGAAACCCACGCAGACACAAGGGGAATGTACAAACTCCACACAGACAGTCACCCAAGGCTGCGATCAAACCTGTGTTGTTGGAGCTGTGAGGAAGCAGTGTTAGACCGTGACACCCGAACGACAGAGCATCTTCGTGCAGTTTGTTGACACAGAACTCATCACGCAACGTCCTCAGCTCGACAATGTCCCAGCACAAATGGCAGCGGTGGGATTCGAACCCACGTCTCCATAGGTACTGGATTCAGGCTTCAGCCTCCAGGGAGTGGTGTGTTTATTGATTTGTCTGTTTATTTATTGTGCACATTTTATTTGTCTGTTTGTTTATTTACCTGTTTATTTGGGTATTCACTTGTTTGTTTGTTTATTTATTTATCTTTCTATTTATTTACTGTCACATGTGCTGGGGATATGTATTTGTTACAAATACAGTGAAAATTGTATAATGTTACCGCTCACCAGCATCATCTTAAGGCACAGAAATAAACCAAGACATGAAAAAACTAACTAAAAACCAAAGCATTACCTTTCAAGGTGCACCATGACAGTCCCTCCTGTTAAGTGCTGAGCCATGGGTGTGGATTTGGGATGTTCCTCTGTGATGCTGGGACCAACACCAGCACAATTTAAAATGCTCCGGCTCGAGCCCCGGGTGTGGGTCTCCCGGTGTTACTGTGGTGGGGGTGGGGAGTGCTGCAGGTGTAGCATTGCCACTAGCGACCGCCGGTATGGTTCCGGCAGCCTGCAGGGGGCAGCAATTCCTCCTCATGTGCCCCACCCCTCGGCACAGGTGACACCACATGCCGTCTACCACCCAGAAGGTGCGGTAGGCTGCCCCCTCATGGAGCACAGTAAAGGTGTCGCTCTGTGACCTTCTCCTGGGCCAAGCAAATAAAGTCCTGGTGCTGGATGGAGTAGATATGCTTCAGGTCAGGTCCTTCAGCCCGAATGGGATAGGAGGAACCACTGACCGGATTTCACCCAGTGGCTGTAAATGGGGGAGGAGGAGCTCGCGCGCAATGAGTGGGCGGGATGTTGGAAATCATTCCCCTCTGGGTCATGACCCCCACAGGGTCGACCAGGAGATACATCCCACCCACAGTGAGACCCTTCTCGCAGCTCAAGTACGCGCCCCCCACCATCCCAGCTTAGACCGAAGGAAGAACATGGCATTCTCAGACAGCTTTGCAGCAGCAATGATGGCTGATGGGTAAACTGCATTAACTGTGGCCTTCGTGCAGGGCCCAATGGTCATATCAGGGTGGGAATAGGCTTTAACCCCCAGGCCCTTTGTCAGGAGCCTGAAGGGGGACTGAGCTGCAGTCAGGGCAGAAGCTGGAGGCTGTTTCTCTAAACCTGCCTTCAAAGTTAGGACAGCTCCTTCTCCCAGACCTTTGGATGGTGGATAGTATCGTGCTGTCCGAATGCCATTCGACTTCAGGAAATACTCAAACTCTCTGCTGGGAAATGGTGGCCCGGTGTCTGTGACTGACACATTTGGGAGCTGCTGTATTGCACAAGATGCTGCCAAGGTTTCAATCGTCATCCCCGTGTGTGAGGAATGAACTCTTATCATGTGCACAGTTGGATATTGCCAGCGGTGAGCAGAAGGTGTGCAGGAAGTTTAAAGGCAGAATGGATTCTTCTTGTTGTGGTCCCACGGGTGGTGTATCCTCATGGATAGTGTTCCAATTTGTAATTGTATCCACTTAGCATTAGAGCCCACTGCTGAATGTGACCTGAAACTGTGGGCGACACAGCACTGACCTCCTTAATTGATCCGGGTTGGGGATTGTAGTCTGTTATTGTGACAAATTTACATCCGTAAACATTTTGATGGAACTTTCTCATACCCAACATGATCACCAAACCTTCCTTCTATAACTGGGAGTATATTCTTTCAAAATCAGCCAAAGTATGGTATGCATATGCAATCGGGCATTCCTCTCCGGTGGGCCACCAGTCAGCCAACACTATCCCGATACAGGATGAGGAGGAATTCCATGTCAGCACCAGATCTCGATGGGATCAGGGTGAGCCGACACTTTAGATGGTGAGAGCTGCTTCTTCACCTCTGTAAAGGCCACTTCTTGGCTACAAGGTCATTTACTAGGCTGACCTTTTTGCAAAAGGAAATGTAAAGGCACCAGGATGGAAGCCAGGTTGTGTATGAACTTTCTGTAATAATTCCCCAATCCGAGGAAAGTCCTTAGCTCCAAAACAGATGTGGGAGCCAGGGCTCCTTAGATTGCTCCTCACTTGATCTTCGAACGGGTATAACGACGTCTTGCTGACTCTGTAGCCCAATTAGGTCAATTGGGGCACCGGGAACACATTACTTTCCCCTCCTAAGGTGTACCTCCGCTGTGGAGAAATGTGTAAGCACTATGTCCATGTTCTCTAAATGCTCTTTATTGGTCTTCCCAGTTATTAGCATGTCATACAGATAAATGACAAACTGGGGTCGACATTGTTAAATATTCTCCATTGACCGCTAGAAAATGGCTGATGATTCCCCCAGATATATTGGAACAAACACTTCTGGGTATGAATTGTCGCAAACTTCTGGGAAATCTCATTGAAATGTAATTGCATGAATGCTTGTGTCATGTCAACCTTGGGGAAAGACAGCACACTGCCCCCCAAAACCCGCCAATTGATCATGTATGCTTTCTAGCAAGGGATTGGTATTTATCCAGCTGCGAAAATTGGTTCACCAGGTGTTTGAAATGCCCATGAAGGCAAATCGACCTGTTAAGCTTCACAATCGGTACCATCTTAACTGTCTATTACACAAACTGGACTGATTTGATGATTCCTCCACTTTCCTGCCTCCTGTTTTCTGCCTTGACTTTGGAATGTCATTAATCCCACAGACCAAACAGTCTCTCAGCATCTCATTAAGGATTAAAACACAGTCACATACCTCTACCAGTAATCTTTACAGTGTCAAAATTCCCAATAAGGATTCCACTAGTTCTTGAACAGCCAAGTAAAACTGAGAGCATCTCAGAATGAAAGGGAGGTTGTAGTCAAATTATTCTTTGGGTCACTCTGTCAAATGATGAAAGGTTTTGTATGTACTGCTTCAGGGAAAGTTATGTTGTTAATAACCAAAACATCTGTGGGTCCACAAGTTGTCAGGAGAATTTCTCATTTCTTTTTTTCTGCTCCAATGTCATTCTACCAGAAAAAGTAGCACATTCTTTCCACATACTGGCCCAGTCTCCAACAGCAGGATTGAACAAGACAAGCTTCCCAATTAGCAGCATGAGGGTGGGAATGTTTACCCTCACTCAAAGACGACTGTTGGAAGTGAATCTCTTCAGGGACATGTTTTTCTCTCATCACCACTGAAATAACTCCATGAAGGCCAGCATCCCATCACCAAGACACCAACCATTTTCACGTGCATATGACGTGACACTGACCCAGCAAACTCAGAGCCAGCTCCTCGTGTGAACAGAACCCCTGACACTCCTGCTTATATCTGCCTGCCAGGGTTCCCTGATTGAACCAGGATAACAAGCCCAATCAGGGCACAAATTCTATGAGGTCCACCTGTCCGACCTGACTAAAGTCACTGCACACAGCGATCTATCTTCTTGAAATGTTCCAGCCCTCCTGCTGTGGGTTGACCCACGATACCATTTGAAAGGGCATTCCCGGATTTTGACCCAGCGACCGTGAAGGAACAACGAAATATTTCCAAATTCAGATGGCGAGTGCCTCGAAAGGGACCTTCACTAACGTGGTGATCTCATGTATCTGCTGCCCTTGATTTTCTAGATGGATGTGATTGTAGGTTTGGAGGATGCTGTCTGAGGATCTCCAGTGAATTTCAGCAGTGCATCTTGTAGATAGTACACACTGCTGCTATTCAGTGCTGGAGGGAGTATATACTTGTGGATGTAGATCACCTCAAGCAGGTTGCTTTTTCCTGGATGGTGTCAAGCTCGTTGAGTATTGTTGTGGCTGTAACCATCCAGGCAAGTGGGGAGTATTACATCACACTCCTGACTTGTGCCTTGGAGATGGCAGACGGGCTTTGGAGAGTCAGGAGGTGAGTTACTCGCCGCACTGTTCCTCACCTCTGACCTGGACTTGTAACCGCTGTATCTATATGGTGAGCCATGTTGAGTTTCTGTTTCATGGTAATTCCAGAGAGTTGATTGAGGGGGATTCAGTGATGGTAACTGCTTTCAATGTCAACGGGCAGTGGTTGGATCGTCTCTTATTGGACTTTGCCACTGTCTGGTAATTGTGAGGCACGAATGTTACTTGCCACTTGTCAGCTCAAGCCTGGACACTCTTCAGATCTAGTTACATTAGGACATGGATAACTTCATTTTCTGAGGAGTCATGAGTGGTGCTGAACATTGTGCAATCATCAGCAAATGTCCCCATTTTGGACCTGACGATGGAGCTGTGACACTATCCTGAGGAACTACTGCAGCGATATCCTGAAACTGAAATGTCTGACTCAAAAATACCCACAACCATCTTCCCAGATGCCAACAATGACACCAAATAGTGAAGGGTTTGCCTCCAATACACATTGAATCCAGTACTGGATGCCACCAATGGTCCAATGCAGAAACGATGTCAAGGCTTTTCACTCTCACCTCATCTCTAGACTCCATCTCTTTTTGTCCATATTTGAACGAGAGCTGCAATGAGGCCAGGAGCAGAGAGGCCCTGGCAAAACCCAAACTGGGTGTCACTGAGCAGGTTATTGCTGAGCAGGTGCTGCTTGATAACGCTGTTGATGACACCTTCCATCATTTTCCTGATGATTGAGAGGGCACTGACGGAGCAGGATTTGGGCAGATTGGATTTGTCCTGCTTTTGGTGGAACAGGACATGACGGGGCACTTTTCCACATTGCAGTCCACACACCAGTGTTGTAACTTTACTGGTAGAGCATGGCCATGGGAATGCAGGCTCGACAGCACATGCCTTCAGGACTATTGCTGGAATGTTGTCTTGGCCCATAGCCTTAGCAGTATCCAGTGTCTTCACATGTTCTTTGACAACATGTGGATCGAATTGAACTGTCTGAACACTGGTATCTGTCCTGCTGGGTACCATTGGAGGAGGCTGAGATGGATCATCCCCTCGGCACTTCTGGATGAAGATTGTTCTGAATTCTTCAGCTTTATCTTTTGCACTGATGCGCAGGGTTCTTCCATCATTGAGGATGTGGATATTTGTGGAACCTCCTCTTGCAGGAAGTTGTTGAATTGTTCACACACATTCATGACTGGATGTGGCAGGACTGTACAGTTCAGATCTCATCCATTTGCTGACGTATCACTGAGCTGTACCTATCACTTGCTGCTTTTGCTGTTTAGTTTTACCAGGAATCCTGTTTGGTAGCTTCACCAGGTTGCCACCTTATCTCCAGGCCTGCCTGATGTTGTTTCTGACAGTCCCTCCTGCACTATACATTGAACCAGTGTGGATCCCCTGGTTTGATGGGAATGATTGAGTTGGAGATATCCAGGACCATGAGGTTACAGATTGTGCTGGAGTACAATTCTGCTGCTGTTGATGGCCCACATCACCTCATGGGTGCCCCAACTTGAACTGCGAGCTTTGTTCAAAGTGTGTCCCATTTGACACGGTGATGGTGCCACACGACACGATTCTCAATGTGAAAGTGGGACTTTGTCTCCACAAGGTCTGTGCAGTGGTCACTCTTACCCATACTGTCATGGACAGGTACATCTGCAGCCGGCAGATTGGTGAGGATGAGGTCAATTATGTTTTTCCCTCTTTCTGTATCTCTGACCACCTGCCGCAGACCCAGTCTAGCAGCTATGTCCTTCAGTACCCGACCGGCTCGATCTGTAGCGATGCTGCCGAGTCACTCTTGGCGATGGACATTGAAATCCCCCACCCAGAGGATATTTTGTGTCCTTCCCATCCTCAGTGCTTCCTCCAAGTGTTGTTCAATATGGAGGAGGATTGATGGGAGGACAGCACGTGGTGATGCTGCTGTCTGGGACATTGTCTGTAAGGTATGATTCAGTGAGTGTGACTGGGTCAGGCTCTTACTTGTTCAGTCTGTGAGACAGCTCTCCCAATTTTGACACGAGCCACCGGATGTCAGTGAGGAGGACTGTGCAGGGGCGACAGGGCTGTTTCTGTCATTGTCTTTTTCGGTGCCCAGGTGGCCTGTCTGGTTCCATTTGTTTGTTGAGACTTTGCCCTGATTGATGCGACGATATGGATTGCTCGGCTATTTCAGAGGGCAGGTGAGAGTCAACCACCTCGCTGTGGGACTGGAGTCACATGTGGACCAGACCGGGTGAGGATGGGAGATTTCCTTTCCTGAAGGACATTTGTGAAGCAAATGGGTTTTTCAGACAATCGACAATGGTTTCATGATCATCAGAATGTTCTTACTTTCAGATTTCTTTCATTGAATTCAAATGACACCATCTGCTGTGGTGGGATTCAAACCCGAGTCTCCAGATCTTCAGCTCAGTTTCTGGATTAATAGCCTATCGATAATCCCAGGAGGTCAGAGCCTCCCCTTTGACCATTGAACATGTGCTCTAAAGAAAAGACATTTATTCCGCTTCTACATCAAAGGTGAATGAGGAAAATAAAAGCTGATAAAGTGTTCTGCTTTATTGTGCGGGGAATTGAATACAAGAGACAGGGGGTTACGAATCAGCTAGACAGGGGTATTGACTGGCTGGATGTGGAAAGGAGGTTTCTTCTTGTGGGAGATTGGAGAAGAAGGGGTCAGAGTTTAAAGATAAGTGGGTCACTCATTTTAAATAAAGATAAAGATTTATTTTCTCTCTCAGAGCATTGTGAATCCCTTCCGCAAATGGCAGTGGATAAAGAACATCCAAATATTCGGGAGGCAGAGGTAAATAGCTTCGTGATGACCAAGGGGATGAAAGATTATCAGGGATCGACAGGAATGTAGAGTTGAGTTTAAAATCAGATCAGCCATGATCTTATTGAGTGGGGGAGCACGCTGGAAGGGGCGAGTGCCCTATCCTTGTCCCTTTTCCATATGTTTCTCCATTTTTCAGGTTTTTTTAATGACACACTTGTTGACGTTTGGCCTTGATGTCAAGCGTGGATACTCTCACCTCATCTCTGGAATTCTCATAGAAACACATAAAATTTGAACAGCAGCAGACAGAGTGTTCAGACTATGTTCACTGAGTTTTGAAGAACAAGGGGGTTCTCACAGAAACATATAAAATTAGAACATCCTGAGACAGGGTGAATACAGGAAGAGTGTTCCCAACCACCAGGCAATCCAGAACCAGAAGTGACAATCGAAGGATACAGTGAAGACCAGTTTAGACTGAGATGAGGTGAAAAGTCTTCACACAGCGTATGGTGAGCCTGTAGAATTCCTGACCAAATAGAGCGATTGAGGTCAAAACATTGAATAATTACGAAAGGAGTCATTTGTAGGCTTTCAGCCAAAGTGAGAAAAGGATATGGGGTGAATGTTGAACAGGGTCAGCAATGATCAGAATGAATGTGGGAGCAGGATCAAAGGGCCGATTGGACTTCTCCTGATCCTGTTTTCAATGTTTTCACTTTTCTCTATCCTCGCCTGAGGTGTTTCGCATCCAAAGCCCACATTTCCCTTTCATTGTAACAACAATTCCTTCAAGTGGATTGTTTTTGATCTGATTCTCATTGTGTTCCGGTTTCTGGATTTCATCCCATCACTGATGTTAGTCTGACCAGACTGTACTTACAGGAGTTCTCTGTCTGTCTGGCTGTCTGTTTCTGTCTCTCTCTCCCCCTCCCACTCTCTCTCTCTCTCTCTCTCTCTCTCCCTCTCTCCTGATGATGGAATTTACCAAATATGCAGTATCCCCAGTTCTGTGGTACCATTATTACATTCACAGAGGATTGAAAATGTGACCCAGTGCTTCACCATTTCCAACATTCCTTCCCTCAGAAACCTCCATACATCACCCCCAGACCAGGGATATTTTCTCCTTTACTGTGGTACAACAACTGTTGGATTGACATTGGTTAACTGAACCTGTTTATTCAGTGACTGTAATTAACAGCCGTCTCCAAAGAGCTTCATTGTATCACTGGAGAATTTCGGTCTTCCATTAATAAGGCAATCCTTTCAAAGAGTTATCCCATAGTGTCAGCGGCAGCGTCATCCTGAGATTAACAGCAGCTGGAGAGAGAGGGAGAGGACAGATCGGAATCTGGGAATGATAGGGTGGAAGGCAACAGCAATGGGCAGGAGTTTCCATGATATGATTGAGTATCTTTCGGCAAATTATGATCGGATGCCATTAGGTTCTCAGATTCAGATAGTAATTCTGACTATTCAGCACATTTTCTATCCCATCCTGGCTATTATTGGTGTCCCTGGTAAGTCTCAGTACTGTGTTATTAATTGTATAAACCACCTTTCTGTCACTTACTGTTCTTGTCACTTAAGCCTTGGGAAGACTAGATCCATTGTCTTTTGTCACTGACACAAAGTCTGTTTCCTGTTCACTCACTCAATCCCATCCTTTACCAACATCTCACATTGTACCAGACTGCTCATAACTTCACTGTTCGATTTCACCCTGAACTGAAGTCTAACCTGACATTCTCTCCCTTGCCAGTTCTGCCCAATACCCCCTCGATGATGCATACACCTCCACCTCTAGCTCCATATTTAATCAATCTTGCATCATTTCCGATTAAATATTTATTTTGGTTGCAACTGATGGATGGTGATTCAGCAAGCTCTTTGGATTTATTTACTTTTGATATCCCATTCGAACCTTTCCAGTTAACATGTAATGGGGAGATGTATTTGCTGTCGTTTTGCTCTTGCAATTGTTTCTGAAACTTCAGGGCACTGTTCCCCATCACCAACATTAATTAGCAAAATAGAATAATTTAGTCCAGAAAACATTTTGATACCCAATGTTCCATGTATGTTGATCTGATATTTTCGTTGCAACCCGCTTTGAATTTCTATGCTGTTCTTCCCCTTTTGAATTGAACTGATACTTGAATTAGTAAAGCACAATTTTCCGTGTGATTTATGATCCTGGTCTACCTTTGAACAATTTTCTTTCTCCTTTCCTGGTTTGTTGTCTTCTTGCTGGATTCTGCTTCCATAGGGCACTCTAGTCCTCACAGGAGACATCATGGAAAAGTGTAGCCCCATTCCCTCTCCTTGTTAACTGTTTTTGGGGCAGCACTCAGCATATCAACAAATGAGGTGCCAACCCTGAGAAGCTACACACAGGACTACACTCATGTTAAACTGTGCAAGCAACAGGCACAGAATAAACTGTTCACATCATCAGCAGATCAGATCGAAGCTCTGCTGTTCTGCAACATCCAGGTGTAAATGAAGCTGGACAGTGCAAAAACTAACCAGTGGATGTGTTTCCAAATGTCAGCGTTCCCCTGAGCTGCTGCCTGCTGTCCAGATCCAACCCACAATGGGACCTCGATTTCTGTGCAGTTCCCCACTTTGTCGACATTCCAGGTGGTGAAGGTGAGCGTATCCTTTCGGAACGTTTGGCGATGGAGATAAGGGCAGCAGATGCAGGGGAACTTCACCAGCTGCAGGTATCCCCTCAAAACACTCACCATCCTGACTTGGAAATACATCACCGTTCCTTCATTGTCACTGCGTCTAAATCCTGGAATTCCTTCCCTGAGGGCATTGTGGGTCTGTGTCCAGCACATGGACTGCAATGGTTCAAGAAGGCAGCTCCCCACCACCTTCTCTGGGGAAGTGAGGAATGGGATAATCAATGCCGGCAAAGCCAACGATCCCCACATCCGACGTATGGAAAGAAAAGTCAGGATGATGGTTTTTTTCCAGGGGGCAGTGTGACGAATTGTTGAGAGGATTTCAGGGAAACAGCACAGTAATTGTATATTCCACAGGCACAGATATAGAGGGAGCGTGAGCACTGAAGATTAAAGCTCCCTTTGGTGAGTTGCAGAACACCTACAAGCTTTGTACAGATGACAGCATGGTGCAGATTTCCACACTTCAAAGTCCATGTGTCTCACCCAACTTTGTTTTCCCACATTCTTTCATGTTATTTTACTCTCAGGCAGATTGAGTAAGGGAGAGACTCGGACCCGAAGGCACAGCATAGAGGAAAGGATTATCTTTTAGAACGGGGATAAGGAGAAATGTTTTCAGCCAGAGAGCAGTGAATCTCTGGAATTCCCTGCCACAGAACCATTGGAGGCCAGGTGATTGAATATATTGAAGGAGGAGTTGGATAGGTTCTTAATTGCCACAGGGATTAAGGGTTGCGGGGAAAAAGTGGGAGAATGGGGTTGAGAAACTTAGCACCCATGATTGAATGGCAGAGCAGACACAAGGGGCTGAATGGCCTAAGGTTCGCTCCTATATCTTCTGGTCTTATGGTGTTATCCTTTCCAGGTCCCGAGCCTCGGATTATAACATTATATGGTTCTACCGTCTTTATCCACATGTTAGACAGCCAATTTAAATTCCTGTGCAGGAAGCAGGATGTGGGAGATCGTTCAAATCCATCGGTGTGTCTGTGTATTCATTCCCCAATTCCACAATCCCGAGGGCAGTGGACAGAGAGTCAATGTTGTCTGCAAAGGCTCAGACCTTTTGCTGGAGTGTATAATGTGTCCCACACAATTACTGTCCCTCCCCATGGGTTCGGGTGAGATGTTCAGTCACTGATGGGACCACACAGGAGAACTTTGAAAGATACTGCGTAACACTACCCATTCTCTTTGATATCGAGGAAAGAGCAAAGAACGATACAGCACAACCCTGCGCTGACTTATTTTCCCCTTTCATACTGAAGCTGCCTTCACTCACAGGATCCATATCCCTCTATTCCCTTCCTTTTCATGTATTTGTCCAGGTGCTTCCTGAATGCTGCTGTCGTGTTTGCTTCCACCACCTCCTCTGGCAGCACGTTCCAGGCACTCACCACCCTTTGTGTGAAAACCCTGCCTCACACATCTCTTTAAACTTTCCTCCCCGCTGCCCCTGAAATTTGAATTCACGTTCCCTGATAATTGACCCCTTCACCCTGCAAGATAGCCTTATACTTCCCACTCTTTCTGTGCCATTCCCAATCTCATAACCTCGTGTCAGGTCGGCACTCAGCCTTTTCCTTTCCAGTGAAACCCCAGTCTATCCAGCCTTGCTTCATCGCTACAATCCCTCACACCATGCAACATCCTGGTCAACCTTTTCTCTTCTCTCCCCAAAACATCCACATTCTTCTGGCATTGTGGTGATCCAAACTGTCTGCAATATTTCAACTGTGGCCTCAGTAAAGTGCCACAAATCTGCAGCACAACTTATCCATACATTTAGTCAATGCACTTTCCAATGAAGGCAACAATGCCACAGGACTTTTTGAGTCAATTATCTCCCTGTGCTGCCACCTTCAGTGACCTGTGGACATGCAAACCCAGATCCCTCTGCATTTTCAATCTCCGAAGGGGCATACTAATACTGCTATGGTTTCTGCCATTCACTGTACAATTTTCACCGGCACATAATCTTCCAAAAGGTATCACCGAACATTTGTCCAGAAATTTAAATTATACACCAAGCTTTCACGGTGTCAGTGGCACCCGTTGGTGTAAAAACAGTGAATAGTCTTAGATTTTGCAAATTTGACGCCAGCAGCAATGTGTAAGACAATAAAACTCATCCCCTAAGTTTGTATGAGGCTCCTTGGCTTCATCCCATGCCCAACCCTCTCTCTCATCATTGCCTCATTGACCTGACACAATCTGCCCATCTTCTCTCCCAGCTATCCATCCCACTGACCAATCCCCATCACTCACTTCCTGCATTTATCTATCATCTTCCCATCCAGCTTCACCAGCCCCACCCATCCTCTCACTATTTATTTCCTAGCTCCTTTAACCCATCACCATTTCTGAAGAAGGGTCTCGAACCGAAGCATCAACTCTCCTGCTCCTCTGATCCTGCCTGGCCTGCTGTGTTCCTCCAGCTCCACACTGTGATATCTCTGACTCCAGCATCTTCAGTTCTAATGACCTCGCTGGTCATTTTGTCTCCATTTCAAGCCATTAACTGCCAGTTCCATTCTGTATATCAGAGGGGTACATCCTGCTGAATAGGCTACCTACTTAACCATCAGTGTATGATCATGTCTAACACATTCCACATTAACACCATACAGACGTGTTAAACCCCTGAGCTGGCAGCTGACCAGCCTGTGGTCTCTGTGCTATGACAGATTAAACAAGTGAGCATTAGTTATACACAGGACTACCTCATCGTTATCATTTTGTCTCAGGTTTTTCTTTCTCTGCTCAAGTACCATTGTTCCAAAAGAACTGCAGCCATCATTTCTGATTGTGGCATCGGAGATATTTTTCTGCACGCTGATTGATTTATGAATGGATCAGGAATGGCACCTTTATGCTATGGTCTGGCTCTGTGTTATCCATGTCAGGCCTTAGTCCGTACTCAGGTGTCTGCCCTGATCGCTTGTTACATTTCCAAGTTTGCTCAAGTTGTGAACTTAATGTCAGAAGCTTTTGGCCCAAATCAAGTGCATTTAAAATGGAGTTGTCTATGTTGGTATAGGAACAACGTCATTGAGCAGACTTCATCACAGTCCGACCTTTCTCTCCCATACTCTGGGCCAGGTATTGGTCACCCTGCTCCATGAGGCTAAGGTGCCTGTGTCATCACTTGTTTCACTAAAACCTTTCCAGTGCTTGTGTCAGGATTGAACACCACTCGCGTCACCCAATATTTGTGTTGTTTATAGCAACAGGTCCCTTCTCATGGGGCACGTTATCCTATCAACATTTATTGTCTTTACAAACACTGGTCCATTTTCTGGAGTTCTCCATCAACTGTTGTACTCTGCTCGGGGTTTTGTATATTGTGTATTGTTGTTGATCTGTGGAGCGACCCAACAATCTCATCATCATTCCCAAATTTGCTGTCCCTAACCATAGCTCTATCCCCGTAACACTTGGTGCTCCCATCGATGGAATGGTCCAACTACTCCTGGAGTGTAATCTTGCAGAAAAGATACATCAATTAGTGACTTGCTCCAATTGTGAGCTTTTCGCCAATGACCTTTCCATCTCCTGTCTATACAGGCACATGTATTATATATAATGATAATTTCATCATACCCTACCCATTGTAGTGTGATTCCTGGCTCCTCTAACATGACCTTCACAATGACATTATCTCCGACACTGGACAGGTCAGCCTGTTCCAATCCTGCCTCAACCTCCCTGTCCTATCTGATCAGTGGATCAGGAACTTCTAGTCTCAGTCCGTGCAGAGACGTTCACAACTTTCTCACAATCGGTTCACTTGTCTGCCCTATTTCCTCATTTCCAGTCACAACGTCCCCTGGCAATCTCATTCCCATTACTGTCATTAACGCCGAGGGAGTAAATCCAATCAATCCACATGGTGTTTCCCTCAATCCCATTGGGATACTGAGCAACAGATCTGCCCATCCCTCTGACATCTCCTGGAAGGTTTCAGCTCATTCTCTATTTCATGCCTTGTACATTGACTTACACACACCTAAGCTCTGCAGTGGGAGGGGGTCTGGAATTTTGCTTGATTCCCATCTAATTACAAACTTCCCATAATCATAAGAACTAGAAACAGGAGTCGTCCATTCAGCTCACGCGGTATAGGATTGACACAACCCCTAAATTAGTCACGACTGACCAACAGGCAGTTTCTCCTAAACTCAGTGAGAGGGTTCCTGTGAAGTCTGTTTGTAACTGTTCGCAAGAACACTTTGGTCTGGCCTGGTGTGAGATGCAATACTGGACTGGGCTAAGTGGATCAATGAGGGCACATAACTGACAGAACTTTGTTACATCTCTTCTCATTCCTTTCCAGCACCAACACCTGCCCATTGTCTGCAGCAGAGAACTCTCTCCCATGGTGTGCGTTTACACAGTACGTTCTATGAAGTGATGCTGAGTGCAGTGTGACACTAGCATCTTTTTCTCTCTTCACTAAATGCAATCAGCACCTTGCCTGTGGTACTTGATACCTGGGACGATCTTTGCTGCCTCAGCTGCCCATTGGACACCCCATTGAATGGGGCAGTGCTCATTTCTGATGTGGTTTAAGCTTTATCACAGCTACCTCTCGTGATGGTCACGATCTCTCTGGGATGGCATTGTCCACCTACAGATTCGTTTCTATAATAACTTTGACAAAAAGACCTTGTTACTCATTCTTAATCATTATTACTGTGACATAAATCCTTTAGCGACCATTAAAATGAACTGTGAAAGATAGTACAGTTCTATTCACATAAGCTGCTTCAAGCTATTAAAACAAAGTGCATCAAATGATTCTATCTTCTCATGGTTTTTAGAAAGGTCCTTACAATATTCTTAACAACAGGAGGCAAATCATTTTATTTGATCCTGGACACTAAGTTTGGAAAATTTTCATCCTTTGTCTGTGCTATCATTTCCTCTGGGTGCTCTCCAGAATTCCTGGCTGTTCTCCAGGAGCGAGAGTTGAAGAAAATATATTAGTTTTGTTCCTAAGCCCATCTTACCTGACTCTGACATGATCCATTTATTTCTGCTGCCTCTCTGTCCTTCCCGAACACACAGCTCGATCCTACCTGTTTTGTTGAAGGCTCGTGAGGGCTCCAACCTCTGTCTGTGTGTTTCTGGCTTTCTCACCAAACACCCTCTGGCTCTGCCAGCGAGGTTCCAGCTCCTCGCCCAGTATGACTGTCCTGATATGATCCAACCCACCACCTACAAGTCACATGTATTGCATTTCCAACAACACACAAATGTCTCCACATCAAAATGCACAAAGCAGGCCACTTGTGAAAAGGCCCCAATCATCCACCTAAAATATCCACTCCCTCTACATCCAGCTCTCAGTTGCTGGCAGGGCTGCCCATGACTAAGCAACATAAAATGGCCAATGACTGCCTCTGACAAGCTTTGCAGGACATGGCTGACAGAAGCTGGAGAGAGTGTGGGAAAGCCCTGCCTAATGTAGTCTCAACAAGGAACACAATCGGCCGTCTGTCTAAAATACAGTAGAATGTCCAACTGCAATGGCCAATATAGGTCAGACATGTCACAGCAAGCAGATTTTTTTTGATTTTTTTAATCAAACAATTATAATATGACAAGTTGCGATTAGTTATGATTCTTCCAGATAATAATAGACATTGTTTCTGAACTAGTTATGGATTCACATATTTCCAAACAGATAAAAAATCACCAAGCGCGTTTGAAGGCAAGATTCAAAAACTAACTTGAGGCAATGGAAGAGATATCTTTTATGTTTTAACAAGCACAGTGACGAGCAGGATTGCCATGCATATTGAAATACCATGTTCTCCTTGTAATGGGAACATTGACATTCCCTGTCTCTGGTATATCCAGGTATGAGATAACAGATTTAGCAGATCACAGATGCCATAACTAGAATATAAGAGTGACATGGTATCCGAGAGATGCAGAATATCAATTCAAAGTTAAACTTCTAATGCACCAAAATGAGTGAATCAGAAAACAGCAGCAAGAAAATTGCTCATATAGAGCGATGTAACAAGGACGCAATCACTTTTGGACAACCCAGCATTATTGACCAGTAATACGCAGCGGGAGGGAACATATGCTGCAGTGATAATGAAGAACAAGGAAAAGTATAAAATGAGAATTCGTTTGTAGGAGATTAGAGTGCATTTGAAACAGCCCTGCATGGAGTGTCTCGAGTACTTGTCCTTGCAAATTATAAGTTCTCACTCGAATCATCTACTATGTGCCTGAACTCTGCTGTCTCCGAAAACTTACTCCCAGATGGGTTGCCCCTACAGAGGCATCAGTGTGTACCACCTACAGGATGCTCTGCAGTGACTCACCAAGTCTCCTTTGACAGCACCTTCCAAAGTACAAATCTTGACCTCTCAAAAGACATGGACAGCACACTCAGGGTACACCACTGAGCAAGTTCCCCTTCATTTCCAGATGAGGAAACATATCAACTTCCTTCACTGAAGCTGGGACTAAAGACAATGATCTCTCCCAAATAGCCCAGCGGGTGCAGCGACACCCCTCAGATTGCAATAATCTACAACCAACGTGATACATGAAATTAGAGTGAGGAAATGCTGGACTCACCAAAAACATTCATATTCCATGAAATAAATTAAAAAAACACAAATGAGAACAGATTCGAATAAAAGAAGGAAAAGTTCTGTCCCCATGCACCAAGGACACTGGGTAATGATCCATCACAGGAAGCAAGTCTGTTGCTTCGAACACGAACCCAGGGTCAGTGGGTAATGATCAGGAGCAGGAACTGGGTCTGAGTCCCTCTCACAGTAATACAAGGTCATTGGGTAATGACCTCCAACAGGCATTTAGGCTGATTTCTCCATAATAACTGTGTTCAGGCTTCATTTCTAAAAATTAACATTCACTATTGTGCTTTTTACTACTTCCTGTTATGTCTCTGAACTGACAGGAAATGTTCAGACAGTTTTAATAATTTTTGTTCTTATTTTAAACAATCAAATTGGTGATATTGTTTGATGGCCTTTGCTTAGTTTATGAGATATCTCTGTCCGAAGGATAAAGACGTCACTAAATCCTTGAACATGAAGACAAATTTAAAAATGTCAGAAATCCAATTGGTTCATTTTACTCTGAAAATGATGTGTAATAATTTTATTTATTTCCTTTTCTCACAGTTAATTTACTGACAATTGTGATATTGTCTCAGAGAAAGTGTGGACTCTCCAAATGTGTCACTCGCTATCTGACGGCCATGGCTGTGATGGATCTATTGGTTCTAATCTTCGACCTGATACTGAGGCATATTCCAGTTGTTTTTTGGGAAGGGTTTCTTTTCCTGTATTCTGTCCCTGTTTGTAATATCCATGCTGTCCTGGTTTATGCAGCCACTGACTGTTCAGTCTGGTTCACTGTCACTTTCACCTTTGATCGATTTGTGGCCATTTGTTGCCAGAAGCTGAAAACTAAATATTGCACAGAGAGAACGGCAGCTCTGGTTCTGGGAACAGTCACAGTGTTAAGCTTTTCAAAGAATATTTTCTGGTATTTCATGCTGACAGGCTGGTATGTGTTGGTGAATGACCCCTGGTTTTGTCGAATTACACTGGAGGCTCAGAAATCGGAAGCTTGGGGAGCAATTGAGTTCCTTCACTGCATTCTCACCCCGGGAATTCCATTTATTCTGATCCTGCTGCTGAATGCTTTGACTATCAGACACATTTTAATGACCAGCAGAGCCCGCAGGAGACTCCGAGCTCACAGAAGTGGAGAGAGTCCCAGAGACACAGAGATGGAAAGTCGAAGGAAATCCATTATTTTAATTTTTGTTATATCTGCAAATTTCATGCTGCTATGGGCAGTGTTCATGGTGAGCTCAATATGGGCACGCATGATGAACATTGACAATGCAACTCCGTACATACACATCGCTGTGAGAGACATTGGGCTCTTGCTCCAGCTCCTGAGTTGCTGCACAAACACTGCTATTTATGCTGTGACCCAGACTAAGTTCAGGGAGGAGATGAAGACTGTGGTGATGTATCCATTTACACGAATCATAAACTTCATCAAATGATTGAAAGAATGTAAGTGACTGAAAAAAAGGAATTCCTATTTACCATTTTCAACAACAAATTCTTTGTAGTGTGAGTGATACAGACACAGTGGGGTCAGTCCCTGTCTCTCCCTGATATCTGTGATACATACACAGTTTGGTCAGTTCTACAGAATCTGCTCCAGATGAGATAAATTGGAATGATGGTGCTGTGGGTGAAATGCTGTCTCAGCAGAGTCAGCCTCTCCTTCACCTGATGTTTCTCAAAGACACTTGTCAATTATTCTTCAGTTACAATGGGATCTCCACATTGTCTCCAGTGCTGTGAGAACAGAAAATCTCCTTTCACAACGTTTCTTGTTTGGATAGGAACCAACACTTTCATTGATCCTTTCACCAAATCTGGTTTCACTTAAACAACGGATGGAGAAAGTGGAAAGCTGATTGATGCGAAAACTGTCTCCTCAGTGAGTGATCACACGAACCCTTCATTAGCTCCTCTTCTGTTTGGACTCTTTGTTAATGTAATGTTTGAGGAAATATTGAAAATGGATCACACAGCCTTGTGTAAATATCTGAACCAGTGAGTCACTGTGTCGTAGAAGGCAGTTATTCAGTCCATCATGCTTCCACTGGTTTGTGAGAGTCAGAGGGTGACTGGGTCATGAGTGAAATGTCTCTGATTTATTGATTAAATATCAGCACTTTCTGCAACTGCTGAATGAAAAAGGAATGAGATTTCTTCAACGTGAGGGCGAGTGTTGTCTGCACAGAAAGAGAGACAGTGCCTGAGCTGGTGGTGATGAAAATCATTGTGTGCAACTTATTCACAGCTGCATGTTGCAGTCCTTCATATCTGCTGATGCTCTTCCAGATCTCATACAGACAGAGTTTCGGTGAGTTGGTCTCACCAAGGAATTTTGTAGATGGTACACACTGCTGCCCCTATGGAGGGCGAGTAATTTTAAAGATGGTGGATTTGTTGCCCAACCAAGGCTGTATTATCCTGAATGGTGTCAAGTTCCTTGATGTTGTTGGTGGACAGACTTTGGGGAGTCAGGAGGAGAGTTACTTGCCACAGAATTCCCTGCCTCTGACCTGCCATTGTAGCATGAGTATTTATAAAGCTATTCCATGTCCGGTTCTAAACCATTTCTGTCCTTATGTTGGAGGAAGGGTCATTGACCAAACATCTGAAGATGGTCAGACCAGGATACACCCCTGAAGAATTCCTGCTGAGATGCCGTGGAACTGGGATGACTGGCTGGAAGGGAAAGTCTGTCAATATTGAGAAAGACACAGTGATAATGGGAACTGCAGATGCTGGAGAATCCAAGATAATAAAATGTGAGGCTGGATGAACACAGCAGGCCAAGCAGCATCTCAGGAGCACAAAAGCTGACGTTTCGGGCCTAGACCCTTCATCAGAGAGGGGGTTGGGGTGAGGGTTCTAGAAGAAATAGGGAGAGAGGGGGAGGCGGACCGAAGATGGAGAGAAAAGAAGATACGTGGAGAGGAGAGTATAGGTGGGGAGGTAGGGAGGGGTTAGGTCAGTTCAGGGAAGACACACAGGTCAAGGAGGTGGGATGAGGTTAGTAGGTAGGAGATGGAGGTGCGGCTTGGGGTGGGAGGAAGGGATGGGTGAGAGGAAGAACACGTTTGGGAGGCAGAGACAGATTGGACTGGTTTTGGGATGCAGTGGGTGGAGGGGTAGAGCTGGGCTGGTTGTGTGGTGCAGTGGGGAGAGGGGACGAACTGTGCTGGTTTAGGGATGCGGTGGGGGAAGGGGAGATTTTGAAACTGGTGAAGTCCACATTGATACCATTAGGCTGCAGCGTTCCCAAGCGGAATATGAGTTGCTGTTCCTGCAACCTTCGGGTAGCATCATTGTGGCACTGCAGGAGGCCCATGATGGACATGCCGTCTAAAGAATGGGAAGGGGAGTGGAAATGGTTTGCGACTGGGAGGTACAGTTATTTATTGCGAACCGAGCGGAGGTGTTCTGCAAAGCTGGTCCCCCAAGCCTGCGCTTGGCTTCCCCAATGTAGAGGAAGCCACAACGGGTACAGTGGATGCAGTATACCACATTGGCAGATGTGCAGGTGAACCTCTGCTAAATGTGGAAAGTCATCTTGGGGCCTGGGATAGGGGTGAGGGCGGAGGTGTGGGGGCAAGTGTAGCATTTGCTGCGGTTGCAGGGGAAGGTGCCGGGTGTGGTGGGGTTGGAGGGCAGTGTGGAGCGAACAAGGGAGTCACGGAGAGAGTGGTCTCACCGGAAAGCAGACAGGGGTGGGGATGGAAAAATGTCTTGGGTGGTGGGGTCGGATTGTAGATGGCGGAAGTGTCGGAGGATGTTGCGTTGTATCCGGAGGTTGGTGGGGTGTGTGTGAGAACAAGGGGGATCCTCTTTGGGCAGTTGTGGTGGGGGTGGGGTGTGAGGGATGTGTTGCGGGAAATGCGGGAGACACGGTCAAGGGCGTTCTCGACCACTGTGGGGGGAAAGTTGCGGTCCTTGAAGAACTTGGACATCTGGGATGTGCGGGAGTGGAATGCTTCATTGTGGGAGCAGATGCGGCGGAGGCGGAGGAATTGGGAATAGGGGATGGAATTTTTGCAGGAGGGTGGGTGGGAGGAGGTGTATTCTAGGCAGCTGTGGGAGTCGGTGGGCTTGAAATGGACATCAGTTACAAGCTGGTTGCCTGAGATGGAGACTGAGAGATCCAGGAAGGTGAGGGATGTGCTGGAGATGGCCCAGGTGAACTGAAGGTTGGGGTGGAAGGTGTTGGTGAAGTGGATGAACTGTTCGAGCTCCTCTGGGAAGCAAGAGGCAGCGCCAATACAGCCATCAATGTAACGGAGGAAGAGGTGGGGTTTGGGGCCTGTGTAGGTGCGGAAGAGGGACTGTTCCACGTAACCTACAAAGAGGCAGGCATAGCTGGGGCCCATGCCGGTGCCCAAGGCCACCCCGTTAGCCTGTAGGATGTGGGAGGAATCGAAAGAGAAGTTATTGAGGGTGAGGACGAGTTCGGCTAGGCGGATGAGGGTGTCGGTGGAGGGGTCTGGTCGGTCCTGCGGGACAGGAAGAAGCGGAGGGTCTTGAGGCCTCTGCATGCGGAATGCAGGTGTATAGGGACTGGACATCCATGGTGAAAATGAGGTGTTGGGGGCCAGGGAATTGGAAGTCCTGGAGGAGGGGGAGGGCGTGGGTGGTGTCACGGACGTAGGTGGGGAGTTCCTGGACCAAAGGGGAGAAAATGGAGTCCAGATAGGTGGAGATGAGTTTGGTGGGGCAGGAGCTGGCTGAGACGATGGGTCAACCAGCGCAGGCAGGTGTCGAAATGACGCTGCACGAAATGCTTACCGGTAGAGCAATGGCAGTGCCCAAGTGGAGTGGTCCGTATGAAGGACCTCGCTTGGAACAATTGGAGCTGGAACTGAAGCAGTATCTGCAGCAACTAACTATGATACATGAGTCTATCCACACACGGGAAAAACAAAAGGAGCTGGTGCCTGACAGAGGGGGGGGGGGGGGGGGGGGGACCTATTACACCCGGGTTTTCCGGAGAAAGAGGAACGAGCTGAGGAGAGAGGGACCCTTCACAGTAACCAAGGCAACACCCACTGCTGTTCAAGTGGAGGGACGTTCCAGATGGTATCATCTTAATCACTGCACCAAAGCTGTCCCGCAGACGCAGACTGACTCTGGAGCTGAGGTAAGTGAGGGTGAGCAAGGGGCAGTGGAGAACGAACAGGATGCACAGGAATGAATTACACCGATGATGCCCTCTCGGCCTTGGGGGAGCAATTGGAGGCAACTACCTAAATGATATGGCAAAATAGACAGACTCTGGGCTGGTTGTGAGCCGAAAGAGGAGGGGTTCGTGTAATGTTTGGGGAATTTTGCTGCACCTTCATACCCAATCATACTAGCCTGGGGATCATTTACTAAGGCGATGGAGGAGCTGAGGAATCTAAGGAAAGAGCTTAAGGAAAATGCAGGGTCCGGCCATCATTTTTTCGACGGGTTGGATAGCGCTTTGTGGAAATGGGGGCTTGGTTCGCCAAGATTGGGATTGTTGCAGGTATTGTGCTGCTTATTGTTGCATTTGTATTCTGTTGTGTGTTACCTCTTGTTAAGTCTTTTTTAGTGCGTCGCGCTGCACGGCAGCTCCCTGTCATTCCACCGAACTCTGGACCATTCCCTTCTTCCAATTGGGTTCCATCACTCTATCACTATGATCTGGTGTCCGCTGAGGTGCAGAGGGTTGTCCAGACGAAGGTGCCTGAACTATTTTATGTATCCTGGTGTTTTAAACAGAATTGGGAAGGACCTCCCCACCACACTCTTGCCCTGGGCTATTCTCGTCTGGGCCACTTTTCCCACATCACTCTCACTCTGCGTCACTCTCTCCAGTCTCCCCGCTGTGCACCCCCTCCCAGTGTCTCTGTGACAAGGTGACTCTCCCCAGGGTCATCACTCTAACATGCTCCATGCTGCATTGTCTGGCTGCTGTCTATCAGGGAACTCTCACTCACCTTGCTGCAGGACAAAAGGTTTCCAAAACACTTTCTACTTCCCATGTGGAGTAAGAGGACTGAAGGCCAGATGATCATTAATAAACACTGAAAATGCTGGAAACATGGAACAAGAAGATCACAAACTCGCGAAAAGACAATGAATGTGCCAGCTTTTTGAAGGGTTTACCACACTCTGGGTGAAGAAATTTCAACCCATCTCAGTCTTAATTTGCCTTCCTCGTATCCTTAGTTTGTATCCCCTGATTCTGGAGTCCCTGGCCATGAGGAACATTCTTTCTCCATTCACTCTGTTGAGTGTTGTTGGAATTTTATATGTTTCTATGAGAACACCCTACTTCTTCCAGGATCGTGCTCTTGGCCCAACCAGCATCAGATTCTTCATCAATAACTTTCCCTTCATTATTCAGTCAGAGTCGGGATGCTCACTGCTGTGTGCACAGTGGTCAGCTCCATTCATTCCTCCTCAGGCACGGGAGCTGTACATATTCCATGCAGCTGAATATGGACAGAAATGCCATTTTCAGAAACAGACACATCAGATGGAAAAGGCATGACCCAAAAGTCACCTTCAGCAGAGATCAGAGGAAAAACATTGATTGGCCTTCCTCGTATCCTTAGTTTGTATCCCCTGATTCTGGACTCCCTGGTCATGAGGAACATTCTTTCTCCATTCACTCTGTTGAGTGCTGTTGGAATTTTATATGTTTCTATGAGAACCCCCTCGTTTTACTAAACTCACTGAAATTAGTCCGAACAGATTCAATCCCTCTTCACACAATAGTCCTGCCATTAGAGGAATCATCTGCATGAGTTCTCCAGGATCGTGCTCTTGGCCCAACCAGCATCAGATTCTTCATCAATAACTTTCCCTTCATTATTCAGTCAGAGTAGGGATGCTCACTGCTGTGTGCACAGTGGTCAGCTCCATTCATTCCTCCTCAGGCACGGGAGCTGTACATGTTCCATGCAGCTGAATATGGGCAGACGCATACACATCAGATGGGAAAGGAGTGACCCAAAAGTCACCCACAGCAGAGGTCAGAGGGAAAACATTGACTGATTATTATGCCCCAGTGATAGAGTGTGATGCGGAGACAAAGAGTAGGATCTGAGTCTGATTCCTCCCGACATTATTCCAGGGTCACTGGGTCATGATGGTGAACAGGAACCAGGTCTGATTCCACGCCCCTTACCAAGCTGTTCCAGTACAGTTGCAGCGCTGACATCTACCCGACAAGATGGAAAATTACCCAGGTATGTCCTGTCCACAGAAAGCAGGACCAATCCCACCAGCCAATGACTGACTGATGAAGTGCAGCAGCAGAGTAAGGGAAGGAGACAACGACAGTGCGATCAAGAAGCAATCACAAAGGAATAACCTGCTCCCAGACGCTCAGTTTTGGTTCCACCAAGGCCACTCACCTCCTGTTCCTCATTACAGGCTTTGTCCAAATGTGGACAGAAGAAATGAATTCCAGAGATGAGGTGAGAGTCTCTGCACTTGACATCAAGGCCAAATGTCACTGAGTGTGTCATCAAAGAACCCGATAAACGGTGAAACATGTCGAAGAGAGTCAAATATAGACCACTCAGCCCTTCCATTCTGCTCCCCGACTCAATAGGATCGTGGATGATCTGATTTAAACCTCAACTCTACAATCCTGCTGACCCCCAACAATCTTTCATCCCCTTGGTCATCAGGAACCCATCTACCTCTGTCTTTCAAATATTCAAAGATTCTGCATACACTGTCTTTTAAGGAAGGGAATTCTGCAGGTTCACAACCCTCTGAGAGAGAAAATCAATCTTTATCGCTGTTTTAAATGAGTCACCCACTTATGTTTAAACTCTGATCCCTTCTTCTCCAATCTCCCACAAGAGGAAATCTCCTTTCCACATCCAGCCAGTCAAGAACCCTGTCGAGCTGATTCATATCTTCCCAGCCCTTTTATTCAATTCCCCCCACAATAAAGCAGAACATTATATCAGCTTTTATTTTCCTCATTCACCTTTGATGTAGAAGCGGAATAAATGTCTTTTCTTTGGAGCACATGTTCAATGGTCAAAGGGGAGGCTCTGACCTCCTGGTACTATCGATAGACTATTAATCCAGAAACTCAGCTAATGTTCTGGAGACTCGGGTTTGAATCCCACCACAGCAGATGGTGTCAGTTGAATTCAATAAAAGAAATCTGAAAGTAAGAACCTTCTGATGATCATGAACCCATTGTCTATTGTCTGATAAACCCATTTGTTTACCCTAATGTCCTTCAGGGAGGGAGATCTGCTCTCCTTACCTGGTCTGGTCTACATGTGACTGCAGTCACAGAGCAAGGTGTTTGACTGGTCTCAGAAAAGCCGAACAAGCTGTACAGTCATATCGATCAGTACAAAGTCTCAACAAACAAATGGAACTAGGCAGACCACCTGGGCACTGATAAAGACAATGACAGAAACAGCCCTGTCGCCCCTGCACAGTCCTCCTCACTGACATCTGGGGACGAGTGTCAAATTAGGGAGAGCTGTCTCACAGACTGAACAAGTAACAGCCTGAGCCAGTCATACTCACTGAATCATACCTTACAGACAATGTCCCAGACAACAGCGTCACCATCCCTGGGTATGCCCTGACCAACAGGCGGTACAGACCCAGCAGAGGTGGCAGCACAGTGATATACAGTCGGGAGCGAGTTTCCCTGGGAATACCCAACATTAACACTGTCCCCATGAAGTCTCATGGGTAAGGAAACCTCCTGCTGATTACCACGTACCGTCCTCCCTTGGCTGATGCATCAATCCACCTCCATATTGAACAACACTTGGAGGAAGCACTGAGGATGGGAAGGACACAAAATGTCCTCTGGGTGGGGGATTTCAATGTCCATCGCCAAGAGTGACTCGGCAGCATCTCTACAGATCGAGCTGGTCGGGTCCTAAAGGGCACAGCTGCTAGACTGGGTCTGCGGCATGTGGTCAGAGATACAGAAAGAGCGAAAAACATAATTGACCTCATCCTCACCAATCTGCCGGCTGCAGATGTACCTGTCCATGACAGTATGGGTAAGAGTGACCACTGCACAGACCTTGTGGAGACAAAGTCCCACCTTCACATTGAGAATCGTGTCGTGTGGCGCCATCACCGTGTCAAATGGGACACACTTTGAACAGAGCTCGCAGTTCAAGTTGGGGCACCCATGAGGTGCTGTGGGCCATCAACAGCAGCAGAATTGTACTCCAGCACAATCTGTAACCTCATGGTCCTGGATATCTCCAACTCAATCATTCCCATCAAACCAGGGAATCAACACTGCTTCAATGTATAGTGCATGAGGGACTGTCAGAAACAACATCAGGCAGGCCTGGAGATAAGGTGGCAACCTGGTGAAGCTACCAAACAGGATTACTGGCAAAACCGAACAGCAAAAGCAGCAAGTGATAGGTACAGCTCAGTGATACCTCAGCAAATGGATGAGATCTGAACTGTACAGTCCTGCCACATCCAGTCATGAATGGTGGTGAACAATTCAACAACTTCCTGGAAGAGGAGGTTCCACAAATATCCGCATCCTCAATGATGGAAGAACCGCGTGCATTAGTGCAAAAGGTAAAGCTGAAGAATTCAGAACAATCTTCATCCAGAAGTGCCAAGTGGATGATCCATCTCAGCCTCCTCCAGTGGTCCCCAGCAAGACAGATACCAGTCTTCAGCCAGATCGATTCAATCCACATGAAATCAACAAACATTTGGAGACACTGGATACTCCTAAAGCTATAGGCCAAGACAACATTCCAGCAATAGCCCTGAAGGCATGTGCTGTGGAACGTGCATTTTTATGGCTGTGCTCTACCAGTAAAGTTACAACACTGGTGTGTGGACTGCAATGTGGAAAAGTGCCCCGTCATGTCCTGTGCACAAAAAGCAGGACCAATCCAATCTGCCCAAATCCTGCTCCGTCAGTGCCCTCTCAATCATCAGGAAAGTGATGGAAGGTGTCATCAACAGCATTATCAAATATCTATCAAAGCCCACTTTGACGAATGGAGCTCAATTATCAAATGCATAATGACAGTAAGTTCGAGTGAATTGTTCATCCAGTTTGGTATCTAATGTTTAGCAATACACTTTGAGTGTATTGAGAAATCGGACGTGATAGTCACTACACAGACAAATAATGCTGCAGTTGCGTATTTCTGTTCAGTTTGGTAAGGCTGCAGTGAGGCACACATTTACAATCAATCACCAAATGGAAATATTACTTTAACCAATACACCAGCTGTTTAGTGGGAATGGTGCAAAGAGAGCATTACATGGGTCTCAAAGGCAAGATAAACTTCAAACGGAATGGACAATGAGCATGTAACTTTGGAAAAATATATCTCAGGACATGAGGGATAAACAGGAAAGGTCTCAATCTGGTTCCCTGTAATTTTACCAAGTGGCAGGGCAGTATTATGGGCTAAATGGCCGACCTCTGTTCCTAATCCCTCTCTTGATATGACATTCCAGGGCGAGAGCACCACAAGTTTAAGAGACTAAGGGCATGGTGGCTCAGCAGTTAGTACAACTACCTCAGAGCACCAGGGACATGGGCATGATCTCTGCTGAGGGTGACTTTTGGGTCATTCCTTCTCCATCTGATGTGTATGTTTCTGCAAAAGACATTTTCGTCCATGTTCAGCTGCATGGAACATGTGCAGCTCCCGTTCCTGAGGAGGAATGAATGGAGCTGACCACTGTGCACACAGCAGTGAGCATCCCTACTCTGACTGAATAATGAAGGCAAAGTTATTGATGAAGAATCTGATGCTGGTTGGGCCAAGAGCACGATCCTGGAGAACTCATGCAGATGATTCCTCTGATGGCAGGGCTGATGTGTGAACAGGGATTGGATCTGTTTGGATTATGTTCACTGAGTTTTGAAGAATGAGGGAGTTCTCATAGAAACATATAAAATTCCAACAGCACTCAACAGACTGAATGGAGAACGAATGTTCCTCATGACCAGGGAGTTCAGAATCAGGGGTTACAAACTAAGGATACAAGGAAGGCCAATTAAGACTGAGATGAGGTGAAATTTCTTCACCCAGAGTGTGTTAAACCCTTCAAAAAGCTGGCACATTCATTGTCTTTTAGCGAGTTTGTGATCTTCTTGTTCCATGTTTCCAGCATTTTCATTGTTTATTAATGATCATCTGGCCTTGAATTATCTTACTCCACATGTGAAGTAGAAAGTGTTTTGGAGACCTTTTGTCCTGCAGCAAGGTGAGTGAGAGTTTCCTGATCGACAGCAGCCAGACAATGCAGCATGGAGCACGTTCGAGTGAGGGACCTGGAGAGAGCCACCTTGTCACAGGGAAACTGGGAGGCGGTGCACAGGTGGAAGACTGGGGAGAGTGACCAGAGGAGAGTGACCTGGGGAGAGTGACCCAGAGGGAGAGTAATCCGGGAAAAGTGGCCCAGTCGAGAATAACCCAGGGAGAGAGTGTAGTGGGGAGGTCCTTCCCAATTCTCTGTTTAAAACACCAGGAGACGTAGAGAATTCCTCAAGGAGTTCAACTTTAATTTGCAAACAAAAGCTGTGAGAATTAGAAAAATGGTTTCCCGACTGCCCCCGACTCTCTGGGGCTCGCCACTTTTGTACATTTCTAATTGCCGCGCTTATCTGGCGTCATTAGCAGAACCAACCACATTAGCTTGTATCGTCTTTCTAAACGAATCATCTTCAACCACAATGGTCTTCTACTCTACACTGAACCTATCACATCATGCCCCTGTTGCCTTTAACATAATGCTCATGTATCATGTGATTTGCCTAAATTAACACATTGTGCTATCGTTATTTTCAGCCTGTACTCATCTGTAACATGATTCTGTGCATTGCTCCATTAATCTAATTGCACAGTGCCATATCAATTTCCATAAGAATGACCTGGGGCACAGTGACCTGAGGCAGAGAGTCTGAGCAGAGGGAGGAGGGCATCCTGGAAGAATGAGGTCGTTGCCTCTGGGAGAGTGTGCACTCTCACCCTACTCCCTGCCCTTCACATTCCGTCCTCGACTATCACCCTCCTTCACACCCATTCATGTACACTCAAGTACTATCACTCACTCTCCTTCCCTCTCACCCTCCTGCCTGCCCTCTCTCACCCTCCCTCCTACACTCTCACATTCCTTCTGCCCACTCACCCTCCCTCCTGCCCACTCACACAAACAGGTGCACCATCACTCCCTCTCCTTCCCGCTGACCCTTGTGCTCTATCCTTTGTTCATTCCCTCATTGTCTTACACTCTCGGCATTCCCAGCTCCCTCTCCTTCTTGTTTCACTCCCATTCAATAGACAATAGACAATAGGTGCTGGAGCAGGCCATTCGGCCCTTCGAGCCAGCACCACCATTCATTATGATCATGGCTGATCATCCACAATCAATATCCTGTTCCTGCCTTATCCCCACAACCCTTGATTCCACTATTTTTAAGAGCTCTATCCATTTCCTTCTTGAAGGTATCCAGAGAGTTGGCCTCCACTGCCTTCTGGGGCTGAGCATTCCATATATCCACCACTCTCTGGGTGAAGAAGTTTTACCTCAACTCTGTTCTAAATGGCCTACCCCTTATTTTTAAACTGTGTCCTCTGGTCCGGGACTCACCCATCAGCGGAAACATTCTTCCTGCCTCCACAGTGTCTAATCCCTTAATAATCTTATATGTCTCAATCAGATCCCCTCTCATCCTTCTAAACTCAAGAGTATACAAGCCCAGTCACTCCAATCTTTCAACATATGATAGTCCCGCCATTCTGGGAATTGACCTTGTGAACCTACGCTGCACTCCTCCAATAGCAAGAATGTCCTTCCTCAAACTGGGAGACCAAAACTGCACACAATACTGCAGGTGTGGTCTCACCAGGGCCCTGTACAGCTGCAGAAGGACCTCTTTGCTCCTATACTCAATTCCTCTTGTGATGAAGGCCAGCATGCTATTAGTCTTTTTCACTACCTGCTGTACCTGCATGCTTGCTTTCATTGGCTGATGTACAAGATCCCCTAGATCTCGTTGTGTTTCCCCTTTACCTAACTTGACTCCATTGAGATAGTAATCTGCCTTCCTGTACTAGCCACCAAAGTGTATAAACACACATTTATCCACATTAAACTGCATCTGTCCGTCCACTCACCTAGCCTGTCCAAGTCACCCTGTATTCTAATAACATCCTCCTCACATTTCACACTGCCACCCAACTTTATGTCATCAGCAAATTTGCTAATATTACTTCTAATGCCTTCGTCTATATCATTAATATATATCGTAAACAGCTGCGGTCCCAGCACCGAACCTTGTGGTACCCCACTGGTCACTGCCTGCCATTCCTAAAGGGACCCGTTTATCACTACTCTTTGCTTCTTGTCAGCCAGCCAATTTTCAATCCAGCTCAGTATTTTGCCCCCAACACCGTGTGCCCGAATTTTGTTCACCAATCTCCTGTATAGGACTTTATCAAAGGCTTTCTGAAAGTCCAGGTACACTGCATCCACTGGCTCTCCCTCATCCATCCTCATAGATACATCCTCGAAAAGTTCCAGAAGATTAGTCAAGCACGATTTCCCTTTCGTAAATCCATGCTGACTCTGACCTATTCCCTACTCCTTCTCCATCTGTGTTCCAGAAAGAATCCTTTGGCAGGGAGTCCAGAATGGGAAGTACTTGCTGGCAGTGAGCTTACTGAATGGACTGGAGCACTAGTGACAAACAACTCACCTTACACAATCAGATTCTGGAGACAATCCCAGCCCAGAGTGCCTCCACCATCGAGAACATTCCAGATCCACATTTACAATCCACCCGAATTATGATAACATCTGGGATCGAACCCTGTGCTACCCCTGCCCTGGTAGTGTTTCATACAGACACTGTATGGGGAGCTTTACTCTGTATCTAACACTGTGCTGTCTGTGTCCTGGGAGTGTTTCATACGGACAGTGTAGGGGCTGTTTTACTCCACATCTAACTCCATGTTATCCCTGTCCTGGGAGTATTTCATCTGGACAGTGTTTGCCGGGTCCTGGAATTCAGTAATTCCATGCTTTACCTTTAGAGGGTGATCTCGAGCTCCAGTCTGAGTTTCAAGACAGTTTGTGTGTTTTATGTTTCTCTGATTCTTTATTAACCGTAACATCTTTTATTCATTCCTTCCATTCTTTATCCCTCGTGAACACAAGATTTGGATCAGAAATGTGATTGCTGAATAATCTGGTCAGCAGTGGGAGTATAAAATGAGCAAAGTTCACGATTGGCCGTTGACACCAATAGGCCTCTCCCCAAGAGATAATCCAATGGGATGTGGGAATGAAATAGTTTTCTCAGCTTCGAGTACAGTTTGGACCTTGACTAAAGGTGGTTCTTCTGGGTCAAAGGGTGTTTCTGCACAGATTCTGGTCTCTATTGTGACCTCCCATGATTTGTTTCTGTCTTGTCATCAATTCCACACTCACCCTGGATCTTTCTCACAATGAAAAGAGCTCAGTCCATCAGAGTCTCCTCTGACCCTCTCCACTTCAAACAACTGCACTCCCTCACACCCTTGTCTCTGAACTTGGAGAACCGTTTGATGGTGGTTTAGACTGAGCTACCAGCCTGCATCAGCATTGACCCACTGTCAAATTTGTGACTTGATCTCCAGACACCTCTGACTGTCTCTGTATTGTCTGTCTGTCTTGGTGTTGAAGCTTGTGGGTTCAGGTTTGCCTCCAGGAGTGACACATAACAAGCTGAAATGTCAGTGTGTTATTAAGGCAGTGCTGCACAGTCAGAGGAGCTGTTTGCTGGCTAACAACCACATTCAAGGGAAATGGACTCACAGGTTTTGCTGTTCACCATCTGATTTGGTTGGACTATCCTAGAATCATCCTGGAAGGGAAAAATAACACGTTCCAATAAAAAGGAATGGAAGAGCTAAATGGGGAATCATTCATTCTCCTGCTCACAAGAGGAAACAACACACATTCATTAGCTTTGAGCTGTAGAGTCACAGAGTTGTACAGCACGGAAACAGACCCTTCGGTCCAACTCGTTCATGCTGACCAGATATCCCAAATTAATCTGTTTACATTTGCCAGCATTTGACCCTGATCCCTCTAAACCCTTCCTGCTCATCTTCCCCCTCCCGATGCTTTTTCGATGTTCCACCAGCCTTCCCCACTTCCTCTGGCAGCTCATTCCATACATTCACCACCCTCTGTGTGAAAAAGTTGCGCCTTTGGTCCCTTGTGACACTTTCCCTCTCATCTTGAACTGATTCTCTGTAGTTTTGGAACCGCCCCCCGTGCAAAAGACTGAAACTATTCACTCTATCCATGACTATCATGATTCTGTAAATCTCTATGAGGTCACCCCGTCCGCTCCAGGGAAAATAAAACCAGCGCATTCAGCCTTTCCCTATTCCTCAAACTGTCCAACCCTGACAACATCCTTGTACATCTTTCCTGAACTCTTCCAAGTTTCACAACATCCTTCCTGCAGCAGGGAGAGCAGAATTGCACACAGTATTCTAATAGTGGCCTCGCCAATGTCATGTACAGCCACAACATGACCTCCCAACTCATATACTCAATGCTCAATGCACTGACCAATAAAGGCAAACATACCAAACGCCTTCTTCACTGTCCTATCGACCTGTGACTCCACTTTGAAGGAACTATGAACCCGCACTCCAAGGTCTATCTGTCCAGTAACTCGCCCCAGGACCGTACCATTGAGAACGTAAGTCCTCCCCTGATTTGTCCTTCAAACATGCAGTAACTGACATTTATCGAAATTTGCCTTTATTCGCATCCAAATTAATTATGTAAATGACGAAAAGCAGCGGACCCAGTACTGATCCCTGTGGCACACTACTGGTCACAGGCTTCCCATCTGAAAATCAAACCTCCACCATTACCCTCTGTCTTCTACATTTGAGCCAGTTCTGTACCAAATGGCTAGTTTTCCCTGTATTCCATGTGATCTAACACTGCTAACGGGTCTACCATGAGGAATCTTGTCAAATGTCTTACTGTAGTCCATATCGATCATGTCCACCATTCTGCCTTCATCAATCCTCTTTGGTGCCTCCTCAAAAAGCTCAATCAAGTTTGTGAAACATGATTACCCGCACACAAAGCCTCTGATTCTACCAGTCACTCTCCTCCTGGTCACTCTCCCCCAGTCACTCTCCCAAAGGTCAGTCTCTCCAGGTCTCTCTCCTCAGGTCACTTTGCCCGATCTGTCCCCACTTCCCTAAACCAGTCTCCCTGTGACAAGGTGACTCCCGCAGGAGCCTTGCTGTGGCATGTTGCATGCCGAGTGAGTGGGCAGAAGGGAGGGTGCGAGGGCCGGAAGCAGGGTGAGTAGCAGGAAGTATAGTGAGAAGCAGGAGAGTGGGTGTGAGAGCTCACTCTCCCAGAAGCAGCCTCCCCACTCATTCGGGGTACCCTCTGCCTCTGTTCAGGCCCACTCCACCTGGGTCACTCTCCTCCTCCTTACCACACCCCCACCTCAGGTCACTCTCCCTTGGTCAGTTTCCTCATGCCACCCTGCACTGAATCCCTTTCCCCAAGTCACCCTCAAAACGAATCACTATACCTCCGAACCACTCTTCCCCTGAATCACCCTCCTCAGATCAGACGCAAATGGATCACTCTCTCCCACTCAGTCAGCGTCCAGCTCTCTGTCCCCTGCCATGTCCCTCTCTCCCAGATAACTATCCCCAGTGCAGTCTCCACCAGGTCGCGCTCCGGGTCTGTCTCTCCGAGTGTGTCGCACTCTAACATGCTGCATGCTGCATTGTCTGGCTGCTGTCTATCAGGGAACTCTCACTCACCTTGCTACAGGACAAAAGTTCTCCAAAGCACTTTCTACTTCCCATGTGGAGTCCCACCCAAGTTCAGATGATCAATAATAAACACCTCACATTTTGCAAACACAAAAAAGCCTGTCAGAAACATCCTAAAAGACAGTTTATTCGCCCGGTCTGCGAGCTTCCCCCAGAACTGGGAAAAGATGTTGATGGAATGGGTTTAGAGGAAGGACTGAGTGGGGCAAGGACTAACGTCAGTCTGTGATCACAGCTGAGCCCATGAGCTATTTTCATGAAAGGCCTCCATTTTAAAGTTTCAGACTCAGTGTGTACCAAGGTGAAGATGTTAATGGTCTGACAGTTGTTGAGCAGGTTTGGGGGAAGGGATAATGGATAACCCATCATCACTCCCACACCCACAAAAGCCCTCCTTCAAATCCATCCCCATCTTCTTGCTCAGTCTTCCACCTGCTTCTTCCTCCTTGGCTCCCCTCCTCCCTCCTTCACCCCGACTCACCCAATTCACACCAAACCTGTTCCGTCATCCCTGTCAGCCTGTACTTTCCAAAAACCCTCTTCCATTCTTGACCTCCCTTCCATTCCGCTCCTTCACCCCATTCCTGACCATCCTAGTGCCCCTTCAGATGGAAAATTAGAGATCAAAAACAGAGTGAAACATTTGGAAATGATCACACTGCTCATACTGCAGTTCCATTTGAAGACATAGAAGATAACTCAAACCAGGATGTTTATTTCTCAATGTTGACAGACTTTCCCTTCCAACCAGTCATCCCAGTTCCAAGACATTTCAGCAGGAATTCTTCAGGGGTGTATCCTGGTCTAACCCTCTTCAGATGTTTGGGCAATGACCCTCCCTCCACCGTAAGGACAGGAATGGGTTAGAACCGGACTCGGAATAGCTTTATAAATACTCATGCGACAATGGCAGGTCAGAGGCAGGGAATTCTGTGGCAAGTAACTCTCCTCCTGCCTCCCCGAAGCCTGTTCACCAACAACAGTCAAGGAACTTGACACCATTCAGGATAATGCAGTCTTGGTTGGGCAACAAATCCACCATCTTTAAAATTACTCGCCCTCCACAGGGGCAGCAGTGTGTACCATCTACAATATTCCTTGGTGAGACCAACTCACCAAGACTCAGTCTGTATGAGACCCAGAAGAGCATCAGCAGATATGAGGGACTGCAGCATGCGGCTGTGAATAAGTTGCACAGAACGATTTTGATCACCACCAGCTCAGGTACTGTCTCTCTGTTCTGTGCAGACAACACTCACTCTCACCTTAAAGAAATCTAATTGCTTTTTCATTCAGCAGTTGTAGTAGGCAGTGATATTTAATCAATAAATCAGAGACATTTCACAAGCGAACCAGCCACCCTGTGACTCTCACAAACCAGTGGAAGCATCGAGGAAAAGACAGGGCAGGGAGAAACTGTCAGAATTAGCAAGCAGCAACTCAGCAGACTCTGGGAACAAAGACTCCTGAACTGGTCTTTCCACGTTTTCCATCTGTCAAAGCTACTTTCCCCCCGTCTGTACATCTGTCTGTCTCATGAGGGACAGTTTCTCAGCAGATCGGGGTTATAGTAATAAATAGTAATTCATGGGCAGCACTGAATCCTGTACCATGTTTTTGATCAACCACAATTTAAAAATCAGCTCGCTTGGGGAACATTGAGCACTCATTTCAAAATCTTTAATGACCTTGTGAGGAACCCGAGAAGAGTGGGGCTGGATTTCTATGAGGCTCCTGCAGTGAGTGGTGTCACTGTTGTTGGATTAAAACCCTGGAACCCCTTTCCTCACAGCACTGCAAGTCTTCCTTCATCACATTGGCTGAAGCAGTACAACAGGCAACTCAACGTCAGCCTCACTGGGACAGTCCCAGATGAGGAGTTACAGCTACAGGGTGAGGTTTGAGGATGTTCTCCTTGGGACTAAGAAAATCAAGTCGAGATTTAATCGAGGTGCATGCAATTGTTGTAGTTTTGGACAAGGAAGATAAAGAAAAGATCTTCTATTGTTTGGTGGCACAACAACAAAGGGTTACAGGTTTAGTTTTGGGGTCGATGTACAGGGGAATGTGAGCAAGGACATTTTCCATCAGCAGTCGGTACTGCAGTAGCACTCACTGACCACTAGGGGAATGGAAGCAGAAACAATTAATCAATCAGAAACCAAGAGGACGGGTCCTTAAAGGGAATAAATTGGGAAGGTTCTGAGGAGAGAGTGGGGTAATAGGACAATATAGGTTGGTCAGGAGTGAGCATTGAGTTGATGGACCGAATAACTGCCTTCTATAGCACAGTGACTTGCTGGTTCAGATATTTACACAAGGCTGTGTGATCCATTTTCAATATTTCCTCGAACATTGCATTAACACGGAGTCCCAGCAGAAGAGGAGCTAATGAAGGGCTCCTGTGACCACTCCCTGAGGAGACAGTTTTAGCAACAAACAGCTTTCCACTTTCTCCATCCGTTGTTTCAGTGAAACCAGATTTGGTGAAAGAATCACTGAAAGTGTTGGCCCCTTTCCAAACAAGAAAAGTTGTGGAAGGAGATTTTCTCACAGCGCTGGAGACAATGTCTTGAGAAACATCATCTGAAGGAGAGGCTGACTCTGCTGAGACAGCATTTCACCCACAGCACCATCATTCCAATTTATCTCATCTGGAGCAGATTCTATAGAACTGAACAAACTGTGTCTGTATCACAGATATCAGGGAGAGAGAGGGACTGACCCCACTGTGTCTGTATCACTCACACTGCTAAGAATTTGTTGTTGGATATGGTATACAGGAGTTTCTTTTTCTCAGTCACTTACATTCTTTCAACCATTTGATGAAGTTTCGTATTCGTGCAAATGGATACATCACCACAGTCTTCATCCCCTCCCTGAACTTCGTCTGGGTCACAGCATAAATAGCAGTGTTTGTGCAGCAACTCAGGAGCTGGAGCAAGAATCCAATATCTCCGACAGCGATGTGTATGTACGGAGTTGCGTTGTGAATGTGCATCATGCGTGACCATATCGAGCTCACCATGAACACTGCCCAGAGAAGGATGAAATTTGCAGATATAACAAAAGTCAATAAAATGGATTTCCTTCGACTTTCCATCTCTGTGTCTCTGGGACTCTCCCCAATTCTGTGAGCTCGGAGTCTCCTGCGTGCCCTGCTGGTCATTAAAATGTGTCTGATGGTCAAAGCATTCAGCAGCAGGATCAGAATATATGGGACTCCCGGGGTGAGAATGTAGTGAAGGAACTCAATTGCTCCCCAAGCTTCTGACATCCGAGCCTTCTATGTGATATGACAAAACCAGGGTTTATTCACTCGTGTGTACCATCCTGTCAGCATGAAATACCAGAAAACATTCTTCAAATAGCTCAACACTGTCACTGTTCCCAAAGCCAGAGCTGCCGTTCTCTCTGTGCAATATTTAGTTTTCAGCTTCTGGCAACAAATAGCCACAAATCGATCAAAGGTGAAAGTGACAGTGAACCAGACTGAACAGTCAGTGGCTGCATAAAGCAGGACAGCATGGATATTACAAACAGGGACAGAATACAGGAAAAGAAACCCTTCCCAAAAAACAACTGGAATATGCCTCAGTATCAGGTCGAAGATTAGAACCAATAGATCCATCACAGCCATGGCCATCAGGTAGTGAGTAACACATTTGGAGAGTCCACACTGTCCCTGAGACAATATCACAATTGTCAGTAAATTTACTGTGAGAAAAAGAAATGAATAAAATTATTACACATCATATGAGGAGCAAAATCAGCTCATTGGATTTCTGGATAACAAAGTGTGGAGCTAGATGAACACAGCAGGCCAAACAGCATCTCAGGAGCACAAAAGCTGACGTTTCGGGCCTAGACCCTTCATCAGAGAGGGGGATGAGGAGAGGGAACTGGAATAAATAGGGAGAGAGGGGGAGGAGGACTGAAGATGGAGAGAAAAGAAGATAGGTAGAGAGGAGAGTATAGGTGAGGAGGTAGAGAGAGGATAGGTCAGTCCAGGGAAGATGGACAGATCAAGGAGGTGGGATGTGGTTGGTAGGGAGGAAATGGAGGTGCAGCTTGAGGTGGGAGGAAGGGATGGGTGAGAGGAAGAACAGGTTAGGGAAGCGGAGACAGGCTGGGCTGGTTTTGGGATGCAGTCGGGGCAGGGAATGGGCTGGGCTGGTTTTGTGATGCAGTGGGGGGAGGGGAAGAACTGGGCTGGTTTTGGGATACAGTGAGGGAAGGGGAGATTTTCAAGCTTGTGACATCCACATTGATACCATTGGTGTGCAGGGTTCCCAAGCGGAATATGAGTTGCTGTTCTTGCAACCTTCGGGTGGCATCATTGTGGCACTGCAGGAGGCCTGTGATGGGCATGTCACCTGAAGAATGGGAGGGGGAGTTAAAATTGTTCGTGACTAGGAGGTGCAGTTGTTTGTTGTGAACAGAGCGGAGGTGTTCTGCAAAGCGGTCCCCAAGCCTGCGCTTGGTTTCCCCAATGTAGAGGAAGCCACACCAGGTACAATGGATACAATATACCACATTGGCAGATGTGCAGGTATGGAAGGTCATCTTGGGGCCTGGGATAGGGGTGAGGGAGGAGGTGTGGGGGCAAGCATAGCACTTCCTGCGTTTGCAGGGGAAGGTGCTGGGTGTGGTGGGGTTGGAGGGGAGTGTGGAGCGAACAAGGGAGTCTCCGAGAGAGTGGGCTCTCCGCTGGCAGACAATCGTGGGGATGGAAAAATAGCTTGGGTGGTGGGGTCGGAATTTAGATGGCGGAAGTGTCGGATGTTGATGTATTGTATCCGGAGGTTGGTGGGGTGGTATGTGAGAACGAGGAGGATCCTCTGGGGGCGGTAGTGGTGGGGGTGGGGTGTCAGGGATATGTTGCAGGAAATGCGGGAGACATGGTCAAGGGCGTTCTCGACCACTGTGGAGGGAAAGTTGCGGTCCTTGAAGAATGTGGCCATCTGGGATGTGGCGGAGTGGAATGCCTCATGCTGGGAGCAGATGCGGCGGAGGCGGAGGAATTGGGAATAGGGGTGGAAATTTTGCAGGAGGGTGGGTGGGAGGAGGTGTATTCTTGGTAGCTGTGGGAGTCGGTGGGCTTGAAATGGACATCAGTTTCAAGCTGGTTACCTGAGATGGAGTCTGAGAAGTCCAGGAAGGTGAGGGATATGTTGGAGATGGCCCAGGTAAACTTGAGGTTGGGCTGGAAGGTGTTGGTGAAGTGGATGAACTGTTCGAGCTCCTCTGGGGAGCAAGAGGCGGCGCCGATACAGTCATCAATGTAACGGAGGAAGAGGTGGGGTATGGGGCCAGTGCAGGCGCAGAAGCCGGACTGTTCCATGTAACCTACAAAGAGGCAGGCATAGCTTGGGTTTCTGACATTTTAAAATTTGTCTTAATATTCAAGCATTTAGTGGCTTCTTTATCCAGAGAGAGATATCTCATATTGTAAGCAAAGACCATGAAACAATATCACAAGTTTGATTGTTTAAAATAAGAACAAAAATTGGTAAAACTGTCTTAACATTTCCTGTCAGCTCGGAGACATAACAGGAAGTAGGGAAAAGCACAATAGTGAATATTAGTTTTTAGGAATGAAGACTGAACTCAGTTATTGTGGAGAAATCAGCCTAAATGCCCGTTGGAGGTCATTACCCAATGACCTTGTATTACTGTGAGCGGGAATCAGACCCAGTTCCTGCTCCTGATCATTACCCAGTGACCCCGGGTTAGTGTTCGGAGCAACAGACTTGCTTCCTGTGATGGATCATTACCCAGTGTCCTTGGCACATGGGGACAGAACTTTTCTTTCTTTTGTTCTAATCTATTCTCATTTATTTTTTTATTTCTTTCATGGAATATGAATGTTTTTGGTGAAGCCAGCATTTCCTCACTCGAATTTCATGCATCACGTTGTTTGTAGACTATTGCAGTCTGAGGGGTGCAGCTGCACACACTGGGCTATTTGGGAGAGATCATTGCATTTAGTCCCAGCTTCAGTGAAGGAAGTCGATATGTTTCTGAATCTGGAAATGAAGGGGAACTTGCTCAGTGGTGTACCCTGAGTGGGCTGTACATTTCTTTGGAGAGGTCAAGGTTTCTACTTTGGAAGGTGCTGTCAAAGGAGACTTGGTGAGTCACTGCAAAGCAACCTGTAGGTGGTACACACTGATGCCTCTGTCGGGGCAACCCATCTGGGAATAAGTTTTCAGAGTCAGCAGAGTTCAGACACATGGGAGATTATTCGAGCATGAGCTGGTAATTTGCAAGGACAAGTCCTCGAGACATTCCATGCAAAAGCTGTTTCACATGCTCTCTACGCTCTTACAAACAGTTCGTCATTTTATACTTTTTCTTGCTCTACTTTATCACTGCAGCATATGTTCCCTCCCGCGGTGTATTACTGGTCAAGAATGCTGGGTTGTCCAAATGTGATTGGGTCCTTGTTACATCGGTCTACATTCGCAATTTTCCTGCTGCAGTTTTCTGATTCAGTCATTTTGGTTCATTGGAAGTTTAATGTTGAATTGATATTCTGCATCCTCAGATACCAACTCACCCTTATATTCTAGATACGGCATCTGTGGTGTGCTAAATCTGTTACCTCATACCAGGATATCCCAGAGACAGGGATTGTCAATGTTCCCATTACAAGGAGAACATTGTATTTCAATATGCATGGCAATCCTGCTCGTCACTGTGCTTGTTAAAAGATAAGAGATATCTCTTCTATTGCCTCAAGTTAGTTTTTGAATCTCACCTTCAAACGTGTTTGGTGATTTTTTTTTTGTTTGTAAATATGTGAATCTATAACTGGTTCAGAAACAATATCTAATATTATCCGGAAGAATCGTAACTAAAAGCAACTCATCTTATTCTAATTGATTGATTAAAAAACTCAAAAAAAATCTGCTTGCTGTGAAATGTTCTGACCTATATTGGCCATTGCAGTTGTACATTCTACTGTATTTTAGACAGACGGCCGATTGTGTTCCTTGCTGAGACTACATTCGGCAGGGCTTTCCCACACTCTCTCCAGCTTCTGTCAGCCATGTCCTGCAAAGCTTATCAGAGGCAGTCATTGGCCATTTTATGCTGCTCAGTCATGGGTAGCCTTACCAGCAACTTGGGGCTGGCTGTCGAGGGAGTGACTATTTTAGGTGGAGTACTGGGGCCTTTTCACAAGTGGCCTGCTTTGTGCATTTTGATGTGGAGACATTTGTGTGTTGTTTGAAATGCAATACATGTGACTTGTAGGTTGTGGGTCGGATCAGATCAGGACAGCAATACTGGGCGAAGAGCTGGAACCTCGCTGGCAGAGCAGGAGGGTGTTTGGTGAGAAAGCCAGAAACACACAGACAGAGGTTGGAGCCCTCATGAGTCTCTAATGAAACAAGTAAGTTGGAGCTGTGTGTTCAGGAAGGACGGAGAGGCAGCAGAAATAAATGGATCATGTCAGAGCGTGGTAAGATGGGCTTAGGAACAAAACTAAGATATTTTCTTCATCTCTCGCTCCTGGAAAACAGCCGGTAATTCTGGAGAGCACCCAGAGAAAATGATAGCAGAGATAAAGGATGAAAATTTTCCAAACTTTGTGTCCAGGATCAAATAGAATTGTTTGCCTTCTGTTGTTAAGAATATTGTAAGGACGTTTCTAGGAATCATGTGAACATAGAATCATTCGATGCACTTTGTTTCAATAGCTTGAAGCAATTTATGTGAAAGAACTGTACTGTGATAAAGGTTAACCCAAATCAGAAAGGAGCAGATCCCATTCAATGGAGTGACCAATGGGCAGCTGAGGCAGCAAAGAATGCCCCAGGTATCAAGTTCCACAGGCAAGGTGCTGATTGCATTTATTGAAGAGAGGAAAGAGTGGTAGCGTCACACTGCACTCAGCATCACCTCATATAACACACTGTGTGAACGCACACCATGGGAGAGAGTTCTCTGCTGCAGACAATGGGCAGGTGTTGGTGCTGGAAAGGAATGAGAAGAGATGTTACAAAGTTCTGTCAGTTATGTGCTCTTCATTGACCCAGTTAGCCCAGTCTAGTACCGCATCTCACACCAGGCCAGACCAAAGTGTTTATGGGAACAGTTACAAATAGACTTCACAGGAACCCTCTCACTGAGTTGGGGAGAAACAGCTCGTTGGTCATTAGTGAGTAATTTAGGGATTGGGTCAATCCTTTACCACTTGAGCTGAATGGCCGACCGCTGTTTCTAGTTCTTTTGATTATGGGAAGTTTGTAATTTTCTGGGAATCAAGCAAAATTCCAGACACCCTCCCACTGCAGAGCTTAGCCGTGTGTAAGTCAATGTACAGGGCATTAAATAGAGAATGAGCTGAAACGTTCCAGGAGATGTCAGAGGGATGGGCAGATCTGTTGCTCAGTATCCCAATGGGATTGAGGGAAACACCATGTGGATTGATTGGATTTACTCCATAGGAGTTAATGACAGGAATGGGAATGAGATTGCCGGGGGATATTGTGACTGGTAACGAGGAAATAGGGGAGACAAGTGAACCAATTGTGAGAAAGCTGTGAACGTCTCTGCACGGACTGAGACTAGAAGTTCCTGATTCACTGATCAGATAGGACAGGGAGGTTGAGGCAGGATTGGAACAGGATGAGCTATCCAGTGTCGCAGATCAGGTCATTGTGAGGGCCATGTTAGAAGAGCTAGGATTCACACTACAATGGTTAGAGCATGATGAAATTATCATTACATATAATACATGTGCCTGGATAGACAGGAGATGAAACATCATTGTAAGCACTGGTCACAATTGGAGCAAGTCACTAATTGATGTGTCTTTTCTGCAAGATTACACTCCAGGAGTCGTTGAATCATTCCATCGATGGGAGCGCCAAGTCTTATGGGGATAGAGCGAGGGTTAGGGACAGCAATATTGGAAATGATGATGAGAGTGTTGGTCGCTCCACAGGTCAAGAACTGTACACAATACACAAAACCCCAAACAATAAATGTTGATAGGATAACGTGCGCTATGAGCAGGGACCTGTTGTTATAAATATCTTCAATGTTGACAGGAGTGGTGTTCATTCCTGACCCAAGCACTGGAAAGGAGTGTTGAGTGAAACAAATGATGACACAGGCACCTTGGCCTCATGGAGCAGGGTGACCAATAGCTGGACGAGAGTACCGGGCGGAAAAGTCAGACTGTGATGAAGTCTGCTCAATGATATTGTTCCTGTACCAACACTGACAACCCCGTTGTAAGTGCAGTTGATTTAGGCCAAAAGGTTCAGACATTAAGTTCACAACTTGAGGAAAACTTGGAAATGGAACAAGCGTTCAGGGCAGACAGGTGAGTACGGACTAAGGCCTGACATGGATAACGCAGAGCCAGGCCATGGCACGAAGGTGTCATTCCTGGTCCATTCATAAATCAATCAGCGTGCAGAAAATATCTCCAATGACTCCAGCAGAAATGATGGCTGCAGTTCTTTTGGAACAATAGTACTTGAACAGAGAAAGAAAAACCTGAGGCAAATTGATAAGGTTGAGGTAGCCCTGTGTATAACTAATGCTCACTTGTTTAATCTATCATAGCACAGAGACCACGGGCTGGTCAGCTGCCAACTCAGGGGTTTAACACGTGTGTATGAGGTTTGTGTGGAACGTGTCAGACATGATCATACACTGATCGATAATGAGGAGGTTATTATGTGCCTGGAACATGCTGCCAGAGGAGATGGTGGAAGCAAACACGACAGCAGCATTCAAGAAGCACCTGGACAAATGCATGAAAAGGAAGGGAATAGAGGGATATGGATCCTGTCAGTGAAGGCAGTTTGATGATGAAAGGGGAAAATACATCAGCGCACGTTTTGAGGGCCTGAGGTCCTATTTCTGTTCTGTGCTTTGTTCTTTCCTCGAGATACTGAGGGTCATGTTATGCAAAATCTGTCAATGTTCTCCTGTATTATTCCATCAGTGACTGAATATCTCACCCTAACCAATGGGGAGGGACAGTAATTGTGTGGAACACATGAAACACTCCAGCGAAAGGCCTGAGCATTTGCAGACAACATTGACTCTCTGTCCTCTGCCCTAGGGATTGTGGAATTCGGGAATGAATATGCAGACACATCTACAGGTTGAACCATCTCCCATACCCTGGTTATTATATGAGTCAAAAGAGAAGTTGTTGAGGGTGAGGATGAGGTCTGTAGGAAGTGGGAGGAGTCAAAAGAGAAGTTGTTGAGGGTGAGGACGAGGTCTGTAGGAAGTGGGAGGAGTCAAAAGAGAAGTTGTTGAGGGTGAGGACGAGGTCTGTAGGAAGTGGGAGGAGTCAAAAGAGAAATTGTTGAGGGTGAGGACGAGGTCTGTAGGAAGTGGGAGGAGTCAAAAGAGAAGTTGTTGAGGGTGAGGACGAGGTCTGTAGGAAGTGGCAGGAGTCAAAAGAGAAATTGTTGAGGGTGCGGACGAGGTCTGTAGGAAGTGGGAAGAGTCAAAAGGGAAGTTTGACTCCTCCCACTTCCTACAGACTAACGGGGTGGCCATGGGCACCCGCATGGGCCCCAGCTATGCCTGCCTCTTTGTAGGTTACGTGGAACAGTCCCTCTTCCGCACCTACACAGGCCCCAAACCCCACCTCTTCCTCTGGCACATTGATGACTGTATCGGCGCCGCCTCTTGCTTCCCAGAGGAGCTCGAACAGTTCATCCACTTCACCAACACCTTCCACCCCAACCTTCAGTTCACCTGGGCCAACTCCAGCACATCCCTCACCTTCCTGGACCTCTCAGTCTCCATCTCAGGCAACCAGCTTGTAACTGATGTCCATTTCAAGCCCACCGACTCCCACAGCTACCTAGAATACACCTCCTCCCACCCACCCTCCTGCAAAAATTCCATCCCCTATTCCCAATTCCTCCGCCTCCGCCGCATCTGCTCCCACGATGAAGCATTCCACTCCCGCACATCCCAGATGTCCAAGTTCTTCAAGGACCGCAACTTTCCCCCCACAGTGATCGAGAACGCCCTTGACCGCGTCTCCCGTATTTCCCGCAACACATCCCTCACACCCCGCCCCCGCCACAACCGCCAAAAGAGGATCCCCCTCGTTCTCACACACCACCCTACCAACCTCCGGATACAACGCATCATCCTCCGACCCTTCCGCCATTTACAATCTGACCCCACCACCCAAGACATTTTTCCATCCCCACCCCTGTCTGCTTTCCGGAGAGACCACTCTCTCCGTGACTCCCTTGTTCGCTCCACGCTGCCCTCCAACCCCACCACACCCGGCACCTTCCCCTGCATCCGCAGGAAATGCTGCACTTGCCCCCACACCTCCTCCCTCACCCCTATCCCAGGCCCCAAGATGACATTCCACATTAAGCAGAGGTTCACCTGCACATCTGCCAATGTGGTATACTGCATCCACTGTACCCGGTGTGGATTCCTCTACATTGGGGAAACCAAGCGGAGGCTTGGAGACCGCTTTGCAGAACACCTCCGCTCAGTTCGCAACAAACAACTGCACCTTCCAGTCGCAAACCATTTCCACTCCCCCTCCCATTCTTTAGATGACATGTCCATCATGGGCCTCCTGCAGTGCCACAATGATGCCACCCGAAGGTTGCAGGAACAGCAACTCATATTCCACCTGGGAACCCTGCAGCCTAATGGTATCAATGTGGACTTCACCAGTTTCAAAATCTCCCCTTCCCCAACTGCATCCCTAAACCAGCCCAGTTCACCCCCTCCCGCCACTGCACCACACAACCAGCCCAGCTCTTCCCCCCCACCCACTGCATCCCAAAACCAGTCCAACCTGTCTCTGCCTCCCTAACCGGTTCTTCCTCTCACCCATCCCTTCCTCCCACCCCAAGCCGCACCCCCATCTACCTACTAACCTCATCCTACCTCCTTGACCTGTCCGTCTTCCCTGGACTGACCTATCCCCTCCCTACCTCCCCACCTATACTCTCTCCACCTATCTTCTTTACTCTCCATCTTCGGTCCGCCTCCCCCTCTCTCCCTATTTATTCCAGTTCCCTCTCCCCATCCCCCTCTCTGATGAAGGGTCTAGGCCCGAAACGTCAGCTTTTGTGCTCCTGAGATGCTGCTTGGCCTGCTGTGTTCATCCAGCCTCACATTTTATTATCTTGGAATTCTCCAGCATCTGCAGTTCCCATTATCTCAGGTTCTGTTGGAGATGTGATTATGGAGTTGAATAGACATTCTATTCTGTAGGCCGTGGGTTCTTTCTATGCATCCTCTTCATTTGCATTCCAATTTCGATTTGGGCTCAAAATTCTAAGCCATTAGCTCAATACAGTGTTAAAAGATGAAGCATTGTCCTGTACACACCATCAGGTGGGTATTAACTATACTGTGGCAAGAACGGGAAAGGTACCTCCGTTGCCCTGGCCCACAATTATTCCTCAATCAACAAATCAGCTGGTTGTCGCCTTCCTGTTTGGAAGAGATTGCCTTTCACAAATTGGTGTTGTGGTTCCAACATTATAACAGTGACTATCGAAAGTCTTTAATTACTCATTGAGAAGTACTTGACATTATGCCTGAATGGTATCACTCTAATTTTAATTTTCTCCTTGTTGTTTCCCAACTCCTTTGTCAGATAAAATAGTTCCTCTTTCTTTACCCTGTCAAATGCTTTAAGTGAGCAACACCACATGCAATTTGCATTTGTTTCTCCAGTTTATCATGTGAAACTGTTACTTTATGAGATTCCTATCAAATTGAATCAAGGTATTGGTTGTTTGCGTATATTTTAATGGCAGGAAAATGCCGTTATCTCAATCAGATTGACCTGGAGATCTGTTAGCAACTGACAATAACTACAAGGCTCCCAGCTGCAAGCTTGTTAACACTGTGTTCAGATCCCAGAGTCTCATTTAGCTCAGAGTCATGCTCAAACTAACAATAACCACAGGGTTCAGGAACTGAATCACTGCATACCATATGTCCCTTCCATCTGGGGCACTGAAAACAGCCCAATGATTTTACTTATGCCACGAAGCAGGCTATTGGGAAATGAAATGAATAATTTTGCATCACATATTGAGCTTTGTCTTTTATAGTTTGTGATCAGTTACAATTAATTTTTGAAGAAGTACCAATGTACTGCTTTTAAAATGCTTCAAGAAATTTAGATGCAAAATAGATTTAAGCATCATAGAAGACTGTCTGTCTGTAATGGGCAGTTTATTTTATCGGGGCAATGCTACCTCTTTAGTACACATCCCACATGGTACGTACCATCATTAACCAAGAGTGAGAGCTGTTGGGCAATTTGCTCCCCAACTACAAAATGATACTCCAGAGTCAGTGCCAGAGAATTGAGCTAATGTGGCTCAGACAGACTCCAAATCTTTTAATTTTGTTTTGTTGCATTTACAATGTTACCATTGTGTTGATAATTGTCATGTTGGGTCTCACCATGACCTGTCCCCAGCATATTGGTCCAATTAATTGCAGAAATTCAGCTTTTTTTATCACCATATTTGTAGCTACTTATTCTCATGATTTTATAATCAATTATACGAGTCTTCATATGTTGCACGTAACGCACACCTGTTCTTTTGGTTCTTCAGGGCTCATCTTCAGTTTTTTCCACAACACCCCATATGAAGTAACTGGGGCAAAGTATCGGTGCTGGTGGGTTTAGTTTGCACCTGTGAAACCATGAGTTCATACCTAACAGGGAAAGAGAAGAAATAAGCTGAAGTAGTTAAACTGAATGCCTTCATATCAAGCCAACTTGGTAATGACAGCATTCTCCTTCAGTGACGTCAAACTGCCTGCAAGCAGTGATATGAACATGCAATTTTTTTAAAAAATCTATAACCAAGCTGTATAATGTTAAGAAGAAAATTGTAGTTCTGGTGTTTGGATAGAGATAACACTTTGTCACTTCCTTCATCTTTTAGCATGATTACATCAATTGCAATTTATTTTTTGAAGGAATGCTGGCATCATCGCTTGAAAATGTTTAAAGTTTAGATGCACGCAAAATTGCTAGGTGATTTGAAGAAAATTATAAAGTCTTTACTGTCCTCTTGTCATTGCTCAATTCTTCTCATGTATAATCTTACCGTGGACACATCTACTCCTGATAGTTGCCAGATAATAAAATGTGAGGCTGGATGAACACAGCAGGCCAAGCAGCATCTCAGGAGCACAAAAGCTGACGTTTCGGGCCTAGACCCTTCATCAGAGAGGGGGATGGGGAGAGGGAACTGGAATAAATAGGGAGAGAGGGGGAGGCGGACCGAAGATGGAGAGTAAAGAAGATAGGTGGAGAGAGTATAGGTGGGGAGGTAGGGAGGGGATAGGTCAGTCCAGGGAAGACGGACAGGTCAAGGAGGTGGGATGAGGTTAGTAGGTAGATGGGGGTGCGGCTTGGGGTGGGAGGAAGGGATGGGTGAGAGGAAGAACCGGTTAGGGAGGCAGAGACAGGTTGGACTGGTGCTTTACATGGGAACAGGTGTAGGCTGTTCAGCCCCTCAAGCCTGCTCCACCAGTAAGATTATGGCTGATTTGTGACCGAACTCCATTTACCGACCTTGGGCCTATATCCATTGACACTTTTGCTTTTTATAAAAAATAAACGTAACATCTCAGATTTAAATTTGGCAATTGAATAAACATTGATCGCTGTTTTGAGGAAGTGTGTTCCAAACCTCCACTACTCTTTGCAAATAGAAATGCTTCCTGACAACTCTCCTGAATGGTCTATTCCTTAAACCATGCTCCCGGTTCTAGAATCTTCAATCAGTGGGAGTAGTTTATCTTTAAGTATTCTGTCTTTCATTGTTAATAAACTCAAGACTGTGATTAGATCACCCCTTAACCTTTTGAATTCTAGAGAATAATGGCCAGTCCACTTTAATTGGTCAGTGCATTGAGTATAGGCCTTGGGAGCTCATGTTGCAGCTGTATAGGACTTTGGTTGGGCCACTTTTGGAGCGCTGTGCTCAGTTCTGGTCTCCCTGCTGTAAGAAGGATGTTTTGAAACGTGTAAATCTTTTCTGAACTCTGTCAAGGATGTTAAGGTTTGGAGGATTTGAGCTGTGGGAGAGGTTGAATAGGCTAGGGCTATTTTCCCTAGAGTATCAGAGGCTGAGGGGTGACCTTGTAGAGGTTTATAAAATCATGAGGGATGTGAATAGCCAAGGCCTTTTCCCCAGGGACAGGGAGTTCAAGACTAGAGGGTATGGGTTGAAGGTGAGGGGGAAAGATTTAAGAGCCCTAAGGGATAACAAAGTGTGGAGCTGAGGGACACAGCAGGCCAGGCAGCATCAGGGTTGCAGGAAAGTTGACGTTTCGGGTCAGGGCTTTACTTCAGAAATGGGGAGGGTGAAGGGAGCTCAGAAATAAATAGACAGAGGGATTGGGCTGGAGAATGTAGGTGGGTGGTGATAGGTGAGTGTAGGTAGGAAGTGGTGGGGATTGGTCAGTGAGGTGGGAGAGGCGGATAGGTGGGAGAGGAGATGGGCAAATTGTGTCAGGTCAAGAAAGGGAGGGTTTAACATCGGATGAGGCCAGAGTTTTGGAGATTTTAAAGCTAGTGAATTCTATGTTTAGGCCATTGGGCTGTATCATTCTTGTACATTCCAGTAACAACCTACACTGAGCTCCCTCCAAATTAAAACTTCTGTCCGAGGGTGTGGTGCCCAGATCTGCTTACAGCACTCGAAGTGGGGTCTACCTGGGGTTTTGTATAACTGGAGCAAATGTCAGCATCACTATACTCTGCAATGTACTCTGGTACTTTACAATGCCAGCCTTCATATGCATTGGCCACCTTGATTATTTTCTGTACCTGTTCATGGCATTTTAAAGAGCTCCGCACTGGAACACTCAAATCCTATTGGGTATTTGTGGTATTTAATTTTGTGCCATCTTAAAACCACCCTGATCTATCTGTAGTTTGCCTGAAATGGATGATCTCACACTTGCTATTATCAAAATCCCTATGCCACAGGTTTGTCAATTCACCTAATCTATCAATATCCTGTTGTAATTTTGTCATTGTTAACCCCATCTCCAGTGCTTCCCTTTTTTCGTCTGCAAATTTGGATATTTGACTTTTTATGCTATTATCCATGTCATTAATATTGTGAATAATTGAGGCCCCAACACAGATCCCTGCAGGGCACCACGAGTCACATCCTGCCAGTATCAGCACTCACCTATTATTGTAACTCTTACTTGCCACGCAAACACTTTCAATCCATGTCAGTAATTGTCCTTAATTCCAGGGGGTTCCACCTTTGCTAACAGTTTGTTATGTGGGTCTTTATCAGAAGTGTTCTGTAAATCTATATAAACACCATACATTGACTTAACTCTGTCTGCCGCCATTGTCACCTCTTCAAAAAAAAACCCAACGTTTGTTGGGCATGACCTACCCTTCGTGATTTCATGCTGACTGTCCTTGATTAACTGAATTTTGTGTCGCTTTTCAGTTTCATTAATTCCCCAGTATTGATTGACTTATGCTAATTTTATTTGGACCCCATCCCTGATCCTCTGTTAATTTCTTTGGGACTTCTGGCAAGTTATCCTCCTCCCCTGCTGTGATTACTGAAACAAAACAATCATTTAGCCGTTCTTATAGTTGCTTTGTGGTCTTTTTGTGATCTTTGTATTTGTCCCATTCTGTGGGATCTCTTGTTCTTTGCATCTTTATAAGCCATTTCTTTTAATTTTATGCGCTCCCTTATTATCTCGGGTGGCCATAGTATTTTTCTTGAGAGATGGAGTTTTTCTTCACCTGGGTACAAACTGTTGTTGCCATCCAATTTCCCCTCCTTAAAAGAACTTAGAACAGGAAGTGATAGTCTAGTATTATCGCTAGACTGTTGTCATCCAGAAACTCAACTAGTGCTCTGGGGACTCAGGTTTGAATCCCAGCAAGCAATCTGAATTCAATTTAAAACAAAATTTGGAATTGAGAATCAACTAATGCCCATGAAACCATTGCCGCTCATTGGAAAAACCATCTGGCTCACTAATGCCTTCTATGGGAGGAAATCTGCCATCCTCAGCAGGTCTGGCTGACATGTGACTCCAGGCACGCAGCAATATGATTGACTCTCAACTACCCTCTCAAATGGCCTGGCAAACCTTCCAGTTCAACGGCAGGTAACAATGGATGATAAACAATGGTCAGCCAGCGACACCCAGACCCCATGAGAGATTACGAGAAAAGTACAGTGTAAGAACAGATCCTTCAGTCTCCCGTATCTGTGCTGACCATGCTGCCATTCTAAACTAATACCCCTCTGTCTGCACATGGTCTGCATCCCTCAATTTGCTGCCTGTTCATCTCTCTCTAAATGCATCTTAAATGTTACTATCTATCAGGTCACCCCTCAGTCTGGCTGGTCTAGTGAAAACAATCCAAGTTTGTCCAATCCATGCTGCAACTGTACAAAATGCTAGTGCGGCCTCACTTGGAATATTGGGTACAGTTCTCGTTGCCCCACTACAGGAAGGATGTGGAAGCATTGGAAAAGGTGCAGAGGAGATTTGCTAGGATGTTGCCTGGTCTGGAGCGCAGGTCTTATGAAGAAGGGCTGAGGGACTTGGGTTTGTTCTCATTGGAGAGAAGAAGGCTAAGAGGTGACTTAATAGAGACATACAAGATGATCAGAGGATTAGGTAGGGTGGACAGTGAGAATCTTTATCCGAGGGTGATGACGTCAGCTTGCACCAGGGGGCATAGCTTCAAATTGAAGGGTGATAGATTTAAGACAGATGTGAGAAGCAGGTTCTTTACTCAGTGAGTGGTGAGGGTGTGGAACGCCCAGCCTGCCAATGTAGTTAACTCAGCCACATTAGGAGCAATTAAACAGTCCTTGGATAAGCATATGGATGATGATGGGATAGTGTAGGGGGAGAGGCTTAGATTAGTTCACAGGTCAGTGCAACATTGAGGGCTGAAGGGCCTGTTCTGAGCTGTGTTGTTCTATGTTCTGGGTTCTATGTTCTATGTACCTGTGACAATGGCTTGCTGACCAAGGTCCTGAAGAAAATTTTAACCGTTTGGCCAAAGCTTGACTCTGTTTTGGGTTTCCCTGTGTGCTGATCTCGAATCCCTCCAAGCAGAACATGTCCTGATTGAAGATATGCAATTAGCTGCCCTCAAGTGGTGTTCCCCACACTTGGTCAGGTTGATGATAGATTCCATTGCAATATCCTGCAACTTGTATGTTCCATTTTCCATATTTTCCACTGATAAAGCCATTTGCAGTGCCTGTTTGAAATCGAGTTGGGGCTTCAGCTAGTTGACATTTTTGCATGGGTACATCGATAATCCCACAGACAAGACAATCTCTCAGCATCTCATTAAGGGTCCACCAAAGTCACATGTTTCTTTCTGTCATCTTAACTTAATCAAAAGTCCTGATACCGATTCTCTTCGCTCTAAAATTGCCAAGTACAGACAGAGTCACAGAGTCATGAGGCACAGAAACAGACCCTGCAGTCCAACACATCCATTCTGAGCAGATACCCCAAACTAAACCGATCCCACTTGCCTGCATTTGGCCCATATCCCTCGAAACCTTTACTCTCCATGGGCCTGTGCCAGTCTTTTAAATGTAATTGTACGTGCTTCCACCACATCCTGTGGCAGATCTTTCCAAATATGCACCACACTTTGTGTGAAAAAGTTACCCCTTAGATCCCTTTTAATCTTTCCCCTCTCACCTCAAACCTGTGCCTTCTTGTTCTGGACTCTTCAGTCTTGTGGAAAAGGCCTTGACTATTCACCTTACCTATGGCCCTCATGATTTTCTAAACCTCTGTGAGGTCACCTGCCAGTCTCCGACGCTGCAGGGGAAGTACCCTCAGCCCGACCAGCCTCTTCTTATCACTCAAACCCTCCAGTCCCAACAACATACTTAAACCTTTTCTGTACCCTTTCTAGTTTAACAACATCCTTCCGATAGTAGGGTGAACAGAATTGTACACAGTATTCTAAAGGTGGCCTCAGCAATGTCTCGTACAGCCACAACTTGATGTTCAAAATCCCAGACTCAATGTTCTGATCAATGAATGCCAGTGTACCAAACACCTTCTTCACCGCCCTGTCTACCTGAGACGCCACTTTTAAGGAGCTATGTACCTGCACCCCTAGGTGTCTCTGTTCAACAACACTGCCCAGGGCCCTGCCAGTCACTGTGGAAGTTCTGCTGTGCCTTGTCTCACTGAAAAGCAACACCTTGCACTAATCTAAATTAAACTCTAATTGCCACTCCTCGACCCAAATCGCAGCCAATCCAGATTACATTGTGTTTCTGAATAAATCTTCTTCACTGTCCACTACACCACCATCATACCAGTGAAAAGGAAAGAACTTAAAATGTGCCTTAATGACTACCGCCCAGTGGCTCTGACATCCATAATCAGGAAGTGCTTTGAAAGGCTGGCCATGGGCCACATCAATTTTAATCTCCCAGCCTGACTCGATTCCTTACAGTTTGACGACTGATTTAGTAGGTCAACAGTGGACACCGTTTCCCGAGCCCTGCAGTCATCCCTGGGGCACCTGGACAATCAGGCTGCCGATGTCAGACGTCTGCTCATGGACTGCAGCTCCACCTTCAACACCATTATTCCCTCCAGGCTGATCCCAAAACTCTGTGACCTTGGTCTTGTCACACCCATCTGCTTTCTGACCCACAGACCACAATCAGTGAAGATAGACAACTGCATCTCATCCACTATAACACCTAACACGAGAGCCCCCCAAGGATGAGTCCTCAACCCCCTACTGTACTCCCTGTCGACCCACGACAGTATAACATCTATAGGTTTTCTGACAAAACACCATCCCATCCCCAACTCCCCCAGACTCCAACCCATGCCAACCTGCACAAGACCCCAACCCATTACAGTCACTGAACGCACAGGTTCAGTTAAACTCTTTCAATCCAACAGTTGTTGTACCAGAGTAAAGGAGAACATGTCCTGGTTTAGGGGTGATGCATGAAGGTTTCTGAGGGAAGGAATGTTTGAAATGTGGGGGCAAGTTGGAGTCTGGGGATGTGAGAATTGGCTGAAGTATGGGTGAGGTGAGAGTGGGCAAGATGAAGATGTGTTGGATTGTGGGAGAGGTGGGGATGAGTTGGAGTCAAACAAATGTGGGAATGGCTTGGACTCTGGGACAGATGGGGATGGAGTCAAGTGTTTGCGATCTGGGGATGTCTGTGTTTAGACCATAAGACCTTAAGACATAGGAGTGGAAGTAAGGCCATTCAGCCCATCAAGTCCACTCCGCCATTTAAATTATGGCTGATGGGCATTTCAACACCACTTCCCTGCACTCTCCCCGTAGCTCTTGATTCCTTCTGAGATCAAGAATTTGTCAATCTGTGCCTTGAAAGCATCCAACGTCCCAGCCTCCACTGCACTCTGTGACAATGAATTCCACAAGCCCACCACTTTCCCCCTGAAGAAACGTCATCTCATTTCAGTTTTAAATTTACCCCCTCTAATTTTAAGGCTGTGCCCACGGGTCCTAGTCTCCCCGCATAACAGAAACAACTTCCTAGAGTCCACCCCCTCTAAACCATACATTGTCTTGTAAATTTTTATTAGATCTCCCCTCAACCTTCTAAACTCTAATGAGTACAATCCCAGGATCCTTAGCCGTTCATCGTACATTAAACCTACCATTCGAGGGATCATCCAAGTGAACCTCTGCTGGACATGCTCCAGGGCTAGTATGTCCTTCCTGAGGTGTGGGGCCCAAAATTGGACAGAATATTCAAAATGGGGCCTAACTAAAGCCTTATAAAGCCTCAGAAGCACATCACTGCGTTTATATTCCAACCCTCTTGAGATAAATGATAACATTACATTCACTTTCTTAATTACGGACTCTACCTGCAAGTTAACCTTTAGAGAATCCTGGGCCAACACTCCCAGATCCCTTTGCACTTCTGCTTTATGAATTTTCTCACCATTTAGAAAATAGTCCATGCCTGTATTCTTTTTTCCAAAGTGCAAAACCTCACATTTACTCACATTGAATTTCATCAGCCATTTCCTGGACCACTTTCCTAAACTGTCTAAATCTTTCTGCAGCTTCCCCACCTCCTCAGGGCTACCTGCCTGTCCACCTATCTTCGCTTATGGGATATTATGTTGAAATAATTAATTAATAGTGTTAATTATATCAATCATTTCCATAAGTCTTTCAAAAGTGTTACAGTCGAGTCACTTATTTTTTATGGTTTTTATTTTGTCTGTGTTTCTCGATTGGATAAAAAAAAGTGTGTTTTGCTTATTATCAAGTAGTTTGACCAATAGAATTACACCTGGAACACAACGCCTTACATTTGCCTATTAAATAAGGTAAACTTAAGGTCTGGACTATCTTCTTCACAAATGTTGAGGGGCATTTGGCTGATATAAAAACAAAGGAAAATACCAATTTTGCATCAAGCCCCAGTTCTCTGGTACCACTGCTACATTCACAGAGGTTTGAAAGATGTTACCCAGTGCTTCACTATTTCCAACAGTCCTTCCCTCAGAAATCTTCATGCATCACCTCCAGACCAGGGGCATGTTCTCCTTTACTCTGGTACAACAACTGTTGGATTGACAGGGGTTAACTGAACCTGTTTGTTCAGTGACTGTACTTGACAGCAGTCTCCATGGAGCCTCATTGTCTCACTGGAGAGTTTCCACCTTCTATTAATAAGGTAATCCTTTCAAAGTGTTCTCCCATAGTGTCAGCGGCAGTGTCATCCTGAGATTAACAGCAGCTGGGGAGAGAGGAAGAGGACAGATCGGAATCTGGGAATGATAGACTGTAAAGTTCCAGCAATGGGCAGGATTTTCCATAATATGCCTGACTATCTTTCTGCAAATTATATTCGGATCTCACTAGGATTTTGGATTCCCTCGGTAATGCTGATTATTCAGCACATTTACTATCCCATCCTAGCCATTATTGGTGTCCCTTGTAAGTCTCATTCCTGAGTTATTACTTGTATAAATTAATTTTCAGTCGCTTACTGTTCTTGTTATTTAAAACTTGGGAAAAGCAGGTCCATGGTCTTTTGTCTCTGTCACAAAGTCTGTTACCTGTTCACTCACTCAATGCCCCTCTTTTACCACCATCTCACATTCTGCCAGATTGTTCATACCCTCGCTGTTCTATTTCATTCTGAAGTGAGTTTCAAACCCACATTCTCTCCATTCCCAGTCCTGCCCAATATCACCAGCATGATGAGCCCATCTGCACCTCTCAGGCAATTTTTAATGAATGTTAAATCATTTTCTGTAAATTATTCTTTCTGTTTGCAACAGATGGATGGTGTTTCAGTGAGCAAATTGGATTTATTTACTGTTGATGTCCCATTGGAAACCTATCTGCCGAGATGTGCTTGTGAGCATTATTTGCCAAAGTAATGTCCCTGCAACTGTTTCTGAAACCTCAGGGTATTGTTTCCTATCAGCTACATGATCGAGCAAAATAGAATAATTTGTTCCAAAAAACATTTTGATACTGGATGTTCCATGAATAATAATAAGTTGATCTAATATTTTAAGTACAACGTATATTGAGTTTCCATATTCTACTCCCCCTTTTGAATTGAACTGATACTTGAATCACAAACACGTAATGTTTTGTGTGATTTATTATCCTGGTCTATCTTTGAACAGTTTTCTTTCTCCTTTCCCGGGTTTGTTGCTTCTTGCTGGATTCTGCTTCCACAGGGCACTCTGGTCCTCACAGGAGACATCATGGAAAAGTGGGGCCCCATTCCCTCTCCTGGTTCACTGCTTCGGGGGCCACACTCAGCATATCAACAAATGAGGTGCCAACCGGGTGAAGCTACACACAGGAAGACACTCATGTTAAACTGTGCAAGCAACTGGCACAGAATAAAGTGTTCACATCATCAGCAGATCAGATCGAAGCTCTGCTGTTCTGCAGCATCCAGGTGTAAATGGAGCTGGACAGTGCAAAAACTAACCAGTGGATATGTTTCCAAATATCAGCGTTCCCCTGAGCTGCTGCCTGCTGTCCAGATCCACCCCACAATGATTTCTGTTCAGTTCCCCACCTTGTCAATGCACGTGGTCAGGAAGGTGAGCACATCCTGGATACGAATATTTGGTTTTACAGAGCTGGACTGTCACTGCCCTGTCCCACTGAACCAACAAAGTGAACAATGGCTCTGTCTTCAGGATTTCCAGTTGCAGGAGGCCCAACACTTTCTCAAAGGCTTTGAAGATGAAATTAGATTAGATTAGATTCCCTACATTGTGGAAACAGGCCTTTCGGTCCAACCAGTCCACACCACCCCTTGGACCATCCCACCCAGACCCATCTCCCTGTAACCTATAACACACTCCTGAACACTGCGGGCAATTTAGAATGCTCGATCTAGCCTGCACATCTTTGGACTGTGGGAGGAAACCGGAGCACCCAGAGGAAACCCTGCAAACACAGGGAGAATGTGCAAACTCCGCAGAGACAGTTACCTGAGGCTGGAATCGAACCCGGGTTCCTGGTGCTGTGAGGCTACAGTGCTAACCGCCGATCCACTGTGTCGCCCCATTTTTCACACTGAAGTATTCAGTGCTGAGGAAATCCCACAGAGAGTAGAAGCTAACAGTCTCAAAACGACACATCTCCAAAAGAGATAATAGGAGCTGCAGATGCTAGAGAGTCTGAGATAACAAGGTGTAGAGCTGGATGAACACAGCAGGCCAAGCAGCATCAGAGGATCAGGAAGGCTGACGTTTTGGGCCGAGACCCTTCATCAAAAAATATTCTGCAGAAGGGTCTAGGCCTAAAATATCAATCTTCCTGCTTCTCTGATGCTGCTTGGCCTTCTGTGTTCATCCAGCTCTACACCTTGTTATCTCACATCTCCAACAGAACCTGTTTTTTTAGCATTAGGGGATGTGGGAAACATCAATGAACTTCCCTCCATCACAAGCTCAGAAGTGAGGATGTTGACTCAGGACTGTAACAATGTTCAGCACCGTTCACATCTCCTCAGATACTGGAACAGTCCGTGTTCGAATGAAGCAAATCATGGACAATATCCAGGTTTGGGCTGAAAAAACCCAGGGCCTCTTCCATCGAGGAGGCTAAGGGCAGCATGCAGGGGAACATCGCCACCTGCAGGTTTCCCTTCAAACCACTCACCATTCTGACTTAGAAATACATCACCGTTCCTTCATTGTCACTGCGTCAAAATCCTGGAATTCCCTCCCTAAGGACATTGTGGGTCTGTGTCTGGCACATGGACTGCAGCAGTTCAAGAAGCCAGCTCCCCACCACCCTCTCTGGGGAAGTAAGGAATGGGACAATCAATGCTGGCAAAGCCAACGATCCCCACATCCCACGTATGGAAAGAAAAGTCAGGATGATGGTTTGTTCCAGGAAGCAGCGTGACGAATTGTTGAGAGGATTTCAGGGACACAGCACAATAATTGTATATTTCATAGGGACAGATGGAGAGGGAGCATGAACACTGCAGATTAAACCTCCCTCTGGTGGGTTGCAGAACACCTACAAGCTTTGTACAGATGACAGCATGGTGCAGATTTCCACACTTCAAAGTCCATGTGTCTCACCCAACTTTGTTTTCCCACAGTCTTTCATGTGACTTTGTTCTTTTACTCTCGGTCAGCTCTACCTTGCTGATAGTGCAGCTCCTGTACTTTCAGCTTGTCTTGGTCCATCCATCATTCCCATTTCCTTCAACATGGACACATTAAATGTCACCATTAACTATCTGAAACAGATTTAGATTAGATTCCCTACAATGTTGAAACAGGCCCTTTGGCCCAACAAGCCCACACCGCCCCTTGAATCATCCCACCCAGACCCATCCCCCTATAACCCACACACCCCTGAACACTACGGGCAATTTAGCATGACCGATCCACATAACCCGCACATCTTTGGACTGTGGGAGGAAACTGGAGCACCCGAAGGAAACCCACACAGACACGAGGAGAATGTGCAAACTCCATACAGATAGTCACCCGAGGCTGGAATTGAACCTGGGTCCCTGGTGCGGCGAGGCTGCTGTGCTAACCACTGAGCCACCGTGACACATTCCACTTCCCCACAATTGGGCCCTTCACCTAACCCAGAGAGAAAGTGTAGTGGTAGTGATTTTCCTTTGAAAAACTGCTACCCAGAAATACTGGAGGTATCAAACCTTCTTGGGCTGTAACTTTTCATGTGTACACCTCCCATATGAGCATGTTAGACAGCAATATAAATATTATTGCCCAAGAACCAGGGTGTGGGAAATGGTTCAAATTTGTAGGTGGGTCTGTGTATTCATTCCCCAATTCCATAGTCCCTCAGGCACAGGGTAGAGAGCCAATGCTGTCTACAATGGCTCAGATCTTTTGCTGGAGTGTATAATGCATCCCACCATAATCTGCCCACCCACCAACCTCGTTATCATACCCAATGTTGTTGTCCTTAACCCAGTTCTATCCCCACAAGGCATAGCTCTATCATCGACAGCATGGTTCAGCTTCTCCTGGAATAAAGACTTGTGGTAAATATACATCAGTTAGTGGCTTGCTCCAGTTGTGACCAGTACTTCCAATGACCTTACACAGTCCTGTCTCTCCAGGCACATGTTTTACTAGTTATGATCACTTCGTAATGTCCAATCCATTGTAGTGTGGATCCTGGATCCTCCAACCTGACCTCCACAATGACCTTATCTCCGACACCGGACAGCTCAGCCTGTTCCAGTCCTGCCTCAACCTCCCTGCCCTATCTGATCAGCTGATCAGAAAATTCTAGTCTCAGTCCGTGCAGAGACATTCACAGCTTTCTCACTTGTCTCCCCTATTTCCTCGTGACCAGTCACAATATCCCCTGGTAATCGCATTTCCATTCCTGACTTTCACTCCTATGGCATAAATCCAATCAATCCACATGGTGTTTCCCTCTGTTCCATTGGGATACTGAGCAACAGATCTGCCCATCCCTCTGACTTCTCCTGGAAGGTTTCAGCTCATTCTCTATTTAATGCCCTGTACATTGACTTACACATGCCTAAGCTCTGCAGTGGGAGGGGGTCTGGAATTCTGCTTGATTCCCAGCTACTTATAAACTTCACAAAATCATAAGAAGTACAAACAAGAGTAGGCCATTCAGCTCACGTGGTATAGGATTGACCCAATCCTGAAATTAGTCACTAATGACCAATGAGCTGTTTCTCCCGAACTCAGTGAGAGGGTTCCTGTGAAGTCTATTTGTAACTGTTCCCATGAACACTTTGGTCTGGCCTGGTGTGAGATGTGGTACTAGACTGGGTTAACTGGGTCAATGTGTGTACATTCATGCAGTATGTTATATGAGGTGATGCTGAGTGCAGTGTTACGCTACCACCCTTTCCTCTCTTCACGAAATGCAATCAGCACCTTGCCTGTGGTACTTGATACCTGGGGCCTTCTTTGCTGCCTCAGCTGCCCATTGGTTACCTTTTTGAATGGGACAGTGCTCATTTCTGATGCGTTTTAACTTTTATCACAGCTACCTCTAGTGATGGTCACTATCTCTCTGGGGCAGTATTGTCCACACATTGATTTGGAACAATAATGGCTTTCTTCATTGAAGCTGTGTCTAAATGTATTGATTTCTACCCAGTAGCAGAGTGGGTGCAGCTCCACGGGTCAGACTGTAGTGTACAGCCAAGCTGGTACGGGAAATTAGAGGTGGAAAAATCCTGGCATCACCAAAAACATTCATGTCCCATAAAATAATTAATCAATTAATGATCACAGCTTAAAATGAAACACAGAAACATTCTGTTCCAGAGTATCCACGATACCCGACAATGATCCTTCACAGAAAACAAGCCTGTTGTCCCAGGCACTAACCCAACGTCACTGGGTAATGCCCAGGAGCAGGAACGGGGTCTAATTTCCCCCACAGTAACCCAGGGTCATTGGGTAACGCCCAGGAGCAGGAACTGTGACAGATTCCCCCCACAGTAACCCAGGGTCATTGGGTAATGCCCAGGAGCAGGAACTGGGGCTGATTCCCCCCACAGTAACCCAGGGTCATTGGGTAATGCCCAGGAGCAGGAACTGGGACTGATTCCCCGCACAGTAACCCAGGGTCATTGGGCAGGAACTGGGCCCAATTTCACAGACACTAGCCTGAGGTCATTGGGTAATGAACAAAAACAGGCACTTACATAATTTACTCACAATGGCAGTATTCAAACTTCATTACTTCAAATTATTATTCATTTTTGTTCTTTTTATTACTTCTTACTATGCCTCTCAGTCTACACAAAACACTAGGATTACTTTGTCAATTGTTTTTGTTTTGAATTGGTGATATCGCTGTCTCGTCATTGTTTCAGCAGATATCCCTTTTCAAGGGACAAGGATACCAAAAAGTATTTTAATATTGTGACTCATTTTAAAATATCAGTGAATTCTCCGACAACCATGAATTTTGATCGGAACGTGATATACACTCATTCTACCTATTTTCTTCTCCACAGTAATTTACTGACAATTGTGATATTGTCTCAGGGAAAGTGTGGACTCTCCAAATGTGTCACTCGCTACCTGATGGCCATGGCTGTGATGGATCTATTGGTTATAATCCTCAACCTGATATTGAGGCATATTCCAACTGTTTTTCAGCAAGGGTTTCTTTTTCTGCCTTTTGTCCGTGTTTGTAATATCCATGCTGTCCTGGTTTAAACCGTCACTGACTGTTCAGTCTGGTTCACTGTCACTTTCACTTTTGATCGATTTGTGGTCATTTGTTGCCAGAAATTGAAAATTAAATATTGCACAGAGAGAACGGCAGCTCTGGTTCTGGGAACAGTGACAGTGTTGGGCTGTGCAAACAATGTTTTCTGGTATTTTATACTAACAGGCCGTGATACACTAAAGAATGAACCCTGGTTTTGTGAAATTGCACCAGAGGCTCGGATGTCAGAAGCATGGGGAGCAATTGAGTTCCTTCACTACATTCTCACCCCGGGAGTCCCATTTATTCTGATCCTGCTGCTGAATGCTTTGACCATCAGACACATTTTAATGACCAGCAGAGCCCACAGGAGACGTCGAGCTCACAGAAGTGGGTAGAGTCCCAGAGACACGGAGATGAAAGGTCGAAGGAAATCCATCATTTTGCTTTTTGTCATCTCTGGAAATTTCATCCTGCTATGGACAGTGTTCATGGTGCACTCGATAAGGAGATCCATGATGAAGGCTGTGGAAGGAACCCCATATATACACAGTGCTGTTGCAAAATTGGATTCTTGCTCCAGCTCCTGAGTTGCTGCACAAACACTGCTATTTACTCTGTGACCCAGACTAAGTTCAGGGAGGAGATGAGGAATGTGGTGATGTATCCATTAACGTTAATTGTAAACTTCATCAAATGATTAAAGTAAAAGAAACATCAGAGGAAAAAGGAACTCATGAATGATATTCTCAACAATAAATTCCCACCAGCATCAGTAATACAGACACAGCGCAATCAGTCAGCTCTCCCCCGCCGTGGTCACTGATACAGACGCTGTAAGTTCAGTGTGCTCTCCCTGGGTACAATGATAGAAAATTCTGAGAGGTACACTTCCAGCTTGTGTTTCACAGAAATGTTTGAGGGAGTATCATACTGATTAAAAACACGTACAATTACACAATGTTAGATGGTAGTTGAGGAATTAGGACAGAACGTTAAACACAGTATAGAATAAACAATAAGGAAATGAATATTAGAGCATGAGAGATGATTAACAGGAAATATAAAAACTGGCACAAAGACTTTCTGCAGATCTCTATGAATGAAAAGGCAAATTATCTGTGAAACATCTCTTCAGAGGCTGGTGTCCTGTCACCAAGTCACCCTTTATTTCCACAGGCACAGTACTTGACTCTGATCCAATTTCATCAGTGACAGCTCTCAGAGTGAACAGAACCTGTGACACCCCTATTTGTTTCAGAGACAGTAGGAACTGCATATGCTGGAGAATCTGAAATAACAAGGTGTAGAGCTGGATGAACACAGCAGGCCAAGCAGCATCAGAAGTGTAGGAAAGCTGAAGAAGGGTCTAGGCCAGCTTTATTCTCTCCATGTGGAGCCATTCCTGAACATCAGTTAAGTGTCTGCCGGGTTTGGCTCTGCACTGGTCAGGGCTGAAGGTGGATCTTTCACCATAAACCCGTAATGTGCTCCCCATGTTCACACACCCAGCTGATGTACGAATGTGTGCTTCCCCCTTCCATCGGGGTCCTGGGGTGGAGGGTGCTGCCCATAGCCGTCCCATCCAACAGGAGACTGAGCAAGTTTACTGGGTGCCAGACCACGGGCACGCTCTGTGGCCTGGAGGAGATGGTCTTCCACTTGTACATCGACTATGTTAGTCTGCAGAACCCTTTTAGTTTTTTGTTGGGGGCTGCTGCTAAAATTCGAGTTGCACTTCAGCCCCGTGCTCCTGATGTACGGGCGGGGAGGGGCGGATAAGCCTATGAACCTTCTGGTGGCCTTGGTCCTGAGGGGGGCCATGGTGGTCATTAACAGGTGCAAGCAGCGGGCCGAAGAGGGGCTCATTTTTCCTGGCTGTCTGACCCACTTTCACGGTTATGTCCGCTTTAGTCTAACCTAGTTAATAAGGTAAGGTTCATTCTAAACTTCCTCTATTGAATATAAGTTTGTTATTAATTTGTTATTACTACTTGAAGTAAGCTTTCTACTTTAGTACTGAGTGGGTGTTCAGATAAGTGGGGTCTGGATGCTAGGGCAGTTGCTTGCTCCTCCTGCAGAATGTGGCAGTTGGGAGACGTGGCACACGTCTCCGCTGGCTACATCTGCGGGAAGTGCACCCAACTACAGCTCCTTGAAAACCGTGTTAGGGAAATGGACCTGGAGCTGGATGAGCTATGGATCATTCGGGAGGCAGAGGGGGTAATTGAGAGGAGTTACCAGGAGTTGGTCACTCCTAAGGCTCAGGACAAGTATAGATGGGTTACAGTTAGGGGAAGGAAAGGGGACAGACAGACAGTGCAGAGATCCCCTGTGGGCATTCCCCTCAGCAATAAGTATACCGTTTTGGATACTGCTGGCGGGGGGGGGGATGACCTACCAGAGGAAAGCCATAGTAGTCAGTTCTCTGGCACTGAGCCTGACACTGTGGCAAAGAAGGGAAGGGGGCAGAATAGAAAAGTACTCGTGGTAGGGGACTCAATAGTTAGGGGAATCGACGGGAGATTTTGTGGTCAGGATTGGGATTCCTTGAAGGTATGTTGCCTCCCTGGTGCCAGGGTCCGGGACGTCGCCGATCGGGTGTATAAGGCTCTAAAAGGGGAGGGCTAACAGCCAGAAATCGTGTTACATATTGGCACTAATGATATAGCCAGAAATAGGATTGAGGATATAAAAAGTGATTTCAGGGAGTTAGGATGGAAGCTGCAAAGCAGGACGAACAGAGTAGTGTTCTCTGGTTTACTACCGGTGCCACGAGATAGCGCAGTGAGGAACAGGGAGCGGGCACAGCTTAACACGTGGCTACGCAGCTGGTGTAGGAGGGAGGGCTTCAGATATGTAGATAATTGGGATGCCTTCTGGGGAAGGTGGGACCTGTACAAGAAGGACGGGTTGCATCTGAACTGGAAGGGGACCAATGTCCTGGGTGGAAGGTTTGCTCGAGTAGTTCGAGAGGGTTTAAACTAGTATGGCAGGGGGGTGGGAACCTGAGCTGTATACAGTAGGTGAGAGTTGATGCAGGTGAGGCAGTAGCAAGAGGTAGACCAGCTAGTGGGAAGGATTTTCCTGGGAAGGAACCAAGGGATCAGTTAAAGTGTGTTTGCTTTAACGCAAGGAGTATCAGGAATAAAAGTGATGAACTTAGAGCATGGATCAGTGCCTGGTGCTATGATGTTGTAGCCATAACAGAGACATGGGTTTCTCAGGGGCAGGAATGGTTGCTGGATGTTCCAGGGTTTAGAACATTTAAAAAGAATAGGGACGGGGGAAAAAGAGGAGGGGGTGTAGCACTACTAATCAGAGAGGGTATCACAGCTACAGAAGCTTCCTTTGTCGAGGAAGATCTGCCTACTGAGTCAGTATGGGTGGAAATTAGGAACAGCAAGGGAGTAGTCACCTTGTTAGGGGTTTACTACAGGCCCCCCCAATAGCAGCAGGGAGATTGAAGAAAGCATAGGTCGACAGATTTTGGAAAAGTGTGGACGTAGTAGGGTTGTTGTAATGGGTGACTTTAACTTTCCTAATATTGATTGGAACCTCCTTCAAGCAGAAGATTTGAATGGAGCTGTTTTTGTAAGGTGTGTTCAGGAGGGTTTCCTAATGCAGTATGTTGACAGGCCGACGAGGGGAGAGGCCATTCTAGACTTGGTGCTCGGAAACGAGCCGGGACAGGTATCAGATCTTGTGGTGAGAGAGCATTTTGGTGATAGTGACCATAACTGCCTCACATTCTACATAACTATGGAGAAGGAGAGGATTAGGCAAAATGGGAGGATATTTAATTGGGGAAGAGGAAACTATGACGCGATTAGACATGAGTTAGGAAGCATGGACTGGGAGCAATTGTTCCATGGTAAGGGCACTATAGATACGTGGAGACTGTTTAAGGAACAGTTGTTGCGAGTGATGAGTAAATATGTCCCTCTGAGACAGGCAAGAAGGGGTAAGATATCGGAACCTCGGATGACGAGAGCGGTGGAGCTTCTTGTGAAAAGGAAGAAGGTAGCTTACATAAGGTGGAGGAAGCTTGGGTCAAGTTCAACTAGAGAGGATTACATGCAGGCAAGGAAGGAGCTCAAAAATGGTCTGAGGAGAGCCAGGAGGGGGCACAAGAAAGGCTTGGCAGAACGAATTAGGGAAAACACAAAGGCATTTTACACTTACGTGAGGAATAAGAGAATGGTCAAAGAAAGAGTAGGGCCGATCAGGAATAGCATAGGGAACTTGTGTGTGGAGTCTGGGGAAGTAGGGGAAGCCCTAAATGAGTTTTTTGCTTCTGTCTTTACGAAAGAAATGAACTTTGTAGTGAATGAAACCTTTGAAGAGCAGGTGTGCATGCTGGAATTGATAGAGATAGAGGAAGCTGATGTGCTGAAAGTTTTGTCAAATATTAAGATTGACAAGTCGCCAGGCCCGGACCAGATTTGTCCTCGGCTGCTTTGGGAAGCGAGAAATGCAATTGCTTCGCCACTTGCGAGGATCTTTGCATCTTCGCTCTCCACTGGAGTCGTACCTGAGGACTGGAGAGAGGCAAATGTAATTCCTCTCTTCAAGAAAGGAAATAGGGAAATCCCTGGCAATTACAGACCAGTAAGTCTCACGTCTGTCGTCTGCAAGGTGTTAGAAAGGATTCTGAGGGATAGGATTTATGACCATCTGGAAGACCATGGCTTGATCAAATGCAGTCAACACGGCTTTGTGAGGGGCCGGTCATGCCTCACAAACCTTTCGAGTTCTTTGAGGATGTGACTAGAAAAGTTGATGAGGGTCGAGCTGTGGATGTGGTGTATATGGACTTCAGCAAGGCATTTGATAAGGTTCCCCATGGTAGGCTCATTCAGAAGGTCAGGAGGAATGGGATACAGGGGAACTTAGTTGTCTGGATACCGAATTGGCTGGCCAACAGAAAGCAGCGAGTGGTAGTAGAAGGAAAATATTCTGCCTGGAAGTCAGTGGTGAGTGGTGTTCCACAGGGCTCTGTCCTTGGGCCTCTACTGTTTGCAATTTTTATTAATGACTTGGATGAGGGGATTGAAGGATGGGTCAGCAAGTTTGCAGACGACACAAAGGTTGGAGGTGTCGTTGACAGTATAAGAGGGCTGTTGTAGGCTGCAGCGGGACATTGACAGGATGCAGAGATGGGCTGAGAGGTGGCAGAGGGAGTTCAACCTGGATAAATGCGAAGTGATGCATTTTGGAAGGTCAAATTTGAAAGCTGAGTACAGGATTAAGGATAGGATTCTTGGCAGTGTGGAGGAACAGAGGGATCTTGGTGTGCAGACACATAGATCCCTTAAAATGGCCACCCAAGTGGACAGGGTTGTTAAGAAAGCATATGGTATTTTGGCTTTCATTAACAGGGGGATTGAGTTTGAGAGTTGTGAGACCTTGTTGCAGCTCTATAAAACTTTGGTTAGACCGCACTTGGAATACTGCATCCAGTTCTGGTCGCCCTATTATAGGAAAGATGTGGCTGCTTTGGAGAGGGTTCAGAGGAGGTTTACCAGGATGCTGCTGGACTGGAGGGCTTATCTTATGAAGAGAGGTTGACTGAGCTCAGACTCTTTTCATTGGAGAAAAGGAGGAGGAGAGGGGACCTAATTGAGGTATACAAGATAATGAGAGGCATAGATAGAGTTGATAGCCAGAGACTATTTCCCAGGGCAGAAATGGCTAACACGAGGGATCATAGTTTTAAGCTGGTTGGTGGAAAGTATAGAGCGGATGTCAGAGGCAGGTTCTTTACACAGAGAGTTGCGAGAGCATGGAATGCGTTACCAGCAGCAGTTGTGGAAGCAAGGTCATTGGGGTCATTTAAGAGACTGTTGGACATGCATATGATCACAGAAATTTGAGGGTGCATACATGAGGATCAATGGTCGGCACAACATCATGGGCTGAAGGGCCTGTTCTGTGCTGTACTGTTCTATGTTCTATGTTCTATGTTCTATGTTTAGGGCGTCCCTGGAGAGGGAGCACACGGTGCTCACTGGTACGTTCGAGACCGCTGTGTGCCTCATGGGCTGGAGTGTATAAACAACCTATACCACGATATTCTCAGACAAGAAGGTGTAGAGCTGATGAACACAGCAGGCCAAGCAGCATCTTGGGAGCACAAAAGCTGATGTTTCGGGCCGAGACCCTTCATCAGAAATCGGGGAGGGGGAGAGGGTTCTGAAATAAATAGGGAGAGAGGGGGTGGCGGATCGAAACTGGATAGAGGAGAAGATAGGTGGAGAGGAGACAGACAAGTTAAAGGGGCGGGGATGGAGCCAGTAAAGGTGAGTATGGGTGGGGAGATAGGGAGGAGATAGGTCAGTTCAGGGAGGACGGACAAGTCAAGGGGGCGGGATGAGGTTAATAGGTAGGAAATGGGGGTGGGGCTTGAGGTGGGAAGTGGGGATAGGTGAGAGGAAGAACAGGTTAGGGAGGTGGGGAGGAGCTGGGCTGGTTTTGGGATGCAGTCGGGGGGCAGAAAATTTTGAAGCTTCAGAAATCCACATTGATACCATTGGGCTGCAGGGTTCCCAAGTGGAATATAAGTTGTTGCTCCCACAACCTTCGGGTAGCATCATTGTGGCACTGCAGGAGGCCCAGGATGGACATGTCATCTGAGGAATGGGAGGGGGAATTGAAATGGTTTGCGACTGGGAGGTGCAGTTGTTTATTGCAAACTGAGAGTAGGTGTTCTGCAAAGCGGGTCCCCAAGCCTCTGCTTGGTTTCCTCGATTTGGAGGAGGCCACGACGGGAACAGCGGATGCAAGAAGCCAAATTGGCAGATTATGCAGGTGAATATCTGCTTGTTGTGGAAAGTCTTCTTGGGGCCTGGGATGGGGGTGAGGGAGGAGGTGTGGGGGCAAGTGTAGCACTTCCTGCAGTTGCAGGAGAAGGTGCTGGGTGAGGTGGGGCTGGAGGGAAGTGTGGAGCAGACAAGGCAGTCGCAGAGAGAGCAGTCGCTCTGGAAGGCAGATAAGGGTAGGGAGGGAAATATATCTTTGGTTTGGGGTCAGATTGCAGGTGGCGGAAGTGGCAGAGAATGATGCATTGAATCGGGAGCTTAATGGTGTGATACATGAGGACAAGGGGAATTCTGTCTTTGTTTTACTTGTGGGGAGGGGGTGTGAGCCCTGAGCTCCTGGAAATGCAAGAGATACGGTCGCAGACGTTTTTGACCACTGCCGGGGGGAATATTGCGGTCCTTGAAAAACGAGGACATCTGGGATGTCCGGGAGTGGAATGCCTCATCTTACAATATCTGGGAGTGATACATCAACTGATTCTTTCTGTTCGCTTTCATTGATCTACATTTCTGGGATTCTTACACATGGGGTCTCATTGGTGACTTTACTGGGACACTTTACTGGGATACGGACAGAAATCCATGTGGAGGCAGTCACATAAGGAGTGCCAGGACAGATGGGGAAGGTGACAAAAAATTCCGAGTTTGGAAAGGAAGGAGAAGCTGGAGACAAGTCAATAGATAGCAACCACAGGGGGTTAGAAGGGGATTTTTGTGGATTGGAAATAACAGCAGAGTGAAGTGAGAGAGTGATGGTGCTGAAGAAAAGGATCTGTTCACAGCCCACACATGGAAACCAGGACAGGAATCTGGTTGGGAATAAAGGGAAGGTGTAAGTAGTAATGTCCATATCTCTGAGCTTGGAGTTCAACACCCACTTGTCCCAGAACGTAAGATAACTTGCTGAAACATGTTGAGTGAAATAACCAGAAGAGGATGGTCATACACAGTGTAATCAGACGTAACATTGATAAGCAAAACATCATGGGCACAATGCTGGAGCGCAATGTGACATTCTATTTCATAACAACACATTGGGATATAAAGTTAGATTTTGTTTTTTAGGCCGTGTTGTAAAAGTTACTGAAAAAGGCCTATGGCATGCCTGCCTGCATTGTAAAGGGCATGGAGTAAACAGATCTGTAACTGGTGTGATAGTGTCCAGTGTGGGATCAGACTCTGTAACTGGTGTCACAGTGCACAGTGTGGGATCAAGCTCTGTCGCTGGTGTCACTGTGCCCAGTGTGGGATCAGACTCTGTAACTGGTGTCACTGCGCCCAGTGTGGGATCAGACTCTGTAACTGGTGTCACAGTGCCCAGTGTGGTATCAGACAGTGTAACTGGCATTACTGTGCCCAGTGTGGGATCAGACTCTGTAACTGGGGTCACTGTGCTCAGTCTGGGAGCTCACTCTGTCACCGCAGTCCCTGGGTCCAGTGTGGGATCAGAGTCCATCACAGTGATCTTGTCATATTGTGGAATCAAACTCTGAATCAGAGTTTCCAATGAATGGTGAGGTAACGAGGTGTAGAGAGTATGAACACAGCAGGCCAAGCAGCATCAGAGGAGCTGGAAAATTGACAATTTGGGCCCAGACCCTTGTTCAGAAAAGCTTCTTCCAATGAATGGCAATGTCTCTGATCTGAAAATGTTCCTTCTCTCCTCAGATGCTCCCTGAGCTGTTGAGTGTTTCAGCATTTTCTGTTTGGATTGCAGCTTTCCAGCATTTGCAATGTTGGATGTACAGAACAGCTGAATGCACTGCCTGAATTCCTCATGATACTGTGCCCATCCTCTTTCAGTATCAGCCTCTCCACAGTCTCATTGTGATGGTGGAATAACATTTTCTGTTCGAACTGCAAAGGTCTCTTGTAGTGAACAAGGTGCAGTTGATGATGTGTTGGTATCTTGTTACATTTTACACTAATTTGATAAAAGTTGTATCAGAGGTTGAGGAGGATCACATTTTGGCCTCAATCCTTTGTGATACTAAAGTTTTCTGTCACTGGGTCCAGATGATCTTATCAAATATTACCGATAAATATGGATGCAGGAGAGATTTTCGGCAATGATTCTGAAGAATCTCTGTCCACCAAAGATTAGTTCTTCACTCTCCTATCTCAAGATGATAAATGGTTTGTGATTGTTAGAACGATGGTCTCAGCATCAGTGAATGTGAGAGCTCAGACAGACGCTGGAGTTTTCGCAACATCATGAGATTCACAGGCGTCTGCTCGATGGCTATAGAGGATGACCCACAAATGAAGCCATCCAAAATAAAGTAGGGGCTTGATAATTGAATGATTCCCATCCCAGCAGAATAATGAACTGAGCACTCAGTACATTGTGAAGAATGAGGGTGTGCAGGTGCAGAGTGTAAGCGTGAAGCAAAGTCCGTTTATCACAGCTGAAGGAATACTGAAGCCTGGATTAATGGTACTCGGAGAATCAGAGAACTGCAGTGTTTCTCAGACCACTGGGACATTGTGAAAAAAATTACAAAGATACTTTCATAGACCTTTCTGTTTGTGTTTTTTTTTTAAAAAGGAACTTTTAGAGAAATATATGGAAGGACATTGCACACTTTGTTTTATTGAACGATAGCAAGGCAATGAACTGCAGATCCTGGAAATCTGACCCTAAAACTGAAATTGCTGGAGAAACTCAGCAGGTCTGAGAGAGAACCAGAGACAATGTTTCGAGTGCAGCCAGCCCTTTCTTAGTTTCAGCAGCAGGAGAGGTGAGAGCGTGAGCCAGGGGGCAGCCTGCACTAATGTATTCAGGCATTGGCTCAACCCAAAACACTGCATGTGTAGTGTATCCCACCCATCCTCCTCCTCCTCTGAGAAAAACAAAAGGACTGTGCAGAGAGTCGGTAAGGTAAGCCTTTTGTATTTCAATCTTTTGGAAATCTAGAGTTGAGGGAACGGAAGCTGGGGCAGTTGCAGGATCCTGTGGCAGGATGTGGGATAGCAGGGTCACTGATCGTGTCTCCTCTGACTTCACCTGCACGAAGCGCACCCAACTCCAGCTCCTCAAAAACCGCATCAGGGAACTGGAGCTGGAGCTAGATGAACTCCGGATGATTTGCGAGGTTGAGGGGGGTGATAGATAGGCATTATAGAGAGGTTGTCACACCCAAATTACAGGATAAATGTAGCTGGGTGACTGTCAGGAGATGGAATGGGAATAGGAGGACAGTGCAGGGATCCCCTGTGGCTGTTCCCCTCAATAATAAGTATATCACTTTCGAATACTTTTGGGAGGGTTGACCAGGGGAAAGCCATAGTATCAGTCCTCTGGCACTGAGCCTGGCTCTGCGTCTCAGAAAGGAAAGGGGGAGAAATAGGAGAGCGATAGTGACAGGAGATTCAATCTTTCGGAGAACAGACAGGAGATTCAGTGGTACCGAGCAAGATTCCGAGGTGCTGTGTTTCCTCCCGGGTACCAGGGCCAAGCATGTCTCGGATGGGGTCTTCAGGATTCCCAAGGGGAAGGGTCAACTGCCAGAAGTTATGGTAAATGTCAGTACCAATGAGAGAACCAGGAAAAGGGATGAGGGCCTGAAAAGTGACGATAGGGAGTGAGGTTGAAAGCTAAAAGCCAGGACGAGCAGAGGAGAATTTCATGATTACTAGCAATGCCAAGGGGCTAGTGAGGTTAATAATAGAGTGAGTGCAGCTGAACACTACAGAGGTGGTGTAGGAGGGAGAGATTCAGATGTGCAGATCATGAGGATACCTCATGGGGAGGGTGGTATCTGTACAGGAAGGACAGGTTGCACCTGAACTAGAAGGGCACAAATATCCTGGGTGAGAGGTTTGCTCGAGTTCTTCATGAGGGTTTAAACTGGTTTGGCAGGAGGATGGGATCCAGAGCTACGGATCAGAGGATGGTGTAGCTGGAGTACAGGCAGATACAGGATGCAGAGACTCTGTGAGGAAGGATAGACAGTTGATAGAGCAAAGTTGCAGTCAGTGTGATGGGGTGAAGTGTGTCTATTTTAATGCAAGAAGTGTCAGCAATAAGCGTGACGAATTTAGAACATGGATCAGGACCTCGAGCTACAGTGTGCGACCATTGCAGAGACTTGGATAACACAGGGACAGGTGTTGGATGTTCCGGGGTTTAGATGCTACAAAAGAAATAATGAATGTGGTAAAAAAGGTGGGGGAGAGGCACTGTTAATCAGGGATGGTACCGCAGCTGCAGAAAGGGAGGTCGTGGAGAAGGGTTTGTCGACTGAGTCAGTGTGAGTGGGAGTCAGAAACAGGAAAGGAGCAGTCACTTTATTGGGAGTTTTCCATGGACCCCCGCCAAGAGCAACAGAGACACTAAGGAACAGATTGGGAGGCAGGTTTTGGAAAGGTGCAGTTGTTGTTGTCATGTTGTTGCCACGGGCAACTTCAACTTCCCTCACACAGACCAGAACCTCCTCAGTGCAAATAGTTTGGATGGAGCAGATTTTGTCAGGTGTGTCCAGGAAAGATTTCTGACTCAGTAAGTTGATAAGCTGGCTCAAGTGGAGTTAGATTTAGTGCTTGGCAACGAGCCAGGACAAGTGTCGATCTCTCGGTGGGAGAGCATTTCGGTGACAGTGATCACAACTCCCTGACATTTACTATAGTCATGGAGAGGGGCAGGAGCAGATGGTATGGGAAAGTATTTAATTAGAAGAGGGGAAATTACAGTGCTATGAGGCAAGAACTACGGAGCACTAATTGGGATCAGATGTTTTCAGGGAAATGCATGACAGAAATGTGGAAGTTGTTTCGGGAACAGTTGCTACAAATACTGGATAGGTTTGTCCCACTGAGGTAAGGAAGGGATGGTAAGGTGAAGGAACCCTGGATAACAAGGCATGTTGAAGATCTAGTCAAGAGAAAGAAGGAAGCTTACTTAAGGTTGAGGAAGCAAAGATCAGACAGGGCTCTAGAGGGCTACAACGTAGCCAGGAAGGAACTGAAGAATGGAATTAGGAGAGCTAGAAGGGGATATGAATAAGCCTTGGTCGGTAGGATTGAAGAAAGCCACAATACATTCTCTACTTATGTGAGCAACAAGACGACGGCCAGAGTGAGGGTATGGCCAGTCAGGGATAGCGGAGGAAACTTGGCTGTGGACTCTGAGCAGGTAGGGCAGGTCCTTAATTAATACTTTGCTTCAGTATTCGCCAGTGAGAGGGAATTTGATGTTTGTGAGGACAGCATGAAACAGGCAGATATGCTTGAACAGGTTGCTGTTAGGAAGGAGGAAATGCGAGAAATTTTGAAAAATGTGAGGATGTATCAGTCCCCTGGGCCAGATGGGATATACCCAAGGTTTCTATGGGACACGAGGTAAGAGATTACTGCGTCTTTGGTGATGATCATAGCATCCTCACTGTCCACTGGAGAAGTACCAGATGATTGTAGAGTGGTAAATGTTATTCCCTTATTCAAGGAATGGAATAGGGATAATCCTGGGAATGACAGACCAGTCATTCTTACATCTGATTATTGGAAAGTATTCCGAGAGATTGTATTGATGATTATTTGGAAAAGCACAGTTTGATTAGAAACAGTCAGCATGGCTTTGTGGGGGGCAGGTCATTCCTCAGAAGCCTTACTGAATTCTTTGAGGATGTGACAAAACACATTGATGAGGATCGAGCAGTTGATGAGGTGTATTTGATCATGTTCCCCATGGAAAGCTCATTCAGGAAGTTAGTAGGCATGTGATTCAGGGAAATTTGGCTGTCTGGATACTGAATTGGCTGTCCAATTGAAGGCAGAGGGTGTTAGCAGATGGAAAGTGTTCAGCCTGGAGCTCGGTGACCAGCGTGTTCCGCAAGGATCTGTTCTGGGACCTCTGCTCTTTGTGATCTTTATAAGTGACTTGGATGAGGAAGTGGAAGGGTGGGTTAGTAAGTTTGCTGATGACATGAATTTTGTTGGAGTTGTGGATAGTGTGGAGGGCTGTTGTAGGTAGCAATGGGCATTGACAGGATGCAGAGCTGGACAAAGAAGTGGCAGATGGAATTCAACCCAGAACAGTGTGAAGCGATTCATTTTTAAAGGTCGTATTTGAATGCAGAATGCAGGGTTAATGGCAGGATTCTGGGCAATGCGGATGAACAGAGGGATCTTGGTGCCCATGTCCATAGATACCTCAGGAGTTGATAGGGTTGTAAAGAAGGCGTATGGTGTATTGCCTTTCGTTGGCAGGGGAATTGAGTTTAAGAGCTACACAGTTAGGCTGCAGCTCTATAAAACCCTGATTGGACCACACGTGGAATATTATGTTCTGTTCTGGTCACCTCCTTTCAGGGAAGTTTTAGAGATGGTGCAGGGGAGATTTACCAGGATGCTGCCTGGACTGGAGGGCACGTCTTATGAGGAAATGTTGAGGGAGCTAGGGCCATTTTCATTGGAGTGGAGAAGGATGAGAGGTGAGTTGAGAGAGGTGTACAAGATGATGAGAGGCACAGATAGAGTGGACACCAAGAGACATTTCCCCAGAGCGGATATGTGTATTATTAGGGGCCATGATATTAAGGTGATTGCAGGAAGGTTTGGGGGAGATGTCAGAGAGAGGTTCTTCACACTGAGAGCGGTGGGTGCGTGGAATGTGCTGGTGGCAGTGGCGGAGGAGACAGCTACATTCCAGTCACTTAAGCGACTCTTTGATTGGCACGTGGGTGATAGTAAAATGTCGTGTATGCGGGGGAGTTTGACCTTATATTAGGATAATAGGTCGGTACAACATCATGTTGGGATGCACTGTTCTATGTTCTTTCAAGTTACCTTAATATTTTAAAGATTGTGACAGAGGCTATGTGGATGACCCAGATGGGTGTCTCTAATCAATGAGATCTTTTGCTGATAAAGTGTGAAACTGGATGAACACAGCAGTCCAACCAGCATCTCAGGAGCACAAAAGCTGACGTTTTGGGCCTAAACCTTTTCATCAGAGATCTTTAGCTGTTCTCCCACAGAGTCCATGTGACATCGTTATCGTGGATGGTGCTTGAAGTACTCCCCAGTGTCAACTCTTTCAGAACCTTATACCCTTATCCAACACCTCAGGCAGGGAATGGTCTGGGGAGAGACTTGAAGACCAGACGGAACCTTGTAGAGAGAAAAACTCTGGTGGAAACAGAGTGATTTGGGAGAGAGATAAAGTGGGAGAGAGTGAGGCAGTCAAGAAAGAGATGGAGTCAAGGGACTGTGGGAGAGACGGAGAGACAGGTTAGGCAGAAAGAAAGATATAGAGACAGTGTGAAAGGTAGGGGAAAAGACAGAGAGTAGGGGTGACAAAGAAAGAGTGGGGGAGAGAGTCAGGGACAGCACAACAGTGGGAGCCAGAGAGACAATGAAACACTGAGGGAGAGTGAAAATGAGACAGGGAGAGAGAGAGAGAGAGCAGAAACAGATGAAGAGGAAGTGGGAGAGTGAGGAGAGAGGGACAGATAGTAGGGCAGAGCCAGAGGCAATAGTCGATGAAAGAGAGAAACACAGAAAAAGAGAACAGGGCATGACAGATGCAGGGGACAGTAAAAGAAAGTTAGAGGGGATCGGACCTGTTACCCACTGATCTGACTCAGTGAGGTCTTGGGGGAGATGACAAAAACATTCAGTGAATTTGGAAAGGAAAGAGAGATTACAGATCAGTCAATAAATAGAAATGACAGTGAATTCAAAGATAATTTTTTGTGGGTTGGAAATTATATGCAGATTGAAAAGAGAGAGTGATGGTGCTGGAGAAAAGGATCAGTTCACAGTCCACACATGGAGACCGGGACAGGAAGCTGGGTGGGAATAAAGGGAAGATATAAGTGTCTTCTGGTATGGTGGTAGTGTCCCTGTCTCTGAGCTTAGAATTCAAGACCACTGGCGTTATAATTTTCTGAACATGTTGATTAAAATAACGAGAAGGGGAAGGGCAGTGTCAAATTCTGTCGGTTCACAGATACAATGCAAAACAACTGCAATTAATTGTTACATTGGTTTTGATAGCCAGAACATCATGGATACAATGCTGGAGCTCATTGTGACCTTCCATTTCATAACAACACATTGGGAAATAACGTAAAATTTAGTTGTGAGATTGTATTTATAAATTAACAGAAAATCGGTCAAAGACAAGTTTATTGATTAATTGAGCTTGATTATCAATGCATAAGGACAATAAGTTACAGTGAATTATTCATTCAGTTTGACATCTAACAGACAGGAATACAGTTTTGTTTCATTGTGAAATTGGATGTGATTTAAAGGTGGATGTGAAGTGCTGTGTTGCAGATGCAGTGCTACTCAACATTAAGCAGAACACACTTTACTTCAAGACGATAGTTAAAATGCCAACAATAGAAAAAGGAAATTAGAATAACTTAATTTGACAGGAAAACATAGCCAAATAATAGATGAAGTGCATATGACTAACGAACTGTTCCAATATACTGACATCTAATGAACACACACTTTGGCAATAAGGAAAATTCAGACACAGATACTCATATGCAGTTCTCCAATCCAGAAGGGACCATAAAAGAAAATATCAAGTGAAAATTCAGAGAGATCAGCAGCCAGGAGACATTCACTGAAGCTCTCACCTCTTCTGAGATCACGATAGCTTCTGATGTTTCTCAGAAACCCTGATCTGGCGAAATTCTTTACCAAAAGAAAACCGGAAGGCGTTTGAAACTGTTTACTCAGGAGATCTTCAGGAACCAACTCTCACTTCTGCCTTACAATCACCCTTCAAGTAATATACCAGGAAATAACCTCTTACATTGACACAGGTGGTGATTGGCAGAGAGCTTTCATGGTCATAGTTATGATATCGCACTTGAAGCCTCGTTGGGTTTTATTTTCATTCATTCACATAATTTGAGTGTTGCTGACGGGACCAGCATTCATTGGCCGTTCCGAGTTGCCCTTCAGAAGATGGTGGTGAGCTGCTTTCTTGAAACACTGCAGTCCTGTGTGCTGGAAGTAGACCCACAATGCTGTTGGGGGGGAGTGACAGTGATAAAATGACCCTATATTCCCACGGTCAGGATGGGGAGGGGCTTGGAGGGGAGAGTGTCAATGCTGATGTCCCCATGGACCTGCTGCCCTTGTCCTAGATGTTGCCAGAGTGTGGGGGGTGCAGGATTCTCAATGTCATTGCAGGGTGCCCCAGGAAGTTTCTGCACTGAATCAGTCTTCCACCTACCAACTGCATGGGCCATGTTGGACTGTACAGGAGAGGGTAAACTCCTTTTGAAAGCTCTGAATAGATGAGGAGAGCGAGATGGCAGGGAAGGAGAGGATTTGTGATCATTTCTGCCTTCCCAATGATTCCAGGGGATAGTAATTGTACCACTCGGCAATGATAGCAGTGAAGGAAAGCCAGGGGCTGTGGTGAATTAGACCAAGGTTCAGTTCCTGTCTGACTATCCACAGCTGTTCCTCTGGCTTTATTCCAGCTCTTGCCCCATGCCCCTCTGATTTGCCGCTTTATACATTGTCCTATATTTCCAGGATTGTTTCATGACCTAGAAAAGACTTCGCTCAATCTTTACTCTCCATTGCTGCTTCTAATCTTCATTCAAAACAGATTCTACTGCCTGTCCCTCTGATTGAGAGCTTCTCACAAAAAGAGATTTCCTTCCAATCCTCGACCTTGCTGTGAATGCTGTGCACATTCAGCTAAAGCTCCCTTCCCTGTTTCACATGATTCTGCATTTTATGGTTTGTCATTCTTCTGACTTCACTTGAAGCTTTTCTACTTCCTGTTGCCAGCTTTATTTCTTTCCAATCCACCACATTCCTGAGTGTGCCACCAGGAAAGCGGCACATGTTCACTACTGCAGAAACTGATCTGATCCCTCTGACCAAGAAAACCTCACTTTCACTTCTTTCCCCTGCCCTCACGTACCAGTGGATCTCCTGCAGTGTCTGTCACATAGTCCTCTGTCTGCCTCGCACATGCAGATCGGTGAATTCAACAGAACAAGAAAAACTGCAGTCACCATCATTTAGCAATGATCAGCATTTAAGTTGTTTCATCTATGATGCTGCACTATTTCTCTGGATTGACAGATTGTCAAATATACAGAAAGCTCACATTATTTACAGGATTCGATATTTTTAATGATTACACAGTAACTCTCATCCACCGTGTGCAAAGGGTCAGGGTAGGTTTCATTATGTCTCTATCTCATTTGTGACGCTAATTACAGCCTGGTTTTGAATTTCACCTGAGTCCAGACTCACAGCAAATCCTTTCTCATAATTCATCAGAATTTGGAATGTTTAAAAATTCAAACACTATCTTTGTCGAATCATAGAACCCTACTGTGTGGAAATATGCCCTTCAGCCCAATAAGTCCACTCTGACGCTCCGAATATCCCACCCAGACCCATCCCCCTCCAACCCACCTAATCTTCACATCCCTGAGCACTGATGGACACTTTAGCAATGGCCAGTCCCCCGAACTTGCACACCTTTGGACTGTGGGAGTAAACTGGAACACCCGGAAGAAACCCACGCAGACACAGGGAGAATGTGCAAACTCCACACAGACTGGCACCTGAGCGTGAAATAAAACTCAGGTCCCTGGCACTGTGAGGCAGCAGTGCTAACCACTGTGCCACATTGCCACCCAGCGGCATTTTTCAGCAGACAAATTGGGGTAAACATTGGAAAGTATTCTCTATTGTTCGCTGGAAAGTGGCTGATGATCCCCCAAATGGCCGTCTCATCTATTGGTACAAACACTGATGGGTATGAATTGTAGCAATCCTCTGGGAATCCTCATCTAAATGTAATTGCAGGTACGCAGGGCTCATGCCCAGCTTTATGAAGGACAGGGCCCCAAACCTCACCAAAACCACCAATTTTGCAGATAAGTCCTCTCAGTGAGGGAATGGGTAATTTTCCAGCTGTGAAAAGTGGCTCACCATGTTTTGAAGTTTGTCTTGAAAATTATTTTTGTAAGTTTTTTTGCTTCAGCTTATCACAGGGTCCTAATATTTAAAGTATCTGTGGGTCCACCAGTTGTCAGGAGAATTCCTTGTTTCTTTCTGTTTGCCTCAATATTATTTTCCCAGAAAAAGTAACACATTCTTTCCACACACTGGGCCCTGCCTTCAATGGCAGGATCGAACGCGTCCCGCTTCCATGAATCATGTTGAGTTTCTATTTCATGGTAACTCCCAGAATGTTGATGGGGGAGGGGGCAGGGATTCAGTGATGGTAGCACCATTAAATGTCAAGGGCCAATGGTTAGATCATCTCTATTGGACATTGTCATTGTCTGGCATTTGTGTGGGAAGAATGTTACTTGGCACATTGTCAGCTCAGGCCTGGATCTTGTTCAGATCTTGTTGTATTTCAACATGGACTGCTTCAGTTTCAAAGAGTTTTGAATCATATGACACATTCTGCAATCATTGGCAAACATACCCACTTCTGACTTTATGATGCAGAGGAGGTCATTGATGAAGCAGCTGAAGATGGTGAGACCGATGACACTATCTTGAGGAACTCCTGCAGGGACGCTCTGGAGCTGAGATCACTGACCTCAAAAACCCACAACCATCTTCCGAGGTGCCAACCAGTGCAGAGTTTGCCTCTAATACTCAATGAACACAGTTCTGCCATGAATGATGCAATGCAGCAACAGTATAAAGGGCTGTCTCTCTCAAATCATGTCTGGAATTGAACTCTTTTTGTCCATGTTTGACCCAGGGCTGTAATGAGATCAGGTGGAACCCAAACTGGGCATCACTGAGCAGGTTATTGTGAAGCAGCTGCTGCTTGATATCACCATTGATGACACGTTCCATCACTTTACTGAGGATTGAGAGGGCACTGATGGAGCAGTAATTGGACAGATTGGATTTGTCCTGCTTTTGGTGTACAGGACATGACGGGACAATTTCCTACATTGCCGTGTAGATGCCAGTGTTGTAACTTTACTTCAAGATCTTGGCCAGGGGAATGCACGTTCCACAGCACATGTCTTCATGACTATTGCTGAAATTTTGTCTTGGCCCATAGCCTTAGCAGTATCCAGCATCTCCAAATGTTTCTTGACAACATGTGGATTGAATCGAACTGGCTGAACACTGGTATCTGTCTTGCTGGAGACCACTGGAGGAGGCTGAGATGAATCATCCACTTGGTACTCCTGGATGAAGATTATTCTGAATTCTTCAGCTTTATCTTTTGCACTGATGCACAGGGCTCTTCCATCATTGAGGATGCGGATATTTGGGGAACCTCCTCTTCCAGGAAGCTGTTTAATTGTTCGCCACCATTCATGACTGGATGTGGCAGGACTGTACATTTCAGATCTCATCCATTTGCTGAGGTATCACTTAGCTGTGCCTATCACTTGCTGCTTTTGCTGTTTGGTTTTGCCAGCAATCCTGTTTGGTAGCTTCACCAGGTTGCCACCTTATCTCCACGCCTGCCTCGTGTTGTTTCTGACAGTCCCTCCTGCACTATACATTGAACCAGTGTTGATCCCCTGGTTTGATGGTAATGGTTGAGTTGGTGATATCCAGGGCCATGAGGTTACAGATTGTGCTGGAGTACAGTTCTGCTGCTGTTGATGGCCCACAGCACCTCATGGGTGCCCCGACTTGAACTGCGAGCTCTGTTCAAAGTGTGCCCCATTTGACACGGAGATGGTGCCACACAACACGATTCTCAATGTGAAGGTGGGACTTTGTCTCCACAAGGTCTGTGCAGTGGTCACTCTTACCCATACTGTCATGGACAGGTACATCTGCAGCCGGCAGATTGGTGAGGATGAGGTCAATTATGTTTTTCCCTCTTTCTGTATCTCTGACCACCTGCCGCAGACCCAGTCTAGCAGCTGTGCCCTTTCCGAACCGACCAGCTCGATCTGTAGAGATGCTGCCAAGCCACCCTTTGCGATGGACATTGAAATCCCCCACCCAGGGGATATTTTGTGTCCTTCCCATCCTCAGTGCTTCCTCCAAGTTTTGTTCAATATGGAGGAGGATTGATGCATCAGCCGAGGGAGGACGGTACGTGGTAATCAGCAGGAGGTTTCCTTACCCATGAGACTTCATGGGGACAGTGTTAATGTTGGGGATTCCCAGGGAAACTCGCTCCCAACTGGATATCACTGTCCTGCCACCTCTGCTGAGTCTGTACTGCCTGTTGATCAGGACATACCCAGGGATGGTGATGCTGCTGTCTGGGACATTGTCTGTAAGGTATGATACAGTGAGTATGACTGGGTCAGGCTGTTACTTGTTCAGTCTGTGAGACAGCTCTCCCAATTTTGACACTAGCCCCCGGATGTCAGTGAGGAGGACTGTGCAGGGGCGACATGGCTGTTTCTGTCATTGTCTTTATCAGTGCCCAGGTGGCCTGTCTGGTTCCATTTGTTTGTTGAGACTTTGTCCTGATCGATACGACTGCATGGCCTGCTCCGCTATTTCAGAGGGCAGGTGAGAATCAACCACCTCGCTATGGGACTGGAGTCACACGTAGACCAGACCAGGTGAGGAGAGCAGATTTCCTTCCCGAATGGATATTCCTGAAGCAAATGGGTTTTTCATCAGCAATGGTTTCATGATCATCAGAAGGTTCTTACTTTCAGATTCATTTTATTGAATTCAAATGACACCATCTGCTGTGGTGGGATTCAAACCAGAATCTCCAGAACATTAGCTGAGTTTCTGGATTAATAGTCTATCGATAATACCAGGAGGTCAGGGCCTCCCCTTTGACCATTGAGCATGTGCTCCAAAGAAAAGACATTTATTCTGCTGCTACATCAAAGGTGAATGAGGAAAATAAAAGCTGATATAATGTTTTGCTTTATTGTGCGGGGAATTGAATACAAGAGACAGGGGGTTATGAATGAGCTAGACAGGGGTCTTGACTGGTTGAATGTGGAAAGGAGATTTCCTCTTGTGGGAGATTGGAGAAGAAGGGGTCAGAGTTTAAACATAAATGGGTCACTCATTTAAAACAAAGATGAAGATTGATTTTCTCTCTCAGAGCATTGTGGCCCCTTCCTCAAAAGTCAGTGGAGGCAGAACATTTGATTATGTGGACAGCAGAGGGAGTTCACTTCTTGATGGCCAACAGGATGAAAGATTATCGGGATTGGCAGAAATGTAGAATTGAGGTTAAAATCCGATCAGCCATTTTGTTATTGAATGGGGTGCATGCTTGAAGGGCCGAGTGGTCTATTGTTGTCTCTTTTCTGCATGTTTGAATTTTTGTCGGGTCCTTTGATAACACACTCGGTGACATTTGGCCTTGATGTCGAGAGCAGAGACTCTCACCTCATCTCTGGAATTCATTTCTTCTTCCCACATTTGGACAAAGCCTGTAATGAGGAACAGGAGGTGAGTGGCCTTGGTGGAACCAAAACTGAGCGTCTGGGAGCAGGTTATTCCTTTGTGATTGCTTCTTGATCGCACTGTCGTTGTCTCCTTCCCTTACTCTGCTGCTGCACTTCATCAGTCAGTCATTGGCTGGTGGGATTGGTCCTGCTTTCTGTGGACAGGACATACCTGGGTAATCTTCCATCTTGTCGGGGAGATGCCAGTGTTGTAACTGTAGTAGAACAGCTTGGTAAGGGGTGTGGAAACAGACCTGGCTCCTGTTCACCATCATTACCCAGTGACCCTGGGGAAATGACGGGAGGAATCAGACTCAGTTCCTGCTCTTTGTCTCCGCATCACACTCTATCACTGGGACATAATAATCAGTCAATGTTTCCCCTCTGATCTCTGCTGAGGGTGACTTTTGGGTCATTCCTTTTCCATCTGATGTGTATTTTTCTGGGGAAGACCTTTCTGTCCATATTCAGCTGCATGGAACATGTACAGCTCCCGTGCCTGAGGAGGAATGAATGGAGCTGACCACTGTGCACACAGCAGTGAGCATCCCTACTCTGACTGAATAATGAAGGGAAAGTTATTGATGAAGCAACTGACGCTGGTTGAGCCAAGAGCACGATCCTGGGGAACTCATGCAGATGATTCCTCTGATGGCAGGACTGATGTGTGAAGAGGGATTAGATCTCGTCGGACTATGTTCACTGAGTTGAGAGGAATTAGGCGGTTCTCATAGAAACATATAAAATTCCAACAGCACTCAACAGAGTGAATGGAGAAAGAATGTTCCTCATGGCCAGGGATTCCAGAACCAAGGGTTACAAACTAAGGATACGAGGAAGGCCAATTAAGACTGAGATGGGTTGAAATTTCTTCACCCAGAGTGTGGTAAACCCTTCAAAAAGCTGGCACATTCATTGTCTTTTAATGTGTTGGTGATCTTCTTCTTATATGTTTCCAGTATTTTCAGTGTTTATTAATGATCATCTGGCCTTGAGTCATCTTACTCCACATGGGAAGTAGAAAGTGTTTTGGAGACCTTTTGCTCTGCGGCAAAAGAGTTCCCTGATAGACAGCAGACAGACAATGCAGCATGGAGCATGTTAGAGTGATGGCCCTGGGGACAGTCATCTTGTCACAGGGACACTGGGAGGGGGTGCACAGGTGGGAGACTGGGGAGACCAGAGGAGAGTGACCTGGGGAGAGTGACCCAGAGGGATAGTGATCCGGGAAAAGTGGCCCAGCTGAGAATAACCCAGGGAAGGAGTGTGGTGGGTAGGCCCTTCCCAATTCTCTGTTTAAAGCACCAGGAGATGCAGAGAATTCCTCAAGGAGTTCAACTTTTATTTGCAAACAAAAGCTGTGAGAATCTGAAAAATGGTTTCCCGACTGCCCCCAACTCTCTGGGGCTCGCTGCTTCTGTACATTTCTAGTTGCCACACTTAATTCGTGTCATTAGCATAACCAATCACATTAGCTTGCATTGTCTTTCTCAACGAATCATCTTCTTTCACGATGGTCTTCTACTCTACACTGAACCTATCACAACATGCCCCAGTTGTCTTTAACATAATGCTCATGTATCATGTGATTTGTCAAACTGAACACAATATGCTACAGTTATTTTCTGCCTGTACTCATCCGTTGCTCATCTGTAAAATGATCCTATCGATTGCTCCATTAATTTAATGACACACTGTCATATCAATTTCAATAAGAATGACCTGGGGCACAGTGAGCTGGGCAGAGTGCCTGAGCAGAGAGAGAAGGTCATCCCTGGAAGAATGGGTGTCGCTGCCTCTCGCTGCCTATCCCTGCCCTCTCACCCTCCCTCCTCGACTATCACTCTCCTTCATGCCCATCATGTATACTCATGTACTATCACTCTCTCTACTTCCTGCTCACCCTCCTGCCTGTTCTCTCTCACCCTCCCTCCTGCACACTCACACACACACTTCTTCTCCATCCTGCTAAACCTTGTGTTCCATGCTTTCTTCAATCCCTCATTGTCTTACACTTTCTGCATTCCCATCTCCCTCTCCTTCTTGTTTCTCTCCCATTCCCTGCTCCTTCTCCATCTGTGTCCCAGAAAGAACCCTTTGGGAAAGAGTTCAGAATGGGAAGTACTTGCTGGCAGTGAGCTTACTGAATGGACTGGAGCACGAGTGACAAACAACTGACCTTACCCAATCAGATCCTGATGACCATCCCAGCCCAGAGTGTACTGCACCATCGAGAACATTCCGGATCCACATTTACAATCCGCCCAAATTATTAAAAGAACCGAGATTGAACCCTGTGCTATCCCTGCCCTGGGAATGTTTGATCGGAAGAGTGTCGAGGGAACTTCACTCTGTATCTAACCCCGTGCTGTCCCTGTCCTGGGACTGTTTCAGACGGACAGTGTAGGGGCTGTTTTACTCCATATCTAACCCCATGCTATCCCTGTCCTGGGAGTATTTGATCTGGACAGTGTTTGCCGGGGTCCTGGGATTCGGTAATTCCATGCTTTACCTTTAGTGGGTGATCTCGAACTCCAGTCTGAGTTTCAAGACAGTTTGTGTGTTTTATGTTTCTCTGATTCTTCATGAATCTTAACATCTTTTATTCATTCCTTCCATTCTTTATTCCCAGTGGGCTCAAGATTTGGATCAGAAATGTGATTGCAGAATAATCTGGTCAGCAGTGGGAGTATAAAATGAGCAAAGTTCACGACTGGCCATTGACACCAATAGGCCTCTCCCCAAGAGAGGATCCAATGGGATGTGGGAATGAAAAAGTTTTCTCAGCTTCGAGTACAGTTTGCATCTTGACTAAAGGTGGTTCTTCTGGGTCAAAGGATGTTTCTGCACAGATTCTGGTCTCTATTGTGACCTCCTATGATTTGTTTCTGCCTTGTCATCAATTCCACACTCACCCTGGATCTTTCTCACAATGAAAAGAGCTCAGTCCATCAGAGTCTCCTCTGACCCTCTCCCCTTCAAACAACTGCACTGCCTCACACACTTGCCTCTGAACTTGGAGAACAGTTTGATGGTGTTTTAGACTGAGCTACCAACCTGCATCAGCATTGACCGACTGTCAGATTTGAGACTTGATCTCCAGACACCTCTGATTGTCTCTGTATTCTCTGTCTGTCTCGGTGTTGAAACTTGTGGTTCAGGTCTGCCTCCAGGAGTGACATGTAACAAGCTGAAATGTCAGTGTGTTATTGAGGGAGTGCTGCACAGTCAGAGGAGCTGTTTGCTGGCTAACAGGCACATTCAAGGGAAATGGACTCACAGGTTCTGCTGTTCACCATCTGATTTGGTTGGACTGTCCGAGAATCATCCTGGATGGGAAAAATAACATATTCCAATGCAAAGGAATGGAAGAGCTAAATGGGGAATCATTCATTCTCCTGCTCACAATGGGAAACAACACACACTCACTTGCTTCGAGCCGTAGACTCACAGAGCTGTATAGCATGGAAACAGACCCTTCGGTCCAACTCGTTCATGCTGACCAGATATCCCAAATTAATCTGGTTATATTTCCCAGCATTTGACCCTGATCCCTCTCAACCCTTCCTGCTCATTTACCCATCCAGATGCTTTTTCGATGTTGTACCAGCCTTCACCACTTCCTCTGGCAGCTCATTCCATACATTCACCACCCTCTGTGTGAAAAAGTTGCCCCTTTGGTCCCTTGTAACATTTTCCCTCTCATCTTGAACCGATTCACTGTATTTTTGGAACCCGTACCCTGTGCATAAGACCAAAACTATTCACTCTATCCATGACTGTCATGACTTTGTAAATCTCAATGAGGCCAACCCCTCCCCCTCCAGGGAAAATAACACCAGCGTATTCAGCCTTTCCCGATTGCTCAAAATGTCCAAGTCTGACAACATCCTTGAACATCTTTCCTGAACTCTTCCAAGTTTCACAACATCCTTCAGCAGCAGGGAGAGCAGAACTGCATGCAGTATTCTAATAGTGGCCGAGCCAATGTCCTGTACAGCCACAACATGACCTCCCAACTCGTATACTCAATGCTAAATGCACTGACCAATAAAGGCAAACATACCAAACGCCTTCTTCACTGTCCTATCGACCTGTGACTCCACTTTGAAGGAACTACGAACCCACGCTCCAAGGTCTATCTGTCCAGCAACTCGTCCCAGGACCGTACCATTGAGAAGGAAAATCTTCCCCTGATTTGTTCTTCAAATATGCAGTAACTCACGTTATCAAAATTTGCCTTTATTCGCATCAAAATTATTTATGTAAATGACGAATAGCAGCGGACCCAGCACTGATCCCTGTGGCACACCACTGGTCACAGGCTTCCCATCTGAAAATCAAACCTCCACCATTACCCTCTGTCTTCTACATTTGAGCCAGTTCTGTATCCAAATGGCTAGTTTTCCCTGTATTCCATGTGATCTAACACTGCTAACGGGTCTACCATGAGGAATCTTGTTGAATGTCACACTGAAGTCCATATCGATCATGTCCACCACTCTGCCTTCATCAATCCTCTTTGGTACTTCCACAAAAAGCTCAACCAAGTTTGTGAAACATGATTACCCACACACAAAGCCCCTGTCTTTTCCAGTCACTCTCCTCTTAGTCGGTCTTCCCCTGTCACTCTCCCACTGGCCAGTCTCTCCAGGTTTCTCTCCACAGGTCATTTTGCCCGGTCTGTCCCCACCTCCCTACCCCAGTGTCCCTGTGACAAGGTGACTCCCCGCAGAAGCCTCGCTGTGGCATGTTGCATGCCGGGCATGAGGGCAGAAGGGAGGGTGAGGGGGCAGCAGGGTGAGGAAGAGCGCAGGAGGGAGGGTGAGAGGGCCGGAAGCAGGATGAGAAGCAGGAAGGAGAGTGAGAAGCAGGAGAGTGGGAAGCAGGAGAGTGGCTGTGAAGGCACACTCTCCCAGAGGTAGCTGCCCCACTCTTCCGAGTTACTTTCTGCCTCTGTTCAGGCCCACTCCACCTCGTCCCACCCCCACACCCATCTCGGGTAACTCTCCCTTGGTCCGTTTCCTCACTCTCTCCTGCTCACTTAGCGTCCAGTTCTCTCTCCCCTGCTGTGTCCCTCTTCCTGGTTTATTCTCCCCGGGAATTCTCCCCCAGGTTACCCCCCGGGTGAGTCTCTCCGAATCTGTCTCACTCTAACATGCTGCATGCTGCAATGTCTGGCTCCTGTCTTTCAGGGAACTCTCACTCACCTTGCTGCAGGACAAAATGTCTCCGAAACACTTTCTACTTCCCATCTGCAGTCTCACCCAAGTTCAGATGATCAATAATAAACACCTAACATGCTGCTAACACAGGAAAAGCCTGTCAGAAACATCCTAAAAGATAGTTAATTAGCCAGCTCTGTGAGCTTCCCCCAGAACTGGGAAAAGATGTCAATGGAATGGGTTTTGAGGGAGGACTGCGTGAGGCAAGGACTAATATAAGTCTGTGATCACAGTTGAGCCCCCGAGCTACTTTCATGAAATGGCTCCATTTTAACGTTTCAGACTCAGTGTGACACCAAGGTGAAAATGTTATTGGTCTGACAGCAGTCGAGCAGGTTTTGGGGAAGGGGTCATGGATACTCCATCATCCCTCCCACCTCCCCAGTCACCCTCCTTCAAACCCATCCCCATGTTCTTGCTCAGTCTTCCACCTGCATCTTCTGCCTTGGCTCCCCTCCTTCCCTCCTTCACCCCCAACCACCCAATTCACACCAAATCTGCTCTGTCACCCCGTCAGCCCGTACTTTCCAAAAACCCGTTTTCATTGTCGATTGCCCCTCCATTCTTCACCTTGACTCCATTCATGACCATCCTGGTGCCCACCCAGATGGAGAAATAGAGATAAAAAACAGAGTGAAACATTTGGAAATAATCACACTGCTCATACTGCAGTTCCATTTGAAGATACACAAGAGAACTCGAACCAGGATGTGTCTTTCTCAATGTTGACAGATTTTCCCTTCCAGCCAGTCATCACAGTTCCACGACATCTCAGCAGAAATTCTTCAGGGGTGTATCCTGGTCTAACCATCTTCAGATGTTTGGGCAATGACCCTCCCTCCACCATAAGGACAGGAATGGGTTAGAACCGGACGTTGAATAGCTTTATAAATACTCATGCTACAATGGCATGTCAGAGGCAGGGAATTCTGTGGCAAGTAACTCTCCTCCTGCCTCCCCAAAGCCCGTGCACCAACAACATTCAAGGAACTTGACACCATTCAGGATAATGCAGTCTTGGTTGGGCAACAAATCCACCATCTTTAAAATTACTCACCCATCACAGGGACAGCAGTGTGTACCATCTACAAAATTCCTTGGTGAGACAAACTCACCGAGACTCTGTCTGTACGAGATCCAGAAGAGCATTGGCAGATATGAGGGACTGCAGCATGCGGCTGTGAACAATTTGCACACATCGATTTTGGTCACCACCAGCTCAAGCACTGTCTCTCTATTCTGTGCAGACAACACTCACTCTCTCCTTGAAGAAATCTCATTCCTTTTTCATTCAGCAGCTGTGGTAAGCAGTGATATTTAATCAATATGTCAGAGACATATCACAAGCGACCCAGCCACTCTGTGACTCTCACAAACCAGTGGAAGCATCGAGGAAAAGACAAGCCAGGGACAAACTGTGCAAGAAGCAACTCAACAGACTCTGGGAACAAAAACTCCTGAACTGGTCTTTCCAGAATTTCCCGTCTGTCAAAACTACTTCCCCGCTGTCTGTACATCTGTCTGTCTCATGAAGGAGAGTTTCTCAGCAGATCGGGGTTTTAGTAATAAATAGTAATTCATGGGTCGCATTGAATCCTGGACCATTTTTTTGACCAACCTCAATCTAAAAATCAGCTCACTTGGGGAATTTTGAGCACTCATTTCAAAATCTTTAATGACCTTGTGAGGATCACGCGAAGAGCAGGGCTGTATTTCTATGAGGATACCGCAGTGAGTGGTGACACAGTGTTGTTGGATTAAAACCCTGGAACCCCCTTCCTCACGGCACTGCGAGTCTTCCTTCATCACATTGGCTGAAGCAGTACAACAGGCAACTCAACATCAGCCTCACTGGGACAGTCCCAGATGAGGAGTTACAGCTACAGGGTGAGGTTTGAAGATGTTTTCCTTGGGACAAGGAAAATCAAGGAGAGATTTAATCGAGGTGCATGCAATTGTTGTAGTTTTGGATGAGGATGATAAAGAAAAGATTTTCTATTATTTGATGATGCAACAACAAAGGGTTACAGGTTTTGTTTTGGGGTCGAGGTACAAGAGTATCTGAGGAAGGTCATTTTCCCTCAGCAGTCGATACTGCAGTAGCACTCACTGACCACTAGGGGAATGGAAGCAGAAACAATTAATCAATCAGAAGCCAATAGGGCGGGTCCTCAAAGGGAATAAATTGGGAAGGTTCTGAGGAGAGAGTCGGGGAATAAGACAAAGTAGGTTGGTCTGAATTGAGCCAGCATTGAGTCGATGGACCGAATACCTGCCTTCCACAGCACGGTGACTCACTGGTTCAGATATTTACACAAGGCTGTGTGATCCATTTTGAATATTTCCTCGAACATTGTGTTAACAAAGAGTCCAAGCAGAAGAGGAGCTCATGAAGGGTTCCTGTGACCACTCCCTGAGGAGACAGTTTTAGCAACAAACAGCTTTCCACCTTCTCCATCCGTTGTTTCAGTGAAACCAGATTTGGTGAAAGGATCAATGAAGGTGTTAGTCATTTTCCAAACAAGAAACATTGTGGAAGGAGATTTTCTGTTCTCACAGCACTGGAGACAATGTGGAGATCCCATTGTAACTGAAGAATAATTGACAAGTGTCTTTGAGAAACATCAGCTGAAGGAGAGGCTGACTCTGCTGAGACAGCATTTCACCCACAGCACCATCATTCCAATTTATCTCATCTGGAGCAGATTCTGTAGAACTGAACAAACTGTGTCTGTATCACAGATATCAGGGAGAGACAGGGACTGCCCCCACTGTGTCTGTATCACTCACACTACAAAGAATTTGTTGTTGGATATGGTATACAGGATTTCCTTTTTCTCTGTTACTTACATTCTTTCAATCATTTGATGAAGTTTACGATTCGTGCAAATGGATACATCACCACAGTCTTCATCTCCTCCCTGAACTTAGTCTGGGTCACAGCATAAATAGCAGTGTTTGTGCAGCAACTCAGGAGCTGGAACAAGAGTCCAATGTCTCTGACAGCGATGTGTATGTACGGAGTTGCATTGTGAATGTGCATCATGCGTGTCCATATTGAGCTCACCATGAACACTGCCCATAGCAGGATGAAATTTACAGATAAAACAACAATTAAAATGATGGATTTCCTTCGACTTTCCATCTCTGTGTCTCTGGGACTCTCCCCACTTCTGTGAGCTCGGAGTCGCCTGCGGGCTCTACTGGTCATTAAAATGTGTCTGATGGTCAAAGCATTCAGCAGCAGGATCAGAATAAATGGGACTCCCCGGGGTGAGAATGTAGTGAAGGAACTCAATTGCTCCCCAAACGTCCGATCTCCGAGCCTCCTGTGTGATGTGACAAAACCATGGTTCATTCACCAGCGTGTACCCGCCTGTCAGCATGAAATACCAGAAAACATTCTTTGAAAAGCTTAACACTGTCACTGTTCCCAGAACCAGAGCTGCCGTTCTCTCTGTGCAATATTTAGTTTTCAGCTTCTGGCAACAAATGGCCACAAATCGATCAAAGGTGAAAGTGACAGTGAACCAGACTGAACAGTCAGTGGCTGCATAAAGCAGGACAACATGGATATTACAAACAGGAACAGAATACAGGAAAAGAAACCCTTCCCAAAAAACACTGGGATATGCCTCAGTATCAGGTCGAAGAGTATAACCAATAGATCCATCACAGCCATGGCCATCAGGTAGTGAGTGACACATTTGGAGAGTCCACATTTTCCACGGCACATTATCACAATTGTCATTAAATTTACTGTGAGAAAAGGAAATAAATAAAATTATTACACATCATATTGTGAGCAAAATGAGCTCATTGTACTTCTAACATTTTTAAATTTGTCTTAATATTCAAGCATTTAATGACGTCTTTATCCATCGGAGAGCGAGATCTCATAAGGTAAGCAAAGACCATGAAACAATATCACCAATTTCATTGTTTAAAATAAGAACAAGAATTTGTAAAACTGTCTGAACATTTCCTGTCAGTTCAGAGACATAATAGGAAATAATAAGAAGCACAATCGTGAATATTAATTTTCAGGAATGAAGCCTGAATTCAGTTATTGAGGAGAAATCTGCCTAAATGCCTGTTGGAGGTCATTACCCAATGACCTTGTATTACTGTGAGAGGGAATCAGACCCAGTTCCTGCTCCTGATCATTACCCATTGACCCCGGGTTAGTGTTCGGAGCAACAGACTTGCTTCCTGTGATGGATCATTACCCAGTGTCCTAGGTACTTATGGACAGAACTTTTCTTTCTTTAATTCTCATCTGTTCTCATTTGTTTTTTAATTCTTTCATGGAATATGAATGTTTTTTGGTGAAGCCAGCATTTCCTTACTCTAATTTCATGTATCACGTTGGTTGTAGGCTATTGCAGTCTGAGGGGTGTAGCTGCACCCTCTGGGCTATATGGGAGAGATCATTGCATTTAGTCGCAGCTTCAGTGAAGGAAGTCGATGTGCTTCCTCATCTGGAAATGGAGGGGAACTTGCTCAGTGGTGTACCCTGAGTGTGCTGTCCATGTCTTTGGAGAGGTCAAGATTTCTACTTTGGAAGGTGCTGACAAAGGAGATTTGGTGAGTCACTGCAGAGCATCCTGTAGGTGGTACACACTGAAGCCTCTGTTGGGGCAACCCATCTGGGAATAAGTTTTCAGAGACAGCAGAGTTCAGGCACATGGTAGATCATTTGAGCGAGAACTGGAAATTTGCATGGTCATGTACTCGAGACACTCCATGTTTCAAATGCTGTCTACCCTCATACGAACAGTTTCTCATTTTATACTTTTCCTTGCTCTTCTTTGTCATCATATGTTCCCTCCCACTGTGTATTACTGGTCAAGAATGCTGGGTTGTCCAAACGTGATTGGGTCCTTATTACATCAGTCTACATTCACAATTTTCTTGCAGCTGTTTTCTGATTCAGTCATTTTGGTGCATTAGAAGTTTAATTTTGAATAGATATTCTGCATCTCTCAGATACCAAGTGGCATCTGTGGTCTGCTAAATCTGTTGTCTCATACCCAGGTATACCAGAGACAGGGATTGTCAATGTTCCCATTACAAGGAGAACATTGTATTTCAATATGCATGGCAATCCTGCTGGTCACTGTGCTTGTTAAAAGATAAGAGATATCTCTTCCATTGTTAGTTTTTGAATCTCACCTTCAAACGCGTTTGGTGATTCTTTTTGTTTGTAAATAAGTCAATCCATAACTACTTCAGAAACAATATCTATTATTATCTGGAAAAATCATAACTAAATGCCACTCATCGTATTCTAATGAATTGATTAAAAATGTGACAAAAATCTGCTTGCTGTGAAATGTTCTGACCTATATTGGCCATTGCAGTTGGACATTCTCCTGTATTTTAGACAGACGGCCGATGGTGTTCCTTGCTGAGATGACATTCGGCAGGACTTTCCCACACTCTCTCCAGCTTCTGTCAGCCATGTCCTGCAATGCTTGTCAGAGGCAGTCATCGGCCATTTTATACTGCTCAGTCATGGGCATCCCTACCAGCAACTGAGGGCTGGGTGTAGAGGGAGTGGATATTTTAGGTGGATGGTGAGGGCCTTTTCACAAGTGGCCTGCTTTGTGCATTTTGATGTGGAGACATTTGTGTGTTGTTGGAAATGCAATACATGTGACTTGTAGCTGGTGGGTCAGATCTGATCGGGACAGCAATACTGGGCGAGAGGTTGGAACCTCACTGGCAGAGCAGGAGGGTGTTTGGTGAGAAAGCCAGAAACACACACACAGAGGCTGGAGCCCTCAGGAGCCTTCAAAGAAACAGTTATGATGGAGCTGTGTGTTCGGGAAGGACGGAGAGGCAGCAGATATAAATGAATCATGTCAGAGTCAGGTAAGATGGGCTTAAGAACAAAACTAAGATATTTTCTTCATCTCTCGCTCCTGGAGAACAGCCAGGAATTCTGGAGAGCACCCAGACGAAATGATAGCAGACATAAAGGATGAAAAGTTTTCCAAACTTTGTGCCCAGGATCAAATAGAATGATTTGCCTTCTGTTGTTAAGAATATTGTAAGGACCTTTCTAAGAATCATGAGAAGATAGAATCATTTGATGCGCTTTGTTTTGAGAACATCAAACAGTTTAAGTGAAGAGAACTGTACAATCTTTCACAGCTCATTTTAATTGTCGCTGAAACAGTTATATCGAAGTACTAATAACTAAGAATGAGTAACAATGTCTTTTTGACAATGTTATTGCAGAAGCAAATCTGCAAGTGGACAATACCCTTCCCAGAGAGATCGTGACCAACATGTGAGGTAGCTATGATAAAGCTTAAACCACATCAGAAAGAAGCATGTCCCATTCAATGGGGTGGCTAATGGGCAGCTGAGGCAGCAAAGAATGCCCCAGGCATCAAGTTCCACAGGCAAGGTGCTGATTGCATTTAGTGAAGAGAGAAAAGGGTGGTAGCGTCACACTGCACTCAGCATCACCTCACATAATATACTGTGGAAACGCACACCATGGGAGGGAGTTCTCTGCTGCAGACAATGGGCAGGTATTGGTGGTGGAAACAAATGAGAAGAGATGTAACAAAGTTCAGTCTGTTATGTGCTCTCATCGACCCAGTTAGCCCAGTCTAGTAATGCATCTCACACCAGGCCAGACCAAAGTGTTCATGGAAACAGTACAAATAGACTTCACAGGAACCCTCTCATTGAGTTGGGGAGAAACAGCTCGTTGGTCATTCGTGAGTAATTTAGGGATTGGGTCAATCCTATACCACGTGAGCTGAATGGCCGACTCCTGTTTCCAGTTCTTCTGATTTTGGGAAGTTTGTAGTTAGCTGGGAATCAAGCAGAATTCCAGACCCCAACACACTGCAGAGCTTAGGCGTGTGTAAGTCAATGCGCAGGGCATGAAATAGAGAATGAGCTGAAACCTTCCAGGAGATGTCAGAGGGATGGGCACATCTGTTGCTCAGTATCCCAATGGGATTGATGGAAACACTATGTGAATTGATTAGAATTACTCCCTAGGAGTTAATGACAGGAATGGGAATGAGATTGCCAGGGGATATTGTGACTGGTAACCAGGAAATAGGGGAGACAAGTGAACCAATCGTGAGAAAGCTGTGAATATCTCTGCACGGACTGAGACTAAAAGTTCCCGAGCAGCTGATCAGATAGGACAGGGAGGTTGAGGCAGGGTTGAAACAGGTCAAACTGTCCAGTGTTGGAGATAAGGTCATTGTGAAGGTCATGTTAGAGGACCTAGGATTCACAGTACAATGATTAGGGCCCGATGAAATTATCATTACATATAATACATGTGCCTGTATAGACAGGAGAAGGAAAGGTCATTGGAAGCACTGGTCACAATTAGAGCAAGTCACTAATTGATGTGTCTTTTCTACAAGATTTCATTCCAGGAGTCGTTGAAACATGCCATCAATGGGAGCACCAAGTCTTATGAGGAGAGAGCTAGGTTTAGGGACAGCAATATTGGGAATGACGACGAGAGTGTTGGGTCACTCCACAGGTCAACAACAATACACAATATACAATACCCTTCGCAGAGTCAACAGTTGAGAGAGAACTCCAGAAAATGGGTCAGTGTTTCTTAAGACAATAAATGATGATAGGACAACGTGCCCCATGAGAAGTGACTTGTTGCTATAAACAACACAAATATTGGGTGACGCGAGAGGTGTTCATTCCTGACTCAAGCACTGGGATGGTTTTAGTGAAACAAGTGATGACACAGGCACCTTGGCCTCGTGGAGCAGGGTGACCAATACCTGGCTTAGATTATGGGGGGAAAGGTCGGACTGTGATGAAGTCTGCTCAGTGATGTTGTTCCTGTACCAACACTGACAACTCCGTTGTAAATGCAGTGGATTTGGGCCAAAAGCTTCAGACATTAAGTTCACAACTTGGGGAAAACTAGGTAATAGAACAAGCGTTCAGGGCAGACAGCTGAGTCCGGACTAAGGCCTGACATGGATAACGCAGAGCCAGGCCATAGCATGAAGGTGTCATTCCTGGTCCATTCATAAATCAATCAGCGTGCAGAAAATATCTCCGATGGCACAGTCAGAAATGATGGCTGCAGTTCTTTTGGAACAATGGTACTTGAGCAGAGAAAGAAAAACCTGAGACAAATTGATAACGATGAGGTAGCCCTATATATAACTAATACTCACTTGTTTAATCTGTCATAGCACAGAGACCATGGGCTGGTCAGCTGCCAGCTCAGGGGTTTAACATGTGTGTATGAGGCTAATGTGGAATGTGTTAGACATGATCGTACACTGATGGGTAATTAGGGGGCTATTATGTGAGAGAACATAATATACAGCAATATGCAGCAGAGACAGTGAGGAACATCATCAATCCAGGTTGAGATAGATGTCGTGAAGTATCGCATTCAGCAGGATGTGCCCCTCTGATATACAGAATAGAAGTGTCAGTGTGTGGTTTGAACTGGAGATAAAATGAGCAGGGGGTCATTAGAACTGCAGATGCTGGAGTCAGACACAACACAGTGTTGAGCTGGAGGAATCAGGCAGGCCAGGCAGCATCAGAGGAGTAGGAGAGTTGATGTCTTGGCTTGGGACCCTTCGTCAGAAATAGAGAGGGGGAAGGGAGCTGGGGAATAAATAGGCAGAGGATGGGTGGAGCTGGTGAAGCTGGATGGGAAGATAAGAGTTGAATGCAGGAAGTGAGTGATGGGGATTGGTCAGTGGGATGAAGCAAGGCTGGATCGATTGGGTTTTCACTGAAAAGGAAGGGGCTGCGGGTCGACCTGATACTAGATTATGAGATTGGGAATGGCACAGAAAGAGTGGGAAGTATGAGGCTATCATGTTGGGTGAAGGGGGCAGTTATTAGGGAACACGAATTCAAACTTCAGGGGCAGTGGGAGGAAAGTTTAAAGAGATGTGTGAAGCACATTTTTCACACAAAGGGTGGTGAGTGCCTGGAACACGCTGCCAGAGGAGATGGTGGAAGCAAACACAACAGCAGCATTCAGGAAGCACCTGGACAAATACATGAAAAGGAAGGGAATAGAGGGATGTGGATCCTGTCAGTGAAGGCAGCTTTAGTATGAAAGGGGAAAATAAGTCAGAGCAGGGTTGTGCTGTATCATTCTTTGCTCTTTCCTCTACATACAAAGGAACGGGTAGTGTTATGCAATATCTTAAAACGTTCTCCTGTGTTGTCCCATCAGTGACTGAACATCTCACCCCTATCCCTGGGGAGGGACAGTAATTATGTGGGACACATTATACACTCCAGCAAAAGGCCTGAGCCTTTGCAGACAACATTGACTCTCTGTCCTCTGCCCTCGGGACTGTGGAATTGGGGAATAAATATACAGACACACCAACAGATTTGAACCATTTCCCACATCCTGCTTACTGCACAAGGAATTTAAATTGGCTGTCTAACATGTGGATACAGAGAGTAGAACCATATAATGTTATAATCCTCGACTCGGGACCTGGAAAGGATAACACCATAAGACCAGAAGACAATGGAGTGGAAGTTAGGCCATTCAGCCACTTGTGTCTGCTCTGCCATTCATTCATGGTTGCTAAGTTTCTCAACCCGATTCTCCCACATTTCCCCAGCAAGCCTTGATCCACTTGGCAATTAAGAACCTATCAAACTCCACCTTAAATATCCTTAATGACATGGCCTCCACTAGTTCTGTGGCACGGAATCCCAGAGATTCACCGCTCTCTGGCTGAAAACATTTCACTTACCTCCGTTCTAAAAGGTAATCCTTTACTCGTTGGCTGTGACCTCGGGTCCGAGCCTCTCCTTTATTCAAGCTGGCCGAGAGTAATAGAACAAAGTCACATGAAAGACTGTGGGAAATCAAAGTTGAGTGAGACACATGGACCTTGAAGTGTGGAAATCTGCAGCATGCTGTGATGTGTACAAAGATTGTAGGTGTTCTGCAACCCACCAAAGGGAGCTTTAATCTTCAGTGTTAATGCTCTCTCGACATCTGTGCCTGTGAAATATAAAATTATTGTGCTGTCGTCCTGAAATCCTCTCAACAACTAGTCACGCTGCCCCCTGGAACAAACCATCATCCTGACTTTACTTTCCATACGTGGGATGTGGGGATCGTTGGCTTTGCCAGCATTGATTGTCCCATTCCTCACTTCCCCAGAGAAGCTGGTGGGGAGCTACCTTCTTGAACCGCTGCAGTCCATGTACTGGACACAGACCCACAATGCCCTTAAAGAGGGAATTCCAGGATTTAGACGCAGTGACAATGACAGAACGGTGATGTATTTCCAAGTCAGGATGGTGAGTGGTTTGAGGGGAAACCTGCAGCTGGTGATGTTCCCCTGCATCTGCTGCCCTCAACTCCATTGCCAAACGTTCTGAAAGGATAAGCTCATCTTCGTAACCAGGAACGTCAACAAGGTCGGAACTGCACGGAAATCGAGGTCCCATTGTGGGGTGGATCTGGACAGCAGGCAGCAGCTCAGGGGAACGCTGATATTTGGAAACACATCCACTGGTTAGTTTTTGCACTGTCCAGCTCCATTTACACCTGGATGTTGCAGAACAGCAGAGCTTCGATCTGATCTGGTGATGATGTGAACACTTTATTCTGTGCCTGTTGCTTGCTCTGTTTAACATGAGTGTAGTCCTGTGTGTAGCTTCTCAGGGTTGGCACCTCATTTGTTGATATGCGGAGTGCTGCCCCTGAAGCAGTGAACAAGGAAAGGGAATGGGGCCACACTTATCCATGACGCCTCCTGTGAGGACCAGAGTGCCCTGTGGAAGCAGAATCCAGCAAGAAGACAACAAACCCAGGAAAGGAGAAAGAAAACTGTTCAAAGGTAGACCAGGATCATAAATCACACAGAACATTGTGACTTGGTAATTCAATTATCAGTTCATTTCAAATGGAGAAGAAGAGCACAGAAACTCAAAGCATGTTGCACATAAAATATCAGATCACCATACCATCATCCATGGAACAAAATGTTTTCTGGACTAAATTAATCTATTTTGCTGATTAATGTTGGTGATGGGGAACAGTGCCCTGAGGTTTCAGAAACAATTGCAATAGCAAAACTGCAGCAAATACATCTCCCCATTACATGTTAACTGGAAAGGTTCGAATGGGATATCAACAGTAAATTAATCCAAAGTGCTCACTGAATCACCATCCATCAGTTACAAACAAAATGAGTGTTTTACAGGAAATGACGCAAGATTGATTAAAAATGGAGCTAGAAGTGGGATCTAATCATCATCGAGGGGGTATTGGGCAGAACCGGGAAGGGAGAGAATGTGGGGTTCGAATTCAGTTCAGGGTGAAATAGAACTGTGAGGGTATGAACAGTCTGGTACAATGTGAGATGTTGGTAAAGGAGGGGATTGAGTGAGTGAACAGGAAACAGTCTTTGTGACAGTGACAAAAGACAATGGATCTGGTCTTCCCAAGGCTTCAATGACAAGAACAGTATGTGAGAGAAAGGTGGTTTATACAATTAATAACACATCAATGAGACTTACCAGGGACACCAATAATAGCCAGGGTGGGATAGAAAATGTGCTGAATAGTCAGAATTACTATCTGAATCTGAGAACCTATTGGCATCCGATCATAATTTGTAGCAAGATACTCAATCATATCATGGAAACTCCTGCCCATTGCTGTCGCCTTCCAGTCTATCATTCCCAGATTCGAATCTGTCCTCTCCCTCTCTCTCCAGCTGCTGTTAATCTCAGGATGACGCTGCCACTGCCACTGTGGGATAACACTTCGAAAGGGTTGCCTTATTAATGGAAGATGGAAACTCTCCAGTGAGACAATGAGGCTCCATGGAGACTGCTGTTAATTACAGTCACTGAACAAACAGGTTCAGTTAACCCCTGTCAATCCAACAGTTGTTGTACCAGAGTAAACGAGAACATGTCCCTGGTCTGGGGGTGGTGTATGAATGTTTCTGAGGGAAGGAATGTTGGAAATATTGAAGCACTGGGTAACATTTTCAATCCTTTGTGAATGTAACAGTGGTACCAGAGAACTGGGGATATTGCATATTTGGTAATTTCCATAATAAAGACAGAGAATGAGAGAGAGAGAGAGAGAGAGGGAGAGAGAGAGACAGACAGACAGAGAGAGAACTCCTGTAAGTACAGTCTAGTCAGACTAACATCAGTGCTGGGATGAATTCCAGAAACCAGAAGGAATTGTTGTTACACAGAAAGGGAAATGTGGGCTTAACATGCGAATCAGTTCAGGCGAGGATAGAGAGAAGTAAAAATATTGAAAACAGGATCAGGAGAAGTCCATTCGGCCCTTTAATCCTGCTCCCACATTCATTCTGATCATTGCAGACCCTGTTCAACATTCACCCCATATCCTTTTCTCCCTTCGCCCTAAAGTCTACAAATGCCTCCTTTTGTAATTATTCAATGTTTTGACCTCAATCGCTCTATTTGGTCAAGAATACCATGGCCTCACCATATGCTGTATGAAGAATTTTCGCCTCATCTTAGACTAAACCGGCCTTCACTGTATCCTTGGGCTCCCTGGTGGTTGGGAACACTCTTCCTTTATTCACCCTGTCTCGTGATGTTCAAATTTTATATGTTTCTCTGAGACCCCCCTTGTTCATCAAAACTCAGTGAACATTGTCCGAACAGATCCAATTCCTCTTCACACATCAGTCCTGCCATCAGAGGAATCATCTGCATGAGTCCCCCAGGATCAAGATCTTGTCCCGATGAGCGTCAGATTACTCATCAATAGTGTTTCCTTCATTATTCAGTCAGACAAGGGATGCTCACTGCTGTGTGCACAGTGGTCAGCTGCATTCATTCCTCCTCAGACACGTTAGCTGTACATCTTCCGTGCAGCTGAACATGAACAGAAATGTCTTTTCCAGAAAAATAGACATCAGATGGGAAAGCACTGAAAACAAAATTAACCTTAAGCAGAGATCAGGGGAGAAACTTTGACTAATTATCAATACCCAGCATTACAGTTTTAGTGAGACAAAGAGCGCAGCGGAGTCTGATTCCTCCCGTCATTAACCCAGGGTCACTGGGTAATGAGAGTGAACAGGAACCAGGTCTGATTCCACACCCCTTACCAAGCAGTTCCACTGCAGTTACAACACTGGCATCTACCCGACAAGATTGAAAATTACCCAGGTATGTCCTGTCCACAGAAAGCAGGACCAATCCCACCAGCCAATGACTGACTGATGAAGTGCAGCAGCAGAGTAAGGAAAGGAGACAACGACAGTGCGAACAAGAAGCAATCACAAAGGAATAACCTGCTCCCAGACGCTCAGTTTTGGTTCCACCAAGGCCACTCACCTCCTGTTCCTCATTACAGGCTTTGTCCAAATGTGGACAGAAGAAATGAATTCCAGAGATGAGGTGAGAGCCTCTGCACTTGACATCAAGGCCAAATGTCACCGAGTGTGTCATCAAAAAAACCTGAAAAATGGAGAAACACACAGAAAAGGGACAAGAATATGCCATTCGACCCTTCCAGCCTGCTCCCCCATTCAATAATATCATGACTGATCCGATTTAAAACGCAACTCTGCATTCCTGCTGATCCTCAATTATCTTTCATCCCCTTGCTCATCAAGAATCTATCGAGCTCTGCCTTCCAAATATTTAAAGATTCTGCATCCACTGCCTTTTGAGGAAGCGATTGTCAACACTCTGAGAGAGAAAATCAATCTTTATCGTTGTTTTAAATGAGTCACCCACTTATGTTTAAACTCTGACCCTTCTTCTCCAATCTCCCACAAGAGGAAATCTCGGTTCCAGATCCAGCCAGACAAGACTCCTCTCTAGCTCATTCATAACCTCCTGGCTCTTGTATTCAATTCCCTGCACAATAAAGCAAAACATTTTCTCTGCTTTTATTTTCCTCATTCACCTTTGATGTAGCAGCGGAATAAATGCCTTTTCTTGACAGCACATGTTCAATAGTCAAAGGGGAGGATCTGGCCTCCTGGGATTATCGATAGACTATTAAGCCAGAAACTCAGCTAATGTTCTGGAGACTCGGGTTTGAATCCCACTACAGCAGATGGTGTCATTTGAGTTCAATTAAAGGAATCTGAAAGTAAGTACCTTCTGATGATCATGAAACCGTTTCCTTCACTAATGTCCTTCAGGGCAGGAAATCTGCCATCCTCACCCGGTCTGGTCCACATGTGACTCCAGTCCCACAGCAAGGTAGTTGACTCTCACCTGCCCTCTGAAATAGCCGAGAAAGCCGTGCAGTCGTATCAATCAGGACAAAGTCTCAACAAACAAATGGAACCAGACAGGCCACCTGGACACCGATAAAGACAATGACAGAAACAGCCCTGTCGCCCCTGCACAGTCCTCCTCACTAACATCTCGGAGCTAGTGTCAAAATTGGGAGAGCTGTCTCACAGACTGAACAAATAACAGCCTGGCCCAGTCATTCTCACTGAATCATACCTTACAGACAATATCGCAAACAGCAGCATCACCATCCCTGGGTATGTCCTGACCAACCCAGCAGAGGTGGCAGCACAGTGATATACAGTCAGGAGCGAGTTTCCCTGGGAATCCCCAACATTAACACTGTCCCCATGAAGTCTCATGGGTTAGGAAACCACCTGCTGATTACCACGTACCGTCCTCCCTCGGCTGATGTATCAATCCTCCTCCATATTGAACAACACTTGGAGGAAGCACCGAGGTTGGGGAGGTCACAAAATATCCTCTGGGTGGGTGACTCCAATGTCCATCGCCAACAGTCCCTAGGCAGCATCGCTACAGATCGAGCTGGTCGGGTCCTAAAGGCCACAACAGCTAGACCGGGTCTGCGGCAGGTGGTCAGAGATACAGAAAGAGCGAAAAACGTAATTGATCTCATCCTCACCAATCTGCTGGCTGCAGATGTACCTGTCCACAACAGAATTGGTAAGAGTGACCGCTGCACAGACCTTGTGGAGACAAAGTCCCACTTTTACATTGAGAATCGTGTTGTGTGGCACCATCACCATGTCAAATAGGACACACTTTGAACAGAGCTCGCAGTTCAAGTCGGGGCACCCATGAGGTGCTGTGGGCCATCAACAGCAGCAGAACTGTACTCCAGCACAATCTGTAACCTAATTCCTTGGATATCTCCAACTCAACCATTACCATCAAACCAGGGCATCAACACTGATTCAATGTATAGTGCAGGAGGGACTGTCAGAAACAACATGAGGCAGGCCTGGAGATAAGGTGGCAACCTGGTGAAGCTACCAAACAGGATTACTGGCAAAATCGAACAGCAAAAGCAGCAAGTGATATGCACAGCTCAATGATACTTTACACAGAGAGTTGTGAGAGCATGGAATGCGTTGCCAGCAGCAGTTGTGGAAGCAAGGTCATTGGGGTCATTTAAGAGACTGCTGGACATGCATGTGGTCACAGAAATTTGAGGGTGCATACATGAGGATCAATGGTCGGCACAACATTGTGGGCTGAAGGGCCTGTTCTGTGCTGTACTGTTCTATGTTCTATGTTCTATGATACCTCAGCAAATGGATGAGATCTGAATTGTACAGTCCTGCCACATCCAGCCATGAATGGTGGTGAAGAATTCAACAACTTCCTGGAAGAGCAGGTTCCACAAACATCCGCATCCTTAATGATGGAAGAGCCCTGCACATCGGTGCAAAAGGTAAAGCTGAAGAATTCAGAACAATCTTCATCCAGAAGTGCCAAGTGTATGATCCATCTCAGCCTCCTCCAGTGGTTCCCAGCAAAGACAGATACCAGCGTTCAGAGATTTCAATTTAATCCACATGTTGTCTGGAAACATTTGGAGACCTACTTCTGCTCAGAGTCGGCAAGGCATCGTTATACCTGTTCGAAGATCAAGTGAGGAGCAATCTAAGGAGCCCTGGCTCCCACATCTGTTTTGGAGCTGAGGTCTTTCCTCGGATTGGGGAATTATTACAGAAAGTTCATACATAACCTGGCTTCCATCCTGGTACCTTTACATTTGCTTTTGCAAAATGGCCAGCCTTGTGAAAGATCTCATAGCCAAGAAGTAGCCTTTACAGAGGTGAAGAAGCAGCTCTCATCATCTAAGGTGTCAGATCACCCCGATCCCATCGAGATCTGGTGCTGACATGGAATGCCTCCCCATATGGTATGGGGATAGTGCTGTCTCACCGGTGGCCCGGAGGCCCAGTGGAGAGGAACGCCTGATAGCATATGCATCCCAGACTTTGGTTGATGCCGACCGAATATACACCCAGTTCAAGTAGGACGGTTTTGCGATCATGTTGGGTATGAGAAAGTTCCATCAAAATGTTTATGGATGTAAATTTGTAACAGTAACAGACCACAAGCCCCTGCTCGGGTTAATTAGGAGGTCAGTGCTGTGTCGCCCATAGCTTCAGGTCACATTCAGCAATGGGCTCTAATGCTAAGTGGATACAATTACAAATTGGAACACCGTCCATGGGGATACACCACCCGTGGGACCACAACAAGAAGAGTCCATTCTGCCTTCAAACTTCCTGCACACCTTCTGCTCACCGCTGGCAATATCCAACTGTGCACATGATAAGAGTTCATTCCTCACACAACGGGGATGATGATTGAAACCTTGGCAGCATCTTGTGCAATACAACAGCTCCCAGATGCGTCAGTCACAGACACCGGGCCATCATTTCCCAGCAGAGAGTTTGAGTATTTCCTAAAGTCGAATGGCAATCAGACAGCACCATGCCATCCACCATCCAAAGGCCTGGGAGAAGGCACTGTCCTAACTTTCAAGGCAGGCTTCGAGAAACCTCCTCCAGCTTCTGCCCTGACTGCAGCTCAGTCCCCCTTCAGGCTCCTGACAAAGGGCCTGGGGGTTAAAGCCTATTCCCACCCTGATATGACCATTGGGCCCTGCACGAAGGCCATAGTCAGTGCAGTTTACCCATTAGCCATCATCGCTGCTGCAAAGATGTCTGAGAATGCCGTGCTCTTCCTTCGGTCTGAGCTGGGATGGTGGGGGGCGCGTACCTGACCTGAGAGAAGGGTCTCACTGTGGGTGGTATGTATCTCCTGGTCGACCCTGTGGAGGTCATGACCCCAAGGGGAATGATTTCCAACATCCCGCCCCCTCATTGCCCCTCAGCTCCTCCTCCCCCATTTACAGCCTCTGGGTGAAATCCGGTCAGTGGTTGCTCCTATCCCACTTGGGCTGAAGGACCTGACCTGAAGCATATCTACTCCATCCAGCACCAGGACTTTATTTGCTTGACCCAGCAGGAGGTCACAGAGCGACACCTTTACTGTGCTCCATGAGGGGGCAGCCTACCGCACTTCTGGGTGGCAGACGGCATGTGGTGTCACCTGTGCCGAGGGGTGGGGCACATGAGGAGGAATTGCTGCCCCCTGCAGGCTGCTGGAGCCATACCGGCGGTCGCTGGTGGCAATGCTACACCTGCAGCACTGCCCACCCCGACCACAGTAACACCGGGAGACCCACACCCGGGGCTCGAGCTGGAGCATTTTAAATTGTGCTGGTGTTGGTCCCAGCATCACAGAGGGATTTCCCAAATCCACACCCATGGCTCAGCACTTAACAGGAGGGACTGTCATGGTGCACCTTGAAATGTAACTCTTTGGTTTTTAGTTAGTTTTTTCATGTCTTGGTTTATTTCTGTGCTTTACGATGATGCCAGTGAACGGTAACATGACACAACACTTTTCACTGTATTTGTAACAAATACATATCCCCAGTACATGTGACAGTAAATAAATAGAAAAATGAATAAATAAATCAACAAACACACCACTCCCTGGAGACTGAAGCCTGAATCCAGGACCTATGGAGACGTTGGTTCGAATCCCACCGCTGCCATTCGTGCTGGGACATTGTCAAGCGGAGGACGTTACGCGATGAGTTCTGTGTCAATCAAGTGCACGAAGATGCTCTGTCGTTCGGGTGTCACGGTGTAACACTGCTTCCTCACAGTTCCAACAACACAGGTTTGATCCCAGCCTTGGGTGACTGTCTGTGTGGAGTTTGTACATTCTCCTTGTGTCTGCGTGGGTTTCTTCCGTGTGCTCTGGTTTCATCTTGTCAGCCAAAGCTGTGTAGATTTGGGTGGAATTGCTCAGCTAAACTATCCATAGTGTTCCGGGACATGTAAGTTAGTTGAGTGACAGGGGGATGAGTCTGGGTGAGATGTTCTGAGGGTCGGTGTGGACTTGTTGGGCTGAAGGATCTGTTTCCACTCTGCCGGGATTCTATGATTCGACAAAGATAGTGATTGAATTTTTACACATTCCCCAAATGCTGATGAATTTTAAAAAATTGAGTTTTGAGAAGATTTGTAGCTCAGGTTGAGGTTCTGGATGTGAGCTGGAAGGTTATTTTTCAGACTTTTCATCACCATTCTAGGTAACATCATCAGTGAGACTCCGATGAAGCGCTGGTGTTACGTCCCGCTTTCTATTTTATCTGGTTACGTTTCCTTGGGTTGGTGATGTCATTTCCTGCGTCACCAACATCACCAACGCAGGAAATGACATCACCAACCTAAGGAAACCGAACCAGATAAATAGAAAGCGGACATAACACCAGCGCTTCACCAGAGGCTCACTGTTGATGTTACCTAGAATGGTGACAAAACATCTGGGAACAAACCGGCAAGCTCAGTGAACTAGCTTACATCCGGAACAAAATAAAGACCCACTCTATTGTGGACCGAGAGGAGGAGAGCGCTGTGTTGGAGGTGAAAGGAAGACGTCGGGTTGGCTGTGCACCCTTGCGACCGGTGGATCTTAATGCTGGCTTCGGCCTAACGCTGGTTCAGGGGAGCAGCCAACCTGCAACGATGGCTGCGGCAAGTGCTCGTGCCCCAGGTCAGGGGGTCCGGAACACCATCCGTGTTTCTGTAAAGAAGGTGGACGAAGGTGCACCTGTGGACCGCACCTTCTTCGTGAAGAGGGTCCTGTTGGACTGTTGCGGGTTTGCTGCTGCGGACATTTACTGCCTGCAGGATTTCCCCGGAGGAGGTTTTTATGATGTGACCTTCAGGAGTGCCAAGCTTTGCGAGCGCTTCCTGGAGGTTTTCAAGGAGAAAGGAGGTGAGGGCCCCCTCTCTGTATTGACCGCTGTCCCGCTGTTTGGGATGCCAGCACAGAGGAGCCGTATGGTGACTGTACACATGGACAACCCGCATGTGCCAGCAGTTGATGTCCTGACCTTCCTCGGAAGGTATGTGAAGGTGGAAGGGGACCTAACTGACATCGTGGACCCCTTTGGCATCTGGACGAGTAAGAGGCTGGTCAGGGTGACGCTGAGGATGGGTGCAGACAGGAACATCGTACACTCACTGTCCAGCTTTACAATCGGCGGGAGCAGGGGCTACCTGACCTTTGCAGGGCAACCTAAAGTCTGCCATGCCTGTGGTAGGTCAGGTCACGTGGTGGCCGACTGCAAAGCCACGCTGCAGGAACTGCAGGGAGGAGGGACACCTTGTAAAGGATTGCCCACGAGAGAAAAGCTGCAACCTTTGCGGGGAAGCGGGCCACCTCTATCGGGCATGCCCGCGGCGGGGGACCACCTACGCCCAGGTCGCCGGCAGGGGCAATGCGGGGCCAGCCCCCCCGGATGAGAGGAAGGCACCAGAGTCCAGCAAGGACCCCACTAATGTGCAGGAGGGCCAGGCCGTGCAGGAGGGCCCAGCCCCGCAGGATGGGCCCGAGGCCAGCAAAGCACCCCCGCAGGCTCCGATCCCCCCCGACAACCTGGAGTCAACGGAGGCGGCGACAGGCGACCCAGGGGAGTGGACAACAGTCCAGAAAGTGAGGAGGAAGGTGCGTCGACGGGCCCAGGAACCGCAACCATCAGGCGGGAAGAGGCAGCTACCGGGGGGCTATAAGAGCTCCTCTGACGAGGGGGATTCAGAGAGGGCCCACCCGAAGCAGAAGTTAAAGATCTCGAGGGGGAAGGAAAGCAGCACCCCGCTTCCGGGTGATGGCAGACGTCCCGAGGCTCCCTCCGACACCCAGGCAAGTGCTGCTGGAGCAGTGGAGCGCCCCCCGGAGCTTCCAGGCGGGAAGGAGGAAACAGCGCGTCCCCAGCCTGACCCGGAGCCGGACCCTCCTGCCTCCGCACCCCTGATGGGGTATTCCACCTGGAAGGCAGCACGGACGGTTTCCTGAGCCCAGAGAGCGTCCAGCAGTTAGTCCGGGCAATGGGCATGAAGGGACAAATGGAGGGGCTGGACCTTGGACTTGGGGAGGGTACTGCGGTCACTGCCCACAATGGGGGTACGAGTTGCGAGCATTAATGTGCGCAGCGTGATGTCCACCGCAAGATGTGTGTCCACGTTGGCCTACCTGACCACCATCAAGGCGGACCTCCTGTTTCTGCAGGAGTGCGGGATACCGCACCTCGGCAGGTACGGGAAAACGTCCGGCGCCTGGACCTGTGGGCCTTCATTCTGGTCGGGGGGAAACGACTGTCGCTCCTCGGGCCTGGCTATTCTGCTGCGGGGGCGCAACTTCACCATCTCTTAAGTTCAGGAGGTGGTGGCGGCGCACCTCCTAGTGGCTGACATCACCTATAGGAACGCTCCCCTGAGGCTGATCAACGTGTACGCCCCAGCGGTACGGAGTGCGCGGTTGGCCGTCCTGCAGCGGCTTCCACCCCTGCTGGCTACGTCCAGGCCGGTCATCCTAGGTGGAGACTTCAACTGCATCATTGATACAGATGGAAGATCCGGCGTGGGGACAGCGGGTGGGGGGAGTCAACTGGACGTCACGTCCAGATTCCTGATGGGCACGGTGAAGGACGCCAAGCTGCTCGACGTCTTCAGCACCCCTGCAGGCTGAGCGCAGCAGAGGTACACCTGGCCTCGACCAGACGGGTCTATCCGCTCAAGGATAGACTTCCTGTTTGTGTCACGGACGTTCTTGGTCACATCCATCGGCGTCGAACCGGTGTTCTTCTCTGACCACTGCCTCCTGCTGCCCGACTGTCACTTACAGGACGACCAGCCGGCCGGCAAGGGGACGTGGAAGCTCAACACGACTCTGTTGACCCCAGAGAACGTCGAGGAGCTTAAGAGGGAGTACGCCGGTTGGAGAACCGTGATACCCCTCTTTGAGTCTCCAGGCGACTGGTGGGAGACGGTGAAGGAGAACATCAAGAGGTTCTTTGTCCTCAAGGGTGTTCGGAAGGTGAGAGAGAGGCGGGGAAAGCTGTCGCGGCTCCAGAAAAGGGTGCAGAACCTGCTCCTTCTGCAGTTGATGGGGGTCGATGTCACCGAGGACCTCCGCAAAGTGAGGGGCCAGCAAGCCTCGCTCTTCGCTGCGGAGGCCTCCCGGATAATCTTCCGGTCCAGGGTCCGCTCCGTGGAGCAGGACGAGACGTGCTCGCGTTTCTTCTTTCAGAAGGTGCACAAAGAGAGCTCTGTGCTTAGCCGGCTGAAGGAGGACGACGGCTCGGTGACGTCGTCTCGGCCCGACATTTTGAGGATCAGCAGATCCTTCTATGCCGGACTGTACGACACGAAGCCCATGGACAGCACGGCCTCCGAGTCGTTCCTGTCGTCTATCACGGAGGTCTTAGACGACGGCACGAGGGAGTGGCTGGACCGGCCGATATCCCTGGATGAGCTGACCAGAGCCCTCAAGTCCTCTGAGAGGAATAGGACTCCCGGAAGCGACGGCTTACCGGTCGAGCTGTATTCCGCTCTGTGGGGCCTGCTCAGCCAGGACCTGCTGGAGGTGTACGATAGTGCACTTCGGGCAGGGGACATGTGCAAGTCCATGAGGAAGGGCATCATCACCCTCATTTACAAGAGGAAGGGGGAGATGGAAGAAATTAAGAATTGGCGCCCCATTTCACTTTTGAACGTGGACTACAAAATCCTGGCCAAGGTCATAGCCAGCCGGGTCGGGTCTGTCCTGGAGTCAGTGATTCACCCTGACCAAACCTGTGCTGTGCCGGGCAGGAAGATCGCTGAGAGCCTCGCGCTCATCAGGGATACGATCGCCTACGTACAGGACAGGCCGGTGGACACCTGCCTCGTCAGCCTGGACCAGGAGAAGGCCTTCGACAGGGTCTCTCATGCTGACATGTGGGACGTCCTCTCCAAATTGGGGTTCGGGGAGGGCATCTGCATTTGGATCCAGCTGCTCTATGCCAACATCGTTAGCACAGTCTCGATCAACGGGTGGGAATCAGACAGTTTTCCTGTTAGATCTGGAGTCAGGCAGGGCTGCCCGCTCTCTCCTGCCTTGTTCATGTGCTGTGTGGAGCCCTTCGCTGCCTCCGTCAGGAAGGACGTGAGCCTGAAGGGCGTGACTATGCCAGGCAGTAGAGGCCTTCAGGTCAAGACCTCCCTGTACATGGACGATGTCGCCGTCTTCTGCACCGATCGTCGGTCGGTGAGTAGACTATTGGACATCTGCGGCCAGTTTGAACTGGCCTCGGGTGCCAAAGTCAATAGAGGTAAGAACAAGGTCATGTTCTTCGGGAACTGGGACGACCGCTCCTTCATCCCCTTCACCGTCAGGACAGACTACCTGAAGGTGCTGGGTGTTTGGTTTGGTGGAGCTGGGGCGTGCACTAAGACTTAGGAGGAGTGTATCACCAAAGTGAAGCCGAAGCTGGGCAGGTGGACGCTCCGGTCCCTCTCCATCGCGGGTTAGAACCTGGTTGTCAGGTGCGAGGGGCTTTCGGTACTGTTGTATGTGGCGCAGGCCTGGCCTATTCCCTGGACCTGCGCCGCTGCGGTCACCCGGGCCATCTTCCAATTCATTTGGGGGTCGAGGATGGACCGGGTCCGCAGGGGCACCATGTACAAAGACTTGGGAAATGGGGGAAAGGACGTACCGAACGCCACCCGCGCCCTGACGGCTACCTTTGTGCGCAGCTGCATCAAGCTGTGCGTAGATCCTCAGTGCGCAAACACCAAGTGTCACTACTTACTGAGGTTCTACCTGTCCCCGGTGTTGCGAAGGATGGGCCTGGCCTCGTTGCCGCAGAATGCTCCGAGTAGTTGGACCGTTCTGTACCACCTGTCCTTCGTGGAGAAATTTTTGAAAGGAAACATCTTTGACCACAAGGCCGTCAGGCAGTGGTCAGCACGTAGTATCCTCGGGACCCTTCGGGAAAAGGAGAGGGTGGATCCCGTCGTGTGGTTCCCCACGCAGACTGCCAAAGTCGTTTGGCAGAATGCCTCATCGCCAGAACTTTCAAACAAGCACAAGGACATTGCTTGGCTGGCGGTGAGAGGGGCTCTGCCAGTGAGATCCTTTATGCATGCCCGGAATCTCTGCGCCACCGCACGCTGCCCTCGAGGTGGCTGCGGGGGGGACGAGACTGTTGATCACCTCCTTCTGGAGTGTGCCTATGCGCAGGAGGTCTGGAGGGGGAAGCAGTGGTATTTGTCGAGGTTCGTCCCGAGCAGCTCCGTGACGCGGGACTCCGTGCTCTATGGGCTGTTTCCGGGGACGCACACCGAGACCAACATCAACTGCGCCTGGAGGACCATCAATGCGGTGAAAGACGCTCTTTGGTCTGCCCGCAACTTGGTGGTCTGCCAGCTGAAAGAACTGACCCCGACCGAGTGTTGCAGACTGGCGCACTCCAAGGTCCAGGACTACGTGCTGAGGGACGCGCTAAAGCTTGGGGCAGCCGCTGCCAAGGCACGGTGGGGAAAGACCACCGTATGAACCCCCTCGTCCAGAATATGAAAAAGAACCCTATCTGGTAACTGGGCCCAGCTGGCGCCTTCCCCAACTGGTCAGGGGGCCAACGGGGACTGTGCGGGGAGACGACTGCCGGGGTATTTTCTTTGCTTTGTTTTTTTTCTCTCTCTGTTTTGTTTTTTCCTTTAGTTGGTGTACGTACCCCCTGGGTAACCCGGAGCGGCTTGCTTGACTGGGTAGGTGTATAAACGTTTTATTTTTTGTACATTCTATGAATAGAGTATATTTTTTCAAATGAAAAAAAGGTGGCAAAACATCTGAAAATAACCTTCCAGCTCAGCGAGCAAACTCCCATCTAAAAAAAAGTTTCTGTCTGATTCTCAGGTGAAATTCAAAACCTGGCTGTAATTAACATTACAAGTGAGATAGAGACATGAACTGAAACCTACCCTGATCATTTGCACACACTGGCTGGGAGTTACTGTGTAATCATTAAAAATGTCTAATTTTGTAAAGAATGTGAGTTGTCTGTATCTTTCACAAACTGACAATCCAGAGAAATGGCTCGCCATCATAGATGAAACAACTTAAAATCTGATCATTGTTAAATGATGTTGACCACAGTTTGTCTCCTCCTGACAGGATTATCTTTGGATTTCCCAATGATTGAGGAGAGTCCTGCCCCCGAAGCAGGGCCCTCCCATACAGTTAGGGCCCTCATTGCTTGCAGCTACCTGAGAGCAACCTCCAGGGTTCACCAGACCAATGGGCCATCTGAGACAACAGGTGGCCTCAAATCCTGTTGTCAGTGAACCGGAAGCAATCAGACGCAGCACTTGGAAATGATCGAACAAAGTACATTCAACTCAGAAGGGAAACAGCTCCGGGACAGAGGATGAAGTGGATTGGAGATTAATTGGTAAATTACTCCACTTATTCTAATTGTAATGCGTAATTTTTAATGTTCTGTTGAATTCACCGATCTGCATGTGCGAAGCAGACAGAGGACTATGTGACAGGCCCTACAGGAGATCCACCGGTACGTGAGGGCAGGGAAAGAAGTGAAAGTGAGGTTTTCTTGGTCAGGGGGATCAGATCGGTTTCTGCAGCAGTGAACGAGTGCTGCTTTCCTGGTGCCATGCTCGGGAATGTGGTGTATTGGAAAGCAATAAAGCTGGCAACAGGAAGTAGAAAAGTGTCAAGTGAAGTCAGTCGAATGACAAACCATAAAATGCAGAATCATGTGAAATAGGGAAGGGAGCTTTAGCTGAATGTACACGGCGTTCACAACAAGATCGAGGATTGGAAGCCAATCTCTTTTTGTGAGATGCTCTGAAATCAGAGGGACAGGAAAATGAAGACGAGAAGCAGCAACAGAGAGCAAACATTGGGAGGAGTTGTTGAGAGGCCATCAAACAGCCCTGGGAATATGGGACGCTGTATAAACCAGCAAATTGGAGGGGCATGTAGCAAGAGCAATGCAGCCATCATGGGTGAAGTGAACCCCCAGTTCAGTCCAGGAAACAGAACCTGCTCTTGTCCTCTCTGATGAAGGGTCTAGGCCCGAAACGTCAGCTTTTGTGCTCCGGAGATGCTGCTTGGCCTGCTGAGTTCATCCAGCTCCACACTTTGTTATCTTGGATTCTCCAGCATCTGCAGTCCCCATTATCACTGCTCTTGTCCTGCCTCTTGCTCATGGTCTTTATCGATGCGTAGGGTTTGTTAACCCACTCTCTGTAGAAGGTTCCAGAATTACTGACAGAGCCAATTTTGCAGAGGGTGACCTTTACCCCCATCAGCATCATCCAATCATGTGGGTGGGGAGGAAGGTACTCGTGCTGAAAGTGCTTGGCAATGGGCGCACTGGAGAATGTGAGTTGCTGTAAATGCCATGAGAGCTGGGATAAAACCCACATCCTGTGAATGAATAAAAATAAAACCCAATGAGGCGTTAAATACGAGATCATTACCATGACCATGAGAACTCTCTCCCAATAGCCAACTGTGTCAATGTGACGATGCTGTCACTTTAAGAGGTTACTTTGTCCTGGGATTTTTTGGAAGAGTGATTGTCAGGCAGAAGTACAAGCTGGCTACTGAAGATCTCTTGAGTAAACAGTTACAGGTTCCTCAGGTAATTATTTTGGATAAGAATGTGTCCAGCTCTCACACATCAGAATTTCTGAGCAACATCGAAGGGTATTGAGCTCTCAAAAGAGGTGGATGCTTCAGTGAATGTTTCCTGCTGCTATTCTCTCTGAATTTTCTCTTGATTCTTTTTTCACCCTCCTGGATTGGAAAACTGCATGTGAGTATCTGTGTCTGAATTTAGCTTTTTGCCAATGGGTGTGCTTAAGGGCTGGCACTATCATGGAACAGTCAATTCGAAATGCTTATTGTATCTATTGTTTGATTATACTTTCCTGTGGAGTTAATTTATTCTAAATTCTTCTTTCTAATGTCGGTATTTTAACTGTAGTGTTGAAATAAATTGTGTTCTGCTTAATGTCGAGTCGTTTGACCAGTCGCATTGTGTCTGCAACACAGCTCTTCACGTCCACTTTTAAAATAAGAAAATGTTCGGGTGTAGGCTACTCCTTAAAATCTTCTGAGTGGGTCTGGTCTGATCCATTACAGTCAGTCATCGAATCTCAACAGTGCAGAAAGTGGCCTTTTGGCCCGTGGAGTCTGCACTGACCCGCTCAAAAAAATCCCACTCTATCCCTGTAATCCAACATTTACCATCATCAAACTAACAGGCCAGGACACTACAGGCCAATCCACCCAATCCCTTTGGACTGTGGGAGGAAGCCCACACAGACACAGGGAGAAATGGCAAACTGCACACAGAAAGTCACCAAAGGCTGGAATTGAACCCATGCCCCTGGTGCTCTGAGGTAGTATTGCTAACTACTGAGCCATTTTGCCCCTACTCTCTTAAAGCCCTGGTGCTCTCGCCCTAGTGTGTCATATCAAGAGAGGGATTCGGAGCAGAAGTAGGCCATTCAGCCCTTAATGCTACCCCTCCACTTGGTAAAATTACAGCGTAAAAATCGAGAGCTGCGATGAGGCCAGGAGCAGAGTGGCCCTGGCAAAACCCAAACTGGGTGTCACTGAGCAGGTTATTGCTGAGCAGGTGCTGCTTGATAACGCTGTTGATGACACCTTCCATCATTTTCCTGATGATTGAGAGGGCACTGACGGAGCAGGATTTGGGCAGAATGGATTGGTCCTGCTTTTTGTGCACAGGACATGACGGGGCACTTTTCCACATTGCAGTCCACACACCAGTGTTGTAACTTTACTGGTAGAGCACAGCCATAAAAATGCACGTTCCACAGCACATGCCTTCAGGACTATTGCTGGAATGTTGTCTTGGCCCATAGCCTAAGCAGTATCCAGTGTCTCCAAATGTTTCTTGATTTCATGTGGATCGAATTGAACTGTCTGAACACTGGTATCTGTCCTGCTGGGTACCATTGGAGGAGGCTGAGATGGATCATCCCCTTGGCACTTCTGGATGAATATTGTTCTGAATTCTTCAGCTTTATCTTTTGCACTGATGCGCAGGGTTCTTCCATCATTGAGGATGTGGATATTTGTGGAACCTCCTCTTGCAGGAAGTTGTTGAATTGTTCACCACCATTCATGACTGGATGTGGCAGGACTGTACAGTTCAAATCTCATCCATTTGCTGACGTATCACTTAGCTGTGCCTATCACTTGCTGCTTTTGCTGTTTGGTTTTGCCAGTAATCCTGTTTGGTATCTTCACCAGGTTGCCACCTTATCTCCAGGCCTGCCTCATGTTGTTTCTGACAGTCCCTCCTGCACTATACATTGAACCAGTGTTGATCCCCTGGTTGATGGGAATGGGTGAGTTGGTGATATCCAGGGCCATGAGGTTACAGATTGTGCTGGAGTACAGTTCTGCTGCTGTTGATGGCCCACAGCACCTCATGGGTGTCCCGACTGGAACTTCGAGCCCTGTTCAAAGTGTGTCCCATTTGACACGGTGATGGTGCCACACGACACGATTGTCAATGTGAAGGTGGGACTTTGTCTCCACAAGGTCTGTGCAGCGGTCACTCTTACCCATACTGTCATGGACAGGTACATCTGCAGCCGGCAGATTGGTGAGGATGAGGTCAGTTATGTTTTTCGCTCTTTCTGTATCTCTGACCACCTGCCGCAGACCCAGTCTAGCAGCTGTGCCCTTTAGGACCCGACCAGCTCGATATGTAGCGATGATGCCGAGCCACCCTTTGCGATAGACATTGAAATCCCCCACCTAGAGGATATTTTGTGTCCTTCCCATCCTCAGTGCTTCCTCCAAGTGTTGTTCAATATGGAGGAGGATTGATGCATCAGCCGAGGGAGGACGGTACATGGTAATCAACAGGAGGTTTCCTAACCCATGAGACATCATGGGGACAGTGTTAATGTTGGGGATTCCCAGGGAAACTCGCTCCTGACTGTATATCACTGTTCTGCCACCTCTGCTGGGTCTGTACTGCCTGTTGATCAGGACATACCCAGGGATGGTGATGCTGCTGTCTGGGACATTGTCTGTAAGGTATGATTCAGTGAGTATGACTGGGTCAGGCTCTTACTTGTTCAGTCTGTGAGACAGCTCTCCCTATTTTGACACTAGTCCCCGGATGTCAGTGAGGAGGACTGTGCAGGGGCGACAGGGCTGTTTCTGTCATTGTCTTTATCGGTGTCCAGGTGGCCTGTCTGGTTCCATTTGTTTGTTGAGACTTTGTCCTGATCGATACGACTGCATGGCCTGCTCCGCTATTTCAGAGGGCAGATGAGAGTCAACCACCTCGCTGTGGGACTGGAGTCACATGTGGACCAGACCGGGTGAGGATGGCAGATTTCCTTCCCTGAAGGACATTAGTGAAGGAAACGGTTTCATGATCATCAGAAGGTTCTTACTTTCAGACTCCACTGATTAAACTCAAATGACACCATCTGCTGTGGTGGGATTCAAACCCGAGTCTCCAGAACATTAGCTGAGTTTCTGGCTTAATAGTCTATCGATAATCCCAGGAGGTCAGAGTCTCCCCTTTGACCATTGAACATGTGCTGGAAAGAAAAGACATTTATTCTGCTGCTACATCAAAGGTGAATGAGGAAAATAAAAGCTGATATAATGTTCTGCTTTATTGTGCGGGGAATTGAATACAAGAGCCGGGAGGTTATGAATGAGCTAGACAGGGGTCTTGACTGGCTGGATGTGGAAAGGAGATTTCCTCTTGTGGGAGATTGGAGAAGAAGGGGTCAGAGTTTAAACATACGTGGGTGACTTATTTAAAACGAAGATAAAGATTGATTTTCTCTCTCAGTGCATTGTGAATCCCTTCCTCAAAAGGCAGTGGATGCAGAAAATTTAAATATTTGGAAGGCAGAGTTCGATAGATTCTTGATGACCAAGGGGATGAAAGATTATCGGGGAGCAGCAGAAATGTAGAGTTGAGGTTATAATCATATCACCCGTGATCGTATTGAGTGGGTGAGCAGGCTGGAAGGGCCAGGTGTCCTATTGTTGTCTCTCTTCTGCATGTTTGAATTTTTGTCGGGTTCTTTGATGACACACTCGGGAACATTTGGGATTGATGTCAAGCGCAGAGACTCTCACCTCATCTCTGGAATTCATTTCTTCTTCCCACATTTGGACGAAGCCTGTAATGAGGAACAGGTGGTGAGTGGCCTTGGTGGAACCAAAACTGAGCGTCTGGGAGCAGGTTATTCCTTTGTGATTGCTTCTTGATCGCACTGTCGTTGTCCCGTTCCCTTACTCTGCTGCTGCGCTTCATCAGTCAGTCATTGGCTGGTGGGATTGGTCCTGCTTTCTGTGGACAGGACATACCTGGGTAATTTTCAATCTTGTCGGGTAGATGCCAGTTTTGTAACTGTAGTGGAACAGCTTGGTAAGGCGTGTGGAATCAGACCTGGTTCCTGTTCACGCTCATTACCCAGTGACCCTGGAATAATGTCGGGAGGAATCAGACTCAGTTCCTACTCTTTGTCTCCGCATCACACTCTATCACTGGGACATAATAATCAGTCAATGTTTCCCCTCTGATCTCTGCTGAGGGTGACTTTTGGGTCACTCCTTTTCCATCTGGTGTGTATTTTTCTGGGAAAGACATTTCTGTCCATGTTTAGCTTCGTGGAGCATGTACAGCTTACGCCTGAGGAGGAATGAATGGAGCTGACCACTGTTGCACACAGCAGTGAGCATCCCTACTCTGACTGAATAATGAAGGGAAAGTTATTGACGAAGCAACTGGCGCTGTTTGGGCCAAGAGCACGATCCTGGGGAACTCTTGCAGATGATTCCTCTGATGGCAGGACTGATGCCTGAAAAGGGATTGGATCTGTTCGGACTATGTTCACTGAGTTTAGAAGAATGAGGGGGTTCTCATAGACATATACAAAATTTCAACAGCACTCAACAGGGTGAATGGAGAATGTTCCTCATGACCAGGGAATCCAGAATCAGGGGTTACAAACTAAGGATACGAGGAAGGCAAATTAAGACTGAGAAAGGTTAAAATTTCTTCACCCAGAGTGTGGTAAACCCTTCAAAAAGCTGGCACATTCATTGTCTTTTAGCGAGTTTGTGATCTTCTTGTTCCATGTTTCCAGCATTTTCAGCATTTATTAATGATCATCTGGCCTTAAGTCACCTTACTCCACATGGGAAGTAGAAAGTGTTTTGGAGACCTTTTGTCCTGCAGCAAGGTGTGTGAGAGTTCCCTGACAGACAGCAGCCAGACAATGCAGCATGGAGCATGTTAGAGTGATGGTCCTGGGGAGAGTCACCTTGTCACAGGGACACTGGGTGGGGGGTGCACAGGGGGGAGACTGGGGAGAGTGACCAGAGGAGAGTGACCTGGGGAGAGTGACACAGAGGGAGAGTAATCTGGGAAAAGTGGCACAGCTGAGAATAACCCAGGGAGAGAGTGTGGTGGGTAGGTCCTTCCCAATTCTCTGTTTAAAACACCAGGAGACGCAGAGAATTCCTCAAGGAGTTAAACTTTTATTTGCAAACAAAGCTGTGAGAATGTGAAAAATGGTTCCCCGACTGCCCCCGACTCTCTGGGGCTCGCTACTTTTGTACTTTTCTCGTTGCTGCGCTGAGCTGGTGTCATTAGCAGAACCGATCACACTAGCTTGTATTGTCTTTCTCAATGAATCATCTTCTGCCACAATGGTCTTCTACTCTACACTGAACCTATCACAACATGCCCCTGTTGTCTTTAACATAATGCTCATGTATCATGTGATTTGTCAAACCGAACACAATATGCTGCAGAGATAATGGGAACTGCAGATGCTGGAGAATTCCAAGATAATAAAATGTGAGGCTGGATGAACACAGCAGGCCAAGCAGCATCTCAGGAGCACAAAAGCTGACGTTTCGGGCCGACACCCTTCCAGCCTGTAGTCATCCGTTGCTCATCTCTGACATGATTCTATGCATTGCTCCATGAATTCAATTACACACTGTCATTTCAATTTCAGTCAGAATGACCTGGGGCGCAGTGAAATGGAGCAGTGAGCCTGAGCAGACGGAGAAGGTCATCCCTGGAAGGTAGAGGTGGCTGCCTATTGAAGGCTGTGCACTCTCACCCCACCTCCTGCCCTCTCACACTCCCTCCTCTACTATCACCCTCCTTCATGCCCATTCACGTACACTCATGCACTATCATTCTCTCTCCATCCCGCTCACCCTCCTGCCAGCCCTCTCTCACCTTCCATCCTGCACTCTCACCTTCCTTCTGCCCTCTCACACTCCCTCCTTCCCATTCACCCTCCCTCCTGCCCACTCACACACACACGTGCACTCACTCCCTCTCCATCCTGCTAACCCTTGTGCTCGATCCTTTCTTCAATCCCTCATTGTCTTCCACTCTCTGCATTCGCCATCTCCTTCTCCTTCTTGTTTCATTCTCATTCCCTGCTCCTTCTCCATCTGTGTCCCAGAAAGAATCCTTTTGGAAGCAGTTCAAAATGGGATGTATTTGCTGGCAGTGAGCTTACTGAATGGATTGGAGCACTAGTGACAAACAAATGACCTTACCCAATCAGATCCTGGAGACCATCCCAGCCCAGAGTGTTCCCACCATCGAGAACATTCCGGATCCACATTTACAATCTGCCCGAATTATTTTAACAGCCAGGATCAAACCCTGCGCTGCCCCTGTCCTGGGAGTGTTTGATCTGGACATTGTCAGGGGAAGTTTACTCTGTATCTAACCCCATGCTATCCCTGTCCTGGGAGTGTTTGATCTGGACAGTGTTTGCCGGGGTCCTGGGATTCGGTAATTCCATGCTTTACCTTTAGAGGGTGCTCTCGAGCTCCAGTCCGAGTTTCAAGACAGTTTGTGTGTTTTATGTTTCTCTGATTCTTCATGAATCGTGACATTTTTTATTCATTCCTTCCATTCTTTATCCCCCGTGGGCACAAGATTTGCATCAGAAATGTGATTGCAGAATAATCTGGTCAGCAGTGGGAGTATAAAATGAGCAAATTTCATGACTGGTCGTTGACACCAATAGGCCTCTCCCCAAGAGAGGATCCAATGGGATGTGGGAATGAAAAAGTTTTCTCAGCTTCGAGTACGGTTTGGATCTTGACTAAAGGAGGTTCTTCTGGGTCAAAGGGTGTTTCTGCACAGATTCTGGTCTCTCTTGTGACCTCCCATGATTTGTTTCTGTCTTGTCATCAACTCCACACTCACCCTGGATCTTTCTCACAATGAAAAGAGCTCAGTCCATCAGAGTCCCCTCTGACCCCCTCCCCTTCAAACAACTGCTCTCCCTTGCACACTTGTCTCTCAACTTGGAGAACAGTTTGACGGTGTTTCAGACTGAGCTACCAGCCTGCATCAGCATTGACCCACTGTCAGATTTGTGACTTGATCTCCAGACGCCTCTGACTGTCTCTGTGTTCTCTGTCTGTCTCGGTGTTGAAGCTTGTTGGTTCAGGTCTGCCTCCAGGAGTTACACAGAACAAATTGAAATGTCAGTGTGTTATTGAGGCAGTGCTGCACTGTCAGAGGAGCTGTTTGCTGGCTAACAGGCACATTCAAGGGAAATGGACTCACAGGTTTTGCTGTTCACCATCTGATTTGGTTGAAATATTCTAGAATCATCCTGGAAATGGAAAAATAACATGTTCCAATAAAAAGGAATGGAAGAGCTAAATGGGGAATTATTCAATCTCTTGCTCACAACGGGAAACAACACACATTCATTTGATTTGAGCTGTACAGTCACAGAGCTGTATAGCATAGAAACAGACCCTTTGGCCCAATTCGTTCATGCTGACCAGATATCCCAAATTAATCTGTTTACATTTCCCAGCATTTGACCCTGATCCCTCTAAACTCTTCCTGCTCATCTCCTCATCCAGATGCTTTTTCCATGTTCCACCATCCTTCCCCACTTCCTCTGGCAGCTCATTCCATACATTCACGACCCTCTGTGTGAAACATTTCCCCCTTGGCCCCTTGTTACATTTTTCCTCTCACCTTGAACCGATTCTCTGTACTTTTGGAATCCCTCCCCTGTGCAAAAGACTTAAACTATTCACTCTATCCATGATTCTCATGATTTTATAAATCTCTGTGAGGTCACCCCCTCCTCCTTCAGGGAAAATAAAACCAGCGCATTCAGCCTTTACCTATTGCTCAAACTGTCCAACCCTGACAACATCCTTGTACCTCTTTCCTGAATTCTTCCAAGATTCACAACATCCTTCCTGCAGCAGGGAGAGCAGAATTGCACGCAGTATTCTAATAGTGGCCGAACCAATGTCCTGTACAGCCGCAACATGACCTCCCAACTCATATTCTCAATGCTCAATGCACTGACCAAGAAAGGCAAACATACCAAATGCCTTCTTCACTGTCCTATCGACCTGTGACTCCACTTTGAAGGAATACGAACTCACGCTCCAAGGTCTATCTGTCCAGCAACTCGCCCCAGGACCGCACCATTGGAAACGATAAGTCATCCCCTGATTTGTCCTTCAACCATGCAGTAACTCACATTTATCGAAATTCACCTTTATTCGCCTGCAAATTATTTATATAATTGATGAAAAGCAGTGGACCCAGCACTGATCCCTGTGGCACACCACTGGTCACAGGCTTCCCATCTGAAAATCAAACCTCCACCATTACCCTCTGTCTTCTACATTCGAGCCAGTTCTGTACCAAATGGCTAGTTTTCCCTGTATTCCATGTGATCTAACACTGCTAACGGGGCTACCATGAGGAATCTTGTCAAATGTCTTCCTGAAGTCCATATCGATCATGTCCACCACTCTGCCTTCATCAATCCTCTTTCGAATTTCCTCAAAAAGCTCAATCAAGTTTGTGAAACATGATTTCCTGCACACAAAGCCCCTGTTTTTACCAGTCACTCTCCTCCTGGTCACTCTACCCCGGTCACTCCCCCACGGTCATTCTCTTCAGGTCTCTCTCCACAGGTCACTTTGCCTGGTCTGTCCCCACTTCCCTACCCCAGTCTCCCTGTGACAAGGTGACTCCCGCAGGAGCCTCGCTGTGGCATGTTGCATGCCGGGCGTGAGGGCAGAAGGGAGGGAGAGAGGGCAGCTGGGTGAGGGAGACTGCAGGAGGGAGGGCGAGGGGGCCGGACGGAGGTTGAGAAGCAGAAAGAGAGTTTGAAACATGAAGGAGATTTAGAAGCAGGAGAGTGGGTGTGAGGGGACACCCTCCCAGAGGCAGCCTCCTTACACTTCCGGGGTACCTAGTGCCTCTGTTCAGGCCCACTCCACATGGGTCACTCTCGTCGTCCCACCCTCACCCCCACCTCAGGTCTCTCTCCCTTGGTCAGTTTCCTCATGTCACCCTGCCCTGAATCACTCTCCCCCAGTCACCCTCCCACTGAACCACTCTCCCCACCGAATCATTCTCTTCAGGTCAGACAGAACTTGATCACTCTCTCCCGCTCACTCACCGCCCAGTTCTCTCTCCTCTGCTGGGTCCCTCTCTCCCGGATAACTCTCCCCAGATCAGTCTCCCCAAGGCTGCACCCCGGGTCAGTCTCTCCGAGTGTGTCTCACTCTAACATGCTGCATGCTGCATTTTCTGTCTACTGTCCCATGTGGAGTCCCACTCAAGTTCAGATGATCAATAATAGACTCCTAACATGCTGCTAACACAGAAAAAGCTTGCCAGAAACATCCTAAAAGGCAGTTAATGAGCCAGCTCTGTGAGCTTCCACCAGAACTGGGAAAAGATGCTGATGGAATGGGTTTTGAGGAAGGACTGAGTGGGGCAAGGACCAATGTCAGTCTGTGATCACAGCTGAGCCGCTGAGCTATTTTCATGAAATGGCTCCATTTTAAAGTGACAGACTCACTGTGACACCAAGGTGAAAATGTTAATGGTGTGACAGTTGTTGAGCAGGATTGGGGAAAGGGGTAATGGATACTCCATCATCCCTCCTACACCCTCAAACACCCTCCTTCAAATCCATCCCCATCTTCTTGCACAGTCTCCCACCTGCATCTTCCACCTCGGCTCTCCGCCTCCCTCCTTCACCCCTACCCACCCAATTCACACTAAACCTGCTCCATCACCCCTACTTTCCAAAAACCCTCCTTCATTCTCCATCTCCCCTCCATTCCTCTCCTTCACCCCATTCCTGACCATCCTGTTGCCCACTCAGATGGAAAAATAGAGACCAAAAACAGAATGAAACAATTGGAAATGATCACACTGCTTATACTGTAGTTCCATTTGAAGATACACATGATAACTCTAACCAGGGCGTGTCTTTCTCAATGTTGACAGATTTTCCCTTCCTGCCAGTCATCCCAATTCCACGACATCTCAGCAGGAATACTTCAGGGGTGTATCCTGTTCTAACCACCTTCAGATGTTTGGGCAATGACCCTCCCTTCATCATAAGGACAGGAATGGTTTAGAACCGGACGTGGAATAGATTTATAAATACTCATGCTACAATGGCAGGTCAGAGGCAGGGAATTCTGTGGCAAGTAACTCTCCTCCTGCCTCCCTAAAGCCTGTTCACCAACAACTTTCAAGGAACTTGACACCATTCAGGATAATACAGTCTTGGTTGGGCAACAAATCCACCATCTTTAAAATTACTCGCCCATCATCAGGGCAGCAGTGTGTCTCATCTACAATATCCCTTGGTGAGACCAACTCACTGAAACTCTGTCTGTACAAGACCCAGAAGAGCATCAGCAGATATGAGGGACTGCAGCATGTGGCTGTAAACAATTTGCACAGAACGATTTTGATCACCACCAGCTCAGGCACTGTCTCTCTGTTCTGTGCAGGTAACACGCACTCTCACCTTGAAGAAATCTAATTCTTTTTTCATTCAGCAGTTGTGATAAGCAGTGATATTTAATCAATATATCTGAGATATTTCACAAGCGACCCAGCCACCCTGTGATTCTCACAATCCAGTGGAAGCATCCAGGAAAAGAAAAGCAAGGGAGAAACTGTCAGAAATCGCAAGAAGCAACTCGACAGACGCTGGGAACAAAGATTCCTGAACTGGTCTTTCCATGTTATCCCATCTGTCAAAGCCGTATTCCCCCTGTCTGTACATCTGTCTGTCTCATGAAGGAGAGTTTCTCAGCAGATCGAGGTTTTAGTAAGAAATAGTAATTCATGGGTAGCGCAGAAACCTGGACCATGTTTTTGATCAACCTCAATCTAAAAATCAACTCACTTGGGGAACATTGAGCACTCATTTCAAAATCTGTAATGACCTTGTGAGGAACCCAAGAAGAGCAGTGCTGGATTTCTATGAGGATACCGCAGTGAGTGGTGACACAGTGTTGTTGGATTAAAACCCTGGAACTCCGTTCTTCACAGCACTGCGAGTCTTCATTCATCACATCGGCCGAATCAGTACAACAGGCAACTGAAAGTCAGCCTCACTGAGACAGTCCCAGATGAGGAGTTACAGCTACAGGGTGAGGTTTGAGGATGTTTTCCTTGGGACAAGGAAAATCAAGGAGAGATTTAATCGAGGTGCATGCAATTGTTGTAGTTTTGGACAAGGATGATAAAGAAAAGATTTTCTATTATTTGATGTTACAACAACAAAGGGTTACAGGTTTAGTTTTGGGGCCGAGGTACAGGGGAATGTGAGGAAGGTCATTTTCCATCAGCAGTCGATGCTGCAGTAGCACTGACTGACCACTAGGGGAATGGAAGCAGAAACAATGAATCAATCAGAAACCAATAGGACGGGTCCTGAAAGGGAATAAATTGGGAAGGTTCTGAGGAGAGAGTCAGGGAGTAGGAGAAAATAGGTTGGTCTGAATTGAGTCAACATTGAGTTGATGGAACGAATAACTACCTTCTATAGCACAGTGACTTGCTGGTTCAGATATTTACACACGGCTGTGTGATCCATTTTCAATATTTCCTCGAACATTGCGTTAACAAAGAGTCCAAGACGAAGAGGAGCTCATGAAGGGTTCCTGTGACCACTCCCTGAGGAGGCAGTTTTAGCAACAAACAGCTTTCCACTTTCTCCATCCGTTGTTTCAGTGAAACCAGATTTGGTGAAAGGATCAATGAAAGTGTTGGTCCCTTTCCAAACAAGAAACATTGTGAAAGGAGACTTTCTGTTCTCGCAGCTCTGGAGACAATGTGGAGATACCATTGTAACTGAAGAATAATTGACAAGTGCCTTTGAGAAACATCAGCTGAAGGAGAGGCTGACTCTGCTGAGACAGCATTTCACCCACAGCACCATCATTCCAATTTATCTCATCTGGAGCAGATTGTATAGAAGTGAGCAAACTGTGTCTGTATCATAGATATCAGGGAGAGAGAGGGACTGACCCCACTGTGTCTGTATCACTCACCCTGCTAAGAATTTGATGTTGGAAATGCTAAATAGGCGCTCCTTTTTCTCAGTCACTTACATTCTTTCAATCATTTGGTGAAGTTTAAGATTCGTGCAAATGGATTCATCACCACAGTCTTCATCTCCTCCCTGAACTTAGTCTGGGTCACAGCATAAATAGCAGTGTTTGTGCAGCAACTCAGGAGCTGCAGCAAGAGTCCAATATCTCTGACAGCGATGTGTATGTACGGAGTTGCATTGTGAATGTTCATCATGCGTGCCCATATTGAGCTCAAAATGAACACTGCCCATAGCAGGATGAAATTTGCAGATATAACAAAAAGTAAAATGGTGGATTTCCTTCGACTTTCCATCTCTGTGTCTCTGGGACTCTCCCCACTTCTGTGAGCTCGGAGTCTCCTGCGGGCTCTGCTGGTCATTAAAATGTGTCTGATCGTCAGAGCATTCAGCAGCAGGATCAGAATAAATGGGACTCCCGGGGTGAGAATGTAGTGAAGGAACTCAATTGTTCCCCAAACTTCTGAACGTCTTGCCTCCCGTGTGACTTGACAAAACCAGGGTTCGTTCACCAGTGTGTACCCGCCTGTCAGCATGAAATACCAGAAAACATTCTTTGAAAAGCTCAACACTGTCACTGTTCCCAGAACCAGAGTTGCCGTTCTCTCTGTGCAATATTTAGTTTTCAGCTTCTGGCAACAAATGGCCACAAATCGATCAAAGGTGAAAGTGACGGTGAACCAGACTGAACAGTCAGTGGCTGCATAAAGCAGGACAGCATGGATATTACAAACAGGGACAGAATACAGGAAAAGAAACCCTTCCCAAAAAACAACTGGAAAATGCCTCAGTATCAGGTCGAAAATTATAACCAAGAGATCCATCACAGCCATGGCCATCAGGTAGTGAGTGACACATTTGGAGAGTCCACACTTTCCACGGCACATTATCACAATTGTCATTAAATTTACTGTGAGAAAAGGAAATAAATAAAATTATTACACATCATTTTGGGAGAAAAATGAGCTCATTGGATTTCTGACATTTTAAAATTTGTCTTAATATTCAAATATTTAGTGATGTCTTTATCCATCGGAGAGAAATATCTCATCAGGTAAGAAAAGACCAAGAAACAATATCACCAATTTGATTGTTTAAAATGAGAACAAATATTGGAAAAACCATCTTAACATTTCCTGTCTGTTCAGAGACATAACAGGAAGTAGTAAAAAGCACAATAGTGAATATTAGTTTTTAGGAATGAAGACTGAATTCAGTTATTGTGGAGAAATCAGCCTAAATGCCTGTTGGAGGTGATTACCCAATGACCTTGTATTACCGTGAGAGGGAATCAGACCCAGTTCCTGCTCCTGATCATTACCCAGTGACCCCGGGTTAGTGTTTGGAGCAACAGACTTGCTTCCTGTGATGTGTCCTTGGTACATGGGGACAGAAATTTTCTTTCTTTTATTCGAATCTGTTCTCATTTGTTTTTTAATTCTTTTGTGGAATATGAATGTTTTTGGTGAAGCCAGCATTTCCTCACTCTAATTTCATGTATCACGATGGTTGTAGACTATTGCAGTCTGAGGGGTGTAGCTGCACCCACTGGGCTATTTGGGAGAGATCATTGCATTTAGTCCCAGTTTCAGTGAAGGAAGTCGATATGTTTCCTCATCTGGAAATGAAGGGGAACTTGCTCAGTGGTGTACCCTGAATATGCTGTCCATGTCTTTGGAGAGGTCAAGATTTGTACTTTGGAAGGTGCTGTCAAAGGAGACTTGGTGAGTTGCTGCAGAGCATCCTGCAGGTCGTACACACTGAAGCCTCTGTCGGGGCAACCCATCTGGGAATAAGTTTTCAGAGACAGCAGACGTCAGGCACATGGTAGATTATTCGAGCGAGAACTTGTAATTTGCAAGGACAAGTACTCAAGACACTCCATTTAAAGGCTGTTTCAAATGCACTCGACCCTCAGACAAACAGATTCTCATTTTATACTTTTTCTTGCTCTTCTTTATCACTGCAGCATATGTTCCCTCCTCCTGTGTATTACTGGTCAATACACACTGATGCCTCTGTAGGGGCAACCGATCTGGGAATAAGTTTTCGGAGACAGCTGAGTTCAGGCACATGGGACATTATTTGAGCGAGAACTGGTAATTTGCCAAGGCAAGTACCCGAGACACTCCATGTAAAGGTTGATTCAAATCCAGTCTACCTTCATACAAACAGATTGTCCTGGTGGCTAGGATACATGAACACCAACTAGCCACAAAACGACATGACCGACTATCACTAGTATCCTTACATACAGATGAGGAAGGACACCTCTTTGATTGGGACAACGCATCCATGCCAGGACAAGCCAAACAGAGACACACACGAGTATTCCTAGAAGCATGGCATTCCAACCGGAACTCCATCAACAAACACATAGATTTGGAGCCTATCTACCACCCCCTGAGAAAAATAACAGGAAATGACATCACCAGTAGAGGAAATGACATCACCAATCCAAGGAAACCTAATCATATCAATAGAAAGCGGGACATAACATCAGCGCTTCATCGGAGGCTCACTGTTGATGTTACCTAGAATGGTGATGAAATGTCTGGGAATGAACCTTCCCGCTCAGTGAACCAGCTTACATTTGGAACAAAATAAAGGCCCACTCTCTTGTGGACCGAGAAGAGGAGAGCGTGACTGTGTTGGACGTGGAAGGAAGACGTCGGGTCGGCTGTGCACCCTTGCAACCGATGGATCTTAATGCTGGCTTCGGCCTAACGCTGGTTCAGGGGAGCAGCCAACCTGCAATGATGGCTGTGGCGAGTGCTCATGCCCCAGGTCAGGGGGTCCGGAACACCATCCACGTTTCCGTGAAGAAGGTGGATGAAGGTGCACCTGTGGACCGCAACTTCTTCGTGAAGAGGGTCCTGTTGGACTGTTGTGGGTTTGCTGCTGCGGACATTTACTACCTGCAGGATTTCCCCGGAGGAGGTTTCTACGATGTCACCTTCAGGAGTGCCAAGCTTTGCGAGCGCTTCCTAGAGGTTTTCAAGGAGAAAGGAGGTGCGAGCCCCCTCTCTGTACTAAGCGCTGTCCCGCTGTTTGTGATGCCGGCGCAGAGGAGCCGTATGGTGACTGTACACATGCACAATCCGCATGTGCCAGCAGTTGATGTCCTGACCATCCTCGGAAGGTACGTGAAGGTGGAAGGGGACCTAACCAACATCATGGACCCCTTCGGGATCTGGACCAGGAAGAGCAGGTCAGGGTGACGCTGTGGACGGGCTCGGACGGGAACATCGTACACTCACTGTCCTGCTTCATGATCGGCAGGAGCAAGGGCTACCTGACCTATGCAGGGCAACCTAAAGTCTGCCATGCCTGTGGTAGATCAGGTCCCGTGGTGGCTGACTGCAAAGCCACCATCTGCAGGGAGGAGGGACACCTTGCAAAGGATTGCCCAAAAGAAAAAAGCTGCAACCTTTGCGGGGAAGCAGGCCACCTCCATAGGGCATGCCCGCAGCAGGGGACCACCTATGCTCAGGTCGCCGGCAGGGGCAATGTGGGGCAAGCCCCCCCACCGGAGGAGAGGAAGGCTTGAGGGCCCTGCAAGGACCCCGCTAATGTGCAGGAGGGCCCAGCCCCGCAGGATGAACCAAGGCTAGCAAAGCGCCCCTGCAGGCTCCGCTCCTCCCCCAACAACCCGGAGTCGATGGAGGAGGTGACAGGTGACCCAGGGGAGTGGACGACGGTCCGGAAAGTGAGGAGGAAGGCGCGCCGGCGGGCCCAGGTACCGCAACCATCAGGTGGGAAGAGGCAGCTACAGGGGGGCTATAAGAACTCCTCTGACGAAGGAGATTCGGAGGAGGCCCGCCCAAAGCAGAAGCTAAAGATCTCAAGCGAGAAGGAAAGCAGCACCCCGCTTCCAGGTGACGGGAGGCATCCTGAGGCTCCATCCAACACCCAGTCACGGGCCCCCCGGAACTTTCAGGCGGGAAGGAGGAAACAGCGCATCCCCAGCCTGACCCAGAGCCGGACTCTCCTGCCTCTGTACCCCCGACGGGGGGATGCCACCCCGAAGGCAGCACAGACGGTTTCCTGAGCATGGAGAGCATCCAGCAGTTAGCCCGGGCAATGGGCATGAAGGGACAGATGGAGGGGCTGGACCTTGGACTTGGGGAGGGTACTGCGGTCACTGCCCACAAAGGGTGCACGAGTTGCGAGCATTAATGTGCGCAGTGTCAAGTCCACTGCAAGATGTGTGTCCACGTTGGCCTACCTGACCACGGTCAAGGCAGACCTCCTGTTTCTGCAGGAGTGCGGGATACCGCACCTCAGCAGGTACGGGAAATGGTCGGGTGCCTGGACCTGTGGGCCGTCGAACTGGTCGGGGGTTAACGACTGTCGCTCCTCGGGCCTGCCTATTCTGCTGTCGGGGTGCAACTTCACCATCTCTCAAGTTCAGGAGGTGGTGGGGGGGGCGGCGCCTCCTAGTGGCTGACGTCACCTACAGGAACGCTCCGCTGGGGCTGATCAACATGTACGCCCCAGCGGCACAGAGTGAGCGGTTGGCCATCCTGCAGCGACTTCCACCCCTGCTGGCTACGTCCAGGCCGGTCATCCTTGGCGGAGACTTCAACGGCATCATCGATGCAGACAGAAGATCCGGCATGGGGACAGCGGTTTGGGGGGAATCAACTGGATGTCACGGCGAGATTCCTGATGGGCACGGTGAAGGACGCCAAGCTGCTCGACGTCTTCAGCGCCCCTGCAGACAGAGCGTAGCGGAGATACACCTGGTTGCGGCCAGACGGGTCTATCCGCTCAAGGAAAGACTTCCTGTTTGTGTCACGGACGTTCTCGGTCAGGTCCACCGGCGTTGAGCCGATGTTCTTCAATGACCACTGCCTCCTGCTGGCCGACTGTCACTTACAGGACGACCAGCCATCCGGCAAGGGGACGTGGAAGCTCAACACGTCTCTGTTGACCCCAGAGAACGTTGAGGAGCTTAAGAGGGAATACTCCCGTTGGAGAACCGTGAAACCCCTCTTTGAGTCTCCGGGCGACTGGTGGGAGACGGTGAAGGAGAACATCAAGAGGTTCTTTGTCCTCAAGGGTGTTCAGAAGGCGACAGAGAGGCGGGGAACGCTGTCGCGGCTCCAGAAAATGTTGAACAGGGTCTGCAATGATCAGAATGAATGTGGGAGCAGGATTAAAGGGCCGAATGGACTTCTCCTGATCCTGTTTTCAATGTTTTTACTTCTCTCTATCCTCGCCTGAACTGATTCGCATGTTAAGCCCACATTTCCCTTTCAGTGTAACAACAATTCCTTCGAGTGGAGTGTTTTTGATCTGATTCTCATTGAGTTCTGGTTTCTGGAATTCATCCCAGCACTGATGTTAGTCTGACTAGACTGTACTTACAGGAGTTCTCTCTCTGTCTGTCTGTCTCTCTCTCTCCCTCTCTCTCTCTCTCTCATTCTCTGTCTTTATTTTGGAAATTACCAAATATGCAATATCCCCAGTTCTCTGGTACCACTGTTACATTCACAGAGGATTGAAAATGTTACCCAGTGCTTCAATATTTCCAACATTCCTTCCCTCAGAAACATTCGTACATCACCCCCAGACCAGGGACATGTTCTCCTTTACTCTGGTACAACAACTGTTGGATTGACAGTTGTTAACCGAACCTGTTTGTTCAGTGACTGTAATTAACAGCAGTCTCCATGGAGCCTCATTGTCTCACTGGAGAGTTTCCATCTTCCATTAAGAAGGCAACCCTTTCGAAGTGTTAACCCACAGTGGCAGCGGCAGCGTCATCCTGAGATGAACAGCAGCTGGAGAGAGAGGGAGAGGACAGATTCGAATCTGGGAAGGCGACAGCAATGGGCAGGAGTTTCCATGATATGATTGAGTATCTTTCTACAAATTATGATCGGATGCCAATAGGTTCTCAGATTCAGATAGTAATTCTGACTATTCAGCACATTTTCTATCCCATCCTGGCTATTATTGGTGTCCCTGGTAAGTCTCAGTACTGTGTTATTAATTGCATAAACCACCTTTCTCTCACATACTGTTCTTGTCATTGAAGCCTTGGGAAGACCAGATCCATTGTCTTTTGTCACTGTCACAAAGACTGTTTCCTGTTCACTCACTCAATCCCCTCCTTTACCAACATCTCACATTGTACCAGACTGTTCATACCCTCACAGTTCTATTTCACCCTGAACTGAATTCGAACCCCACATTCTCTCCCTTCCCGGTTCTGCCCAATACCCCCTCGATGATGATTAGATCCCACTTCTAGCTCCATTTTTAATCAATCTTGCGTCATTTCCTATAAAACACTCATTTTGTTTGTAACTGATGGATGGTGATTCAGTGAGCACTTTGGATTAATTTACTGTTGATATCCCATTCGAACCTTTCCAGTTAACATGTAATGGGGAGATGTATTTGCTGCAGTTTTGCTATTGCAATTGTTTCTGAAACCTCAGGGCACTGTTCCCCATCACCAACATTAATCAGCAAAATAGATTAATTTAGTCCAGAAAACATTTTGTTCCATGGATGATGGTATGGTGATCTGATATTTTATGTGCAACATGCTTTGAGTTTCTGTGCTCTTCTTCTCCATTTGATTTGAACTGATAATTGAATTACCAAGTCACAATGTTCTGTGTGATTTATGATCCTGGTCTACCTTTGAACAGTTTTCTTTCTCCTTTCCTGGGTTTGTTGTCTTCTTGCTGGATTCTGCTTCCACAGGGCACTCTGGTCCTCACAGGAGGCGTCATGGATAAGTGTGGCCCCATTCCCTTTCCTTGTTCACTGCTTCAGGGGCAGCACTCCGCATATCAACAAATGAGGTGCCAACCCTGAGAAGCTACACACAGGACTACACTCATGTTAAACAGAGCAAGCAACAGGCACAGAATAAAGTGTTCACATCATCACCAGATCAGATCGAAGCTCTGCTGTTCTGCAACATCCAGGTGTAAATGGAGCTGGACAGTGCAAAAACTAACCAGTGGATGTGTTTCCAAATATCAGCGTTCCCCTGAGCTGCTGCCTGCTGTCCAGATCCACCCCACAATGGGACCTCGATTTCCGTGCAGTTCCGACCTTGTTGACGTTCCTGGTTACGAAGATGAGCTTATCCTTTCAGAACGTTTGGCAATGGAGTTGAGGGCAGCAGATGCAGGGGAACATCACCAGTTGCAGGTTTCCCCTCAAACCACTCACCATCCTGACTTGGAAATACATCACCGTTCTGTCATTGTCACTGCGTCTAAATCCTGGAATTCCTTCTTTAAGGGCATTGTGGGTCTGTGTCCAGTACATGGACTGCAGCGGTTCAAGAAGGTAGCTCCCCACCACCTTCTCTGGGGAAGTGAGGAATGGGACAATCAATGCTGGCAAAGCCAACGATCCCCACATCCCACGTATGGAAAGTAAAGTCAGGATGATGGTTTGTTCCAGGGGGCAGCGTGACTAGTTGTTGAGAGGATTTCAGGAAGACAGCACAATAATTTTATATTTCACAGGCACAGATGTAGAGAGAGCATTAACACTGAAGATTAAAGCTCCCTTTGGTGGGTTGCAGAACACCTACAATCTTTGTACACATTACAGCATGCTGCAGATTTCCACACTTCAAAGTCCATGTGTCTCACTCAACTTTGATTTCCCACAGTCTTTCATGTGACTTTGTTCTATTACTCTCGGCCAGCTTGAATAAAGGAGAGGCTCGGACCCGAGGTCACAGCCAATGAGTAAAGGATTACCTTTTAGAACGGAGGTAAGTGAAATGTTTTCAGCCAGAGAGCGGTGAATCTCTGGGATTCCCTGCCACAGAACTAGTGGAGGCCATGTCATTAAGGATATTTAAGGTGGAGTTGGATAGGTTCTTAATTGCCAAGTGGATCAAGGCTTGCTGGGGAAATGTGGGAGAATCGGGTTGAGAAACTTAGCAACCGTGATTGAATGGCAGAGCAGACACAAGTGGCTGAATGGCCTAACTTCCACTCCATTGTCTTCTGGTCTTATGGTGTTATCCTTTCCAGGTCCCGAGTCGAGGATTATAACATTATATGGTTCTACTGTCTGTATCCACATGTTAGACAGCCAATTTAAATTCCTTGTGCAGTAAGCAGGATGTGGGAAATGGTTCAAATCCGTTGGTGTGTCTGTATATTCATTCCCCAATTCCACAGTCCCTAGGGCAGAGGACAGAGAGTCAATGTTGTCTGCAAAGGCTCAGGCCTTTTGCTGGAGTGTATAATGTGTCCCGCACAATTACTGTCCCTCCCCAGGGATAGGGGTGAGATGTTCAGTCACTGATGGGACAACACAGGAGAACGTTTTAAGATAATGCATAACACTACCCATTCCTTTGTATGTAGAGGAAAGAGCAAAGAATGATACAGCACAACCCTACTCTGACTTATTTTCCCCTTTCATACTAAAGCTGCCTTCACTGACAGGATCCACATCCCTCTATTTCCTTCCTTTTCATGTATTTGTCCAGGTGCTTCCTGAATGCTGCTGTTGTGTTTGCTTCCACCATCTCCTCTGGCAGCGTGTTCCAGCCACTCACCACCCTTTGTGTGAAAAATGTGCTTCACACATCTCTTTAAACTTTCCTCCCACTGCCCCTGAAGTTTGAATTCATGTTCCCTAATAATTGCCCCCTTCACCCTACAGGATAGCCTCATACTTCCCACTCTTTCTGTGCCATTCCCAATCTCATAATCTAGTATCAGGTCGACCCTCAGCCCCTTCCTTTTCAGTGAAAACCCACTCGATCCAGCCTTGCCTCATCGCTAAAATCCCTCACACCATGCAACATCCTGGTAAACCTTTTCTCCACCCTCTCCAAAACATCCACATTCTTCTGGTAGTGTGGTGATCCAAACTGTCTGCAATATTTCAATTGTGGCCTCAGTAAAGTGCCACAAAGCTGCAGCACAACTTATCCATACATTTACTCAATGCACTTTCCAATGAAGGCAACAATGCCCCAGGACTTTTTGAGTCAATTATCTCCCGGTGCTGCCACTTTGAGTGACCTTTGGACCTGCAGACCCAGATCCCTCTGCATTTGCAATCTCTGAAGGGGCATACGAATACTGCTGTGGGTTCTGTCATTCACTGTATAATTTCTACCTGTACATGATCTTCTAAAATGCATCACCTCACGTTTGTCTGGAAATTTAAATAGATACACCAACCTTTCCCAGTCTCAGTGGCACCCGTTGGTGTAAAAGCAGTGAATAGTTTTCGATTGTGCAAGATCGACTCCAGCAGCAATGTGTAAGACAATAAAACACATCCCCTATGTTTGTCTTGGCTTCATTCCATGTCCAACCCTCTCTCTGATCCCTGCCTCTTTGACCAGACACAATCTGCCCATCTTGTCTCCCATCTATAAATCCCACTGACCAATCCCCATCACTCACTTCCTGCATTCAACTCTTATCTTCCCATCCAGCTTCACCAGCTCCACCCATCCTCTGCCTATTTATTCCCCAGCTCCCTTCCCCCTCCCCATTTCTGACGAAGGGTCCCAAGCCAAGACATCAACTCTCCTACTCCTCTGATGCTGCCTGGCCTGCCTGATTCCTCCAGCTCAACACTGTGTTGCGTCTGACTCCAGCATCTGCAGTTCTAATGACCCCCTGCTCATTTTATCTCCAGTTCAAACCACACACTGACACTTCTATTCTGTTTATCAGAGGGGCACATCCTGCTGAATGCGATACTTCACGACATCTATCTCAACCTGGATTGATGATGTTCCTCACTGTCTCTGCTGCATATTGCAGTATATTATGTTCTCTCACATAATAGCCCCCTAATTACCCATCAGTGTACGATCATGTCTAACACATTCCACATTAGCCTCATACACACATGTTAAACCCCTGAGCTGGCAGTTGACCAGCCCATGGTCTCTGTGCTATGACAGATTAAACAAGTGAGTATTAGTTATATATAGGGCTACCTCATCGTTATCAATTTGTCTCAGGTTTTTCTTTCTCTGCTCAAGTACCATTGTTCCAAAAGAACTGCAGCCATCATTTCTGATTGTGTCATCGGAGATATTTTCTGCACGCTGATTGATGTATGAATGGACCAGGAATGACACCTTCATGCTATGGCCTGGCTCTGCGTTATCCATGTCAGGCCTTAGTCCGTACTCAGCTGTCTGCCCTGAACGCTTGTTCTATTACCTAGTTTTCCCCAAGTTGTGAACTTAATGTCTGAAGCTTTTGGCCCAAATCCACTGCATTTACAACGGAGTTGTCAGTGTTGGTACAGGAACAACATCACTGAGCAGACTTCATCACAGTCCGACCTTTCCCCTCATAATCTAAGCCAGGTATTGGTCACCCTGCTCCACGAGGTCAAGGTGCCTGTGTCATCACTTGTTTCACTCAAACCTTCCCAGTGCTTGAGTCAGGAATGAACACCACTCGCGTCACCCAATATTTGTGTTGTTTATAGCAACAAGTCACTTCTCATGGGGCACGTTGTCCTATCATCATTTATTGTCTTAAGAAACACTGGCCCTTTTTCTGGAGTTCTCTCTCAACTGTTGACTCTGCGAGGGGTATTGTATATTGTGTCTTGTTGTTGACCCGTGGAGTGACCCAACACTCTCGTCGTCATTCCCAATATTGCTGTCCCTAAACCTAGCTCTCTCCTCATAAGACTTGGTGCTCCCATTGATGGCATGTTTCAATGACTCCTGGAATGAAATCTTGTAGAAAAGACACATCAATTAGTGACTTGCTCTAATTGTGACCAGTGCCTCCAATGACCTTTCCTTCTCCTGTCTATACAGGCACATGTATTATATGTAATGATAATTTCATCGTGCCCGAACCATTGTACTGTGAATCCTAGGTCCTCTGACATGACCTTCACAATGACCTTATCTCCAACACTGGACAGTTTGACCTGTTTCAACCCTGCCTCAACCTTCCTGTCCTAACTGATCAGCTGCTCGGGAACTTTTAATCTCAGTCCGTGCAGAGATATTCACAGCTTTCTCACGATTTTTTCTCCCCTATTTCCTGGTTACCAGTCACAATATCCCCTGGCAATCTCATTCCCATTCCTGTCATTAACTCCTAGGGAGTAATTCTAATCAATTCACATAGTGTTTTCCTCAATCCCATTGGGATACTGAGCAACAGATGTGCCCATCCCTCTGACATCTCCTGGAAGGTTTCAGCTCATTCTCTATTTAATGCCCTGTGCATTGACTTACACACGCCTAAGTTCTGCAGTGTGTTGGGGTCTGGAATTCTGCTTGATTCCCAGCTAACTAAAAACTTCCCAAAATCAGAAGAACTGGAAACAGGAGTCGGCCATTCAGCTCACGTGGTATAGGATTGACCCAATCCCTAAATTACTCACGAATGACCAACGAGCTGTTTCTCCCCAACTCAGTGAGAGGGTTTCTGTGAAGTCTATTTGTCCTGTTTCCATGAACACTTTGGTCTGGCCTGGTGTGAGATGCGTTCCTCGACTGGGCTAACTGGGTCAATGAGAGCACATAACAGACAGAACTTTGTTACATCCCTTCTCATTCCTTTCCACCACTAATACCTGCCCATTGTCTGCAGCAGAGAACTCCCTCCCATGGTGTGCGTTTCCACAGTATATTATATGAGGTGATGCTGAGTGCAGTGTGACGCTACCACCCTTTCCTCTCTTCACTAAATGCAATCAGCACCTTGCCTGTGGAACTTGATGCCTGGGGCACTCTTTGCTGCCTCAGCTGCCCATTAGCCACCCCATTGAATGGGACATGCTTCTTTCTGATGTGGTTTAAGCTTTATCATAGCTACCTCACATGTTGGTCACGATCTCTCTGGGAAGGGTATTGTCCACTTGCAGATTTGCTTCTGCAATAACATTGTCAAAAAGACATTGTTACTCATTCTTAGTTATTAGTACTTCGATATAACTGTCTCAGCGACAATTAAAATGAGCTGTGAAAGATTGTACAGTTCTCTTCACTTAAACTGTTTGATGTTCTCAAAACAAAGCGCATCAAATGATTCTATCTTCTCATGATTCTTAGAAAGGTCCTTACAATATTCTTAACAACAGAAGGCAAATCATTCTATTTGATCCTGGACACAAAGTTTGGAAAACTTTTCATCCTTTATGTCTGCTATCATTTCCTCTGGGTGCTCTCCACAATTTCTGGCTGTTCTCCAGGAGCGAGAGATGAAAAAAATGTCTTAGTTTTGTCTCTATGCCCATCTTACCTGACTCTGACATGATCCATTTATTTCTCCTGCCTCCCAGTCCTTCCTGAACACACAGCTCCATCTTACCTGTTTCGTTGGAGACTCGTGAGGGTTCCAACCTCTGTCTGTGTGTTTCTGGCTTTCTCACCAAACACCCTCCTGCTCTGCCAGTGAGGTTCCAACCCCTCGCCCAGTATTGCTGTCCCGATCTGATCCAACTCATCAGGTACAAGTCACATTTATTGCATTTCCAACAACACACAAATGTCTCCACATCAAAATGCACAAAGCAGGCCACTTGTGAAAAGGCCCTCATCATCCACCTAAAATATCCACTCCCTCGACACCCAGCCTCCAGTTGCTGGTAGGGCTGCCCATGACTAAGCAGCATAAAATGGCCAATAACTGCCTCTGACAAGCTTTGCAGGACATGGCTGACAGAAACTGGAGAGAGTGTGGGAAAGCCCTGCCTAATGTAGTCTCAGCAAGGAGCACAATCAGCCGTCTGTCTAAAATACAGTAGAATGTCCAACTGCAATGGCCAATATAGGTCAGAACATTTCACAGCAAGCAGATATTTTTTGAGTTTTTTAATCAATCCATTATAATGTGATGAGTTGCTACTAGTTACGATTCTTCCAGATAGTAATAGATATTGTTTCTGAAGTTGTTATGAATTCACATATTTACAAACAAAAAAATCACCAAACGCAATTTAAGGCGAGGTTCAAAAACTAACGAGGCAATAGAAGAGATATTTCTTATCTTTTAACAAGCACAGTGACGAGCAGGATTGCCATGCATATAGAAATACAATGTTCCCCTTCTAATGGGAACATTGACAATCCTGGTATGAGATAACAGATTTAGCAGACCACAGATGCCATAACTAGAATATAAGGGTGACTTGGTATCTGAGAGATGCAGAATATCTATTCAAAGTTAAACTTCTAATGCACCAAAATGACTGAATCAGAAAACAGCAGCCAGTAAATTGCCAGTGTAGAGCGATGTAACAAGGACCCATTCATGTTTGGACAACCCAGCATTATTGACCAGTAATACACAGCGGGAGGGAACGAGTTTTGAGAAGCTTTAAATTGAAGGTTGATAGATATTGGACAGATGTCAGAGGTAGGTTCTTTTCTTAGAGTAGTAAGAGCTTGGAATGCACTGCCTGCAACTCGCCAAGTTTAAGGGCATTTAAATGGCCATTGGATAAACATATGGATAGGGAGTTTTGAGAAGATTTGTAGCTCAGGTTGAGGTTCTGGATGTGAGTTTGCTCGGTGAGCTGGAAGGCTCGTTTTCAGTCGTTTTGTCACTTTTTTTTGAAAAAATATACTTTATTCATAGAATGTACAAAACATAAAACATTTATACACCTACCCAGTCATGCAAGCCACTCCGGGTTACCCAGGGGGTACGTACACCAACTAAAGGAAAAAACAAAACAAAGAAGGAGAAAAAACAAAGCAAAGAAAATACCCGGCAGTCGTCTCCCCGCACAGTCCCTGTTGGGCCCCTGACCAGTTGGGGAAGGCGCCGGCTGGGCCCAGTTACCAGATAGGACCCTTTTTTCTATTCTGGATAAGGGGTTTCATACTGTGCTCTTTCCCCACCACGCCTTGGCGGCGGCTGCCCCAAGCTGTAGAGCGTCCCTCAACACATAGTCCTGGACCTTGGAGTGCGCCAGTCTGCAACACTCGGTCGGGGTCAGTTCTTTCAGAGATTCCGGGCATGCAGAAAGGATCTCACTGGCAGAGCCCCTCTCACCGTCAGCCAAGCAATGTCCTTGTGCTTGTTTGAAAGTTCTGGCGATGAGGCATTCTGCCAAACGACTTTGGCAGTTTGCGTGGGGATCCACACGACGGGATCCACCCTCTCCTTTTCCCAAAGGGTCTCGAGAATACTACGTGCTGACCACTGCCTGACGGCCTTGTGGTCAAAGGTGTTTCCTTTCAAAAATTTCTCCACGAAGGACAGGTGGTACAGGACGGACCAATTAGTCAGAGTGTTCCGCAGCAACGAGGCTAGGCCCATCCTTCGCAACACCAGGGACAGGTAGAACCTCAGTGAGTAGTGACACTTGGTGTTTGCGTCCTGAGGATCTCTGCACAGCTTGATGCAGCCGCAGACAAAGGTCGCCATCAGGGCAAATGTGGTGTTCAGTACATCCTTTCCCCCATTTTCCAGGTCTTTGTACATAGTGTCCCTGCAGACCCAGTCCATCCTCGACCCCCAAATGAAGTGGACGATGGCCCAGGTGACCGCAGCGGCGCAGGCCCAGAGAATAGAACAGGCCTGCGCCACATACAATAGTACCGAAAGCCCCTCGCACCTGACAACCAGGTTCTTACCAGCGATGGAGGGGGACCGGAGCATCCACCTGCTCGGCTTCTGCTTCACTTTGGTGATACGCTCGTCCCAAGTCTTAGTGCATGCCCCAGCTCCACCAAACCAAACACCCAGCACCTTCAGGTAGTCTGTCCTGACGGTGAAGGGGATGAAGGAGTGGTCATCCCAGTTCCCGAAGAACATGGCCTCGCTCTTACCCCTATTGACTTTGGCACCCGAGGCCACTTCAAACTGGCTGCAGATGTCCAACAGCCTACTCACCGACCGACGATCAGTGCAGAAGACAGTGATGTCATCCATGTACAGTGAGGTCTTGACCTGAAGGCCTCCGTTGCCTGGGATAGTCACGCCCTTCAGGCTCACGTCCTTCCTGATGGATGAGGCAAAGGGCTCCATACAGCACACGAACAAGACAGGAGAGAGCGGGCAGCCCTGCCTGACTCCAGATCTGACGGGAAAACTGTCCGATTCCCACCCGTTCACTGAGACTGCGCTAACAGTGTTGGTGAAAGCAGCCAGATCCAATTGCGGATCCCCTCCCCGAACCCCAATTTGGAGAGGATGTCCCTCATGTCAGCATGAGAGACCCTGTCGAAGGCCTTCTCCTGGTCTAGGCTGACGAGGCAGGTGTCCACCCGCCTGTCCTGTACGGAGGTGATCGTATCCTCGATGAGCGCGAGGCTCTCAGCGATCTTCCTGCCCGGCACAGCACAGGTTGGGTCAGGGTGAATCACCGACTCCAGGACAGACCTGACCTGGTTGGCTATGAACTTGGCCAGGATTTTGTCGTCCACATTCAATAATGAAATGGGACGCCAATTCTTAATTTCTTCCCTCTCCCCCTTCCTCTTGTAAACGAGGGTGATGATGCTCTTCCTCATTGACTTGCACATTTCCCCTGCCCGAAGCGCACTATCATACACCTCCAGCAGGTCCTGGCTGACCAGGTCCCACAGAGCGGAATACAGCTCGACCGGCAAGCCGTTGCTCCCGGGAGTCTTATTCCTGTCAGAGGACTTGAGGGCTCTGGTCAGCTCGTCCAGGGATATCGGCCAGTCCAGCCACTCCCTCGTGCCGTCGTCTAAGACCTCCGTGATAGACAACAGGAACAACTCGGAAGCCGTGCTGTCCGTGGACTTCGCGTCGTACAGTCCGGCATAGAAGGATCTGCTGATCCTCAAAATGTCGGGCTGAGACGATGTCTCCGAGCCATCGTCCTCCTTCAGCCGGCTAAGCACAGAGCTCTCTTTGCGCACCTTCTGAAAGATGAAATGCGAGCACGTCTCGTCCTGCTCCACGAAGCAGACCCTGGACCGGAAGATTATCCTGGAGGCCTCCGCGAGGTTTGCTGGCCCCTCACCTCGCGGAGGTCCTCCGTGACATTGACTCCCATCGGCTGCAGAAGGAGCAGGTTCTGCATCCTTTTCTGGAGCCGCGACAGCTTTCCCCGCCTCTCTGTCGCCTTCTGAACACCCTTGAGGACAAAGAACCTCTTGATGTTCTCCTTCACCGTCTCCCACCAGTCGCCCGGAGACTCAAAGCGGGGTTTCACGGTTCTCCAACGGGAGTATTCCCTCTTAAGCTCCTCAACGTTCTCTGGGGTCAACAGAGACGTGTTGAGCTTCCACGTCCCCTTGCCGGACGGCTGGTCGTCCTGTAAGTGACAGTCAGCCAGCAGGAGGCAGTGGTCAGAGAAGAACATCGGCTCAACGCCGGTGGACCTGACCGAGAAAGTCCGTGACACAAACAGGAAGCCTTTCCTTGAGCGGATAGACCCGTCTGGCCGCAACCAGGTGTATCTCCGCTACGCTCTGTCTGCAGGGGCGCTGAAGACGTCGAGCAGCTTGGCGTCCTTCACCGTGCCCATCAGGAATCTGGACGTGACATCCAGTTGATTCCCCACAAGCTGCTGTCCCCATGCCGGATCTTCCGTCTGCATCGATGATGCCGTTGAAGTCTCCGCCAAGGATGACCGGCCTGGACGTAGCCAGCAGGGGTGCAAGTCGCTGCAGGATGGCCAACCACTCACTCCGTGCCGCTGGGGCGTACATGTTGATCAGCCTCAGGGGAGCGTTCCTGTCGGTGACGTCAGCGACTAGGAGGCGCCCCCCCCCCCCCACCACCTCCTGAACTTGAGAGATGGTGAAGTTGCACCCCGACAGCAGAATAGGCAGGCCCGAGGAGCGACAGTCGTTACACCCCGACCAGATCGACGGCCCACAGGTCCAGGCACCCGACCATTTCCCGTACCTGCTGAGGTGCGGTATCCCGCACTCCTGCAGAAACAGGAGGTCTGCCTTGACCGTGGTCAGGTAGGCCAACGTGGACACACATCTTGCAGTGGACTTGACACTGCGCACATTAATGCTCGCAACTCGTACACCCATTGTGGGCAGTGACCGCAGTACCCTCCCCAAGTCCAAGGTCAAGCCCCTCCATCTGTCCCTTCATGCCCATTGCCCGGGCTAACTGCTGGATGCTCTCCAGGCTCAGGAAACCGTCTGTGCTGCCTTCGGGGTGGCATCCCCCCGTCGGGGGTACAGAGGCAGGAGAGTCCGGCTCTGGGTCAGGCTGGGGATGTGCTGTTTCCTCCTTCCCGCCTGAAAGTTCCGGGGGGCCCGTGACTGGGTGTTGGACGGAGCCTCTGGATGCCTCCCGTCACCTGGAAGCGGGGTGCTGCTTTCCTTCTCCCTTGAGATCTTTAGCTTCTGCTTTGGGCGGGCCTCCTCCGAATCTCCTTCGTCAGAGGAGTTCTTATAGCCCCCCTGTACCTGCCTCTTCCCACCTGATGGTTGCGGTACCTGGGCCCACCGGCGCGCCTTCCTCCTCGCTTTCCGGATCGTCGTCCACTCCACTGGGTCACCTGTCACCTCCTCCATCGACTCCGGGTTGTTATGGGGGGAGCGGAGCCTGCAGGGGCGCTTTGCGAGCCTTGGTTCATCCTGCGGGGCTGGGCCCTCCTGCACATTAGCGGGGTCCTTGCAGGGCCCTCAAGCCTTCCTCTCCTCCGGTGGGGGGTCTTGCCCCACATTGCCCCTGCCGGCGACCTGGGCATAGATGGTCCCCTGCTGTGGGCATGCCCTATAGAGGTGGCCTGCTTCCCCGCAAAGGTTGCAGCTTTTTTCTTTTGGGCAATCCTTTGCAAGGAGTCCCTCCTCCCTGCAGATGGTGGCTTTGCAGTCAGCCGCCACGGGACCTGACCTACACACAGGCATGGCAGACTTTAGGTTGCCCTGCATAGGTCAGGTAGCCCTTGCTCCTGCCGATCATGAAGCAGGACAATGAGTGTACGATGTTACCGTCCGAGCCCGTCCACAGCGTCACCCTGACCTGCTCTTCCTGGTCCAGATTCCGAAGGGGTCCATGATGTTGGTTAGGTCCTCTTCCACCTTCACGTACCTTCCGAGGACGGTCAGGACATCAACTGCTGGCACATGCGGATTGTGCATGTGTACAGTCACCATACGGTTCCTCTGCGCCGGCATCACAAACAACGGGACAGCGGTTAGTACAGAGAGGGGGCTCGCACCTCCTTTCTCCTTGAAAACCTCTAGGAAGCGCTCGCAAAGCTTGGCACTCCTGAAGGTTACATCGTAGAAACCTCCTCCGGGGAAATCCTGCAGGTAGTAAATGTCCGCAGCAGCAAACCCACAACAGTCCAACAGGACCCTCTTCACGAAGAAGTTGCGGTCCACAGGTGCACCTTCATCCACCTTCTTCACGGAAACGCGGATGGTGTTCCGGACCCCCTGACCTGGGGCACGAGCACTCGCCACAGCCATCATTGCAGGTTGGCTGCTCCCCTGAACCAGCGTTAGGCCGAAGCCAGCATTAAGATCCATCGGTTGCAAGGGTGCACAGCCGACCCGACGTCTTCCTTCCACGTCCAACACAGTCACGCTCTCCTCTTCTCGGTCCACAAGAGAGTGGGCCTTTATTTTGTTCCAGATGTAAGCTGGTTCACTGAGCGGGAAGGTTCATTCCCAGACATTTCATCACCATTCTAGGTAACATCAACAGTGAGCCTCCGATGAAGCGCTGATGTTATGTCCTGCTTTCTATTGATATGATTAGGTTTCCTTGGATTGGTGATGTCATTTCCTGTGTTGGTGATGTCATTTCCTGTTATTTTTCTCAGGGGGTGGTAGATAGGCTCCAAATCTATGTGTTTGTTGATGGAGTTCCGGTTGGAATGCCATGCTTCTAGGAATACTCGTGTGTGTCTCTGTTTGGCTTGTCCTGGCATGGATGCGTTGTCCCAATCAAAGAGGTGTCCTTCCTCATCTGTATGTAAGGATACTAGTGATAGTGGGTCATGTCGTTTTGTGGCTAGTTGGTGTTCATGTATCCTAGCCACCAGGACAATCTGTTTGTATGAAGGTAGGCTGGATTTGAATCAACCTTTACATGGAGTGTCTCGGGTACTTGCCTTGGCAAATTACCAGTTCTCGCTCAAATAATGTCCCATGTGCCTGAACTCAGCTGTCTCCGAAAACTTATTCCCAGATCGGTTGCCCCTACAGAGGCATCAGTGTGTATTGACCAGTAATACACAGGAGGAGGGAACATATGCTGCAGTGATAAAGAAGAGCAAGAAAAAGTATAAAATGAGAATCTGTTTGTCTGAGGGTCGAGTGCATTTGAAACAGCCTTTAAATGGAGTGTCTTGAGTACTTGTCCTTGCAAATTACAAGTTCTCGCTCGAATAATCTACCATGTGCCTGACGTCTGCTGTCTCTGAAAACTTATTCCCAGATGGGTTGCCCCGACAGAGGCTTCAGTGTATACGACCTGCAGGATGCTCTGCAGCAACTCACCAAGTCTCCTTTGACAGCACCTTCCAAAGTAGAAATCTTGACCTCTCCAAAGACATGGACAGCACACTCAGGGTACACCACTGAGCAAGTTCCCCTTCATTTCCAGATGAGGAAACATATCGACTTCCTTCACTGAAGCTCGGACTAAATGCAATGATCTCTCCCAAATAGCCCAGTGGGTGCAGCTACACCCCTCAGACTGCAATCGTCTACAACCATCGTGATACATGAAATTAGAGTGAGGAAATGCTGGCTTCACCAAAAACATTCATATTCCACAAAAGAATTAAAAAACAAATGAGAACAGATTCGAATAAAAGAAAGAAAATTTCTGTCCCCATGTACCAAGGACACATCACAGGAAGCAAGTCTGTTGCTCCGAACACTAAACCGGGGTCACTGGGTAATGATCAGGAGCAGGAACTGGGTCTGATTCCCTCTCACGGTAATACAAGGTCATTGGGTAATCACCTCCAACAGGCATTTAGGCTGATTTCTCCACAATAACTGAATTCAGTCTTCATTCCTAAAAACTAATATTCACTATTGTGCTTTTTACTACTTCCTGTTATGTCTCTGAACAGACAGGAAATGTTAAGATGGTTTTACCAATATTTGTTCTCATTTTAAACAATCAATTTGGTGATATTGTTTCTTGGTCTTTGCTTACCTGATGAGATATTTCTCTCCAATGGATAAAGACGTCACTAAATACTTGAATATTAAGACAAATTTTAAAATGTCAGAAATCCAATGAGCTCATTTTTCTCCCAAAATGATGTGTAATAATTTTATTTATTTCCTTTTCTCACAGTAAATTTAATGACAATTGTGATAATGTGCCGTGGAAAGTGTGGACTCTCCAAATGTGTCACTCACTACCTGATGGCCATGGCTGTGATGGATCTATTGGTTATAATCTTCGACCTGATATTGAGGCATATTCCATTATTTTTTGGGAAGAGTTTCTTTTCCTGTATTCTGTCCCTGTTTGTAATATCCATGCTGTCCTGCTTTATACAGCCACTGACTGTTCAGTCTGGTTCACCGTCACTTTCACCTTTGATCGATTTGTGGCCATTTGTTGCCAGAAGCTGAAAACTAAATATTGCACAGAGAGAACGGCAACTCTGGTTCTGGGAACAGTGACAGTGTTGAGCTTTTCAAAGAATGTTTTCTGGTATTTCATGCTGACAGGCGGGTACACAATGGTGAACGAACCCTGGTTTTGTCAAGTCACACGGGAAGCAAGACGTTCAGAAGTTTGGGGAGCAATTGAGTTCCTTCACTACATTCTCACCCCAGGAGTCCCATTTGTTCTGATCCTGCTGCCGAATGCTCTGACGATCAGACACATTTTAATGACCAGCAGAGCCCGCAGGAGACTCCGAGCTCACAGAAGTGGGGAGAGTCCCAGAGACACAGAGATGGAAAGTCGAAGGAAATCCATCATTTTACTTTTTGTTATATCTGCAAATTTCATCCTGCTATGGGCAGTGTTCATGGTGAGCTCAATATGGGCACGCATGATGAACATTCACAATGCAACTCCGTACATACACATCGCTGTCAGAGATATTGGATTCTTGTTCCAGCTCCTGAGTTGCTGCACAAACACTGCTATTTATGCTGTGACCCAGACTAAGTTCAGGGAGGAGATGAAGACTGTGGTGATGTATCCATTTGCACGAATCTTAAACTTCACCAAATGATTGAAAGAATGTAAGTGACTGAGAAAAAGGAGCGCCTATTTAGCATTTCCAACATCAAATTCTTAGCAGTGTGAGTGATACAGACACAGTGGGGGCAGTCCCTCTCTCTCCCTGATATCTGTGATACAGACACAGTTTGTTCAGTTCTATACAATCTGCTCCAGATGAGATAAATTGGAATGATGGTGCTGTGGGTGAAATGCTGTCTCAGCGGATTCAGCCTCTCCTTCAGGTGATGTTTCTCAAAGGCACTTGTCAATTATTCTTCAGTTACAATGGGATCTCCACATTGTCTCCAGAGCTGCGAGAACAGAAAGTCTCCTTTCACAATGTTTCTTGTTTGGAAAGGGACCAACACTTTCATTGATCCTTTCACCAAATCTGGTTTCACTGAAACAACGGATGGAGAAAGTGGAAAGCTGTTTGTTGCTAAAACTGCCTCCTCAGGGAGTGGTCACAGGAACCCTTCATGAGCTCCTCTTCGTCTTGGACTCTTTGTTAACGCAATGTTCGAGGAAATATTGAAAATGGATCACACAGCCGTGTGTAAATATCTGAACCAGCAAGTCACTGTGCTGTAGAAGGCAGTTATTCGTTCCATCAACTCAATGTTGACTCAATTCAGACCAACCTATTTTGTCCTACTCCCCGACTCTCTCCTCAGAACCTTCCCAATATATTCCCTTTAAGGACCCGTCCTATTGGTTTCTGATTGATTAATTGTTTCTGCTTCCATTCCCCTAGTGGTCAGTCAGTGCTACTGCAGTATCGACTGCTGATGGAAAATGACCTTCCTCACATTCCCCTGTACCTCGGCCCCAAAACTAAACCTGTAACACTTTGTTGTTGTATCATCAAATAATAGAAAATCTTTTTTTTATCATCCTTGTCCAAAACTACAACAATTGCATGCACCTCGATTAAATCTCTCCTTGATTTTCCTTGTCCCAAGCAAAACATCCTCAAACCTCACCCTGTAGCTGTAACTCCTCATCTGGGACTGTCCCAGTGAGGCTGACTTTCAGTTGCCTGTTGTACTGCTTTGGCTGATGTGATGAATGAAGACTCGCAGTGCTGTGAGGAAGGGAGTTCCAGGGTTTTAATCCAACAACACTGTGTCATTGCGGTATCCTCATAGAAATCCAGCCCTGCTCTTCTTGGGTTCCTCACAAGGTCATTAAAGATTTTGAAATGAGTGCTCAATGTTCCCCAAGTGAGTTGATTTTTAGATTGAGGTTGATCAAAAACATGGTCCAGGGTTCTGCGCTACCCATGAATTACTATTTCTTACTAAAACCTCGATCTGCTGAGAAACTCTCCTTCATGAGACAGACAGATGTACAGACAGGGGGAATACGGCTTTGACAGATGGGATAACATGGAAAGACCAGTTCAGGAATCTTTGTTCCCAGCGTCTGTCGAGTTGCTTCTTGCGATTTCTGACAGTTTCTCCCTGGCTTGTCTTTTCCTGGATGCTTCCACTGGATTGTGAGAATCACAGGGTGGCTGGGTCGCTTGTGAAATATCTCAGATATATTGATTAAATATCACTGCTTATCACAACTGCTGAATGAAAAAAGAATTAGATTTCTTCAAGGTGAGAGTGCGTGTTACCTGCACAGAACAGAGAGACAGTGCCTGAGCTGGTGGTGATCAAAATCGTTCTGTGCAACTTGTTTACAGCCACATGCTGCACTCCCTCATATCTGCTGATGCTCTTCTGGGTCTTGTACAGACAGAGTTTCAGTGAGTTGGTCTCACGAAGGGGTATTGTAGATGAGACACGCTGCTGCCCCTATGGAGGGCGAGTAATTTTAAAGATGGTGGATTTGTTGCCCGACCAAGACTGCATTATCCTGAATGGTGTCAAGTTCCTTGAAAGTTGTTGGTGAACAGGCTTTAGGGAGGCAGGAGGAGAGTTACTTGCCACAGAATTCCCTGCCTCTGACCTGCCATTGTAGCATGAGCATTTATAAATCTATTCCACGTCTGGTTCTAACCCATTCCTGTCCTTATGGTGGAGGGAGGGTCATTGCCCAAACATCTGAAGATGGTTAGAACAGGATATACCCCTGAAGAATTCCTGCTGAGATGTCGTGGACTTGGGATGACTGGCAGGAAGGGAAAATCTGTCAACATTGAGAAAGACACGCCCTGGTCAGAGTTATCTTGTGTATCTTCAAATGGAACTGCAGTATAAGCAGTGTGATCATTTCCAATTGTTTCACTCTGTTTTTGGTCTCTATTTTTCCATCTGAGTGGGCAACAGGATGGTCAGGAATGGGGTGAAGGAGAGGAATGGAGGGGAGATGGAGAATGAAGGAGGGTTTTTGGAAAGTAGGGGTGATGGAGCAGGTTTAGTGTGAATTGGGTGGGTAGGGGTGAAGGAGGGAGGAGGAGAGCCGAGGTGGAAGATGCAGGTGGGAGACTGTGCAAGAAGATGGGGATGGATTTGAAGGAGGGTGTTTGAGGGTGTAGGAGGGATGATGGAGTATCCATGACCCCTTTCCCCAATCCTGCTCAACAACTGTCACACCATTAACATTTTCACCTTGGTGTCACACTGAGTCTGTCACTTTAAAATGGAGCCATTTCATGAAAATAGCTCAGCGGCTCAGCTGTGATCACAGACTGACATTGGTCCTTGCCCCACTCAGTCCTTCCTCAAAACCCATTCCATCAGCATCTTTTCCCAGTTCTGGTGAAAGCTCACAGAGCTGGCTCATTAACTGCCTTTTAGGATGTTTCTGGGAAGCTTTTTCTGTGTTAGCAGCATGTTAGGTGTGTATTATTGATCATCTGAATTTGGGTGGGACTCCACATGGGACAGTAGACAGACAATGCAGCATGCAGCATGTTAGAGTGAGACACACTCGGAGAGACTGACCCGGGGTGCAGCCTTGGGGAGACTGATCTGGGGAGAGTTATCCGGGAGAGAGGGACCCGGCAGAGGAGAGAAAACTGGGCGGTGAGTGAGCGGGAGAGAGTGATCAAGTTCTGTCTGACCTGAAGAGAATGATTCGGTGGGGAGAGTGGTTCAGTGGGAGGGTGACTGGGGGAGAGTGATTCAGGGCAGGGTGACATGAGGAAACTGACCAAGGGAGAGAGACCTGAGGTGGGGGTGAGGGTGGGACGACGAGAGTGACCCAGGTGGAGTGCGCCCGAACAGAGGCAGTAGGTACCCCGGAAGAGTAAGGAGGCTGCCTCTGGGAGGGTGTGCCCTCACACCCACTCTCCTGCTTCTAAATCTCCTTCATGTTTCAAACTCTCTTTCTGCTTCTCAACCTCCGTCCGGCCCCCTCACCCTCCATCCTGCAGTCTCCCTCACCCAGCTGCCCTCTCTCCCTCCCTTCTGCCCTCACGCCCGGCATGCAACATGCCACAGCGAGGCTCCTGCGGGAGTCACCTTGTCACAGGGAGACTGGGGTAGGGAAGTGGGGACAGACCAGGCAAAGTGACCTGTGGAGAGAGACCTGAAGAGACGGACCGTGGGGGAGTGACCGGGGTAGAGTGACCAGGAGGAGAGTGACTGGTAAAGACAGGGGCTTTGTGTGCAGGAAATCATGTTTCACAAACTTGATTGAGCTTTTTGAAGAAATTCGAAAGAGGATTGATGAAGGCAGAGTGGTGGACATGATCGATATGGACTTCAGGAAGACATTTGACAAGATTCCTCATGGTAGCCCCGTTAGCAGTGTTAGATCACATGGAATACAGGGAAAACTAGCCATTTGGTACAGAACTGGCTCGAATGTAGAAGACAGAGGGTAATGGTGGAGGTTTGATTTTCAGATGGGAAGCCTGTGACCAGTGGTGTGCCACAGGGATCAGTGCTGGGTCCACTGCTTTTCATCAATTATATAAATAATTTGCAGGCGAATAAAGGTGAATTTCGATAAATGTGAGTTACTGCATGGTTGAAGGACAAATCAGGGGAGGAATTACGTTCTCAATGGTGCGGTCCTGGAGCGAGTTGCTGGACAGACAGACCTTGGAGCGTGGGTTCGTATTCCTGCAAAGTGGAGTCACAGGTCGATAGGACAGTGAAGAAGGCATTTGGTATGTTTGCCTTTATTGGTCAGTGCATTGAGCATTGAGTATATGAGTTGGGAGGTCATGTTGCAGCTGAACAGGACATTGGTTCGGCCACTATTAGAATACTGCGTGCAATTCTGCTCTCCCTGCTGCAGGAAGGATGTTGTGAAACTTGGAAGAATTCAGGAAAGATGGACAAGGATGTTGTCAGGGTTGGACAGTTTGAGCAATAGGTAAAGGCTGAATGCGCTGGCTTTATTTTCCCTGAAGGAGGAGGGGGTGACCTCGTAGAGATTTATAAAATCATGAGAATCATGGATAGAGTGAATAGTTTAAGTCTTTTGCACAGGGGAGGGATTCCAAAAGTACAGAGAATCGGTTCAAGATGAGAGGAAAAATGTTACAAGGGGCCTATTCTCCCTTAGCCCTGAAGTCTACAAATGCCTCCTTTTGTAATTATTCAATGTTTTGACCTCAATCGCTCTATTTGGTCAAGAATACCACGGGCTCACCATATGCTGTGTGAAGAATTTTCGCCTCATCTCAGACTAAACGGGCCTTCACTGTATCCTTGGACTCCCTGGTGGTTGGGAACACTTGTCCTTTATTCACCCTGTCTCGTGATGTTCAAATTTTATATGTTTCTCTGAGACCCCCCTTGTTCATCAAAACTCAGTGAACATTGTCCGAACAGATACAATTCCTCTTCACACATCAGTCCTACCATAAGAGGAATCATCTGCATGAGTTCCCCAGGATCAAGCTCTTGTCCCGATGAGCGTCAGAATACTCATCAATAGTGTTTCCTTCATTATTCAGTCAGACAAGGGATGCTCACTGCTGTGTGCACAGTGGTCAGCTGCATTCATTCCTCCTCAGACACGGGAGCTGTACATCTTCTGTGCAGCTGAACATGAACAGAAATGTCTTTTCCAGAAAAATAGACATCAGAAGGGAAAGCACTGAAAACAAAATTAACCTTAAGCAGAGATCAGGGGAGAAACTTTGACTAATTATCAATACCCAGCATTACAGTTTTAGTGAGACAAAGAGCACAGCTGAGTCTGATTCCTCCCGTCATTAACCCAGGGTCACTGGGTAATGAGAGTGAACAGGAACCAGGTCTGATTCCACACCCCTTACCAAGCTGTTCCACTACAGTTACAACACTGGCATCTACCCGACAAGATTGAAAATTACCCAGGTATGTCCTGTCCACAGAAAGCAGGACCAATCCCACCAGCCAATGACTGACTGATGAAGTGCAGCAGCAGAGTAAGGGAAGGAGACAACGACAGTGCGATCAAGAAGCAATCACAAAGGAATAACCTGCTCCCAGACGCTCAGTTTTGGTTCCACCAAGGCCACTCACCTCCTGTTCCTCATGACAGGCTTCGTCCAAATATGGACAGAAGGAATGAATTCCAGAGATGAGGTGAGAGTCTCTGCGCTTGACATCAAGGCCACATGTCACCAAGTGTGTCATCAAAAAAACCTGAAAAATGGAGAAACACACAGAAAAGGGACAAGAATATGCCATTCGACCCTTCCAGCCTGCTCCCCCATTCAATAATATCATGACTGATCCGATTTAAAACTCAACTCTGCATTCCTGCTGATCCTCAATTATCAGATTGTTCTGAATTCTTCAGCTTTACCTTTTGCACCGATGTGCAGGGCTCTTCCATCATTAAGGATGCGGATATTTGTGGAACCTCCTCTTCCAGGAAGTTGTTGAATTCTTCACCACCATTCATGACTGGATGTGGCAGGACTGTACAATTCAGATCTCATCCATTTGCTGAGGTATCATAGAACATTGAACATAGAACAGTACAGCACAGAACAGGCCCTTCAGCCGACAATGTTGTGCCGACCATTGATCCTCATGTATGCACCCTCAAATTTCTGTGACCATATGCATGTCCAGCAATCTCTTAAATGACCCCAATGACCTTGCTTCCACAACTGCTGCTTCAACGCATTCCATGCTCTCACAACTCTCTGTGTAAAGTATCATTGAGCTGAGCATATCACTTGCTGCTTTTGCTGTTCAGTTTTGCCAGTAATCCTGTTTGGTAGCTTCACCAGGTTGCCACCTTATCTCCAGGCCTGCCTCATGTTGTTTCTGACAGTGCCTCCTGCACTATACATTGAATCAGTGTTGATGCCCTGGTTTGATGGTAATGGTTGAGTTGGAGATATCCAGGGAATGAGGTTACAGATTGTGCTGGAGTACAGTTCTGCTGCTGTTGATGGCCCACAGCACCTCATGGGTGCCCCGACTTGAACTGCAAGCTCTGTTCAAAGTGTGTCCTATTTGACACGGTGATGGTGCCACACAACACGATTCTTAATGTGAAAGTGGGACTTTGTCTCCACAAGGTCTGTGCAGCGGTCACTCTTACCAACTCTGTCGTGGACAGGTACATCTGCAGCGAGCAGATTGGTGAGGATGAGGTCAATTACGTTTTTCGCTCTTTCTGTATCTCTGACCACCTGCCGCAGACCCGGTCTAGCTGTTGTGGCCTTTAGGACCCGACCAGCTCGATCTGTAGCGATGCTGCCGAGGGACTGTTGGCGATGGACATTGGAGTCACCCACCCAGAGGATATTTTGTGTCCTCTCCAACCTCGGTGCTTCCTCCAAGTGTTGTTCAATATGGAGGAGGATTGATACATCAGCCGAGGGAGGACGGTACGTGGTAATCAGCAGGTGGTTTCCTAACCCATGAGATTTCATGGGGACAGTGTTAATATTGGGGATTCCCAGGGAAACTCGCTCCCGACTGTATATCACTGTGCTGCCACCTCTGCTGGGTCGGTCAGGACATACCCAGGGATGGTGATGCTGCTGTCTGCGACATTGTCTGTAAGGTATGATTCAGTGAGAATGACTGGGTCAGGCTGTTATTTGTTCAGTCTGTGAGACAGCTCTCCCAATTTTGACACTAGTCCCCGGATGTCAATGAGGAGGACTGTGCAGGGGCGACAGGGCTGTTTCTGTCATTGTCTTTTTCGGTGCCCAGGTGGCCTGTCTGGTTCCATTTGTTTGTTGAGACTTTGTACTGATCGATACGACTGCATGGCCTGCTCTGCTATTTCAGAGGGCAGATGAGAGTCAACCACCTCGCTGTGGGACTGGAGTCACATGTGGACCAGACCGGGTGAGGATGGCAGATTTCCTTCCCTGAAGGACATTAGTGAAGGAAACGGTTTCATGATCATCAGAAGGTTCTTACTTTCAGATTCCATTGATTAAACTCAAATGACACCATCTGCTGTGGTGGGATTCAAACCCGAGTCTCCAGAACATTCGCTGAGTTTCTGTCTTAATAGTCTATCGATAATCCCAGGAGGTCAGAGTCTCCCCTTTGACCATTGAACATGTGCTGTAAAGAAAAGACATTTATTCTGCTGCTACATCAAAGGTGAATGAGGAAAATAAAAACTGATATAATGTTCTGCTTTATTGTGCGGGGAATTGAATACAAGAGCCAGGAGGTTATGAATGAGCTAGACAGGGGTCTTGGCTGGCTGGATGTGGAAAGGAGATTTCCTCTTGTGGGAGATTGGAGAAGAAGGGGTCAGAGTTTAAACATACGTGGGTGACTTATTTAAAACAAAGATAAAGATTGATTTTCTCTCTCAGTGCATTGTGAAACCCTTCCTCAAAAGGCAGTGGATGCAGAATCTTTAAATATTTGGAAGGCAGAGTTCGATAGATTCTTGATGACCAAGGGGATGAAAGATTATCGGGGAGCAGCAGAAATGTAGAGTTGAGGTTATAATCATATCACCCGTGATCGTATTGAGTGGGTGAGCAGGCTGGAAGGGCCAGGTGTCCTATTGTTGTCTCTCTTCTGCATGTTTGAATTTTTGTCGGGTTCTTTGATGACATACTCGGTGACATTTGGGATTGATGTCAAGCGCAGAGACTCTCACCTCATCTCTGGAATTCATTCCTTCTGTCCACATTTGGACGAAGCCTGTAATGAGGAACAGGAGGTGAGTGGCCTTGGTGGAACCAAAACTGAGCGTCTGGGAGCAGGTTATTCCTTTGTGATTGCTTCTTGATCGCACTGTCGTTGTCTCCTTCCCTTACTCTGCTGCTGCACTTCATCAGTCAGTCATTGGCTGGTGGGATTGGTCCTGCTTTCTGTGGACAGGACATATCTGGGTAATTTTCCATCTTGTCGGGTAGATGCCAGTGTTGTAACTGTAGTGGAACAGCTTGGTAAGGCGTGTGGAATCAGACCTGGTTCCTGTTCACCATCATGACCCAGTGACCCTGGGTTAATATCGGGAGGAATCAGACTCAGTTCCTACTCTTTGTCTCCGCATCACACTCTATCACTGGGACATAATAATCAGTCAATGTTTCCCCTCTGATCTCTGCTGAGGGTGACTTTTGGGTCACTCCTTTTCCATCTGGTGTGTATTTTTCTGGGAAAGACATTTCTGTCCATGTTTAGCTTCGTGGAGCATGTACAGCTCCCACGCCTGAGGAGGAATGAATGGAGCTGACCACTGTGCACACAGCAGTGAGCATCCCTACTCTGACTGAATAATGAAGGGAAAGTTATTGACAAAGCAACTGGCGCTGTTTGGGCCAAGAGCACGATCCTGGGGAACTCTTGCAGATGATTCCTCTGATGGCAGGACTGATGCCTGAAAAGGGATTGGATCTGTTCGGACTATGTTCACTGAGTTTAGAAGAATGAGGGGGTTCTCATAGACATATACAAAATTTCAACAGCACTCAACAGGGTGAATGGAGAATGTTCCTCATGACCAGGGAATCCAGAATCAGGGGTTACAAACTAAGGATACGAGGAAGGCCAATTAAGACTGAGAAGGGTTAAAATTTCTTCACCCAGAGTGTGGTAAACCCTTCAAAAAGCTGGCACATTCATTGTCTTTTAGCGAGTTTGTCATCTTCTTGTTCCATGTTTCCAGCATTTTCAGCATTTATTAATGATCATCTGGCCTTAAGTCACCTTACTCCACATGGGAAGTAGAAAGTGTTTTGGAGACCTTTTGTCCTGCTGCAAGGTGAGTGAGAGTTCCCTGATAGACAGCAGCCAGACAATGCAGCATGGAGCATGTTAGAGTGATGGTCCTGGGGAGAGACACCTTGTCACAGGGACACAGGGTGGGGGGTGCACAGCGGGGAGACTGGGGAGAGTGACCAGAGGAGAGTGACCTGGGGAGAGTGACCCAGAGGGAGAGTAATCTGGGAAAAGTTGCACAGCTGAGAATAACCCAGGGAGAGAGTGTGGTGGGTAGGTCCTTCCCAATTCTCTGTTTAAAACACCAGGAGACGCAGAGAATTCCTCAAGGAGTTAAACTTTTATTTGCAAACAAAGCTGTGAGAATGTGAAAAATGGTTTCCCGACTGCCCCCGACTCTCTGGGGCTCGCTACTTTTGTACTTTTCTCGTTGCTGCGCTGAGCTGGTGTCATTAGCAGAACCGATCACATTAGCTTGTATTGTCTTTCTCAATGAATCATCTTCTGCCACAATGGTCTTCTACTCGACACTGAACCTATCACAACATGCCCCTGTTGTCTTTAACATAATGCTCATGTATCATGTGATTTGTCGAACCGAACACAATGTGCTGCAGTTATTTTCAGCCTGTATTCATCCGTTGCTCTTCTCTGACATGATTCTATGCATTGCTCCATGAATTTAATTACACACTGTCATTTCAATTTCCGTCAGAATGACCTGGGGCGCAGTGAAATGGAGCAGTGAGCCTGAGCAGACGGAGAAGGTCATCCCTGGAAGGTAGAGGTGGCTGCCTATTGAAGGCTGTGCACTCTCACCCCACCTCCTGCCCTCTCACACTCCCTCCTCTACTATCACCCTCCTTCATGCCCATTCACGTACACTCATGCACTATCATTCTCTCTCCATCCCGCTCACCCTCCTGCCAGCCCTCTCTCACCTTCCATCCTGCACTCTCACCTTCCTTCTGCCCTCTCACACTCCCTCCTTCCCATTCACCCTCCCTCCTGCCCACTCACACATACACGTGCACTCACTCCCTTTCCATCCTGCTAAGCCTTGTGCTCGATCCTTTCTTCAATCCCTGATTGTCTTACACTCTCTGCGTTCGCCATCTCCTTCTCCTTCTTGTTTCATTCCCATTCCCTGCTCCTTCTCCATCTGTGTCCCAGAAAGAATCCTTTTGGAAGGAGTTCAAAATGGGAAGTATTTGCTGGCAGTGAGCTTACTGAATGGACTGGAGCACTAGTGACAAACAACTGACCTTACCCAATCAGATCCTGGAGACCATCCCAGCCCAGAGTGTTCCCACCATCGAGAACATTCCGGATCCACATTTACAATCTGCCCGAATTATTTTAACAGCCAGGATCAAACCCTGTGCTGCCCCTGTCCTGCGAGTGTTTGATCTGGACAGTGTCAGGGGATGTTTACTCTGTATCTAACCCCATGCTATCCCTGTCCTGGGAGTGTTTGATCTGGACAGTGTTTGCCGGGGTCCTGGGATTCGGTAATTCCATGCTTTACCTTTAGAGGGTGCTCTCAAGCTCCAGTCTGAGTTTCAAGACAGTTTGTGTGTTTTCTGTTTCTCTGATTCTTCATGAATCGTGACAATTTTTATTCATTCCTCCCATTCTTTATCCCCCGTGGGCACAAGATTTGCATCAGAAATGTGATTGCAGAATAATCTGGTCAGCAGTGGGAGTATAAAATGAGCAAATTTCATGACTGGTCGTTGACACCAATACGCCTCTCCCCAAGAGAGGATCCAATGGGATGTGGGAATGAAAAAGTTTTCTCAGCTTCGAGTACAATTTGGATCTTGACTAAAGGTGGTTCTTCTGGGTCAAAGGGTGTTTCTGCACAGATTCTGGTCTCTCTTGTGACTTCTCATGATTTGTTTCTGTCTTGTCATCAACTCCACACTCACCCTGGATCTTTCTCACAATGAAAAGAGCTCAGTCCATCAGAGTCCCCTCTGACCCTCTCCCCTTCAAACAACTGCTCTCCCTTGCACACTTGTCTCTCAACTTGGAGAACAGTTTGATGGTGTTTCAGACTGAGCTACCAGCCTGCATCAGCATTGACCCACTGTCAGATTTGTGACTTGATCTCCAGACGCCTCTGACTGTCTCTGTAATCTCTGTCTGTCTCGGTGTTGAAGCTTGTGGGTTCAGGTCTGCCTCCAGGAGTTACACAGAACAAATTGAAATGTCAGTGTGTTATTGAGGCAGTGCTGCACTGTCAGAGGAGCTGTTTGCTGGCTAACAGGCACATTCAAGGGAAATGGACTCACAGGTTTTGCTGTTCACCATCTGATTTGGTTGAAGTATTCTAGAATCATCCTGGAAATGGAAAAATAACATGTTCCAATAAAAAGGAATGGAAGAGCTAAATGGGGAATTATTCAATCTCTTGCTCACAACGGGAAACAACACACATTCATTTGATTTGAGCTGTACAGTCACAGAGCTGTATAGCATAGAAACAGACCCTTTGGCCCAATTCGTTCATGCTGACCAGATATCCCAAATTAATCTGTTTACATTTCCCAGCATTTCACCCAGATCCCTCTAAACTCTTCCTGCTCATTTCCTCATCCAGATGCTTTTTCGATGTTCCACCAGCCTTCACTACTTCCTCTGGCAGCTCATTCCATACATTCACGACCCTCTGTGTGAAACATTTCCTCCTTGGCCCCTTGTAACATTTTTCCTCTCATCTTGAACTGATTCTCTGTACTTTTGGAATCCCTCCCCTGTGCAAAAGACTTAAACTATTCACTCTATCCATGATTCTCATGATTTTATAAATCTCTACGATGTCACCCCCTCCTCCTTCAGGGAAAATAAAACCAGCGCATTCAGCCTTTACCTATTGCTCAAACTGTCCAACCCTGACAACATCCTTGTACATCTTTCCTGAATTCTTCCAAGTTTCACAACATCCTTCCTGCAGCAGGGAGAGCAGAATTGCACGCAGTATTCTAATAGTGGCCGAACCAATGTCTTGTACAGCCGCAACATGACCTCCCAACTCATATACTCAATGCTCAATGCACTGACCAATAAAGGCAAACATACCAAATGCCTTCTTCACTGTCCTATCGACCTGTGACTCCACTTTGAAGGAATACGAACCCACGCTCCAAGGTCTATCTGTCCAGCAACTCGCCCCAGGACCGCAACATTGAGAACATAAGTCCTCCCCTGATTTGTCCTTCAACCATGCAGTAACTCACATTTATCGAAATTCACCTTTATTCGCCTGCAAATTATTTATATAATTGATGAAAAGCAGTGGACCCAGCACTGATCCCTGTGGCACACCACTGGTCACAGGCTTCCCATCTGAAAATCAAACCTCCACCATTACCCTCTGTCTTCTACATTCGAGCCAGTTCTGTACCAAATGGCTAGTTTCCCCTGTATTCCATGTGATCTAACACTGCTAACGGGGCTACCATGAGGAATCTTGTCAAATGTCTTCCTGAAGTCCATATCGATCATGTCCACCACTCTGCCTTCATCAATCCTCTTTCGAATTTCCTCAAAAAGCTCAATCAAGTTTGTGAAACATGACTTCCCGCACACAAAGCCCCTGTCTTTACCATTCACTCTCCTCCTGGTCACTCTACCCCGGTCACTCCCCCACGGTCATTCTCTTCAGGTCTCTCTCCACAGGCCACTTTGCCTGGTCTATCCCCACTTCCCTACCCCACTCTCCCTGTGACAAGGTGACTCCCGCAGGAGCCTCGCTGTGGCATGTTGCATGCCGGGCGTGAGGGCAGAAGGGAGGGAGAGAGGGCAGCTGGGTGAGGGAGACTGCAGGATGGAGGGTGAGGGGGCCAGACGGAGGTTGAGAAGCAGAAAGAGAGTTTGAAACATGAAGGAGATTTAGAAGCAGGAGAGTGGGTGTGAGGGCACACCCGCCCAGAGGCAGCCTCCTCACACTTCCGGGGTACCTACTGCCTCTGTTCAGGCCCACTCCACCTGGGTCACTCTCGTCGTCCCACCCTCACCCCCACCTCAGGTCTCTCTCCCTTGGTCAGTTTCCTCATGTCACCCTGCCCTGAATCACTCTCCCCCAGTCACCCTCCCACTGAACCACTCTCCCCACCGAATCATTCTCTTCAGGTCAGACAGAACTTGATCACTCTCTCCCGCTCACTCACCGCCCAGTTCTCTCTCCTCTGCCGGGTCCCTCTCTCCCGGATAACTCTCCCCAGTCAGTCTCCCCAAGGCTGCACCCCGGGTCAGTCTCTCCGAGTGTGTCTCACTCTAACATGCTGCATGCTGCATTGTCTGGCTACTGTCCCATGTGGAGTCCCACCCAAGTTCAGATGATCAATAATAGACACCTAACATGTTGCTAACACAGAAAAAGCTTGTCAGAAACATCCTAAAAGGCAGTTAATGAGCCAGCTCTGTGAGCTTCCACCAGAACTGGGAAAAGATGCTGATGGAATGGGTTTTGAGGAAGGACTGAGTGGGGCAAGGACCAATGTCAGTCTGTGATCACAGCTGAGCCGCTGAGCTATTTTCATGAAATGGCTCCATTTTAAAGTGACAGACTCAGTGTGACACCAAGGTGAAAATGTTAATGGTGTGACAGTTGTTGAGCAGGATTGGGGAAAGGGGTTATGGATACTCCATCATCCTTCCTACACCCTCAAACACCCTCCTTCAAATCCATCCCCATCTTCTTGCACAGTCTCCCACCTGCATCTTCCACCTCGGCTCTCCTCCTCCCTCCTTCACCCCGACCCACCCAATTCACACTAAACCTGCTCCATCACCCCTACTTTCCAAAAACCCTCCTTCATTCTCCATCTCCCCTCCATTCCTCTCCTTCACCCCATTCCTGACCATCCTGTTGCCCACTCAGATGGAAAAATAGAGACCAAAAACAGAGTGAAACAATTGGAAATGATCACACTGCTTATACTGCAGTTCCATTTGAAGATACACAAGATAACTCTAACCAGGGCGTGTCTTTCTCAATGTTGACAGATTTTCCCTTCCTGCCAGTCATCCCAATTCCACGACATCTCAGCAGGAATTCTTCAGGGGTGTATCCTGTTCTAACCATCTTCAGATGTTTGGGCAATGACCCTCCCTTCATCATAAGGACAGAAATGGTTTAGAACCGGACGTGGAATAGATTTATAAATGCTCATGCTACAATGGCAGGTCAGAGGCAGGGAATTCTGTGGCAAGTAACTCTCCTCCTGCCTCCCTAAAGCCTGTTCACCAACAACTTTCAAGGAACTTGACACCATTCAGGATAATACAGTCTTGGTCGGGCAACAAATCCACCATCTTTAAAATTACTCGCCCTCCATAGGGGCAGCAGTGTGTCTCATCTACAATATCCCTTGGTGAGACCAACTCACTGAAACTCTGTCTGTACAAGACCCAGAAGAGCATCAGCAGATATGAGGGACTGCAGCATGTTCATATTTCACAAGCGACCCAGCCACCCTGTGATTCTCACAATCCAGTGGAAGCATCCAGGAAAAGAAAAGCAAGGGAGAAACTGTCAGAAATCGCAAGAAGCAACTCGACAGACGCTGGCAACAAAGATTCCTGACCTGGTCTTTCCATGTTATCCCATCTGTCAAAGCCGTATTCCCCCTGTCTGTACATCTGTCTGTCTCATGAAGGAGAGTTTCTCAGCAGATCGAGGTTTTAGTAAGAAATAGTAATTCATGGGTAGCGCAGAACCCTGGACCATGTTTTTGATCAACCTCAATCTAAAAATCAACTCACTTGGGGAACATTGAGCACTCATTTCAAAATCTTTAATGGCCTTGCGAGGAACCCAAGAAGAGCAGGGCTGGATTTCTATGAGGATACCGCAGTGAGTGGTGACACAGTGTTGTTGGATTAAAACCCTGGAACTCCCTTCCTCACAGCACTGCGAGTCTTCATTCATCACATCGGCCGAAGCAGTACAACAGGCAACTGAAAGTCAGCCTCACTGGGACAGTCCCAGATGAGGAGTGACAGCTACAGGGTGAGGTTTGAGGATGTTTTCCTTGGGACAAGGAAAATCAAGGAGAGATTTAATCGAGGTGCATGCAATTGTTGTAGTTTTGGACAAGGATGATAAAGAAAAGATTTTCTATTATTTGGTGGTACAACAACAAAGGGTTACAGGTTTAGTTTTGGGGCCGAGGTACAGGGGAATGTGAGGAAGGCCATTTTCCATCAGCAGTCGATGCTGCAGTAGCACTGACTGACCACTAGGGGAATGGAAGCAGAAACAATTAATCAATCAGAAACCAATAGGACAGGTCCTGAAAGGGAATATATTGGGAAGGTTCTGAGGAGAGAGTCAGGGAGTAGGAGAAAATAGGTTGGTCTCAATTGAGTCAACATTGAGTTGATGGAACGAATAACTGCCTTCTATAGCACAGTGACTTGCTGGTTCAGATATTTACACACGGCTGTGTGATCCATTTTCAATATTTCCTCAAACATTGCGTTAACAAAGAGTCCAAGCCGAAGAGGAGCTCATGAAGGGTTCCTGTGACCAGTCCCTGAGGAGGCAGTTTTAGCAACAAACAGCTTTCCACTTTCTCCATCCGTTGTTTCAATGAAACCAGATTTGGTGAAAGGATCAATGAAAGTGTTGGTCCCTTTCCAAACAAGAAACATTGTGAAAGGAGACTTTCTGTTCTCGCAGCTCTGGAGACAATGTGGAGATCCCATTGTAACTGAAGAATAATTGACAAGTGTCTTTGAGAAACATCAGCTGAAGGAGAGGCTGACTCTGCTGAGACAGCATTTCACCCACAGCACCATCATTCCAATTTATCTCATCTGGAGCAGATTGTATAGAAGTGAGCAAACTGTGTCTGTATCACAGATATCAGGGAGAGAGAGGGACTGACCCCACTGTGTCTGTATCACTCACACTGCGAAGAATTTGATGTTGGAAATGCTAAATAGGCACTCCTTTTTCTCAATCACTTACATTCTTTCAATCATTTGGTGAAGTTTATGATTCGTGTAAATGGATACATCACCACAGTCTTCATCTCCTCCCTGAACTTAGTCTGGGTCACAGCATAAATAGCAGTGTTTGTGCAGCAACTCAGGAGCTGGAACAAGAATCCAATATCTCTGACAGCGATGTGTATGTACGGAGTTGCATTGTCAATGTTCATCATGCGTGTCCATATTGAGCTCACCATGAACACTGCCCATAGCAGGATGAAATTTGCAGATATAACAAAAATTAAAATGATGGATTTTCTTCGACTTTCCATCTCTGTGTCTCTGGGACTCTCCCCACTTCTGTGAGCTCGGAGTCTCCTGCGGGCTCTGCTGGTCATTAAAATGTGTCTGATCGTCAGAGCATTCAGCAGCAGGATCAGAATAAATGGGACTCCCGGGGTGAGAATGTAGTGAAGGAACTCAATTGTTCCCCAAACTTCCGAACGTCTTGCCTCCCGTGTGACGAGACAAAACCAGGGTTCGTTCACCATTGTGTACTCGCCTGTCAGCGTGAAATACCAGAAAACATTCTTTGAAAAGCTCAACACTGTCACTGTTCCCAGAACCAGAGTTGCCGTTCTCTCTGTGCAATATTTAGTTTTCAGCTTCTGGCAACAAATGGCCACAAATCGATCAAAGGTGAAAGTGACGGTGAACCAGACTGAACAGTCAGTGGCTGCATAAAGCAGGACAGCATGGATATTACAAACAGGGACAGAATACAGGAAAAGAAACCCTTCCCAAAAAACAACTGCAATATGCCTCAGTATCAGGTCGAAGATTATAACCAATAGATCCATCACAGCCATGGCCATCAGGTAGTGAGTGACACATTTGGAGAGTCCACACTTTCTACGGCACATTATCACAATTGTCATTAAATTTACTGTGAGAAAAGGAAATAAATAAAATTATTACACATCATTTTGGGAGAAAAATGAGCTCATTGGATTTCTGACATTTTAAAATTTGTCTTAATATTCAAGTATTTAGTGATGTCTTTATCCATCGGAGAGAAATATCTCATCAGGTAAGAAAAGACCAAGAAACAATATCACCAAATTGATTGTTTAAAATGAGAACAAATATTGGAAAAACCATCTTAACATTTCCTGTCTGTTCAGAGACATAACAGGAAGTAGTAAAAAGCACAATAGTGAATCTTAGTTTTTAGGAATGAAGACTGAATTCAGTTATTGTGGAGAAATCAGCCTAAATGCCTGTTGGAGGTGATTACGCAATGACCTTGTATTACAGTGAGAGGGAATCAGACCCAGTTCCTGCTCCTGATCATTACCCAGTGACCCCGGTTTAGTGTTCGGAGCAACAGACTTGCTTCCTGTGATGTGTCCTTGGTACATGGGGACAGAAATTTTCTTTCTTTTATTCGAATCTGTTCTCATTTGTTTTTTAATTCTTTTGTGGAATATGAATGTTTTTGGTGAAGCCAGCATTTCCTCACTCTAATTTCATGTATCACGATGGTTGTAGACTATTGCAGTCTGAGGGGTGTAGCTGCACCCACTGGGCCATTTGGGAGAGATCATTGCATTTAGTCCGAGCTTCAGTGAAGGAAGTCGATATGTTTCCTCATCTGGAAATGAAGGGGAACTTGCTCAGTGGTGTACCCTGAGTGTGCTGTCCATGTCTTTGGAGAGGTCAAGATTTCTACTTTGGAAGGTGCTGTCAAAGGAGACTTGGTGAGTTGCTGCAGAGCACCCTGCAGGTCATACACACTGAAGCCTCTGTCGGGGCAACCCATCTGGGAATAGGTTTTCAGAGACAGCAGACGTCAGGCACATGGTAGATTATTCGAGCGAGAACTTGTAATTTGCAAGGACAAGTACTCAAGACACTCCATTTAAAGGCTGTTTCAAATGCACTCGACCCTCAGACAAACAGATTCTCATTTTATACTCTTTCTTGCTCTTCTTTATCACTGCAGCATATGTTCCCTCCTCCTGTGTATTACTGGTCAATACACACTGATGCCTCTGTAGGGGCAACCGATCTGGGAATAAGTTTTCGGAGACAGCTGAGTTCAGGCACATGGGACATTATTTGAGCGAGAACTGGTAATTTGCCATGGCAAGTACCCGAGACACTCCATGTAAAGGTTGATTCAAATCCAGCCTACCTTCATACAAACAGATTGTCCTGGTGGCTAGGATACATGAACACCAACTAGCCACAAAACGACATGACCCACTATCACTAGTATCCTTACATACAGATGAGGAAGGACACCTCTTTGATTGGGACAACGCATCCATGCCAGGACAAGCCAAACAGAGACACACACGAGTATTCCTAGAAGAATGGCATTCCAACTGGAACTCCATCAACAAACACACAGATTTGGAGCCTGTCTGCCATCCCCTGAGAAAAATAACAGGAAATGACATCACCAACACAGGAAATGACATCACCAATCCAAGGAAACCTAATCATATCAATAGAAAGCGGGACACAACATCAGCGCTTCATCGGAGGCTCACTGTTGATGTTACCTAGAATGGTGATGAAATGTCTGGGAACGAACCTTCCCGCTCAGTGAACCAGCTTACATCTGGAACAAAATAAAGGCCCACTCTCTTGTGGACCGAGAAGAGGAGAGCGTGACTGTGTTGGACGTGGAAGGAAGATGTCGGGTTGGCTGTGCACCCTTGCAACCGATGGATCTTAATGCTGGCTTCGGCCTAACACTGGTTCAGGGGAGCAGCCAACCTGCAATGATGGCTGTGGCGAGTGCTCATGCCCCAGGTCAGGGGGTCCGGAACACCATCCACGTTTCCGTGAAGAAGGTGGATGAAGGTGCACCTGTGGACCGCAACTTCTTCGTGAAGAGGGTCCTGTTGGACTGTTGTGGGTTTGCTGCTGCGGACATTTACTACCTGCAGGATTTCCCCAGAGGAGGTTTCTATGATGTAACCTTCAGGAGTGCCAAGCTTTGCGAGCGCTTCCTAGAGGTTTTCAAGGAGAAAGGAGGTGCAAGCCCCCTCTCTGTACTAACCGCTGTCCCGCTGTTTGTGATGCCGGCGCAGAGGAACCGTATGGTGACTGTACACATGCACAATCCGCATGTGCCAGCAGTTGATGTCCTGACCGTCCTCGGAAGGTACGTGAAGGTGGAAGGGTCCTAACCAACATCATGGACCCCTTCGGGATCTGGACCAGGAAGAGCAGGTCAGGGTGACGCTGTGGACGGGCTCGGACGGGAACATCGTACACTCACTGTCCTGCTTCATGATCGGCAGGAGCAAGGGCTACCTGACCTATGCAGGGCAACCTAAAGTCTGCCATGCCTGTGCTAGGTCAGGTCACGTGGCGGCTGACTGCAAAGCCACCATCTGCAGGGAGGAGGGACACCTTGCAAAGGATTGCCCAAAAGAAAAAAGCTGCAACCTTTGCGGGGAAGCAGGCCACCTCTATAGGGCATGCCCGCAGCAGGGGACCACCTATGCCCAGGTCGCCGGCAGGGGCAATGTGGGGTAAGCCCCCCCCCGGAGGAGAGGAAGGCTTGAGGGCCCTGCAAGGACCCCGCTAATGTGCAGGAGGGCCCAGCCCCGCAGGATGAACCAAGGCTAGCAAAGCGCCCCTGCAGGCTCCGCTCCCCCCCCAACAACCGGGAGTCGATGGAGGAGGTGACAGGTGACCCAGGGGAGTGGACGACGGTCCGGAAAGCGAGGAGGAAGGCGCGCCGGTGGGCCCAGGTACCGCAACCATCAGGTGGGAAGAGGCAGCTACAGGGGGGCTATAAGAACTCCTCTGACGAAGGAGATTCGGAGGAGGCCCGCCCAAAGCAGAAGCTAAAGATCTCAAGGGAGAAGGAAAGCAGCACCCCGCTTCCAGGTGACGGGAGGCATCCTGAGGCTCCATCCAACACCCAGTCACGGGCCCCCCGGAACTTTCAGGAGGGAAGGAGGAAACAGCGCATCCCCAGCCTGACCCAGAGCCGGACTCTCCTGCCTCTGTACCCCCGACGGGGGGATGCCACCCCGAAGGCAGCACAGACGGTTTCCTGAGCATGGAGAGCATCCAGCAGTTAGCCCGGGCAATGGGCATGAAGGGACAGATGGAGGGGCTGGACCTTGGACTTGGGGAGGGTACTGCGGTCACTGCCCACAATGGGTGCACGAGTTGCGAGCATTAATGTGCGCAGTGTCAAGTCCACTGCAAGATGTGTGTCCACGTTGGCCTACCTGACCACGGTCAAGGCAGACCTCCTGTTTCTGCAGGAGTGCGGGATACCGCACCTCAGCAGGTACGGGAAATGGTCGGGTGCCTGGACCTATGGGCCGTCGATCTGGTCGGGGGGTAACGACTGTCGCTCCTCGGGCCTGCCTATTCTGCTGTCGGGGTGCAACTTCACCATCTCTCAAGTTCAGGAGGTGGTGGGGGGGAGCGCCTCCTAGTGGCTGACGTCACCTACAGGAACGCTCCGCTGAGGCTGATCAACATGTACGCCCCAGCGGCACGGAGTGAGCGGTTGGCCATCCTGCAGCGACTTCCACCCCTGCTGGCTACGTCCAGGCCGGTCATCCTTGGCAGAGACTTCAACGGCATCATCGATGCAGACGGAAGATCCGGCATGGGGACAGCGGTTTGGGGGGAATCAACTGGATGTCACGTCGAGATTCCTGATGGGCACGGTGAAGGACGCCAAGCTGCTCGACGTCTTCAGCGCCCCTGCAGACAGAGCGTAGCGGAGATACACCTGGTTGCGGCCAGACGGGTCTATCCGCTCAAGGAAAGACTTCCTGTTTGTGTCACGGACGTTCTCGGTCAGGTCCACCGGCGTTGAGCCGATGTTCTTCTCTGACCACTGCCTCCTGCTGGCCGACTGTCACTTACAGGACGACCAGCCGTCCGGCAAGGGGACGTGGAAGCTCAACGCGTCTCTGTTGACCCCAGAGAACGTTGAGGAGCTTAAGAGGGAATACTCCCGTTGGAGAACCGTGAAACCCCTCTTTGAGTCTCCGGGCGACTGGTGGGAGACAGTGAAGGAGAACATCAAGAGGTTCTTTGTCCTCAAGGGTGTTCAGAAGGCGAGAGAGAGGCGGGGAAAGCTGTCGCGGCTCCAGATAAGGATGCAGAACCTGCTCCTTCTGCAGTCGATGGGAGTCAATGTCACGGAGGACCTCCGCGAGGTGAGGGCCCAGCAAACCTCGCTCTTCGCCGCGGAGGCCTCCAGGATAATCTTCCGGTCCAGGGTCCGCTTCGTGGAGCAGGACGAGACGTGCTCGCATTTCATCTTTCAGAAGGTGCGCAAAGAGAGCTCTGTGCTTAGCCGGCTGAAGGAGGACGATTGCTCGGAGACGTCGTCTCAGCCCGACATTTTGAGGATCAGCAGATCCTTCTATGCCGGACTGTACGACGCGAAGCCCACGGACAGCACGGCCTCCGAGTTGTTCCTGTCGTCTATCACGGAGGTCTTAGACGACGGCACGAGGGAGTGGCTGGACTGGCCGATATCCCTGGACGAGCTGACCAGAGCCCTCAAGTCCTCTGACAGGAATAAGACTCCCGGGAGCAACGGCTTGCCGGTCGAGCTATATTCCTCTCTGAGGGACCTGGTCAGCCAGGACCTGCTGGAGGTGTATGATAGTGCGCTTCGGGCAGGGGAAATGTGCAAGTCAATGAGGAAGAGCATCATCACCCTCGTTTACAAGAGGAAGTGGGAGAGGGAAGAAATTAAGAATTGGCGTCCCATTTCACTATTGAATGTGGACGACAAAATCCTGGCCAAGTTCATTGCCAACCAGGTCAGGTCTGTCCTGGAGTCGGTGATTCACCCTGACCAAACCTGTGCTGTGCCGGGCAGGAGGATCGCTGAGAGCCTCGCGCTCATCGGGGATACGATCACCTACGTACAGGACAGGCGGGTGGACACCTGCTTCGTCAGCCTAGACCAGGAGAATGCCTTCGACAGGGTCTCTCATGCTGACATGAGGGGCATCCTCTCCAAATTGGGGTTCGGGGAGGGCATCCGCAATTGGATCTGGCTGCTTTCACCAACACTGTTAGCGCAGTCTCAGTGAACGGGTGGGAATCGGACAGTTTTCCCGTCAGATCTGGAGTCAGGCAGGGCTGCCCGCTCTCTCCTGTCTTGTTCGTGTGCTGTATGGAGCCCTTTGCCGCATCCATCAGGAAGGACGTGAGCCTGAAGGGCGTGACTATCCCAGGCAACGGAGGCCTTCAGGTCAAGACCTCACTGTACATGGATGACATCACTGTCTTCTGCACTGATCGTCGGTCGGTGAGTAGGCTGTTGGACATCTGCAGCCAGTTTGAAGTGGCCTCGGGTGCCAAAGTCAACAGGGGTAAGAGCGAGGCCATGTTCTTCGGGAACTGGGATGACCACTCCTTCATCCCCTTCACCGTCAGGACAGACTACCTGAAGGTGCTGGGTGTTTGGTTTGGTGGAGCTGGGGCATGCACTAAGACTTGGGAGGAGCGTATCACCAAAGTGAAGCAGAAGCCGAGCAGGTGGATGCTCCGGTCCCCCTCCATCGCTGGTAAGAACCTGGTTGTCAGGTGCGAGGGGCTTTCGGTACTATTGTATGTGGCGCAGGCCTGTTCCATTCCCTGGGCCTGCGCCGCTGCGGTCACCTGGGCCATCGTCCACTTCATTTGGGGGTCGAGGATGGACTGGGTCCGCAGGGACACGATGTACAAAGACCTGGAAAATGGGGGAAAGGATGTACTGAACACCACATTTGCCCTGATGGCTACCTTTGTCTGCGGCTGCATCAAGCTGTGCAGAGATCCTCAGGACGCAAACACCAAGTGTCACTACTTACTGAGGTTCTACCTGTCCCTGGTGTTGCGAAGGATGGGCCTAGCCTCGTTGCTGCGGAACACTCTGACTAGTTGGACCGTCCTGTACCACCTGTCCTTCGTGGAGAAATTTTTGAAAGGAAACACATTTGACCACAAGGCCGTCAGGCAGTGGTCAGCACGTAGTATTCTCGAGACCCTTTGGGAAAAGGAGAGGGTGTATCCCATCGGGTGGTTCACCACGCAGACTGCCAAAGTCATTTGGCAGAATGTCTCATCGCCAGAACTTTCAAACAAGCACAAGGACATTGCTTGGCTGACGGTGAGAGGGGCTCTGCCAGTGAGATCCTTTATGCACGCCCGGAATCTCTGCGCCGCCGCACGCTGCCCTCGAGGTAGCTGCCGTGGTGGGCGGGTGGGGGAACGAGACTGTTGATCACCTCCTTCCGGAGTGTGCCTATGTGCAGGAGGTCTGGAGGGGGATGCAGTGGTATTTGTCAAGGTTCGTCCCGAGCAACTAAGTGACATGGGACTCCGTGCTCTACGGGCTGTTTCCCGGGACACACACCGAGACCAATATCAACTGTGCCTGGAGGGCCATCAATGCGGTGAAAGACGCTCTTTGGTCTGCCCGCAACTTGCTGGTCTGCCAGCTGAAAGAACTGACCCCGACCGAGTGTTGCAGACTGGCGCACTCCAAGGTCCAGGACTATGTGTCGAGGGACGCTCTAAAGCTTGGGGCAGCCGCCGCCAAGGCGTGGTGGGGAAAGAGCACGGTATGAAACCCCTTATTCAGAATAGAAAAAAGGGTCCTATCTGGTAACTGGGAGAGCCGGCGCCTTCCCCAACTGGTCAGGGGCCCAACAGGGACTGTGCGGGGAGACGACTGCCGGGTATCTCTCAGATACCAAGTCACCCTTATATTCTAGTTATGGCATCTGTCGTCTGCTAAATCTGTTATCTCATACCAGGATTGTCAATGTTCCCATTAGAAGGAGAACATTGTATTTCTATATGCATGGCAATCCTGCTCGTCACTGTGCTTGTTAAAAGATAAGAAATATCTCTTCTATTGCCTCAAGTTAGTTTTTGAACCTCGCCTTAAATTGCATTTGGTGATTTTTTTGTTTGTAAATATGTGAATTCATAACAACTTCAGAAACAATATCTATTACTATCTGGAAGAATCGTAACTAATAGCAACTCATCACATTATACTTGATTGATTAAAAATCTGCTTGCTGTGAAATGTCCTGACCTATATTGGCCATTGCAGTTGGACATTCTACTGTATTTTAGACAGACGGCTGATTGTGTTCCTTGCTGAGACTACATTAGGCAGGGCTTTCCCACACTCTCTCCAGCTTCTGTCAGCCATGTCCTGCAAAGCTTGTCAGAGGCAGTCATTGGCCATTTTATGCTGCTTAGTCATGGGCAGCCCTACCAGCAACTGGAGGCTGGGTGTAGAGGGAGTGGATATTTTAGGTGGATGATGAGGGCCTTTTCACAAGTGGCCTGCTTTGTGCATTTTGATGTGGAGACATTTGTGTGTTGTTGGAAATGCAATACATGTGACTTGTACCTGGTGAGTTGGATCAGATCGGGACAGCAATACTGGGCGAGGGGTTGGAACCTCACTGGCAGAGCAGGAGGGTGTTTGGTGAGAAAGCCAGAAACACACAGACAGAGGTTGGAACCCTCACGAGTCTCCAACGAAACAGGTAAGATGGAGCTGTGTGTTCAGGAAGCACTGGGAGGCAGGAGAAATAAATGGATCATGTCAGAGTCAGGTAAGATGGGCATAGAGACAAAACTAAGACATTTTTTTCATCTCTCGCTCCTGGAGAACAGCCAGAAATTGTGGAGAGCACCCAGAGGAAATGATAGCAGACATAAAGGATGAAAAGTTTTCCAAACTTTGTGTCCAGGATCAAATAGAATGATTTGCCTTCTGTTGTTAAGAATATTGTAAGGACCTTTCTAAGAATCATGAGAAGATAGAATCATTTGATGCGCTTTGTTTTGAGAACATCAAACAGTATAAGTGAAGAGAACTGTACAATCTTTCACAGCTCATTTTAATTGTCGCTGAAACAGTTATATCGAAGTTCTAATAACTAAGAATGAGTAACAATGTCTTTTTGACAATGTTATTTCAGAAGCAAATCTGCAAGTGGACAATACCCTTCCCAGAGAGATCGTGACCAACATGTGAGGTAGCTATGATAAAGCTTAAACCACATCAGAAAGAAGCATGTCCCATTCAATGGGGTGGCTAATGGGCAGCTGAGGCAGCAAAGAATGCCCCAGGCATCAAGTACCACAGGCAAGGTGCTGATTGCATTTAGTGAAGAGAGAAAAGGGTGGTAGCATCACATTACACTCAGCATCACCTCATATAAAATACTGTGGAAACGCACACCATGGGAGGGAGTTCTCTGCTGCAGACAATGGGCAGGTATTGGTGGTGGAAACAAATGAGAAGGGATGTAACAAAGTTCTGTCTGTTATGTGCTCTCATTGACCCAGTTAGCCCAGTCTAGTAACGCATCTCACACCAGGCCAGACCAAAGTGTTCATGGAAACAGGACAAATAGACTTCACAGGAACCCTCTCACTGAGTTGGGGAGAAACAGCTCGTTGGTCATTCGTGAGTAATTTAGGGATTGGGTCAATCCTATACCACGTGAGCTGAATGGCCAACTCCTGTTTCCAGTTCTGCTGATTTTGGGAAGTTTGTAGTTAGCTGGGAATCAAGCAGAATTCCAGACCCCAACACACTGCAGAGCTTAGGCGTGTGTAAGTCAATGCACAGGGCATTAAATAGAGAATGAGCTGAAACCTTCCAGGAGATGTCAGAGGGATGGGCACATCTGTTGCTCAGTATCCCAATGGGATTGAGGGAAACACTATGTGAATTGATTAGAATTACTCCCTAGGAGTTAATGACAGGAATGGGAATGAGATTGCCAGGGGATATTGTGACTGGTAACCAGGAAATAGGGGAGACAAGTGAACCAATCGTGAGAAAGCTGTGAATATCTCTGCACGGACTGAGACTAAAAGTTCCCGAGCAGCTGATCAGATAGGACAGGGAGGTTGAGGCAGGGTTGAAACAGGTCAAACTGTCCAGTGTTGGAGATAAGGTCATTGTGAAAGGTCATGTTAGAAGAGCTAGGATTCACAGTACAATGGTTAGGGCACAATGAAATTATCATTACATATAATACATGTGCCTGTATGGACAGGAGAAGGAAAGGTCATTGGAGGCACTGGTCACAATTAGAGCAAGTCACTAATTGATGTGTCTTTTCTACAAGATTTCATTCCAGGAGTCGTTGAAACATGCCATCAATGGGAGCACCAAGTCTTATGAGGAGAGAGCTAGGTTTAGGGACAGCAATATTGGGAATGACGACGAGAGTGTTGGGTCACTACACAGGTCAACAACAATACACAATATACAATACCCTTCGCAGAGTCAACAGTTGAGAGAGAACTCCAGAAAATGGGCCAGTGTTTCTTAAGACAATAAATGATGATAGGACAACGTGCCCCATGAGAAGTGACTTGTTGCTATAAACAACACAAATATTGGGTGACGCGAGTGGTGTTCATTCCTGACTCAAGCACTGGGAAGGTTTTAGTGAAACAAGTGATGACACAGGCACCTTGGCCTCGTGGAGCAGGGTGACCAATACCTGGCTTAGATTATGGGGGGAAAGGTCGGACTGTGATGAAGTCTGCTCAGTGATGTTGTTCCTGGACCAACACTGACAACTCCGTTGTAAATGCAGTGGATTTGGGCCAAAAGCTTCAGACATTAAGTTCACAACTTGGGGAAAACTAGGTAATAGAACAAGCGTTCAGGGCAGACAGCTGAGTACGGACTAAGGCCTGACATGGATAACGCAGAGCCAGGCCATAGCATGAAGGTGTCATTCCTGGTCCATTCATAAATCAATCAGCGTGCAGAAAATATCTCCGATGGCACAGTCAGAAATGATGGCTGCAGTTCTTTTGGAACAATGGTACTTGAGCAGAGAAAGAAAAACCTGAGACAAATTGATAACGATGAGGTAGCCCTATATATAACTAATACTCACTTGTTTAATCTGTCATAGCACAGAGACCATGGGCTGGTCAGCTGCCAGCTCAGGGGTTTAACATGTGTGTATGAGGCTAATGTGGAATGTGTTAGACATGATCGTACACTGATGGGTAATTAGGGGGCTATTATGTGAGAAAACATAATATACTGCAATATGCAGCAGAGACAGTGAGGAACATCATCAATCCAGGTTGAGATAGATGTCGTGAAGTATCGCATTCAGCAGGACGTGTCCCTCTGATAAACAGAATAGAAGTGTCATTGTGTGGTTTGAACTGGAGATAAAATGAGCAGGGGGTCATTAGAACTGCAGATGCTGGAGTCAGACACAACACAGTGTTGAGCTGGAGGAATCAGGCAGGCCAGGCAGCATCAGAGGAGTAGGAGAGTTGATGTCTTGGCTTGGGACCCTTCGTCAGAAATGGGGAGGCGGAAGGGAGCTGGGGAATAAATAGCAAGATGATGGGTGGAGCTGGTGAAGCTGGATGGAAAGATAAGAGTTGAATGCAGGAAGTGAGTGATGGGGATTGGTCAGTGGGATTTATAGATGGGAGACAAGATGGGCAGATTGTGTCTGATCAAAGAGGCAGGGATCAGAGAGAGGGTTGGACATGGAATGAAGCCAAGACAAACATAGGGGATGTGTTTTATTGTCTTACACATTGCTGCTGGAGTCGATCTTGCACAATCGAAAACTATTCACTGCTTTTACACTAACGGGTGCCACTGAGACTGGGAAAGGTTGGTGTATCTATTTAAATTTCCAGACAAACGTGAGGTGATGCATTTTAGAAGATCATGTACAGGTAGAAATTATACAGTGAATGACAGAACCCACAGCAGTATTCGTATGCCCCTTCAGAGATTGCAAATGCAGAGGGATCTGGGTCTGCAGGTCCAAAGGTCACTCAAAGTGGCAGCACCGGGAGATAATTGACTCAAAAAGTCCTGGGGCATTGTTGCCTTCATTGGAAAGTGCATTGAGTAAATGTATGGATAAGTTGTGCTGCAGCTTTGTGGCACTTTACTGAGGCCACAATTGAAATATTGCAGACAGTTTGGATCACCACACTACCAGAAGAATGTGGATGTTTTGGAGAGGGGAGTTGAAAGGTTTACCAGGATGTTGCATGGTGTGAGGGATTTTAGCGATGAAGCAAGGCTGGATCGAGTGGGTTTTCACTGAAAAGGAAGGGGCTGAGTGTCGACCTGATACGAGATTATGAGATTGGGAATGGCACAGAAAGAGTGGGAAGTATGAGGCTATCCTGTTGGGTGAAGGGGGCAGTTATGAGGGAACATGAATTCAAACTTCAGGGGCAGTGGGAGGAAAGTTTAAAGAGATGTGTGAAGCACATTTTTCACACAAAGGGTGGTGAGTGCCTGGAACACGCTGCCAGAGAAGATGGTGGAAGCAAACACAACAGCAGCATTCAGGAAGCACCTGGACAAATACATGAAAAGGAAGGAAATAGAGGGATGTGGATCCTGTCAGTGAAGGCAGCTTTAGTATGAAAGGGGAAAATAAGTCAGAGCAGGGTTGTGCTGTATCATTCTTTGCTCTTTCCTCTACATACAAAGGAATGGGTAGTGTTATGCATTATCTTAAAACGTTCTCCTGTGTTGTCCCATCAGTGACTGAACATCTCACCCCTATCCCTGGGGAGGGACAGTAATTGTGTGGGACACATTATACACTCCAGCAAAAGGCCTGAGCCTGTAATGTGTACAAAGATTGTAGGTGTTCTGCAACCCACCAAAGGGAGCTTTAATCTTCAGTGTTAATGCTCTCTCCACATCTGTGCCTGTGAAATATAAAATTATTGTGCTGTCTTCCTGAAATCCTCTCAACAACTAGTCACGCTGCCCCCTGGAACAAACCATCATCCTGACTTTACTTTCCATACGTGGGATGTGGGGATCGTTGGCTTTGCCAGCATTGATTGTCCCATTCCTCACTTCCCCAGAGAAGGTGGTGGGGAGCTACCTTCTTGAACCGCTGCAGTCCGTGTACTGGACACAGACCCACAATGCCCTTAAAGAGGGAATTCCAGGATTTAGACGCAGTGACAATGACAGAACGGTGATGTATTTCCAAGTCAGGATGGTGAGTGGTTTGAGGGGAAACCTGCAGCTGGTGACGTTCCCCCGCATCTGCTGCCCTCAACTCCATTGCCAAACGTTCTGAAAGGATAAGCTCATCTTCGTAACAAGGAACGTCAACAAGGTCGGAACTGCACGGAAATCGAGGTCCCATTGTGGGGTGGATCTGGACAGCAGGCAGCAGCTCAGGGGAACGCTGATATTTGGAAACACATCCACTGGTTAGTTTTTGCACTGTCCAGCTCCATTTACACCTGGATGTTGCAGAACAGCAGAGCTTCGATCTGATCTGGTGATGATGTGAACACTTTATTCTGTGTCTGTTGCTTGCAGAGTTTAACATGAGTGTAATCCTGTGTGTAGCTTCTCAGGGTTGGCACCTCATTTGTTGATATGCGGAGTGCTGCCCCTGAAGCAGTGAACAAGGAAAGGGAATGGGGCCACACTTATCCATGATGCCTCCTGTGAGGACCAGAGTGCCCTGTGGAAGCAGAATCCAGCAAGAAGACAACAAACCCAGGAAAGGAGAAAGAAAACTGTTCAGATGTAGACCAGGATCATAAATCACACAGAACATTGTGACTTGGTAATTCAATTATCAGTTCAAATCAAATGGAGAAGAAGAGCACAGAAACTCAAAGCATGTTGCACATAAAATATCAGATCAACATACCATCATCCATGGAACAAAATGTTTTCTGGACTAAATTAATCTATTTTGCTGATTAATGTTGGTGATGGGGAACAGTGCCCTGAGGTTTCAGAAACAATTGCAACAGCAAAACTGCAGCAAATACATCTCCCCATTACATGTTAACTGGAAAGGTTCGAATGGGATATCAACAGTAAATTAATCCAAAGTGCTCACTGAATCACCATCCATCAGTTACAAACAAAATGAGTGTTTTCTAGGAAATGACGCAAGATTGATTAAAAATGGAGCTAGAAGTGGGATCTAATCATCATCGAGGGGGTATTGGGCAGAACCGGGAAGGGAGAGAATGTGGGGTTAGAATTCAGTTCAGGGTGAAATAGAACTGTGAGGGTATGAACAGTCTGGTACAATGTGAAATGTTGGTATAGGAGGGGATTGAGTGAGTGAACAGGAAACAGTCTTTGTGACAGTGACAAAAGACAATGGATCTGGTCTTCCCAAGGCTTCAATGACAAGAACAGTATGTGAGAGAAAGGTGGTTTATACAATTAATAACACAGTACTGAGACTTACCAGGGACACCAATAATAGCCAGGATGGGATAGAAAATGTGCTGAATAGTCAGAATTACTATCTGAATCTGAGAACCTATTGGCATCCGATCATAATTTGTAGAAAGATACTCAATCATATCATGGAAACTCCTGCCCATTGCTGTCGCCTTCCAGTCTATCATTCCCAGATTCGAATCTCTCCTCTCCCTCTCTCTCCAGCTGCTGTTCATCTCAGGATGACGCTGCCGCTGCCACTGTGGGATAACACTTCGAAAGGGTTGCCTTATTAATGGAAGATGGAAACTCTCCAGTGAGACAATGAGGCTCCATGGAGACTGCTGTTAATTACAGTCACTGAACAAACAGGTTCAGTTAACCCCTGTCAATCCAACAGTTGTTGTACCAGAGTAAAGGAGAACATGTCCCTGGTCTGGGGGTGATGTGTGAATGTTTCTGAGGGAAGGAATGTTGGAAATATTGAAGCACTGGGTAACATTTTCAATCCTCTGTGAATGTAACAGTGGTACCAGAGAACTGGGGATATTGCATATTTGGTAATTTCCAAAATAAAGACAGAGAATGAGAGAGAGAGAGAGAGAGGGAGAGAGAGAGACAGAGAGAGAGAGAGAACTACTGTAAGTACAGTCTAGTCAGACTAACATCAGTGCTGGGATGAATTCCAGAAACCAGAACTCAATGAGAATCAGATCAAAAACACTCCACTCGAAGGAATTGTTGTTACACTGAAAGGGAAATGTGGGCTTAACATGCGAATCAGTTCAGGCGAAGATAGAGAGAAGTAAAAACATTGAAAACAGGATCAGGAGAAGTCCATTCGGCCCTTTAATCCTGCTCCCACATTCATTCTGATCATTGCAGACCCTGTTCAACATTCACCCCATATCCTTTTCTCCCTTCGCCCTAAAGTCTACAAATGCCTCCTTTTGTAATTATTCACTGTTTTGACCTCAATCGCTCTATTTGGTCAAGAATACCACGGGCTCACCATATGCTGTGTGAAGAATTTTCGCCTCATCTCAGGGCCTTCACTGTATCCTTGGACTCCCTGGTGCTTGGGAACACTCTTCCTTTATTCACCCTGTCTCGTGATGTTCAAATTTTATATGTTTCTCTGAGACCCCCCTTGTTCATCAAAACTCAGTGAACATTGTCCGAACAGATACAATTCCTCTTCACACATCAGTCCTGCCATCAGAGGAATCATCTGCATGAGTTCCCCAGGATCAAGCTCTTGTCCCGATGAGCGTCAGATTACTCATCAATAGTGTTTCCTTCATTATTCAGTCAGACAAGGGATGCTCACTGCTGTGTGCACAGTGGTCAGCTGCATTCATTCCTCCTCAGACACGGGAGCTGTACATCTTCTGTGCAGCTGAACATGAACAGAAATGTCTTTTCCAGAAAAATAGACATCAGATGGGAAAGCACTGAAAACAAAATTAACCTTAAGCAGAGATCAGGGGAGAAACTTTGACTGATTATCAATACCCAGCATTACAGTTTTAGTGAGACAAAGAGCACAGCCGAGTCTGATTCCTCCCGTCATTAACCCAGGGTCACTGGGTAATGAGAGTGAACAGGAACCAGGTCTGATTCCACACCCCTTACCAAGCAGTTCCACTGCAGTTACAACACTGGCATCTACCCGACAAGATTGAAAATTACCCAGGTATGTCCTGTCCACAGAAAGCAGGACCAATCCCACCAGCCAATGACTGACTGATGAAGTGCAGCAGCAGAGTAAGGGAAGGAGACAACGACAGTGCGAACAAGAAGCAATCACAAAGGAATAACCTGCTCCCAGACGCTCAGTTTTGGTTCCACCAAGGCCACCCACCTCCTGTTCCTCATGACAGGCTTCGTCCAAATGTGGACAGAAGAAATGAATTCCAGAGATGAGGTGAGAGTCTCTGCACTTGACATCAAGGCCGAATGTCACGGAGTGTGTCATCAAAAAAACCTGAAAAATGGAGAAACACACAGAAAAGGGACAAGAATATGCCATTCGACCGTTCCAGCCTGCTCCCCCATTCAATAATATCATGCCTGATCCGATTTAAAACTCAACTCTGCATTCCTGCTGATCCTCAATTATCTTTCATCCCCTTGCTCATCAAGAATCTATCGAGCTCTGCCTTCCAAATATTTAAAGATTCTGCATCCACTGCCTTTTGAGGAAGCGATTGTCAACACTCTGAGAGAGAATATCAATCTTTATCGTTGTTTTAAATGAGTCACCCACTTATGTTTAAACTCTGACCCTTCTTCTCCAATCTCCCACAAGAGGAAATCTCCTTTCCACATCCAGCCAGACAAGACTCCTCTCTAGCTCATTCATAACCTCTTGGCTCTTGTATTCAATTCCCTGCACAACAAAGCAAAACATTATATCTGCTTTTATTTTCCTCATTCACCTTTGATGTAGCAGCGGAATAAATGCCTTTTCTTGACAGCACATGTTCAATGGTCAAAGGGGAGGCTCTGACCTCCTGGGATTATCGATAGACTATTAAGCCAGAAACTCAGCTAATGTTCTGGAGACTCGGGTTTGAATCCCACCACAGCAGATGGTGTCATTTGAGTTCAATTAAAGGAGTCTGAAAGTAAGAACCTTCTGATGATCATGAAACCGTTTCCTTCACTAATGTCCTTCAGGGAAGGAAATCTGCCATCCTCACCCGGTCTGGTCCACATGTGACTCCAGTCCCACAGCGAGGTGGTTGACTCTCACCTGCCCTCTGAAATAGACGAGAAAGCCGTGCAGTCGTATCGATCAGGACAAAGTCTCAACAAACAAATGGAACCAGGCAGGCCACCTGGACACCGATAAAGACAATGACAGAAACAGCCCTGTCGCGCCTGCACAGTCCTCCTCACTAACATCTCGGGGACTAGTGTCAAAATTGGGAGAGCTGTCTCACAGACTGAACAAATAACAGCCTGACCCAGTCATTCTCACTGAATCAAACCTTACAGACAATGTCCCAGACAGCAGCATCACCATCCCTGGGTATGTCCTGACCGACCCAGCAGAGGTGGCAGCACAGCGATATACAGTCGGGAGCGAGTTTCTCTGGGAATCCCCAATATTAACACTGTCCCCATGAAGTCTCATGGGTTAGGAAACCACCTGCTGATTACCACGTACCGTCCTCCCTCGGCTGATGTATCAATCCTCCTCCATACTGAACAACACTTGGAGGAAGCACTGAGGATGGGAAGGACACAAAATATCCTCTGGGTGGGTGACTCCAATGTCAATCGCCAACAGTCCCTAGGCAGCATCGCTACAGATCGAGCTGGTCGGGTCCTAATGGCCACAACAGCTGGACCGGGTCTGCGGCAGGTGGTCAGAGATACAGAAAGAGCGAAAAACGTAATTGACCTCATCCTCACCAATCTGCTGGCTGCAGATGTACCTGTCCACAACAGAATTGGTAAGAGTGACCGCTGCACAGACCTTGTGGAGACAAAGTCCCACTTTCACATTGAGAATCGTGTTGTGTGGCACCATCACCATGTCAAATAGGACACACTTTGATCAGAGCTTACAGTTCAAGTCGGGGCACCCATGAGGTGCTGTGGGCCATCAACAGCAGCAGAACTGTACTCCAGCACAATCTGTAACCTCATTCCCTGGATATCTCCAACTCAACCATTACCATCAAACCAGGGCATCAACACTGATTCAATGTATAGTGCAGGAGGCACTGTCAGAAACAACATGAGGCAGGCCTGGAGATAAGGTGGCAACCTGGTGAAGCTACCAAACAGGATTACTGGCAAAACTGAACAGCAAAAGCAGCAAGTGATATGCACAGCTCAATGATACTTTACACAGAGAGTTGTGAGAGCATGGAATGCGTTGAAGCAGCAGTTGTGGAAGCAAGGTCATTGGGGTCATTTAAGAGACTGCTGGACATGCATATGGTCACAGAAATTTGAGGGTGCATACATGAGGATCAATGGTCGGCACTACATTGTCGGCTGAAGGGCCTGTTCTGTGCTGTACTGTTCTATGTTCTATGTTCTATGATACCTCAGCAAATGGATGAGATCTGAATTGTACAGTCCTGCCACATCCAGTCATGAATGGTGGTGAAGAATTCAACAACTTCCTGGAAGAGGAGGTTCCACAAATATCCGCATCCTTAATGATGGAAGAGCCCTGCACATCGGTGCTAAAGGTAAAGCTGAAGAATTCAGAACAATCTTCATCCAGAAGTGCCAAGTGCATGATCCACCTCAGCCTCCTCCAGTGGTTCCCAGCAAAGACAGATACCAGTGTTCAGAGATTTCAATTTAATCCACATGTTGTCCAGTAACATTTGGAGACCTACTTCTGCTCAGAGTCGGCAAGGCATCGTTATACCTGTTCGAAGATCAAGTGAGGAGCAATCTAAGGAGCCCTGGCTCCCACATCTGTTTTGGAGCTGAGGTCTTTCCTTGGATTGGGGAATTATTACAGAAAGTTCATACATAACCTGGCTTCCATCCTGGTACCTTTACATTTGCTTTTGCAAAATGGCCAGCCTTGTAAAAGATCTCATAGCCAAGAAGTAGCCTTTACAGAGGTGAAGAAGCAGCTCTCATCATCTAAGGTGTCAGATCACCCTGATCCCATCGAGATCTGGTGCTGACATGGAATGCTTCCCCATATGGTATTGGGATAGTGCTGTCTCACCGGTGGCCCGGAGGCCCAGTGGAGAGGAACGCCTGATAGCATATGCATCCCAGACTTTGGTTGATGCCGACCGAATATACACCCAGTTCAAGTAGGACGGTTTTGCGATCATGTTGGGTATGAGAAAGTTCCATCAAAATGTTTATGGATGTAAATTTGTAACAGTAACAGACCACAAGCCCCTGCTCAGGTTAATTAGGAGGTCATTGCTGTGTCGCCCATAGCTTCAGGTCACAATCAGCAATGGGCTCTAATGCTAAGTGGATACAATTACAAATTGGAACACCGTCCATGGGGATACACCACCCGTGGGACCACAACAAGAAGAGTCCATTCTGCCTTCAAACTTCCTGCACACCTTCTGCTCACCGCTGGCAATATCCAACTGTGCACATGATAAGAGTTCATTCCTCACACAACGGGGATGATGATTGAAACCTTGACAGCATCTTGTGCAATACAACGGCTCCTAGATGAGTCAGTCACAGACACCAGGCCATCATTTCCCAGCAGAGAGTTTGAGTATTTCCTAAAGTCGAATGGCATTCAGACAGCATCATACCATCCACCATCCAAAGGTCTGGGAGAAGGCACTGTCCTAACCTTGAAGGCAGGCTTCGAGAAACAGCCTCCAGCTTCTGCCCTGACTGCAGCTCAGTCCCCCTTCAGGCTCCTGACAAAGGGCCTGGGGGTTAAAGCCTATTCCCACCCTGATATGACCATTGGGCCTGCACGAAGGCCATAGTCAGTGCAGTTTACCCATTAGCCATCATCGCTGCTGCAAAGATGTCTGAAAATGCCGTGCTCTTCCTTCGGTCTGAGCTGGGATGGTGGGGGGCGCGTACCTGACCTGAGAGAACGGTCTCACTGTGGGTGGTATGTATCTCCTGGTCGACCCTGTGGAGGTCATGACCCAGAGGGGAATGATTTCCAACATCCCGCCCCCTCATTGCCCCTGAGCTCCTCCTCCCCCATTTACAGCCGCTGGGTGAAATCCGGTCAGTGGTTGCTCCTATCCCACTCGGGCTGAACGACCTGACATGAAGCATATCTACATCCAGCACCAGGACTTTATTTGCTTGACCCAGCAGGAGGTCACAGAGCGACACCTTTACTGTGCTCCATGAGGGGGCAGCCTACCGCACTTCTGGGTGGCAGACGGCATGTGGTGTCACCTGTGCCGAGGGGTGGGGCACATGAGGAGGAATTGCTGCCCCCTGCAGGCTGCTGGAGCCATACCGGCGGTCGCTGGTGGCAATGCTACACCTGCAGCACTGCCCACCCCGACCACAGTAACACCGGGAGACCCACACCCGGGTCTCGAGCCGGAGCATTTTAAATTGTGCTGGTGTTGATCCCAGCATCACAGAGGGATTTCCCAAATCCACACCCATGGCTCAGCACTGAACAGGAGGGACTGTCATGGTGCACCTTGAAATGTAACTCTTTGGTTTTTAGTTAGTTTTTTCATGTCTTGGTTTATTTCTGTGCTTTACAATGATGCCGGTGAACGGTAACATTATACAACACTTTTCACTGTATTTGTAACAAATACATATCCCCAGTACATGTGACAGTAAATAAATAGAAAAATGAATAAATAAATCAATAAACACACCACTCCCTGGAGACTGAAATAGTATCAGAGATAATGGGAACTGCAGATGCTGGAGAATTCCAAGATAATAAAATGTGAGGCTGGATGAACACAGCAGGCCTGCTGTGTTCATCCAGCCTCACATTTTATTATATACTCCCTGGAGACTGAAGCCTGAATCCAGTACCTATGGAGACATGGGTTCGAATCCCACCGCTGCCATTCGTGCTGGGACATTGTCAAGCTGAGGACGTTGCACGATGAGTTCTGAGTCAATCAACTGCACGAAGATGCTCTGTCGTTCGGGTGTCACGGTGTAACACTGCTTCCTCACAGTTCCAACAACACAGGTTTGATCCCAGCCTTGGGTGACTGTCTGTGTGGAGTTTGTCATTCTCCTTGTGTCTGCGTGGGTTTCTTCCGTGTGCTCTGGTTTCATCTTGTCGGCCAAAGCTGTGTAGATTTGGGTGGAATTGCTCAGCTACACTATCCATAGTGTTCCGGGACGTGTAAGTTAGTTGGGTGACAGGGGGATGGGTCTGGGTGAGATGTTCTGAGGTTCGGTGTGGACTTGTTGGGCTGAAGGATCTGTTTCCACTCTGCCGGGATTCTATGATTCGACAAAGATAGTGATTGAATTTTTAAACATTCCCCAAATTCTGATGAACTTTAAAAAATTGAGTTTTGAGAAGATTTGGAGCTCAGGTTGAGGTTCTGGATGTGAGTTTGCTCGCTGAGCTGGAAGGTTATTTTTCAGACGTTTCATCACCATTCTAGGTAACATCATCAGTGAGACTCCGATGAAGCGCTGGTGTTACGTCCCGCTTTCTATTTTATCTGGTTACGTTTCCTTGGGTTGGTGATGTCATTTCCTGCGTCACCAACATCACCAACGCAGGAAATGACATCACCAACCTAAGGAAACCTAACCAGATAAATAGAAAGCGGACATAACACCAGCGCTTCACCAGAGGCTCACTGTTGATGTTACCTAGAATGGTGACAAAACATCTGGGAACAAAACGGCAAGCTCAGTGAACTAGCTTACATCTGGAACACAATAAAGACCCACTCTATTGTGGACCGAGAAGAGGAGAGCGCTGTGTTGGAGGTGAAAGGAGGACGTTGGGTTGGCTGTGCACCCTTGCGACCGGTGGATCTTAATGCTGGCTTCGGCCTAACGCTGGTTCAGGGGAGCAGCCAACCTGCAACGATGGCTGCGGCAAGTGCTCGTGCCCCAGGTCAGGGGGTCCGGAACACCATCCGTGTTTCTGTAGAGAAGGTGGACGAAGGTGCACCTGTGGACCGCACCTTCTTCGTGAAGAGGGTCCTGTTGGACTGTTGTGGGTTTGCTGCTGCGGACATTTACTGCCTGCAGGATTTCCCCGGAGGAGGTTTTTACGATGTGACCTTCAGGAGTGCCAAGCTTTGCGAGCGCTTCCTGGAGGTTTTCAAGGAGAAAGGAGGTGAGGGCCCCCTCTCTGTATTGACCGCTGTCCCGCTGTTTGTGATGCCAGCACAGAGGAGCCGTATGGTGACTGTACACATGTACAACCCGCATGTGCCAGCAGTTGATGTCCTGACCTTCCTCGGAAGGTATGTGAAGGTGGAAGGGGACCTAACTGACATCGTGGACCCCTTTGGCATCTGGACGAGTAAGAGGCAGGTCAGGGTGACGCTGAGGATGGGTGCGGACGGGAACATCGTACACTCACTGTCCAGCTTCGCGATCGGCGGGAGCAGGGGCTACCTGACCTATGCAGGGCAACCTAAAGTCTGCCATGCCTGTGGTAGGTCAGGTCACGTGGCGGCCGACTGCAAAGCCACCATCTGCAGGAACTGCAGGGAGGAGGGACACCTTGCAAAGGATTGCCCACGAGAGAAAAGCTGCAACCTTTGCGGGGAAGCGGGCCACCTCTATCGGGCATGCCCGCGGCGGGGGACCACCTACGCCCAGGCCGCCGGCAGAGGCAATGCGGGGCCAGCCCCCCCGGATGAGAGGAAGGCACCAGGGTCCAGCAAGGACCCCACGAATGTGCAGGAGGGCCAGGCCATGCTGGAGGGCCCAGTCCCGCAGGATGGGCCCGAGGCCAGCAAAGCACCCCAGCAAGCTCCGATCCCCCCCGGCAACCTGGAGTCGATGGAGGCGGCGACAGGCGACCCAGGGGAGTGGATAACAGTCCAGAAAGTGAGGAGGAAGGTGCGTCGACGGGCCCAGGAACCGCAACCATCAGGCGGGAAGAGGCAGCTACAGGGGGGCTATAAGAGCTCCTCTGACGAGGGGGATTCAGAGAGAGCCCACCCGAAGCAGAAGTTAAAGATCTCGAGGGGGAAGGAAAGCAGCACCCCGCTTCCGGGTGACGGGAGGCGTCCTGAGGCTCCCTCCGACACCCAGTCAAGTGGCGCTGGAGCACTGGAGGGCCCCCCGGAACTTCCAGGCGGGAAGGAGGAAACAGCGCGTCCCCAGCCTGACCCGGAGCCGGACCCTCCTGCCTCCGCACCCCTGATGGGGGGATGTCACCCGGAAGGCAGCACGGACGGTTTCCTGAGCCCGGAGAGCGTCCAGCAGTTAGCCCGGGCAATGGGCATGAAGGGACAAATGGAGGGGCTGGACCTTGGACTTGGGGAGGGTACTGCGGTCACTGCTCACAATGGGGGTACGAGTTGCGAGCATTAATGTGCGCAGCGTTAAGTCCACCGCAAGATGTGTGTCCACGTTGGCCTACCTGACCACCATCAAGGCGGACCTCCTGTTTCTGCAGGAGTGCGGGATACCGCACCTCGGCAGGTACGGGAAATGTTCCGGCGCCTGGACCTGTGGGCCTTCGATCTGGTCGGGGGGTAACGACGGTCGCTCCTCGGGCCTGGCTATTCTGCTGCGGGGGCGCAACTTCACCATCTCTTAAGTTCAGGAGGTGGTGGGGGGGGCACCTCCTAGTGGCTGACATCACCTACAGGAACGCTCCCCTGAGGCTGATCAACGTGTACGCCCCAGCGGTACGGAGTGCGCGGTTGGCCGTCCTGCAGCGGCTTCCACCCCTGCTGGCTACGTCCAGGCCGGTCATCCTAGGTGGAGACTTCAACTGCATCATTGATACAGATGGAAGATCCGGCGTGGGGACAGCGGGTGGGGGGAGTCAACTGGACGTCACGTCCAGATTCCTGATGGGCACGGTGAAGGACGCCAAGCTGCTCGACGTCTTCAGCACCCCTGCAGATTGAGCGCAGCAGAGGTACACCTGGCCGCGGCCAGACGGGTCTATCCGCTCAAGGATAGACGTCCTGTTTGTGTCACGGACGTTCTTGGTCACATCCACCGGCGTCGAGCCGGTGTTCTTCTCTGACCACTGCCTCCTGCTGGCCGACTGTCACTTACAGGACGACCAGCCGGCCGGCAAGGGGACGTGAAAGCTCAACACGACTCTGTTGACCCCAGAGAACGTCGAGGAGCTTAAGAGGGAGTACGCCCTTTGAAGAACCGTGCAACCCCTCTTTGAGTCTCCAGGCGACTGGTGGGAGACGGTGAAGGAGAACATCAAGAGGTTCTTTGTCCTCAAGGGTGTTCAGAAGGCAAGAGAGAGGCGGGGAAAGCTGTCGCGACTCCAGAAAAGGGTGCAGAACCTGCTCCTTCTGCAGTTGAACGGGGTCGATGTCACGGAGGACCTCCGCGAAGTGAGGGGCCAGCAAGCCTCGCTCTTCGCCGCGGAGGCCTCCCGGATAATTTTCCGGTCCAGGGTCCGCTCTGTGGAGCAGGACGAGACGTGCTCGCGTTTCTTCTTTCAGAAGGTGCACAAAGAGAGCTCTGTGCTTAGCCGGCTGAAGGAGGACGACGGCTCGGTGACATCGTCTCGGCCCGACATTTTGAGGATCAGCAGATCCTTCCATGCCGTACTGTACGACACGAAGCCCACGGACAGCACGGCCTCCGAGTCGTTCCTGTCGTCTATCACGGAGGTCTTAGATGACGGCACGAGGGAGTGGCTGGACCGGCCGATATCCCTGGATGAGCTGACCAGAGCCCTCAAGTCCTTGGAGAGGAATAGGACTCCCGGAAGCGACGGCTTACCGGTCGAGCTGTATTCCGCTCTGTGGGGCCTGGTCGGCCAGGACCTGCTGGAGGTGTACGATAGTGCACTTTGGGCAGGGGACATGTGCAAGTCCATGAGGAAGGGCATCATCACCCTCATTTACAAGAGGAAGAGGGAGAGGGAAGAAATTAAGAATTGGCGCCCCATTTCACTTTTAAACGTGGACTACAAAATCCTGGCCAAGGTCACAGCCAGCCGGGTCAGGTCTGTCCTGGAGTCGGTGATTCACCCTGACCAAACCTGTGCTGTGCCGGGCAGGAAGATCGCTGAGAGCCTCGCGCTCATCAGGGATACGATCACCTACGTACAGGACAGGCGGGTGGACACCTGCCTTGTCAGCCTGGACCAGGAGAAGGCCTTCGACAGGGTCTCTCATGCTTACATGAGGGACGTCCTCTCCAAATTGGGGTTCGGAGAGGGCATCCGCAATTGGATCCGGCTGCTCCATTCCAACATCGTTAGCACAGTCTCGATCAACGGGTGGGAATCAGACAGTTTTCCTGTTAGATCTGGAGTCAGGCAGGGCTGCCCGCTCTCTCCTGCCTTGTTCGTGTGCTGTGTGGAGCCCTTCGCTGCCTCCATCAGGAAGGACGTGAGCCTTAAGGGCGTGACTATCCCAGGCAGCAGAGGCCTTCAGGTCAAGACCTCCCTGTACATGGACGATGTCGCCGTCTTCTGCACCGATCGTCGGTCGGTGAGTAGACTATTGGACATCTGCGGCCAGTTTGAACTGGCCTCGGGTGCCAAAGTCAATAGAGGTAAGAACAAGGTCATGTTCTTCGGGAACTGGGACGACCGCTCCTTCATCCCCTTCACCGTCAGGACAGACTACCTGAAGGTGCTGGGTGTTTGGTTTGGTGGAGCTGGGGCGTGCACTAAGACTTGGGAGGAGCGTATCACCAAATTGAAGCAGAAGCTGGGCAGGTGGACGCTCCGGTCCCTCTCCATCGCGGGTAAGAACCTGGTTGTCAGGTGCGAGGGGCTTTCGGTACTGTTGTATGTGGCGCAGGCCTGGCCTATTCCCTGGACCTGCGCCGCTGCGGTCACCCGGGCCATCTTCCACTTCATTTGGGGGTCGAGGATGGACCGGGTCCGCAGGGGCACCATGTACAAAGACTTGGGAAATGGGGGAAAGGGCGTACCGAACGCCACCCTCGCCCTGACGGCTACCTTTGTGCGCGGCTGCATCAAGCTGTGCGTAGATCCTCAGTGCGCAAACACCAAGTGTCACTACTTACTGAGGTTCTACCTGTCCCCGGTGTTGCGAAGGATGGGCCTGGCCTCGTTGCCGCGGAACGCTCCGAGTAGTTGGACCGTTCTGTACCACCTGTCCTTCGTGGAGAAATTTTTGAAAGGAAACATCTTTGACCACAAGGCCATCAGGCAGTGGTCAGCACGTAGTATCCTCGGGACCCTTCGGGAAAAGGAGAGGGTGGATCCCGTCGTGTGGTTCCCCACGCAGACTGCCAAAGTCGTTTGGCAGAATGCCTCATCGCCAGAACTTTCAAACAAGCACAAGGACATTGCTTGGCTGGCGGTGAGAGGGGCTCTGCCAGTGAGATCCTTTATGCATGCCCGGAATCTCTGCGCCACCGCACGCTGCCTTCGAGGTGGCTGCGGGGGGGACGAGACTGTTGATCACCTCCTTCTGGAGTGTGCCTATGCGCAGGAGGTCCGGAGGGGGATGCAGTGGTATTTGTCGAGGTTCGTCCCGAGCAGCTCCGTGATGCGGGACTCCGTGCTCTACGGGCTGTTTCCCGGGACACACACCGAGACCAACATCAACTGCGCCTGGAGGACCATCAATGCGGTGAAAGACGCTCTTTGGTCTGCCCGCAACTTGCTGGCCTGCCAGCTGAAAGAACTGACCCCGACCGAGTGTTGCAGACTGGCGCACTCCAAGGTCCAGGACTACGTGCTGAGGGACGCGCTAAAGCTTGGGGCAGCCGCTGCCAAGGCACGGTGGGGAAAGACCACTCTATGAACCCCCTCGTCCAGAATACGAAAAAGAACCCTATCTGGAAAGCTGGCCCCAGCTGGCGCCTTTGCCAACTGGTCAGGGGGCCAACGGGGACTGTGCGGGGAGACGAGTGCCGGGGTATTTTCTTTGCTTTGTTTTTTCCTTTAGTTGGTGTACGTACCCCCTGGGTAACCCGGAGCGGCTTGCATGACTGGGTAGGTGTATGAACGTTTTATTTTTTGTACATTCTATGAATAAAGTATATTTTTTCAAATAAAAATAAGGTGACAAAACATCTGAAATAACCTTCCAGCTCAGCGAGCAAACTCACATCTAAAAAGTTTCTGTCTGATTCTCAGGTGAAATTCAAAACCTGGCTGTAATTAACATTACAAGTGAGATAGAGACATGAACTGAAACCTACCCTGAGCATTTGCACACACTGGCTGGGAGTTACTGTGTAATCATTAAAAATGTCTAATTTTGTAAAGAATGTGAGTTGTCTGTATATTTCACAAACTGACAATCCAGAGAAATGGCTCGCCATCATCGATGAAACAACTTAAAATCTGATCATTGTTAAATGATGTTGACCACAGTTTGTCTCCTCCTGACAGGATTATCTTTGGATTTCCCAGTGATTGAGGAGAGTCCTGCCCCCCGAAGCAGGGCCCTCCCATACAGTTAGGGCCCTCATTGCTTGCAGCTACCTGAGAGCAACCTCCAGGGTTCACCAGACCAATGGGCCATCTGAGACAACAGGTGGCCTCAAATCCTGTTGTCAGTGAACAGGAAGCAATCAGATGCAGCACTTGGAAATGATCGAAAAAAGTACATTCAACTCAGAAGGGAAACAGCTCCGGGACAGAGGATGAAGTGGATTGGAGATTAATTGGTAAATTACTACACTTATTCTAATTGTAATGCGTAATTTTTATTGTTCTGTTGAATTCACCGATCTGCATGTGCGAAGCAGACAGAGGACTATGTGACAGGCCATACAGGAGATCCACCGGTACGTGAGGGCAGGGAAAGAAGTGAAAGTGAGGTTTTCTTGGTCAGGGGGATCAGATCGGTTTCTGCAGCAGTGAACGTGTGCTGCTTTCCTGGTGCCATGCTCGGGAATGTGGTGTATTGGAAAGAAATAAAGCTGGCAACAGGAAGTAGAAAAGTGTCAAGTGAAGTCAGTCGAATGACAAACCATAAAATGCAGAATCATGTGAAATAGGGAAGGGAGCTTTAGCTGAATGTACACGGCGTTCACAACAAGATCGAGGATTGGAAGCCAATCTCTTTTTGTGAGATGCTCTGAAATCAGAGGGACAGGAAAATGAAGACGAGAAGCAGCAACAGAGAGCAAACATTGGGAGGAGTTGTTTAGAGGCCATCAAACAGCCCTGGGAATATAGGACGCTGTATAAACCAGCAAATTGGAGGGGCATGTAGCAAGAGCAATGCAGCCATCATGGGTGAAGTGAACCCCCAGTTCAGTCCAGGAAACAGAACCTGCTCTTGTCCTCTCTGATGAAGGGTCTAGGCCCGAAACATCAGCTTTTGTGCTCCTGAGATGCTGCTTGGCCTGCTGAGTTCATCCAGCTCCACACTTTGTTACCTTGGATTCTCCAGCATCTGCAGTCCCCATTATCACTGCTCTTGTCCTGCCTCTTGCTCATGGTCTTTATCGATGCGTAGGGTTTGTTAACCCACTCTCTGTAGAAGGTTCCAGAATTACTGACAGAGCCAATTTTGCAGAGGGTGACCTTTACCCCCATCAGCATCATCCAATCATGTGGGTGGGGAGGAAGGTACTCGTGCTGAAAGTGCTTGACAGTAGGGGCACTGGAGAATGTGAGTTGCTGTAAATGCCATGAGAGCTGGGATAAAACCCACATCCTGTGAATGAATAAAAATAAAACCCAATGAGGCGTTAAATACGAGATCATTACCATGACCATGAGAACTCTCTCCCAATAGCCAACTGTGTCAATGTGACGATGCTGTCACTTTAAGAGGTTACTTTGTCCTGGGATTTTTTGGAAGAGTGATTGTAAGGCAGAAGTACAAGCTGGCTACTGAAGATCTCTTGAGTAAACAGTTACAGGTTCCTCAGGTAATTATTTTGGATAAGAATGTGTCCAGCTCTCACACATCAGAATTTCTGAGCAACATCGAAGGGTATTGAGCTCTCAAAAGAGGTGGATGCTTCAGTGAATGTTTCCTGCTGCTATTCTCTCTGAATTTTCTCTTGATTCTTTTTTCACCCTCCTGGATTGGAAAACTGCATGTGAGTATCTGTGTCTGAATTTAGCTTTTTGCCAATGGGTGTGCTTATGGGCTGGCACTATCATGGAACAGTCAATTCGAAATGCTTATTGTATCTATTGTTTGATTATACTTTCCTGTGGAGTTAATTTATTCTAAATTCTTCTTTCTATTGTCGGTATTTTAACTGTAGTGTTGAAATAAATTGTGTTCTGCTTAATGTCGAGTCGTTTGACCAGTCGCATTGTGTCTGCAACACAGCTCTTCACGTCCACCTTTAAAATAAGAAAATGTTCGGGTGTAGGCTACTCCTTAAAATCTTCTGAGTGGGTCTGGTCTGATCCACTACAGTCAGTCATCGAATCTCAACAGTGCAGAAAGTGGCCTTTTGGCCCGTGGAGTCTGCACTGACCCGCTCAAAAAAATCCCACTCTATCCCTGTAATCCGACATTTACCATCACCAAACTAACAGGCCAGGACACTACAGGCCAATCCACCCAATCCCTTTGGACTGTGGGAGGAAGCCCACACAGACACAGGGAGAAATGGCAAACTGCACACAGAAAGTCACCAAAGGCTGGAATTGAACCCATGCCCCTGGTGCTCTGAGGTAGTATTGCTAACTACTGAGCCATTTTGCCCCTACTCTCTTAAAGCCCTGGTGCTCTCGCCCTAGTGTGTCATATCAAGAGAGGGATTCGGAGCAGAAGTAGGCCATTCAGCCCTTAATACTTCCCCTCCACTTAGTAAAATTACAGAGTAAAAATCGAGAGCTGCGATGAGGCCAGGAGCAGAGTGGCCCTGGCAAAATGCAAACTGGGGGTCACTGAGCAGGTTATTGCTGAGCAGGTGCTGCTTGATAACGCTGTTGATGACACCTTCCATCATTTTCCTGATGATTGCGAGGGCACTGACGGAGCAGGATTTGGGCAGATTGGATTGGTCCTGCTTTTTGTGCACAGGACATGACGGGGCACTTTTCCACATTGCAGTCCACACACCAGTGTTGTAACTTTACTGGTAGAGCACAGCCATAAAAATGCACGTTCCACAGCACATGCCTTCAGGGCTATTGCTGGAATGTTGTCTTGGCCCATAGCCTAAGCAGTATCCAGTGTCTCCAAATGTTTCTTGATTTCATGTGGATTGAATCGATCAGGCTGAAGACTGGTATCTGTCCTGCTGGGTACCACTGGAGGAGGCGGAGACGGATCATCCCCTTGGCACTTCTGGATGAAGATTGTTCTGAATTCTTCAGCTTTACCTTTTGCACTGATGTGCAGGGCTCTTCCATCATTGAGGATGCGGACATTAGTGGAACCTCCTCTACCCAGAAGTTGTTTAATTCTACACCACCATTCATGACTGGATGTAGCAGGACTGTACAATTCAGATCTCATCCATTTACTGAGGTATCACTGAGCTGTGACTATCACTTGCTGCTTTTGCTGTTCGGTTTTGCCAGTAATCCTGTTTGGTCGCTTCACCAGGTTGCCACCTTATCTCCAGGCCTGCCTCGTGTTGTTTCTGACAGTCCCTCCTGCACTATGCATTGAACCAGTGTTGATCCCCTGGTTTGATGGTAATGGTTGAGTTGGTGATATCCAGGGCCATGAGGTTACAGATTGTGCTGGAGTACAGTTCTGCTGCTGTTGATGGCCCACAGCACCTCATGGGTGCCCCGACTTGAACTGCGAGCTCTGTTCAAAGTGTGCCCCATTTGACACGGTGATGGTGCCACACAACACGATTCTCAATGTGAGGTGGGACTTTGTCTCCACAAGGTCTGTGCAGCGGTCGCTCTTACCCATACTGTCATGGACAGGTACATCTGCAGCCGGCAGATTGGTGAGGATGAGGTCAGTTATGTTTTTCGCTCTTTCTGTATCTCTGACCACCTGCCGCAGACCCAGTCTAGCAGCTGTGCCCTTTAGGACCCGACCAGCTCGATCTGTAGCGATGCTGCCGAGCCACCCTTTGCGATAGACATTGAAATCCCCCACCTAGAGGATATTTTGTGTCCTTCCCATCCTCAGTGCTTCCTCCAAGTGTTGTTCAATATGGAGGAGGATTGATGCATCAGCCGAGGGAGGACGGTACGTGGTAATCAACAGGAGGTTTCCTAACCCATGAGACATCATGGGGACAGTGTTAATGTTGGGGGTTCCCAGGGAAACTCGCTCCCGACTGCATATCACAGTTCTGCCACCTCTGCTGGGTCTGTACTGCCTGTTGATCAGGACGTACCCAGGGATGGTGATGCTGCTGTCTGGGACATTGTCTGTAAGGTATGATTCAGTGAGTATGACTGGGTCAGGCTCTTACTTGTTCAGTCTGTGAGACAGCTCTCCCTATTTTGACACTAGTCCCCGGATGTCAGTGAGGAGGACTGTACAGGGGCGACAGGGCTGTTTCTGTCATTGTCTTTTTCGGTGCCCAGGTGGCCTGTCTGGTTCCAATTGTTTGTTGAGACTTTGTACTGATCGATACGACTGCATGGTCTGCTCCGCTATTTCAGAGGGCAGATGAGAGTCAACCACCTCGCTGTGGGACTGGAGTCACATGTGGACCAGACCGGGTGAGGATGGCAGATTTCCTTCCATGAAGGACATGAGTGAAGTAAACGGTTTCATGATCATCAGAAGGTTCTTACTTTCAGATTCCATTGATTAAACTCAAATGACACCATCTGCTGTGATGGGATTCAAACCCGAGTCTCCAGAACATTAGCTGAGTTTCTGGCTTAATAGTCTATCGATAATCCCAGGAGGTCAGAGTCTCCCCTTTGACCATTGAACATGTGCTGTAAAGAAAAGACATTTATTCTGCCTCTCCGTCAAAGGTGAATGAGGAAAATAAAAGCTGATATAATGTTCTGCTTTATTGTGCGGGGAATTGAACACAAGAGCGAGGAGGTTATGAATGAGCTAGACAGGGGTCTTGACTGGCTGGATGTGGAAAGGAGATTTCCTCTTGTGGGAGATTGGAGAAGAAGGGGTCAGAGTTTAAACATACGTGGGTAACTTATTTAAAACAAAGATAAAGATTGATTTTCTCTCTCAGTGCATTGTGAATCCCTTCCTCAAAAGGCAGTGGATGCAGAATCTTTAAATATTTGGAAGGCAGAGTTCGATAGATTCTTGATGACCAAGGGGATGAAAGATTATCGGGGAGCAGCAGAAATGTAGAGTTGAGGTTATAATCATATCACCCGTGATCGTATTGAGTGGGTGAGCAGGCTGGAAGGGCCAGGTGTCCTATTGTTGTCTCTCTTCTGCATGTTTGAATTTTTGTCGGGTTCTTTGATGACATACTCGGTGACATTTGGGATTGATGTCAAGCGCAGAGACTCTCTCCTCATCTCTGGAATTCATTTCTTCTGCCCACACTTGGACGAAGCCTGTAATGAGGAACAGGAGGTGAGTGGCCTTGGTGGAACCAAAACTGAGCGTCTAGGAGCAGGTTATTCCTTTGTGATTGCTTCTTGATCGCACTGTCGTTGTCTCCTTCCCTTACTCTGCTGCTGCACTTCATCAGTCAGTCATTGGCTGGTGGGATTGGTCCTGCTTTCTGTGGACAGGACATATCTGGGTAATTTTCCATCTTGTCGGGTAGATGCCAGTGTTGTAACTGCAGTGGAACTGCTTGGTAAGGGGTGTGGAATCAGACCTGGTTCCTGTTCACTCTCATTACCCAGTGACCCTGGGTTAATGTCGGGAGGAATCAGACTCAGTTCCTACTCTTTGTCTCCGCATCACACTCTATCACTGGGACATAATAATCACTCAATGTTTTTCCTCTGATCTCTGCTGAGGGTGACTTTTGGGTCACTCCTTTTCCATCTGGTGTGTATTTTTCTGGGAAAGACATTTCTGTCCATGTTTAGCTTCGTGGAACATGTACAGCTCCCACGCCTGAGGAGGAATGAATGGAGCTGACCACTGTTGCACACAGCAGTGGGCATCCCTACTCTGACTGAATAATGAAGGGAAAGTTATTGACGAAGCAACTGGCGCTGTTTGGGCCAAGAGCACGATCCTGGGGAACTCTTGCAGATGATTCCTCTGATGGCAGGACTGATGCCTGAAAAGGGATTGGATCTGTTCGGACTATGTTCACTGAGTTTAGAAGAATGAGGGGGTTCTCATAGACATATACAAAATTTCAACAGCACTCAACAGGGTGAATGGAGAATGTTCCTCATGACCAGGGAATCAAGCATCAGGGGTTACAAACTAAGGATACGAGGAAGGCCAATTAAGACTGAGAAGGGTTAAAATTTCTTCACCCAGAGTGTGGTAAACCCTTCAAAAAGCTGGCACATTCATTGTCTTTTAGCGAGTTTGTGATCTTCTTGTTCCATGTTTCCAGCATTTTCAGCATTTATTAATGATCATCTGGCCTTAAGTCACCTTACTCCACATGGGAAGGAGAAAGTGTTTTGGAGACGTTTTGTCCTGCAGCAAGGTGAGTGAGAGTTCCCTGATAGACAGCAGCCAGACAATGCAGCATGGAGCATGTTAGAGTGATGGTCCTGGGGAGAGTCACCTTGTCACAGGGACACAGGGTGGGGGGTGCACAGCGGGGAGACTGGGGAGAGTGACCAGAGGAGAGTGACCTGGGGAGAGTGACCCAGAGGGAGAGTAATCTGGGAAAAGTGGCACAGCTGAGAATAACCCAGGGAGAGGGTGTGGTGGGTACGTCCTTCCCAATTCTCTGTTTAAAACACCAGGAGACGTAGGGAGTTAAACTTTTATTTGCAAACAAAGCTGTGAGAATGTGAAAAATGGTTTCCCGACTGCCCCCGACTCTCTGGGGCTCGCTACTTTTGTACTTTTCTCGTTGCTGCGCTGAGCTGGTGTCATCAGCAGAACCGATCACATTAGCTTGTATTGTCTTTCTCAACGAATCATCTTCTGCCACAATAGTCTTCTACTCTACACTGAACCTATCACAACATGCCCCTGTTGTCTTTAACATCATGCGCATGTATCATGTGATTTGTCGAACCGAACACAATATGCTGCAGTTATTTTCAGCCTGTACTCATCCGTTGCTCCTCTCTGACATGATTCTATGCATTGCTCCATGAATTTAATTACGCACTGTCATTTCAATTTCCGTCAGAATGACCTGGGGCGCAGTGAAATGCAGCAGTGAGCCTGAGCAGAGGGAGAAGGTCATCCCTGGAAGGTAGAGGTGGCTGCCTATTGAAGGCTGTGCATTCTCACCCCACCTCCTGCCCTCTCACTCTCCCTCCTCTACTATCACCCTCCTTCATGCCCATTCACGTACACTCATGCACTATCATTCTCTCTCCATCCCGCTCACCCTCCTGCCAGCCCTCTCTCACCTTCCATCCTGCACTCTCACCTTCCTTCTGCCCTCTCACACTCCCTCCTTCCCATTCACCCTCCCTCCTGCCCACACACACACACGTGCACTCACTCCCTCTCCATCCTGCTAAGCCTTGTGCTCGATCCTTTCTTCAATCCCTCATTGTCTTACACTCTCTGCGTTCGCCATCTCCTTCTCCTTCTTGTTTCATTCCCATTCCCTGCTCCTTCTCCATCTGTGTCCCAGAAAGAATCCTTTTGAAAGGAGTTCAAAATGGGAAGTATTTGCTGGCAGTGAGCTTACTGAATGGACTGGAGCACTAGTGACAAACAACTGACCTTACCCAATCAGATCCTGGAGACCATCCCAGCCCAGAGTGTTCCCACCATCGAGAACATTCCGGATCCACATTTACAATCTGCCCGAATTATTTTAACAGCCAGGATCAAACCCTGTGCTGCCCCTGTCCTGGGAGTGTTTGATCTGGACAGTGTAAGGGGAAGTTTACTCTGTATCTAACCCCATGCTATCCCTGTCCTGGGAGTATTTGATCTGGACAGTGTTTGCCGGGGTCCTGGGATTCGGTAATTCCATGCTTTACCTTTAGAGGGTGCTCTCGAGCTCCAGTCTGAGTTTCAAGACAGTTTGTGTGTTTTATGTTTCTCTGATTCTTCATGAATCGTGACATTTTTTATTCATTCCTTCCATTCTTTATTCCCCGTGGGCACAAGATTTGCATCAGAAATGTGATTGCTGAATAATCTGGTCAGCAGTGGGAGTATAAAATGAGCAAATTTCATGACTCCCCAAGAGAGGATCCAATGGGATGTGGGAATGAAAAAGTTTTCTCAGCTTCGAGTACAATTTGGATCTTGACTAAAGGTGGTTCTTCTGGGTCAAAGGGTGTTTCTGCACAGATTCTGGTCTCTCTTGTGACTTCTCATGATTTGTTTCTGTCTTGTCATCAACTCCACACTCACCCTGGATCTTTCTCTCAATGAAAAGAGCTCAGTCCATCAGAATCCCCTCTGACCCTCTCCCCTTCAAACAACTGCTCTCCCTTGCACACTTGTCTCTCAACTTGGAGAACAGTTTGATGGTGTTTCAGACTGAGCTTCCAGCCTGCATCAGCATTGACCCACTGTCAGATTTGTGACTTGATCTCCAGACGCCTCTGACTGTCTCTGTATTCTCTGTCTGTCTCGGTGTTGAAGCTTGTGGGTTCAGGTCTGCCTCCAGGAGTTACACAGAACAAATTGAAATGTCAGTGTGTTATTGAGGCAGTGCTGCACTGTCAGAGGAGCTGTTTGCTGGCTAACAGGCACATTCAAGGGAAATGGACTCACAGGTTTTGCTGTTCACCATCTGATTTGGTTGAACTATCCTAGAATATCCTGGAAATGGAAAAATAACATGTTCCAATAAAAAGGAATGGAAGAGCTAAATGGGGAATTATTCAATCTCTTGCTCACAACGGGAAACAACACACATTCATTTGATTTGAGCTGTACAGTCACAGAGCTGTATAGCATAGAAACAGACCCTTTGGCCCAATTCGTTCATGCTGACCAGATATCCCAAATTAATCTGTTTACATTTCCCAGCATTTTACCCAGATCCCTCGAAACTCTTCCTGCTCATTTCCTCATCCAGATGCTTTTTCGATGTTCCACCAGCCTTCACTACTTCCTCTGGCAGCTCATTCCATACATTCACGACCCTCTGTGTGAAACATTTCCCCCTTGGCCCCTTGTAACATCTTTCCTCTCATCTTGAACCGATTCTCTGTACTTTTGGAATCCCTCCCCTGTGCAAAAGACTTAAACTATTCACTCTATCCATGATTCTCATGATTTTATAAATCTCTACGAGGTCACCCCCTCCTCCTTCAGGGAAAATAAAACCAGCGCATTCAGCCTTTACCTATTGCTCAAACTGTCCAACCCTGACAACATCCTTGTACATCTTTCCTGAATTCTTCCAAGTTTCACAACATCCTTCCTGCAGCAGGGAGAGCAGAATTGCACGCAGTATTCTAATAGTGGCCGAACCAATGTCCTGTACAGCCGCAACATGACCTCCCAACTCATATACTCAATGCTCAATGCACTGACCAATAAAGGCAAACATACCAAATGCCTTCTTCACTGTCCTATCGACCTGTGACTCCACTTTGAAGGAATACGAACCCACGCTCCAAGGTCTATCTGTCCAGCAACTCGCCCCAGGACCGCACCATTGAGAACATCAGTCCTCCCCTGATTTGTCCTTCAACCATGCAGTAACTCACAATTATCGAAATTCACCTTTATTCACCTGCAAATTATTTATATAATTGATGAAAAGCAGTGGACCCAGCACTGATCCCTGTGGCACACCACTGGTCACAGGCTTCCCATCTGAAAATCAAACCTCCACCATTACCCTCTGTCTTCTACATTCGAGCCAGTTCTGTACCAAATGGCTAGTTTTCCCTGTATTCCATGTGATCTAACACTGCTAACGGGGCTACCATGAGGAATCTTGTCAAATGTCTTCCTGAAGTCCATATCGATCATGTCCACCACTCTGCCTTCATCAATCCTCTTTCGAATTTCCTCAAAAAGCTCAATCAAGTTTGTGAAACATGACTTCCCGCACACAAAGCCCCTGTCTTTACCAGTCACTCTCCTCCTGGTCACTCTCCCCCGGTCACTCCCCCACGGTCATTCTCTTCAGGTCTCTCTCCACAGGTCACTTTGCCTGGTCTGTCCCAACTTCCCTACCCCAGTCTCCCTGTGACAAGGTGACTCCCGCAGGAGCCTCGCTGTGGCATGTTGCATGCCGGGCGTGAGGGCAGAAGGGAGGGAGAGAGGGCAGCTGGGTGAGGGAGACTGCAGGATGGAGGGCGAGGGGGCCGGACGGAGGTTGAGAAGCAGAAAGAGAGTTTGAAACACGAAGGAGATTTAGAAGCAGGAGAGTGGGTGTGAGGGCACACCTTCCCAGAGGCAGCCTCCTTACTCTTCCGGGGTACCTACTGCCTCTGTTCAGGCCCACTCCACCTGGGTCACTCTCGTCGTCCCACCCTCACCCCCACCTCAGGTCTCTCTCCCTTGGTCAGTTTCCTCATGTCACCCTGCCCTGAATCACTCTCCCCCAGTCACCCTCCCACTGAACCACTCTCCCCACCGAATCATTCTCTTCAGGTCAGACAGAACTTGGTCACTCTCTCCCGCTCACTCACCGCCCAGTTCTCTCTCCTCTGCCGGGTCCCTCTCTCCCGGATAACTCTCCCCTGATCAGTCTCCCCAAGGCTGCACCCCGGGTCAGTCTCTCCGAGTGTGTCTCACTCTAACATGCTGCATGCTGCATTGTCTGGCTACTGTCCCATGTGGAGTCCCACCCAAGTTCAGATGATCAATAATAGAAACCTAACATGCTGCTAACACAGAAAAAGCTTCCCAGAAACATCCTAAAAGGCAGTTAATGAGCCAGCTCTGTGAGCTTCCACCAGAACTGGGAAAAGATGCTGATGGAATGGGTTTTGAGGAAGGACTGAGTGGGGCAAGGACCAATGTCAGTCTGTGATCACAGCTGAGCCGCTGAGCTATTTTCATGAAATGGCTCCATTTTAAAGAGACAGACTCAGTGTGACACCAAGGTGAAAATGTTAATGGTGTGACAGTTGTTGAGCAGGATTGGGGAAAGGGGTCATGGATACTCCATCATCCCTCCTACACCCTCAAACACCCTCCTTCAAATCCATCCCCATCTTCTTGCTCAGTCTCCCACCTGCATCTTCCACCTCGGCTCTCCTCCTCCCTCCTTCACCCCTACCCACCCAATTCACACTAAACCTGCTCCATCACCCCTACTTTCCAAAAACCCTCCTTCATTCTCCATCTCCCCTCCATTCCTCTCCTTCACCCCATTCCTGACCATCCTGTTGCCCACTCAGATGGAAAAATAGAGACCAAAAACAGAGTGAAACAATTGGAAATGATCACACTGCTTATACTGCAGTTCCATTTGAAGATACACAAGATAACTCTAACCAGGGTGTGTCTTTCTCAATGTTGACAGATTTTCCCTTCCTGCCAGTCATCCCAATTCCACGACATCTCAGCAGGAATTCTTCAGGGGTGTATCCTGTTCTAACCATCTTCAGATGTTTGGGCAATGACCCTCCCTTCATCATATGGACAGGAATGGTTTAGAACCGGACGTGGAATAGATTTATAAATGCTCATGCTACAATGGCAGGTCAGAGGCAGGGAATTCTGTGGCAAGTAACTCTCCTCCTGCCTCCCTAAAGCCTGTTCACCAACAACTTTCAAGGAACTTGACACCATTCAGGATAATACAGTCTTGGTCGGGCAACAAATCCACCATCTTTAAAATTACTCGCCCTCCATAGGGGCAGCAGTGTGTCTCATCTACAATATCCCTTGGTGAGACCAACTCACTGAAACTCTGTCTGTACAAGACCCAGAAGAGCATCAGCAGATATGAGGGACTGCAGCATGTGGCTGTAAACAAGGCACTGTCTCTCTGTTCTGTGCAGGTAACACTCACTCTCACCTTGAAGAAATCTAATTCTTTTTTCATTCAGCAGTTGTGATAAGCAGTGATATTTAATCAATATATCTGAGATATTTCACAAGCGACCCAGCCACCCTGTGATTCTCACAATCCAGTGGAAGCATCCAGGAAAAGAAAAGCAAGGGAGAAACTGTCAGAAATCGCAAGAAGCAACTCGACAGACGCTGGGAACAAAGATTCCTGAACTGGTCTTTCCATGTTATCCCATCTGTCAAAGCCATATTCCCCCTGTCTGTACATCTGTCTGTCTCATGAAGGAGAGTTTCTCAGCAGATCGAGGTTTTAGTAAGAAATAGTAATTCATGGGTAGCGCAGAACCCTGGACCATGTTTTTGATCAACCTCAATCTAAAAATCAACTCACTTGGGGAACATTGCGCGCTCATTTCAAAATCTTTAATGGCCTTGCGAGGAACCCAAGAAGAGCAGGGCTGGATTTCTATGAGGATACCGCAGTGAGTGGTGACACAGTGTTGTTGGATTAAAACCCTGGAACTCCCTTCCTCACAGCACTGCGAGTCTTCATTCATCACATCGGCCGAAGCAGTACAACAGGCAACTGAAAGTCAGCCTCACTGGGACAGTCCCAGATGAGGAGTTACAGCTACAGGTTGAGGTTTGAGGATGTTTTCCTTGGGACAAGGAAAATCAAGGAGAGATTTAATCGAGGTACATGCAATTGTTGTAGTTTTGGACAAGGATGATAAAGAAAAGATTTTCTATTATTTGATGATACAACAACAAAGGGTTACAGGTTTAGTTTTGGAGCCGAGGTACAGGGGAATGTGAGGAAGGTCATTTTCCATCAGCAGTCGATGCTGCAGTAGCACTGACTGACCACTAGGGGAATGGAAGCAGAAACAATGAATCAATCAGAAACCAATAGGACGGGTCCTGAAAGGGAATAAATTGGGAAGGTTCTGAGAAGAGAGTCAGGGAGTAGGAGAAAATAGGTTGGTCTGAATTGAGTCAACATTGAGTTGATGGAACGAATAACTGCCTTCTATAGCACAGTGACTTGCTGGTTCAGATATTTACACACGGCTGTGTGATCCATTTTCAACATTTCCTCGAACATTGCGTTAACAAAGAGTCCAAGCCGAAGAGGAGCTCATGAAGGGTTCCTGTGACCAGTCCCTGAGGAGGCAGTTTTAGCAACAAACAGCTTTCCACTTTCTCCATCCGTTGTTTCAGTGAAACCAGATTTGGTGAAAGGATCAATGAAAGTGTTGGTCCCTTTCCAAACAAGAAACATTGTGAAAGGAGACTTTCTGTTCTCGCAGCTCTGGAGACAATGTGGAGACCCCATTGTAACTGAAGAATAATTGACAAGTGTCTTTGAGAAACATCAGCTGAAGGAGAGGCTGACTCTGCTGAGACAGCATTTCACCCACAGCACCATCATTCCAATTTATCTCATCTGGAGCAGATTGTATAGAAGTGAGCAAACTGTGACTGTATCACAGATATCAGGGAGAGAGAGGGACTGACCCCACTGTGTCTGTATCACTCACACTGCTAAGACTTTGATGTTGGAAATGCTAAATAGGCGCTCCTTTTTCTCAGTCACTTACATTCTTTCAATCATTTGGTGAAGTTTAAGATTCGTGCAAATGGATACATCACCACAGTCTTCATCTCCTCCCTGAACTTAGTCTGGGTCACAGCATAAATAGCAGTGTTTGTGCAGCAACTCAGGAGCTGGAACAAGAATCCAATATCTCTGACAGCGATGTGTATGTACGGAGTTGCATTGTGAATGTTCATCATGCGTGTCCATATTGAGCTCACCATGAACACTGCCCATAGCAGGATGAAATTTGCAGATATAACAAAAAGTAAAATGATGGATTTCCTTCGACTTTCCATCTCTGTGTCTCTGGGACTCTCCCCACTTCTGTGAGCTCGGAGTCTCCTGCGGGCTCTGCTGGTCATTAAAATGTGTCTGATCGTCAGAGCATTCAGCAGCAGGATCAGAATAAATGGGACTCCCGGGGTGAGAATGTAGTGAAGGAACTCAATTGTTCCCCAAACTTCTGAACGTCTTGCCTCCCGTGTGACTTGACAAAACCAGGGTTCGTTCACCAGTGTGTACCCGCCTGTCAGCATGAAATACCAGAAAACATTCTTTGAAAAGCTCAACACTGTCACTGTTCCCAGAACCAGAGTTGCCGTTCTCTCTGTGCAATATTTAGTTTTCAGCTTCTGGCAACAAATGGCCACAAATCGATCAAAGGTGAAAGTGACGGTGAACCAGACTGAACAGTCAGTGGCTGCATAAAGCAGGACAGCATGGATATTACAAACAGGGACAGAATACAGGAAAAGAAACCCTTCCCAAAAAACAACTGGAAAATGCCTCAGTATCAGGTCGAAGATTATAACCAATAGATCCATCACAGCCATGGCCATCAGGTAGTGAGTGACACATTTGGAGAGTCCACACTTTCCACGGCACATTATCACAATTGTCATTAAATTTACTGTGAGAAAAGGAAATAAATAAAATTATTACACATCATTTTGGGAGAAAAATGAGCTCATTGGATTTCTGACATTTTAAAATTTGTCTTAATATTCAAGTATTTAGTGACGTCTTTATCCATCGGAGAGAAATATCTCATCAGGTAAGCAAAGACCAAGAAACAATATCACCAAATTGATTGTTTAAAATGAGAACAAATATTGGTAAAACCATCTTAACATTTCCTGTCTGTTCAGAGACATAACAGGAAGTAGTAAAAAGCACAATAGTGAATATTAGTTTTTAGGAATGAAGACTGAATTCAGTTATTGTGGAGAAATCAGCCTAAATGCCTGTTGGAGGTGATTACCCAATGACCTTGTATTACAGTGAGAGGGAATCAGACCCAGTTCCTGCTCCTGATCATTCCCCAGTGACCCCGGGTTAGTGTTCGGAGCAACAGACTTGCTTCCTGTGATGTGTCCTTGGTACATGGGGACAGAAATTTTCTTTCTTTTATTCGAATCTGTTCTCATTTGTTTTTTAATTCTTTCGTGGAATATGAATGTTTTTGGTGAAGCCAGCATTTCCTCACTCTAATTTCATGTATCACGATGGTTGTAGACTATTGCAGTCTGAGGGGTGTAGCTGCACCCACTGGGCAATTTGGGAGAGATCATTGCATTTAGTCCGAGCTTCAGTGAAGGAAGTCGATATGTTTCCTCATCTGGAAATGAAGGGGAACTTGCTCAGTGGTGGACCCTGAGTGTGCTGTCCATGTCTTTGGAGAGGTCAAGATTTCTACTTTGGAAGGTGCTGTCAAAGGAGTCTTGGTGAGTTGCTGCAGAGCATCCTGCAGGTCGTACACACTGAAGCCTCTGTCGGGGCAACCCATCTGGGAATAAGTTTTCAGAGACAGCAGACGTCAGGCACATGGTAGATTATTCGAGCGAGAACTTGTAATTTGCAAGGACAAGTACTCAAGACACTCCATTTAAAGGCTGTTTCAAATGCACTCGACCCTCAGACAAACAGATTCTCATTTTATACTCTTTCTTGCTCTTCTTTATCACTGCAGCATATGTTCCCTCCTCCTGTGTATTACTGGTCAATACACACTGATGCCTCTGTAGGGGCAACCGATCTGGGAATAAGTTTTCGGAGACAGCTGAGTTCAGGCACATGGGACATTATTTGAGCGAGAACTGGTAATTTGCCATGGCAAGTACCCGAGACACTCCATGTAAAGGTTGATTCAAATCCAGCCTACCTTCATACAAACAGATTGTCCTGGTGGCTAGGATACATGAACACCAACTAGCCACAAAACGACATGACCCACTATCACTGGTATCCTTACATACAGATGAGGAAGGACACCTCTTTGATTGGGACAACGCATCCATGCCAGGACAAGCCAAACAGAGACACACACGAGTATTCCTAGAAGCATGGCATTCCAACCGGAACTCCATCAACAAACACACAGATTTGGAGCCTGTCTGCCATCCCCTGAGAAACATAACAGGAAATGACATCACCAACAGAGGAAATGACATCACCAATCCAAGGAAACCTAATCATATCAATAGAAAGCGGGACATAACATCAGCGCTTCATCGGAGGCTCACTGTTGATGTTACCTAGAATGGTGATGAAATGTCTGGGAACGAACCTTCCCGCTCAGTGAACCAGCTTACATCTGGAACAAAATAAAGGCCCACTCTCTTGTGGACCGAGAAGAGGAGAGCGTGACTGTGTTGGACGTGGAAGGAAGATGTCGGGTTGGCTGTGCACCCTTGCAACCGATGGATCTTAATGCTGGCTTCGGCCTAACGCTGGTTCAGGGGAGCAGCCAACCTGCAATGATGGCTGTGGCGAGTGCTCATGCCCCAGGTCAGGGGGTCTGGAACACCATCCGCATTTCCGTGAAGAAGGTGGATGAAGGTGCACCTGTGGACCGCAACTTCTTCGTGAAGAGGGTCCTGTTGGACTGTTGTGGGTTTGCTGCTGCGGACATTTACTACCTGCAGGATTTCCCCGGAGGTGGTTTCTACGACGTAACCTTCAGGAGTGCCAAGCTTTGCGAGCGCTTCCTAGAGTTTTTCAAGGAGAAAGGAGGTGCGAGCCCCCTCTCTGTACTAAGCGCTGCCCCGCTGTTTGTGATGCCGGCGCAGAGGAGCCGTATGGTGACTGTACACATGCACAATCCGCATGTGCCAGCAGTTGATGTCCTGACCATCCTCGGAAGGTACGTGAAGGTGGAAGGGTCCTAACCAACATCATGGACCCCTTCGGGATCTGGACCAGGAAGAGCAGGTCAGGGTGATGCTGTGGACGGGCTCGGACGGGAACATCGTACACTCACTGTCCTGCTTCATGATCGGCAGGAGCAAGGGCTACCTGACCTATGCAGGGCAACCTAAAGTCTGCCATGCCTGTGGTAGGTCAGGTCCCGTGGTGGCTGACTGCAAAGCCACCATCTGCAGGGAGGAGGGACACCTTGCAAAGGATTGCCCAAAAGAAAAAAGCTGCAACCTTTGCGGGGAAGCAGGCCACCTCTATAGGGCATGCCCGCAGCAGGGGACCACCTATGCCCAGGTCGCCGGCAGGGGCAATGTGGGGCAAGCCCCCCCCCCCCCCCCGGAGGAGAGGAAGGCTTGAGAGCCCTGCAAGGACCCCCCTAATGTGCAGGACGGCCCAGCCCCGCAGGATGAACCAAGGCTAGCAAAGCGCCCCTGCATGCTCCGCTCCCCCCCCCAACAACCCGGAGTCGATGGAGGAGGTGACAGGTGACCCAGGGGAGTGGACGACGGTCCGGAAAGCGAGGAGGAAGGCGCGCCAGCGGGCCCAGGTACCGCAACCATCAGGTGGGAAGAGGCACCTACAGGGGGGCTATAAGAACTCCTCTGACGAAGGAGATTCGGAGGAGGCCCGCCCAAAGCAGAAGCTAAAGATCTCAAGGGAGAAGAAAAGCAGCACCCCGCTTCCAGGTGACGGGAGGCATCCTGAGGCTCCCTCCAACACCCAGTCACGGGCCCCCCGGAACTTTCAGGCGGGAAGGAGGAAACAGCGCATTCCCAGCCTGACGCAGAGCCAGACTCTCCTGCCTCTGTACCCCCGACGGGGGGATGCCACCCCGAAGGCAGCACAGACGGTTTCCTGAGCATGGAGAGCATCCAGCAGTTACCCCGGGCAATGGGCATGAAGGCACAGATGGAGGGGCTGGACCTTGGACTTGGGGAGGTTACTGCAGTCACTGCCCACAATGGGTGTACGAGTTGCGAGCATTAATATGCGCAGTGTCAAGTCCACTGCAAGATGTGTGTCCACGTTGGCCTACCTGACCACGGTCAAGGCAGACCTCCTGTTTCTGCAGGAGTGCGGGATACCGCACCTCAGCAGGTACGGGAAATGGTCGGGTGCCTGGACCTGTGGGCCGTCGAACTGGTCGGGGGGTGACGACTGTCGCTCCTCGGGCCTGCCTATTCTGCTGTCGGGGTGCAACTTCACCATCTCTCAAGTTCAGGAGGTGGTGGGAGGGGGGCCGCCTCCTAGTGGCTGACGTCACCTACAGGAACGCTCCCCTAAGGCTGATCAACATGTACGCCCCAGCGGCACGGAGTGAGCGGTTGACCATCCTGCAGCGACTTCCACCCCTGCTGGCTACGTCCAGGCCGGTCATCCTTGGCGGAGACTTCAACGGCATCATCGATGCAGACGGAAGATCCGGCATGGGGACAGCGGTTTGGGGGGAATCAACTGGATGTCACGTCGAGATTCCTGATGGGCACGGTGAAGGACGCCAAGCTGCTCGACGTCTTCAGCGCCCCTGCAGACAGAGCGTAGCGGAGATACACCTGGTTGCGGCCAGACGGGTCTATCCGCTCAAGGAAAGACTTCCTGTTTGTGTCACGGACGTTCTCGGTCAGGTCCACCGGCGTTGAGCCGATGTTCTTCTCTGACCACTGCCTCCTGCTGGCCGACTGTCACTTACAGGACGACCAGCCGTCCGGCAAGGGGACGTGGAAGCTCAACACGTCTCTGTTGACCCCAGAGAACGTTGAGGAGCTTAAGAGGGAATACTCCCGTTGGAGAACCGTGAAATCCCTCTTTGAGTCTCCGGGCGACTGGTGGGAGACGGTGAAGGAGAACATCAAGAGGTTCTTTGTCCTCAAGGGTGTTCAGAAGGCAAGAGAGAGGCGGGGAAAGCTGTCGCGGCTCCAGAAAAGGATGCAGAACCTGCTCCTTCTGCAGTCGATGGGAGTCAATGTCACGGAGGACCTCCGCGAGGTGAGGGGCCAGCAAACCTCGCTCTTCGCCGCGGAGGCCTCCAGGATAATCTTCCGGTCCAGGGTCCGCTTCGTGGAGCAGGACGAGACGTGCTCGCATTTCATCTTTCAGAAGGTGCGCAAAGAGAGCTCTGTGCTTAGCCGGCTGAAGGAGGACGATGGCTCGGAGATGTCGTCTCAGCCCGACATTTTGAGGATCAGCAGATCCTTCTATGCCGGACTGTACGACGCGAAGCCCACGGACAGCACGGCCTCCGAGTTGTTCCTGTCGTCTATCACGGAGGTCTTAGACGACGGCACGAGTTAGTGGCTGGACTGGCCGATATCCCTGGACGAGCTGACCAGAGCCCTCAAGTCCTCTGACAGGAATAAGACTCCCGGGAGCGACGGCTTGCCGGTCGAGCTGTATTCCGCTCTGTGGGACCTGGTCAGCCAGGACCTGCTGGAGGTGTATGATAGTGCGCTTCGGGCAGGGGAAATGTGCAAGTCCATGAGGAAGAGCATCATCACCCTCGTTTACAAGAGGAAGGGGGAGAGGGAAGAAATTAAGAATTGGCGTCCCATTTCACTATTGAATGTGGACGACAAAATCCTGGCCAAGTTCATAGCCAACCAGGTCAGGTCCGTCCTGGAGTCGGTGATTCACCCTGACCAAACCTGTGCTGTGCCGGGCAGGAGGATCGCTGAGAGCCTCGCGCTCATCGGGGATACGATCACCTACGTACAGGACAGGCGGGTGGACACCTGCCTCATCAGCCTAGACCAGGAGAAGGCCTTCGACAGAGTCTCTTATGCTGACATGAGGGACATCCTCTCCAAATTGGGGTTCGGGGAGGGCATCCGCAATTGGATCTGGCTGCTTTCACCAACACTGTTAGCGCAGTCTCAGTGAACGGGTGGGAATCGGACAGTTTTCCCGTCAGATCTGGAGTCAGGCAGGGCTGCCCGCTCTCTCCTGTCTTGTTCGTGTGCTGTATGGAGCCCTTTGCCGCATCCGTCAGGAAGGACGTGAGCCTGAAGGGCGTGACTATCCCAGGCAGCGGAGGCCTTCAGGTCAAGACCTCACTGTACATGGATGACATCACTGTCTTCTGCACTGATCGTCGGTCGGTGAGTAGGCTGTTGGACATCTGCAGCCAGTTTGAAGTGGCCTCGGGTGCCAAAGTCAATAGGGGTAAGAGCGAGGCCATGTTCTTCGGGATGTGGGATGACCACTCCTTCATCCCCTTCACCGTCAGGACAGACTACCTGAAGGTGCTGGGTGTTTGGTTTGGTGGAGCTGGGGCATGCACTAAGACTTGGGAGGAGCGTATCACCAAAGTGAAGCAGAAGCCGAGCAGGTGGATGCTCCGGTCCCCCTCCATCGCTGGTAAGAACCTGGTTGTCAGGTGCGAGGGGCTTTCGGTACTATTGTATGTGGCGCAGGCCTGTTCTATTCCCTGGGCCTGCGCCGCTGCGGTCACCTGGGCCATCGTCCACTTCATTTGGGGGTCGAGGATGGACTGGGTCCGCAGGGACACTATGTACAAAGACCTGGAAAATGGGGGAAAGGGTGTACTGAACACCACATTTGCCCTGATGGCTACCTTTGTCTGCGGCTGCATCAAGCTGTGCAGAGATCCTCAGGACGCAAACACCAAGTGTCACTACTTACTGAGGTTCTACCTGTCCCTGGTGTTGCGAAGGATGGGCCTAGCCTCGTTGCTGCGGAACACTCTGACTAGTTGGACCGTCCTGTACCACCTGTCCTTCGTGGAGAAATTTTTGAAAGGAAACAACTTTGACCACCAGGCCGTCAGGCAGTGGTCAGCACGTAGTATTCTCGAGACCCTTTGGGAAAAGGAGAGGGTGGATCCCGTCGTGTGGTTCCCCACGCAGACTGCCAAAGTCGTTAGGCAGAATGCCTCATCGCCAGAACTTTCAAACAAGCACAAGGACATTGCTTGGCTGACGGTGAGAGGGGCTCTGCCAGTGAGATCCTTTATGCACGCCCGGAATCTCTGCGCCGCCGCACGCTGCCCTCGAGGTAGCTGCCGTGGTGGGCGGGTGGGGGAACGAGACTGTTGATCACCTCCTTCCGGAGTATGCCTATGTGCAGGAGGTCTGGAGGGGGATGCAGTGGTATTTGTCGAGGTTCGTCCCGAGCAACTAAGTGAAATGGGACTCCGTGCTCTACGGGCTGTTTCCCGGGACACACACCGAGACCAATATCAACTGTGCCTGGAGGACCATCAATGCTGTGAAAGACGCTCTTTGGTCTGCCCGCAACTTGCTGGTCTGCCAGCTGAAAGAACTGACCCCGACCGAGTGTTGCAGACTGGCGCACTCCAAGGTCCAGGACTATGTGTTGAGGGGCGCTCTAAAGCTTGGGGCAGCCGCCGCCAAGGCGCGGTGGGGAAAGACCACCGTATGAAACCCCTCGTCATGAATTGAAAACAGAACCCTATCTGTTAACTGGGCCCAGCCGGCGCCTTCCCCAACTGGTCAGGAGCCCAACGGGGACTGTGCGGAGAGACGACTGCCGGGGTGTTTTCTTTGCTTTGTTTTTTCTCCTTCTTTGTTTTGTTTTTTCCTTTAGTTGGTGTACGTACCCCCTGGGTAACCCAGAGTTGCTTGCATGACTGGATAGGTGTATAAATGTTTTATGTTTTGTACATTCTATGAATAAAGTATATTTTTTCAAAAAAAAGTGACAAAACGACTGAAAACGAGCCTTCCAGCTCACCGAGCAAATTCACATCCAGAACCTCAACCTGAGCTACAAATCTTCTCAAAACTCGCTATCCATATGTTTATCCAATGGCCATTTAAATGCCCTTAAACTTGGCGAGTTGCAGGCAGAGCATTCCAAGCTCTTACTACTCTAAGAAAAGAACCTACCTCTGACATCTGTCCAATGTCTATCAACCTTCAATTTAACGCTTCTCAAAACTCGTTCCCTCCCACTGTGTATTACTGGTCAATAATGCTGGGTTGTCCAAACATGAATGGGTCCTTGTTACATCGCTCTACACTGGCAATTTACTGGCTGCTGTTTTCTGATTCAGTCATTTTGGTGCATTAGAAGTTTAACTTTGAATAGATATTCTGCATCTCTCAGATACCAAGTCACCCTTATATTCTAGTTATGGCACCTGTGGTCTGCTAAATCTGTTATCTCATACCAGGATTGTCAATGTTCCCATTAGAAGGGGAACATTGTATTTCTATATGCATGGCAATCCTGCTCGTCACTGTGCTTGTCAAAAGATAAGAAATATCTCTTCTATTGCCTCAAGTTAGTTTTTGAACCTCGCCTTAAATTGCGTTTGGTGATTTTTTTGTTTGTAAATATGTGAATTCATAACAACTTCAGAAACAATATCTATTACTATCTGGAAGAATCGTAACTAATAGCAACACATCACATTATAATGGATTGATTAAAAAACTCAAAAAATCTGCTTGCTGTGAAATGTTCTTACCTATATTGGCCATTGCAGTTGGACATTCTACTGTATTTTAGACAGATGGCTGATTGTGTTCCTTGCTGAGACTACATTAGGCAGGGCTTTCCCACACTCTCTCCAGCTTCTGTCAGCCATGTCCTGCAAAGCTTGTCAGAGGCAGTTATTGGCCATTTTATGCTGCTTAGTCATGGGCAGCCCTACCAGAAACTGGAGGCTGGGTGTAGAGGGAGTGGATATTTTAGGTGGATGATGAGGGCCTTTTCACAAGTGGCCTGCTTTGTGCATTTTGATGTGGAGACATTTGTGTGTTGTTGGAAATGCAATACATGTGACTTGTACCTGGTGAGTTGGATCAGGTCAGGACAGCAATACTGGGCGAGGGGTTGGAACCTCACTGGCAGAGCAGGAGGGTGTTTGGTGAGAAAGCCAGAAACACACAGACAGAGGTTGGAACCCTCACGAGTCTCCAACGAAACAGGTAAGATGGAGCTGTGTGTTCAGGAAGGACTGGGAGGCAGGAGAAATAAATGGATCATGTCAGAGTCAGGTAAGATGGGCATAGAGACATAACTAAGACATTTTCTTCATCTCTCGCTCCTGGAGAACAGCCAGAAATTGTCGAGAGCACCCAGAGGAAATGATAGCAGACATAAAGGATGAAAAGTTTTCCAAACTTTGTGTCCAGGATCAAATAGAATGATTTGCCTTCTGTTGTTAAGAATATTGTAAGGACCTTTCTAAGAATCATGAGAAGATAGAATCATTTGATGCGCTTTGTTTTGAGAACATCAAACAGTTTAAGTGAAGAGAACTGTACAATGTTTCACAGCTCATTTTAATTGTCGCTGAAACAGTTATATCGAAGTACTAATAATTAAGAATGAGTAACAATGTCTTTTTGACAATGTTATTGCAGAAGCTAATCTGCAAGTGGACAGTACCCTTCCCAGAGAGATCGTGACCAACATGTGAGGTAGCTATGATAAAGCTTAAACCACATCAGAAAGAAGCATGTCCCATTCAATGGGGTGGCTAATGGGCAGCTGAGGCAGCAAAGAATGCCCCAGGCATCAAGTACCACAGGCAAGGTGCTGATTGCATTTAGTGAAGAGAGAAAAGGGTGTTAGCGTCACACTGCACTCAGCATCACCTCATATAAAATACTGTGGAAACGCACACCATGGGAGGGAGTTCTCTGCTGCAGACAATGGGCAGGTATTGGTGGTGGAAACGAATGAGAAGAGATGTAACAAAGTTCTGTCAGTTATGTGCCCTCCATTGACCCAGTTAGCCCAGTCTAGTACCACATCTCACACCAGGCCAGACCAAAGTGTTCATGGAAACAGTTACAAACAGACTTCACAGGAACCCTCTCACTGTGTTGGGGAGAAACAGCTTGTTGGTCATTCGTGAGTAATTTAGGGATTGGGTCAATCCTATACCACGTGAGCTGAATGGCCAACTCCTGTTTCCAGTTCTTCTGATTTTGGGAAGTTTGTAGTTCGCTGGGAATCAAGCAGAATTCCAGACCCCAACACACTGCAGAGCTTCGGCGTGTGTAAGTCAATATACAGAGCATTAAATAGAGAATGAGCTGAAACCTTCCAGGAGATGTCAGAGGGATGGGCACATCTGTTGCTCAGTATCCCACTGGGATTAAGGGAAACACTATGTGAATTGATTAGAATTACTCCCTAGGAGTTAATGACAGGAATGGGAATGAGATTGCCAGGGGATATTGTGACTGGTAACCAGGAAATAGGGGAGACAAGTAAACCAATCGTGAGAAAGCTGTGAATATCTCTGCACGGACTGAGACTAAAAGTTCCTGAGCAGCTGATCAGATAGGACAGGGAGGTTGAGGCAGGGTTGAAACAGGTCAAACTGTCCAGTGTTGGAGATAAGGTCATTGTGAAAGGTCATGTTAGAGGACCTAGGATTCACAGTACAATGGTTAGGGCACGATGAAATTATCATTACATATAATACATGTGCCTGTATAGACAGGAGAAGGAAAGGTCATTGGAAGCACTGGTCACAATTAGAGCAAGTCACTAATTGATGTGTCTTTTCTACAAGATTTCATTCCAGGAGTCGTTGAAACATGCCATCAATGGGAGCACCAAGTCTTATGAGGAGAGAGCTAGGTTTAGGGACAGCAATATTGGGAATGATGACGAGAGTGTTGGGTCACTCCATGGGTCAACAACAATACACAATATACAATACCCCTCGCAGAGTCAACAGTTGAGAGAGAACTCCAGAAAATGGGCCAGTGTTTCTTAAGACAATAAATGATGATAGGACAACGTGCCCCATGAGAAGTGACTTGTTGCTATAAACAACACAAATATTGGGTGACGAGAGTGGTGTTCATTCCTGACTCAAGCACTGGGAAGGTTTTAGTGAAACAAGTGATGACACAGGCACCTTGGCCTCGTGGAGCAGGGTGACCAATACCTGGCTTAGATTATGGGGGGAAAGGTCGGACTGTGATGAAGTCTGCTCAGTGATGTTGTTCCTGGACCAACACTGACAACTCCGTTGTAAATGCAGTGGATTTGGGCCAAAAGCTTCAGACATTAAGTTCACAACTTGGGGAAAACTAGGTAATAGAACAAGCGTTCAGGGCAGACAGCTGAGTATGGACTAAGGCCTGACACAGATAATGCAGAGCCAGGCCATAGCATGAAGGTGTCATTCCTGGTCCATTCATACATCAATCAGCGTGCAGAAAATATCTCCGATGGCACAGTCAGAAATGATGGCTGCAGTTCTTTTGGAACAATGGTACTTGAGCAGAGAAAGAAAAACCTGAGACAAATTGATAACGATGAGGTAGCCCTATATATAACTAATACTCACTTGTTTAATCTGTCATAGCACAGAGACCATAGGCTGGTCAGCTGCCAGCTCAGGGGTTTAACATGTGTGTATGAGGCTAATGTGGAATGTGTTAGACATGATCGTACACTGATGGGTAATCAGGGGCCTATTATGTGAGAGAACATAATATACTGCAATATGCAGCAGAGACAGTGAGGAACATCATCAATCCAGGTTGAGATAGATGTCGTGAAGTATCGCATTCAGCAGGATGTGCCCCTCTGATAAACAGAATAGAAGAGTCAGTGTGTGGTTTGAACTGGAGATAAAATGAGCAGGGGGTCATTAGAACTGCAGATGCTGGAGTCAGACACAACACAGTGTTGAGCTGGAGGAATCAGGCAGGCCAGGCAGCATCAGAGGAGGAGGAGAGTTGATGTCTTGGCTTGGGACCCTTCGTCAGAAATGGGGAGGGGGAAGGGAGCTGGGGAATAAATAGGGAGAGGATGGGTGGAGCTGGTGAAGCTGGATGGAAAGATAAGAGTTGAATGCAGGAAGTGAGTGATGGGGATTGGTCAGTGGGATTTATAGATGGGAGACAAGATGGGCAGATTGTGTCTGGTCAAAGAGGCAGGGATCAGAGAGAGGGTTGGACATGGAATGAAGCCAAGACAAACATAGGGGATGTGTTTTATTGTCTTACACATTGCTGCTGGAGTCGATCTTGCACAATCGAAAACTATTCACTGCTTTTACACCAACGGGTGCCACTGAGACTGGGAAAGGTTGGTGTATCTATTTAAATTTCCAGACAAACGTGAGGTGATGCATTTTAGAAGATCATGTACAGGTAGAAATTATACAGTGAATGACAGAACCCACAGCAGTATTCGTATGCCCCTTCAGAGATTGCAAATGCAGAGGGATCTGGGTCTGCAGGTCCAAAGGTCACTCAAAGTGGCAGCACCGGGAGATAATTGACTCAAAAAGTCCTGGGGCATTGTTGCCTTCATTGGAAAGTGCATTGAGTAAATGTATGGATAAGTTGTGCTGCAGCTTTGTGGCACTTTACTGAGGCCACAATTGAAATATTGCAGACAGTTTGGATCACCACACTGCCAGAAGAATGTGGATGTTTTGGAGAGGGTAGAGGAAAGGTTTACCAGGATGTTGCATGGTGTGAGGGATTTTAGCGATGAAGCAAGGCTGGATCGAGTGGGTTTTCACTGAAAAGGAAGGGGCTGAGGGTCGACCTGATACGAGATTATGAGATTGGGAATGGCACAGAAAGAGTGGGAAGTATGAGGCTATCCTGTTGGGTGAAGGGGGCAGTTATTAGGGAACATGAATTCAAACTTCAGGGGCAGTGGGAGGAAAGTTTAAAGAGATGTGTGAAGCACATTTTTCACACAAAGGGTGGTGAGTGGCTGGAACACGCTGCCAGAGGAGATGGTGGAAGCAAACACAACAGCAGCATTCAGGAAGCACCTGGACAAATACATGAAAAGGAAGGAAATAGAGGGATGTGGATCCTGTCAGTGAAGGCAGCTTTAGTATGAAAGGGGAAAATAAGTCAGAGCAGGGTTGTGCTGTATCATTCTTTGCTCTTTCCTCTACATACAAAGAAATGGGTAGTGTTATGCATTATCTTAAAACGTTCTCCTGTGTTGTCCCATCAGTGACTGAACATCTCACCCCTATCCCTGGGGAGGGACAGTAATTGTGTGGGACACATTATACACTCCAGCAAAAGGCCTGAGCCTTTGCAGACAACATTGACTCTGTCCTCTGCCCTAGGGACTGTGGAATTGGGGAATGAATATACAGACACACCAACGGATTTGAACCATTTCCCACATCCTGCTCACTGCACAAGGAATTTAAATTGGCTGTCTAACATTTGGATACAGACAGTAGAACCATATAACGTTATAATCCTCGACTCGGGACCTGGAAAGGATAACACCATTAGACCAGAAGACAATGGAGTGGAAGTTAGGCCATTCAGCCACTTGTGTCTGCTCTGCTATTCAATCACGGTTGCTAAGTTTCTCAACCCGATTCTCCCACATTTCCCCAGAAAGCCTTGATCCACTTGGCAATTAAGAACCGATCCAACTCCACCTTAAATATCCTTAATGACATGGCCTCCACTAGTTCTGTGGCAGGGAATCCCAGAGATTCACCGCTCTCTGGCTGAAAACATTTCACTTACCTCCGTTCTAAAAGGTAATCCTTTACTCGTTGGCTGTGACCTCGGGTCCGAGCCTCTCCTTTATTCAAGCTGGCCGAGAGTAATAGAACAAAGTCACATGAAAGACTGTGGGAAATCAAAGTTGAGTGAGACACATGGACTTTGAAGTGTGGAAATCTGCAGCATGCTGTAATGTGTACAAAGATTGTAGGTGTTCTGCAACCCACCAAAGGGAGCTTTAATCTTCAGTGTTAATGCTCTCTCTACATCTGTGCCTGTGAAATATAAAATTATTGTGCTGTCTTCCTGAAATCCTCTCAACAACTAGTCACGCTGCCCCCTGGAACAAACCATCATCTTGACTTTACTTTCCATACGTGGGATGTGGGGATCGTTGGCTTTGCCAGCATTGATTGTCCCATTCCTCACTTCCCCAGAGAAGGTGGTGGGGAGCTACCTTCTTGAACCGCTGCAGTCCATGTACTGGACACAGACCCACAATGCCCTTAAAGAGGAAATTCCAGGATTTAGACGCAGTGACAATGACAGAACGGTGATGTATTTCCAAGTCAGGATGGTGAGTGGTTTGAGGGGAAACCTGCAGCTGGTGACGTTCCCCCGCATCTGCTGCCCTCAACTCCATTGCCAAACGTTCTGAAAGGATAAGCTCATCTTCCTAACAAGGAACGTCAACAAGGTCGGAACTGCACGGAAATCGAGGTCCCATTGTGGGGTGGATCTGGACAGCAGGCAGCAGCTCAGGGGAACGCTGATATTTGGAAACACATCCACTGGTTAGTTTTTGCACTGTCCAGCTCCATTTACACCTGGATGTTGCAGAACAGCAGAGCTTCGATCTGATCTGGTGATGATGTGAACACTTTATTCTGTGTCTGTTGCTTGCTCTGTTTAACATGAGTGTAATCCTGTGTGTAGCTTCTCAGGGTTGGCACCTCATTTGTTGATATGCGGAGTGCTGCCCCTGAAGCAGTGAACAAGGAAAGGGAATGGGGCCACACTTATCCATGATGCCTCCTGTGAGGACCAGAGTGCCCTGTGGAAGCAGAATCCAGCAAGAAGACAACAAACCCAGGAAAGGAGAAAGAAAACTGTTCAGATGTAGACCAGGATCATAAATCACACAGAACATTGTGACTTGGTAATTCAATTATCAGTTCAAATCAAATGGAGAAGAAGAGCACAGAAACTCAAAGCATGTTGCACATAAAATATCAGATCAACATACCATCATCCATGGAACAAAATGTTTTCTGGACTAAATTAATCTATTTTGCTGATTAATGTTGGTGATGGGGAACAGTGCCCTGAGGTTTCAGAAACAATTGCAATAGCAAAACGGCAGCAAATACATCTCCCCATTACATGTTAACTGGAAAGGTTCGAATGGGATATCAACAGTAAATTAATCCAAAGTGCTCACTGAATCACCATCCATCAGTTACAAACAAAATGAGTGTTTTCTAGGAAATGACACAAGATTGATTAAAAATGGAGCTAGAAGTGGGATCTAATCATCATCGAGGGGGTATTGGGCAGAACCGGGAAGGGAGAGAATGTGGGGTTCGAATTCAGTTCAGGGTGAAATAGAACTGTGAGGGTATGAACAGTCTGATACAATGTGAGATGGTGGTACAGGAGAGGATTAAGTGAGTGAACAGGAAACAGTCTTTGTGACAGTGACAAAAGACAATGGATCTGGTCTTCCCAAGGCTTCAATGACAAGAACAGTATGTGAGAGAAAGGTGGTTTATACAATTAATAACACAGTACTGAGACTTACCAGGGACACCAATAATAGCCAGGATGGGATAGAAAATGTGCTGAATAGTCAGAATTACTATCTGAATCTGAGAACCTATTGGCATCCGATCATAATTTGTAGAAAGATACTCAATCATATCATGGAAACTCCTGCCCATTGCTGTCGCCTTCCAGTCTATCATTCCTAGATTCGAATCTGTCCTCTCCCTCCCTCTCCAGCTGCTGGTAATCTCAGGATGACGCTGCCGCTGCCACTGTGGGATAACACTTCGAAAGGGTTGCCTTATTAATGGAAGATGGAAACTCTCCAGTGAGACAATGAGGCTCCATGGAGACTGCTGTTAATTACAGTCACTGAACAAACAGGTTCAGTTAACCCCTGTCAATCCAACAGTTGTTGTACCAGAGTAAAGGAGAACATGTCCCTGGTCTGGGGGTGATGTATGAATGTTTCTGAGGGAAGGAATGTTGGAAATATTGAAGCACTGGGTAACATTTTCAATCCTCTGTGAATGTAACAGTGGTACCAGAGAACTGGGGATATTGCATATTTGGTAATTTCTAAAATAAAGACAGAGAATGAGAGAGAGAGAGAGAGAGGGGGAGAGAGAGACAGAGAATGAGAGAGAGAGAACTACTGTAAGTACAGTCTAGTCAGACTAACATCAGTGCTGGGATGAATTCCAGAAACCAGAACTCAATGAGAATCAGATCAAAAACACTCCACTCGAAGGAATTTTTGTTACACTGAAAGGGAAATGTGGGCTTAACATGCGAATCAGTTCAGGCGAGGATAGAGAGAAGTAAAAACATTGAAAACAGGATCAGGAGAAGTCCATTCGGCCCTTTAATCCTGCTCCCACATTCATTCTGATCATTGCAGACCCTGTTCAACATTCACCCCATATCCTTTTCTCCCTTCGCCCTAAAGTCTACAAATGCCTCCTTTTGTAATTATTCAATGTTTTGACCTCAATCGCTCTATTTGGTCAAGAATACCACGGGCTCACCATATGCTGTGTGAAGAATTTTTGCCTCATCTCAGACTAAACGGGCCTTCACTGTATCCTTGGACTCCCTGGTGCTTGGGAACACTCTTCCTTTATTCACCCTGTCTCGTGATGTTCAAATTTTATATGTTTCTCTGAGACCCCCCTTGTTCATCAAAACTCAGTGAACATTGTCCGAACAGATCCAATTCCTCTTCACACATCAATCCTGCCATCAGAGGAATCATCTGCATGAGTTCCCCAGGATCAAGCTCTTGTCCCGATGAGCGTCAGATTACTCATCAATAGTGTTTCCTTCATTATTCAGTCAGACAAGGGATGCTCACTGCTGTGTGCACAGTGGTCAGCTGCATTCATTCCTCCTCAGACACGGGAGCTGTACATCTTCTGTGCAGCTGAACATGAACAGAAATGTCTTTTCCAGAAAAATAGACATCAGATGGGAAAGCACTGAAAACAAAATTAACCTTAAGCAGAGATCAGGGGAGAAACTTTGACTAATTATCAATACCCAGCATTACAGTTTTAGTGAGACAAAGAGCACAGCTGAGTCTGATTCCTCCCGTCATTAACCCAGGGTCACTGGGTAATGAGAGTGAACAGGAACCAGGTCTGATTCCACACCCCTTACCAAGCAGTTCCACTGCAGTTACAACACTGGCATCTACCCGACAAGATGGAAAATTACCCAGGTATGTCCTGTCCACAGAAAGCAGGACCAATCCCACCAGCCAATGACTGACTGATGAAGTGCAGCAGCAGAGTAAGGGAAGGAGACAACGACAGTGCGATCAAGAAGCAATCACAAAGGAATAACCTGCTCCCAGACGCTCAGTTTTGGTTCCACCAAGGCCACTCACCTCCTGTTCCTCATGACAGGCTTCGTCCAAATGTGGACAGAAGAAATGAATTCCAGAGATGAGGTGAGAGTCTCTGCACTTGACATCAAGGCCAAATGTCACGGAGTGTGTCATCAAAAAAACCTGAAAAATGGAGAAACACACAGAAAAGGGACAAGAATATGCCATTCGACCCTTCCAGCCTGCTCCCCCATTCAATAATATCATGACTGATCCGATTTAAAACTCAACTCTGCATTCCTGCTGATCCTCAATTATCTTTCATCCCCTTGCTCATCAAGAATCTATCGAGCTCTGCCTTCCAAATATTTAAAGATTCTGCATCCACTGCCTTTTGAGGAAGCGATTGTCAAACTCTGAGAGAGAATATCAATCTTTATCGTTGTTTTAAATGAGTCACCCACTTATGTTTAAACTCTGACCCTTCTTCTCCAATCTCCCACAAGAGGAAATCTCCTTTCCACATCCAGCCAGACAAGACTCCTCTCTAGCTCATTCATAACCTCCCGGCTCTTGTATTCAATTCCCTGCACAATAAAGCAGAACATTATATCTGCTTTTATTTTCCTCATTCACCTTTGATGTAGCAGCGGAATAAATGCCTTTTCTTGACAGCACATGTTCAATGGTCAAAGGGGAGGCTCTGACCTCCTGGGATTATCGATAGACTATTAAGCCAGAAACTCAGCTAATGTTCTGGAGACTCGGGTTTGAATCCCACCACAGCAGATGGTGTCATTTGAGTTCAATTAAAGGAGTCTGAAAGTAAGAACCTTCTGATGATCATGAAACCGTTTCCTTCACTAATGTCCTTCATGGAAGGAAATCTGCCATCCTCACCCGGTCTGGTCTACATGTGACTCCAGTCCCACAGCCAGGTGGTTGACTCTCACCTGCCCTCTGAAATAGATGAGAAAGCCGTGCAGTCATATCAATCAGCACAAAGTCTCAACAAACAAATGGAACCAGGCAGGCCACCTGGACACCGATAAAGACAATGACAGAAACAGTCCTGTCGCTCCTGCACAGTCCTCCTCACTAACATCTGGGGGCTAGTGTCAAAATTGGGAGAGCTGTCTCACAGACTGAACAAATAACAGCCTGACCCAGTCATTCTCACTGAATCAAACCTTACAGACAATGTCGCAGACAGCAGCATCACCATCCCTGTGTATGTCCTGACCGACCCAGCAGAGGTGGCAGCACAGTGATATACAGTCGGGAGCGAGTTTCCCTGGGAATCCCCAATATTAACACTGTCCCCATGAAGTCTCATGGGTTAGGCAACCACCTGCTGATTACCACGTACCGTCCTCCCTCGGCTGATGTATCAATCCTCCTCCATATTGAACAACACTTGGAGGAAGCACCGAGGTTGGGGAGGACACAAAATATCCTCTGGGTGGGTGACTCCAATGTCCATCGCCAACAGTCCCTAGGCAGCATCGCTACAGATCGAGCTGGTCGGGTCCTAAAGGCCACAACAGCTGGACCGGGTCTGCGGCAGGTGGTCAGAGATACAGAAAGAGCGAAAAACGTAATTGACCTCATCCTCACCAATCTGCTGGCTGCACATGTACCTGTCCACGACAGAATTGGTAAGAGTGACCGCTGCACAGACCTTGTGGAGACAACATTCCCACTTTCACATTGAGAATCGTGTTGTGTGGCACCATCACCGTGTCAAATAGGACACACTTTGATCAGAACTTACAGTTCCAGTCGGGGCACCCATGAGGTGCTGTGGGCCATCAACAGCAGCAGAACTGTACTCCAGCACAATCTGTAACCCCATTCCCTTGATATCTCCAACTCAACCATTACTATCAAACCAGGGCATCAACACTGATTCAATGTATAGTGCAGGAGGGACTGTCAGAAACAACATGAGGCAGGCCTGGAGATAAGGTGGCAAACTGGTGAAGCTACCAAACAGGATTACTGGCAAAACTGAACAGCAAAAGCAGCAAGTGTTATGCACAGCTCAATGATACTTTGCACAGAGAGTTGTGACAGCATGGAATGCGTTGAAGCAGCAGTTGTGGAAGCAAGGTCATTGGGGTCATTTAAGAGACTGCTGGACATGCATATGGTCACAGAAATTTGAGGGTGCATACATGAGGATCAATGGTCGGCACAACATTGTCGGCTGAAGGGCCTGTTCTGTGCTGTACTGTTCTATGTTCTATGTTCTATGATACCTCAGCAAATGGATGAGATCTGAATTGTACAGACATGCCACATCCAGTCATGAATGGTGGTGAAGAATTCAACAACTTCCTGGAAGAGGAGGTTCCACAAATATCCGCATCCTTATTGATGGAAGAGCCCTGCACGTCGGTGCAAAAGGTAAAGCTGAAGAATTCAGAACAATCTTCATCCAGAAGTGCCAAGTGCATGATCCATCTCAGCCTCCTCCAGTGGTTCCCAGCAAAGACAGATACCAGTGTTCAGAGATTTCAATTTAATCCACATGTTGTCTAGAAACATTTGGAGACCTACTTCTGCTCAGAGTCGGCAAGGCATCGTTGTACCTGTTCGAAGATCAAGTGAGGAGCAATCTAAGGAGCCCTGGCTCCCACATCTGTTTTGGAGCTGAGGTCTTTCCTCGGATTGGGGAATTATTACAGAAAGTTCATACATAACCTGGCTTCCATCCTGGTACCTTTACATTTGCTTTTGCAAAATGGCCAGCCTTGTAAAAGATCTCATAGCCAAGAAGTAGCCTTTACAGAGGTGAAGAAGCAGCTCTCATCATCTAAGGTGTCAGATCACCCCGATCCCATCGAGATCTGGTGCTGACTTTGAATGCCTCCCCATATGGTATCGGGATAGTGCTGTCTCACCGGTGGCCCGGAGGCCCAGTGGAGAGGAACGCCTGATAGCATATGCATCCCAGACTTTGGTTGATGCCGACCGAATATACACCCAGTTCAAGTAGGACGGTTTTGCGATCATGTTGGGTATGAGAAAGTTCCATCAAAATGTTTATGGATGTAAATTTGTAACAGTAACAGACCACAAGCCCCTGCTCGGGTTAATTAGGAGGTCAGTGCTGTGTCGCCCATAGCTTCAGGTCACATTCAGCAATGGGCTCTAATGCTAAGTGGATACAATTACAAATTGGAACACCGCCCATGAGGATACACCACCCGTGGGACCACAACAAGAAGAGTCCATTCTGCCTTCAAACTTCCTGCACACCTTCTGCTCACCGCTGGCAATATCCAACTGTGCACATGATAAGAGTTCATTCCTCACACAACGGGGATGATGATTGAAACCTTGGCAGCATCTTGTGCAATACAACGGCTCCCAGATGTGTCAGTCACAGACACCGGGCCATCATTTCCCAGCAGAGAGTTTGAGTATTTCCTAAAGTCGAATGGCAATCAGATCGCACCATACCATCCACCATCCAAATGTCTGGGAGAAGGCACTGTCCTAACTTTGAAGGCAGGCTTCGAGAAACCTCCTCCAGCTTCTGCCCTGACTGCAGCTCAGTCCCCCTTCAGGCTCCTGACAAAGGGCCTGGTGGTTAAAGCCTATTCCCACCCTGATACGACCATTGGGCCCTGCACGAAGGCCATAGTCAGTGCAGTTTACCCATTAGCCATCATTGCTGCTGCAAAGATGTCTGAGAATGCCGTGAGGAGAGGAGGTGAGGGCCCCCTCTCTGTATTGACCGCTGTCCCGCAGTTTGTGATGCCAGCACAGAGGAGCCGTATGGTGACTGTACGCATGTACAACCCGCATGTGCCAGCAGTTGATGTCCTGACCTTCCTCGGAAGGTATGTGAAGGTTGAAGGGGACCGAACTGACATCGTGGACCCCTTTGGCATCTGGACGAGTAAGAGGCAGGTCAGGGTGACGCTGAGGATGGGTGCGGACGGGAACATCGTACACTCACTGTCCAGCTTCGCGATCGGCGGGAGCAGGGGCTACCTGACCTATGCAGGGCAACCTAAAGTCTGCCATGCCTGTGGTAGGTCAGGTCACGTGGCGGCCGACTGCAAAGCCACCATCTGCAGGAACTGCAGGGAGGAGGGACACCTTGCAAAGGATTGCCCACGAGAGAAAAGCTGCAACCTTTGTGGGGAAGCGGGCCACCTCTATCGGGCATGCCCGCGGCGGGGGACCACCTACGCCCAGGCCGCCGGCAGGGGCAATGCGGGGCCAGCCCCCCCGGATGAGAGGAAGGCACCAGGGTCCAGCAAGGACCCCATTAATTTGCAGGAGGGCCAGGCCGTGCAGGAGGTCCCAGCCCCGCAGGATGGGCCCGAGGCCAGCAAAGCACCCCCGCAGGCTCCGATCCCACCCGACAACCTGGAGTCGATGGAGGTGGCGACAGGCGACCAAGGAAAGTGGACAACAGTCCGGAAAGCGAGGAGGAAGGTGCGTCGACGGGCCCAGGAACCGCAACCATCAGGCGGGAAGAGGCAGCTACAGGGGGGCTATAAGAGCTCCTCTGACGAGGGTGATTCAGAGAAGGCCCACCCGAAGCAGAAGTTAAAGATCTCGAGGAGGAAGGAAAGCAGCACCCCGCTTCCGGGTGAAGGGAGGCGTCCTGAGGCTCCCTCCGACACCCAGTCAAGTGGCGCTGGAGCACTGGAGGGCCCCCCGGAACTTCCAGGCGGGAAGGAGGAAACAGCGCGTCCCCAGCCTGACCCGGAGCCGGACCCTCCTGCCTCCGCACCCCTGATGGGGGGATGCCACCCGGAAGGCAGCACGGACGGTTTCCTGAGCCCGGAGAGCGTCCAGCAGTTAGCCCGGGCAATGGGCATGAAGGGACAAATGGAGGGGCTGGACCTTGGACTTGCGGTCACTGCCCACAATGGGGGTACGAGTTGCGAGCATTAATGTGCGCAGCGTTAAGTCCACCGCAAGATGTGTGTCCACGTTGGCCTACCTGGCCACCATCAAGGCGGACCTCCTGTTTCTGCAGGAGTGCGGGATACCGCACCTCGGCAGGGACGGGAAATGGTCCGGCGCCTGGACCTGTGGGCCTTCGATCTGGTCGGGGGGTAACGACTGTCGCTCCTCGGGCCTGGCTATTCTGCTGCGGGGGCGCAACTTCACCATCTCTTAAGTTCAGGAGGTGGTGGGGGGGCACCTCCTAGTGGCTGACATCACCTATAGGAACGCTCCCATGAGGCTGATCAACGTTTACGCCCCAGCAGTACGGAGAGCGCGGTTGGCCGTCCTGCAGCGGCTTCCACCCCTGCTGGCTACGTCCAGGCCGGTCATCCTAGGCGGAGACTTCAACTGCATCATTGATACAGATGGAAGATCCGGCTTGGGGACAGCGGGTGGGGGGAGTCAACTGGACGTCACGTCCAGATTCCTGATGGGCACGGTGAAGGACGCCAAGCTGCTCGACGTCTTCAGCACCCCTGCAGACAGAGCGCAGCAGAGGTACACCTGGCCGCGGCCAGACGGGTCTAATCGCTCAAGGATAGACTTCCTGTTTGTGTCACGGACGTTCTTGGTCACATCCACCGGCGTCGAGCCGGTGTTCTTCTCTGACCACTGCCTCCTGCTGGCCGACTGTCACTTACAGGACGACCAGCCGGCCGGCAAGGGGACGTGAAAGCTCAACACGACTCTATTGACCCCAGAGAACGTCGAGGAGCTTAAGAGCTAGTACGCTGGTTGAAGAACCGTGCAACCCCTCTTTGAGTCTCCGGGCGACTGGTGGGAGACGGTGAAGGAGAATATCGAGAGGTTCTTTGTCCTCAAGGGTGTTCAGAAGGCAAAAGAGAGGCGGGGAAAGCTGTTGCGACTCCAGAAAAATGTGCAGAACCTGCTCCTTCTGCAGTTGATGGGGGTCGATGTCACGGAGGACCTCCGCGAAGTGAGGGGCCAGCAAGCCTCGCTCTTCACCGCGGAGGCCTCCCGGATAATCTTCCGGTCCAGGGTCCGCTCCGTGGAGCAGGACGAGACGTGCTCGCGTTTCTTCTTTCAGAAGGTGCACAAAGAGGGCTCTGTGCTGAGCCGGCTGAAGGAGGACGACGGCTCGGTGACGTCGTCTCGGCCCGACATTTTGAGGATCTTCTATGCTGGACTGTACGACACGAAGCCCACGGACAGCACGGCCTCCGAGTCGTTCCTGTCGTCTATCACGGAGGTCTTAGACGACGGCACGAGGGAGTGGCTGGACCGGCCGATATCCCTGTATGAGCTGACCCGAGCCCTCAAGTCCTTGGAGAGGAATAGGACTCCCGGAAGCGACGGCTTACCGGTCGAGCTGTATTCTGCTCTGTGGGGCCTGGTCGGCCAGGACCTGCTGGAGGTGTACGATAGTGCACTTCGGGCAGGGGACATGTGCAAGTCCATGAGGAAGGGCATCATCACCCTCATTTACAAGAGGAAGGGGGAGAGGGAAGAAATTAAGAATTGACGCCCCATTTCACTTTTGAACGTGGACTACAAAATCCTGGCCAAGGTCATAGCCAGCCGGGTCAGGTCTGTCCTGGAGTCAGTGATTCACCCTGACCAAACCTGTGCTGTGCCGGGCAGGAAGATCGCTGAGAGCTTCGCGCTCATCAGGGATACGATCACCTACGTACAGGACAGGTGGGTGGACACCTGCCTCTTCAGCCTGGACCAGGAGAAGGCCTTCGACAGGGTCTCTCATGCTTACATGAGGGACGTCCTCTCCAAATTGAGGTTCGGTGAGGGCATCCACAATTGGATCCGGCTGCTCTATGCCAACATCGTTAGCACAGTCTCGATCAACGGGTGGGAATCAGACAGTTTTCCTTGTAGATCTAGAGTCAGGCAGGGCTGCCCGCTCTCTCCTGCCTTGTTCGTGTGCTATGTGGAGCCCTTCGCTGCCTCCATCAGGAAGGACGTGAGCCTGAAGGGCGTGACTATCCCAGGCAGCAGAGGCCTTCAGGTCAAGACCTCCCTGTACATGGACGATGTCACCGTCTTCTGCACCGATCGTCGGTCGGTGAGTAGACTATTGGACATCTGCGGCCAGTTTGAACTGGCCTCGGGTGCCAAAGTCAATAGAGGTAAGAACAAGGTCATGTTCTTCGGGAACTGGGACGACCGCTCCTTCATCCCCTTCACCGTCAGGACAGACTACCTGAAGGTGCTGGGTGTTTGGTTTGGTGGAGCTGGGGCGTGCACTAAGACTTGGGAGGAGCGTATCACCAAATTGAAGCAGAAGCTGGGCAGGTGGACGCTCCGGTCCCTCTCCATCGCGGGTAAGAACCTGGTTGTCAGGTGCGAGGGGCTTTCGGTACTGTTGTATGTGGCGCAGGCCTGGCCTATTCCCTGGACCTGCGCCGCTGCGGTCACCCGGGCCATCTTCCACTTCATTTGGGGGTCGAGGATGGACCGGGTCCGCAGGGGCACCATGTACAAAGACTTGGGAAATGGGGGAAAGGGCGTACCGAACGCCACCCTCGCCCTGACGGCTACCTTTGTGCGCGGCTGCATCAAGCTGTGCGTAGATCCTCAGTGCGCAAACACCAAGTGTCACGACTTACTGAGGTTCTACCTGTCCCCGGTGTTGCGAAGGATGGGCCTGGCCTCGTTGCCGCGGAACGCTCCGAGTAGATGTGCAGAGGGACGCGCTAAAGCTTGGGGCAACCGCTGCCAAGGCACGGTGGGGAAAGACCACTGTATGCACCCCCTCGTCCAGAATAGAAAAAAAGAACCCTATCTGGTAACTGGGCCCAGCTGGCGCCTTCCCCAACTGGCCAGGGGGCCAACGGGGACTGTGCGGGGAGACGACTGCCGGGGTATTTTCTTTGCTTTGTTTTATTTTCTCTCTCTGTTTTGTTTTTTCCTTTAGTTGGCGTACGTACTCCCGGGTAACCCGGAGCGGCTTGCATGACTGGGTAGGTGTATAAACGTTTTATTTTTTGTACATTCTATGAATAAAGTATATTTTTTCAAATAAAAAAAAGGTGACAAAACATCTGAAAATAACCTTCCAACTCAGCGAGCAAACTCACATCTAAAAAAAAAGTTTCTGTCTGATTCTCAGGTGAAATTCAAAACCTGGCTGTAATTAACATTACAAGTGAGATAGAGACATGAACTGAAACCTACCCTGAGCATTTGCACACACTGGCTGGGAGTTACTGTGTAATCATTAAAAATGTCTAATTTTGTAAAGAATGTGAGTTGTCCGTATATTTCACAAACTGACAATCCAGAGAAATGGCTCGCCATCATCGATGAAACAACTTAAAATCTGATCATTGTTAAATGATGTTGACCACAGTTTGTCTCCTCCTGACAGGATTATCTTTGGATTTCCCAGTGATTGAGGAGAGTCCTGCCCCCGAAGCAGGGCCCTCCCATACAGTTAGGGCTCTCATTGCTTGCAGCTACCTGAGAGCAACCTCCAGGGTTCACCAGACCAATGGGCCATCTGAGACAACAGGTGGCCTCAAATCCTGTTGTCAGTGAACAGGAAGCAATCAGATGCAGCACTTGGAAATGATCGAAAAAAGTACATTCAACTCAGAAGGGCAACAGCTCCGGGACAGAGGATGAAGTGGATTGGAGATTAATTGGTAAATTACTCCACTTATTCTAATTGTAATGCGTAATTTTTATTGTTCTGTTGAATTCACCGATCTGCATGTGCGAAGCAGACAGAGGACTATGTGACAGGCCCTACAGGAGATCCACCGGTACGTGAGGGCAGGGAAAGAAGTGAAAGTGAGGTTTTCTTGGTTGGGGGATCAGATCGGTTTCTGCAGCAGTGAACGTGTGCTGCTTTCCTGGTGCCATGCTCGGGAATGTGGTGTATTGGAAAGAAATAAAGCTGGCAACAGGAAGTAGAAAAGTGTCAAGTGAAGTCAGTCGAATGACAAACCATAAAATGCAGAATCATGTGAAATAGGAAAGGGAGCTTTAGCTGAATGTACACGGCGTTCACAACAAGATCGAGGATTGGAAGCCAATCTCTTTTTGTGAGATGCTCTGAAATCAGAGGGATAGGAAAATGAAGACGAGAAGCAGCAACAGAGAGCAAACATTGGGAGGAGTTGTTTGGAGGCCATCAAACAGCCCTGGGAATATAGGACGCTGTATAAACCAGCAAATTGGAGGGGCATGTAGCAAGAGCAATGCAGCCATCATGGGTGAAGTGAACCCCCAGTTCAGTCCAGGAAACAGAACCTGCTCTTGTCCTCTCTGATGAAGGGTCTAGGCCCGAAACGTCAGCTTTTGTGCTCCTGAGATGCTGCTTGGCCTGCTGAGTTCATCCAGCTCCACACTTTGTTATCTTGGATTCTCCAGCATCTGCAGTCCCCATTATCACTGCTCTTGTCCTGCCTCTTGCTCATGGTCTTTATCGATGCGTAGGGTTTGTTAACCCACTCTCTGTAGAAGGTTCCAGAATTACTGACAGAGCCAATTTTGCAGAGGGTGACCTTTACCCCCATCAGCATCATCCAATCATGTGGGTGGGGAGGAAGGTACTCGTGCTGAAAGTGCTTGGCAATGGGCGCACTGGAGAATGTGAGTTGCTGTAAATGCCATGAGAGCTGGGATAAAACCCACATCCTGTGAATGAATAAAAATAAAACCCAATGAGGCGTTAAATACGAGATCATTACCATGACCATGAGAACTCTCTCCCAATAGCCAACTGTGTCAATGTGACGATGCTGTCACTTTAAGAGGTTACTTTGTCCTGGGATTTTTTGGAAGAGTGATTGTAAGGCAGAAGTACAAGCTGGCTACTGAAGATCTCTTGAGTAAACAGTTACAGGTTCCTCAGGTAATTATTTTGGATAAGAATGTGTCCAGCTCTCACACATCAGAATTTCTGAGCAACATCGAAGGGTATTGAGCTCTCAAAAGAGGTGGATGCTTCAGTGAATGTTTCCTGCTGCTATTCTCTCTGAATTTTCTCTTGATTCTTTTTTCACCCTCCTGGATTGGAAAACTGCATGTGAGTATGTGTCTGAATTTAGCTTTTTGCCAATGGGTGTGCTTAAGGGCTGGCACTATCATGGAACAGTCAATTCGAAATGCTTATTGTATCTATTGTTTGATTATACTTTCCTGTGGAGTTAATTTATTCTAAATTCTTCTTTCTATTGTTGGTATTTTAACTGTAGTGTTGAAATGAATTGTGTTCTGCTTAATGTCGAGTCGTTTGACCAGTCGCATTGTGTCTGCAACACAGCTCTTCACGTCCACCTTTAAAATAAGAAAATGTTCGGGTGTAGGCTACTCCTTAAAATCTTCTGAGTGGGTCTGGTCTGATCCACTACAGTCAGTCATCGAATCTCAACAGTGCAGAAAGTGGCCTTTTGGCCCGTGGAGTCTGCACTGACCCGCTCAAAAAAATCCCACTCTATCCCTGTAATCCGACATTTACCATCACCAAACTAACGGGCCAGGACACTACAGGCCAATCCACCCAATCCCTTTGGACTGTGGGAGGAAGCCCACACAGACACAGGGAGAAATGGCAAACTGCACACAGAAAGTCACCAAAGGCTGGAATTGAACCCATGCCCCTGGTGCTCTGAGGTAGTATTGCTAACTACTGAGCCATCTTGCCTCTACTCTCTTAAAGCCCTGGTGCTCTCGCCCTAGTGTGTCATATCAAGAGAGGGATTCGGAGCAGAAGTAGGCCATTCAGCCCTTAATACTACGCCTCCACTTGGTAAAATTACAGAGTAAAAATCGAGAGCTGCGATGAGGCCAGGAGCAGAGAGGCCCTGGCAAAATGCAAACTGGGGGTCACTGAGCAGGTTATTGCTGAGCAGGTGCTGCTTGATAACGCTGTTGATGACACCTTCCATCATTTTCCTGATGATTGAGAGGGCACTGACGGAGCAGGATTTGGGCAGATTGGATTGGTCCTGCTTTTTGTGCACAGGACATGACGGGGCACTTTTCCACATTGCAGTCCACACACCAGTGTTGTAACTTTACTGGTAGAGCACAGCCATAAAAATGCACGTTCCACAGCACATGCCTTCAGGGCTATTGCTGGAATGTTGTCTTGGCCCATAGCCTAAGCAGTATCCAGTGTCTCCAAATGTTTGTTGATTTCATGTGGATTGAATCGATCAGGCTGAAGACTGGTATCTGTCTTGCTGGGGACCACTGGAGGAGGCTGAGATGGATCATGCACTTGGCACTTCTGGATGAAGATTGTTCTGAATTCTTCAGCTTTACCTTTTGCACTGATGTGCAGCGCTCTTCCATCATTGAGGATGCGGACATTAGTGGAAACTCCTCGACCCAGAAGTTGTTTAATTCTTCACCACCGTTCATGACTGGATGTGGCAGGACTGTACAATTCAGATCTCATCCATTTACTGAGGTATCACTGAGCTGTGCCTATCACTTGCTGCTTTTGCTGTTTGGTTTTGCCAGCAATCCTGTTTGGTATCTTCACCAGGTTGCCACCTTATCTCCAGGCCTGCCTCATGTTGTTTCTGACAGTCCCTCCTGCACTATACATTGAACCAGTGTTGATCCCCTGGTTTGATGGTAATGGTTGAGTTGGTGATATCCAGGGCCATGAGGTTACAGATTGTGCTGGAGTACAGTTCTGCTGCTGTTGATGGCCCACAGCACCTCATGGGAGCCCCGACTTGAACTGCGAGCTTTGTTCAAAGTGTGCCCCATTTGACACGGTGATGGTGCCACACAACACGATTCTCAATGTGAAGGTGGGACTTTGTCTCCACAAGGTCTGTGCAGCGGTCGCTCTTACCCATACTGTCATGGACAGGTACATCTGCAGCCGGCAGATTGGTGAGGATGAGGTCAGTTATGTTTTTCGCTCTTTCTGTATCTCTGACCACCTGCCGCAGACCCAGTCTAGCAGCTGTGCCCTTTAGGACCCGACCGGCTCGATCTGTAGCGATGCTGCCGAGCCACCCTTTGCGATAGACATTGAAATCCCCCACCTAGAGAATATTTTGTGTCCTTCCCATCCTCAGTGCTTCCTCCAAGTGTTGTTCAATATGGAGGAGGATTGATGCATCAGCCAAGGGAGGACGGTACGTGGTAATCAGCAGGAGGTTTCCTTACCCATGAGACTTCATGGGGACAGTGCTAATGTTGGGGATTCCCAGGGAAACTCACTCCCGACTGTATATCACTGTCCTGCCACCTCTGCTGGGTCTGTACTGCCTGTTGATCAGAACATACCCAGGGATGGTGATGCTGCTGTCTGCGACATTGTCTGTAAGGTATGATTCAGTGAGTATGACTGGGTCAGGCTGTCACTTGTTCAGTCTGTGCGACAGCTCTCCCTATTTTGACACCAGTCCCCGGATGTCAGTGAGGAGGACTGTGCCGGGGCGACAGGGCTTTTTCTGTCATTGTCTTTTTCGGTGCCCAGGTGGCCTGTCTGGTTCCATTTGTTTGTTGAGACTTTGTCCTGATCGATACGACTGCATGGCCTGCTCCGCTATTTCAGAGGGCAGATGAGAGTCAACCACCTCGCTGTGGGACTGGAGTCACATGTGGACCAGACCGGGTGAGGATGGCAGATTTCCTTCCATGAAGGACATTAGTGAAGTAAACGGTTTCATGATCTTCAGAAGGTTCTTACCTTCAGATTCCATTGATTAAACTCAAATGACACCATCTGCTGTGGTGGGATTCAAACCCGAGTCTCCAGAACATTAGCTGAGTTTCTGGTTTAATAGTCTATCGATAATCCCAGGAGGTCAGAGTCTCCCCTTTGACCATTGAACATGTGCTGGAAAGAAAAGACATTTATTCTGCTGCTACATCAAAGGTGAATGAGGAAAATAAAAGCTGATATAATGTTCTGCTTTATTGTGCAGGGAATTGAATACAAGAGCCAGGAGGTTATGAATGAGCTAGACAGGGGTCTTGACTGGCTGGATGTGGAAAGGAGATTTCCTCTTGTGGGAGATTGGAGAAGAAGGGGTCAGAGTTTAAACATACGTGGGTGACTTATTTAAAACAAAGATAAAGATTGATTTTCTCTCTCAGTGCATTGTGAATCCCTTCCTCAAAAGGCAGTGGATGCAGAAACTTTAAATATTTGGAAGGCAGAGTTCGATAGATTCTTGATGACCGACGGGGATGAAAGATTATCGGGGAGCAGCAGAAATGTAGAGTTGAGGTTATAATCATATCACCGGTGATCGTATTGAGTGGGTGAGCAGGCTGGAAGGGCCAGGTGTCCTATTGTTGTCTCTCTTCTGCATGTTTGAATTTTTGTCGGGTTCTTTGATGACACACTCGGTGACATTTGGCCTTGATGTCAAGCGCAGAGACTCTCACCTCATCTCTGGAATTCATTTCTTCTGTCCACATTTGGACAAAGCCTGGAATGAGGAACAGGAGGTGAGTGGCCTTGGTGGAACCAAAACTGAGCGTCTGGGAGCAGGTTATTCCTTTGTGATTGCTTCTTGATTGCACTGTCGTTGTCTCCTTCCCTTACTCTGCTGCTGCACTTCATCAGTCAGTCATTGGCTGGTGGGATTGGTCCTGCTTTCTGTGGACAGGACATACCTGGGTAATTTTCCATCTTGTCGGGTAGATGCCAGTGTTGTAACTGCAGTGGAACTGCTTGGTAAGGGGTGTGGAATCAGACCTGGTTCCTGTTCACTCTCATTACCCAGTGACCCTGGGTTAATATCGGGAGGAATCAGACTCAGTTCCTACTCTTTGTCTCCGCATCACACTCTATCACTGGGACATAATAATCAGTCAATGTTTCCCCTCTGATCTCTGCTGAGGGTGACTTTTGGGTCGCTCCTTTTCCATCTGGTGTGTATTTTTCTGGGAAAGACATTTCTGTCCATGTTTAGCTTCGTGGAGCATGTACAGCTCCCACGCCTGAGGAGGAATGAAAGGAGCTGACCACTGTTGCACACAGCAGTGAGCGTCCCTACTCTGACTGAATAATGAATGGAAAGTTATTGATGAAGCAACTGGCGCTGTTTGGGCCAAGAGCACGATCCTGGGGAACTCTTGCAGATGATTCCTCTGATGGCAGGGCTGATGCCTGAAAAGGGATTGGATCTGTTCGGACTATGTTCACTGAGTTTAGAAGAATGAGGGGGTTCTCATAGACATATACAAAATTTCAACAGCACTCAACAGGGTGAATGGAGAATGTTCCTCATGACCAGGGAATCCAGAATCAGGGGTTACAAACTAAGGATACGAGGAAGGCCAATTAAGACTGAGAAGGGTTAAAATTTCTTCACCCAGAGTGTGGTAAACCCTTCAAAAAGCTGGCACATTCATTGTCTTTTAGCGAGTTGGTGATCTTCTTGTTCCATGTTTCCAGCATTTTCAGCATTTATTAATGATCATCTGGCCTTAAGTCACCTGACTCCACATGGGAAGTAGAAAGTGTTTTGGAGACCTTTTGTCCTGCAGCAAGGTGAGTGAGAGTTCCCTGATAGACAGCAGCCAGACAATGCAGCATGGAGCATGTTAGAGTGATGACCCTGGGGAGAGTCACCTTGTCAGAGGGACACTGGGTGGGCGGTGCACAGCGGGGAGACTGGGGAGAGTGACCAGAGGAGAGTGACCTGGGGAGAGTGACCCAGAGGGAGAGTCATCTGGGAAAAGTGGCACAGCTGAGAATAACCCAGGGAGAGAGTGTGGTGGGTAGGTCCTTCCCAATTCACTGTTTAAAACACCAGGAGACGTAAAGAATTCCTCAAGGAGTTAAACTTTTATTTGCAAACAAAGCTGTGAGAATGTGAAAAATGGTTCCCCGACTGCCCCTGACTCTTTGGGGCTCGCTACTTTTGTACTTTTCTCGTTGCTGCGTTTAATTCGTGTCATTAGCAGAACCAATCACATTAGCTTGTTTTGTCTTTCTAAATGAATCATCTTCTGCCACAATGGTCTTCTACTCTGCACTGAACCTATCACAACATGCCCCTGTTGTCTTTAACATAATGCTCATGTATCATGTGATTTGACGAACCGAACACAATATGCTGCAGTTATTTTCAGCCTGTACTCATCCGTTGTTCATCTCTGACATGATTCTATGCATTGCTCCATGAATTTAATATCACACCGTCTTTTCAATTTCCGTCAGAATGACCTGGGGCGCAGTGAAATGGAGCAGTGAGCCTGAGCAGACGGAGAAGGTCATCCCTGGATGGTAGAGGTGGCTGCCTATTGAAGGCTGTGCACTCTCACCCCACCCCCTGCCCTCTCACACTCCCTCCTCTACTATCACCCTCCTTCATGCCCATTCACGTACACTCATGCACTATCATTCTCTCTCCATCCCGCTCACCCTCCTGCCAGCCCTCTCTCACCTTCCATCCTACACTCTCACCTTCCTTCTGCCCTCTCACACTCCCTCCTTCACATTCACCCTCCCTCCTGCCCACTCACACACACACGTGCACTCACTCCTTCTCCATCCTGCTAAGCCTTGTGCTCGATCCTTTCTTCAATCCCTCCTTGTCTCACACTCTCTGCATTCGCCATCTCCTTCTCCTTCTTGTTTCATTCCCATTCCCTGCTCCTTCACCATCTGTGTCCCAGAAAGAATCCTTTTGGAAGGAGTTCAAAATGGGAAGTATTTGCTGGCAGTGAGCTTACTGAATGGACTGGAGCACTAGTGACAAACAACTGACCTTACCCAATCAGATCCTGGAGACCAACCCAGCCCAGAGTGTTCCCACCATCGAGAACATTCCAGATCCACATTTACAATCTGCCCGAATTATTTTAACAGCCAGGATCAAACCCTGTGCTGCCCCTGTCCTGGGAGTGTTTGATCTGGACAGTGTAAGGGGAAGTTTGCTCTGTATCTAATCCCATGCTATCCCTGTCCTGGGAGTGTTTGATCTGGACAGTGTTTGCCGGGGTCCTGGGATTCGGTAATTCCATGCTTTACCTTTAGAGGGTGCTCTCGAGCTCCAGTCCGAGTTTCAAGACAGTTTGTGTGTTTTATGTTTCTCTGATTCTTCATGAATCGTGACATTTTTTATTCATTCCTTCCATTCTTTATCCCCCGTGGGCACAAGATTTGCATCAGAAATGTGATTGCAGAATAATCTGGTCAGCAGTGGGAGTATAAAATGAGCAAATTTCATGACTGGTCGTTGACACCAATAGGCCTCTCCCCAAGAGAGGATCCAATGGGATGTGGGAATGAAAAAGTTTTCTCAGCTTCGAGTACAATTTGGATCTTGACTAAAGGTGGTTCTTCTAGGTCAAAGGGTGTTTCTGCACAGATTCTGGTCTCTATTGTAACCTCCCATGATTTGTTTCTGTCTTGTCATCAACTCCACACTCACCCTGGAACTTTCTCACAATGAAAAGAGCTCAGTCCATCAGAGTCCCCACTGACCCTCTCCCCTTCAAACAACTGCTCTCCCGTGCACACTTGTCTCTCAACTTGGAGAACAGTTTGATGGTGTTTCAGACTGAGCTATCAGCCTGCATCAGCATTGACCCACTGTCAGATTTGTGACTTGATCTCCAGACGCCTCTGACTGTCTCTGTGTTCTCTGTCTGTCTCGGTGTTGAAGCTTGTGGGTTCAGGTCTGCCTCCAGGAGTTACACAGAACAAATTGAAATGTCAGTGTGTTATTGAGGCAGTGCTGCACTGTCAGAGGAGCTGTTTGCTGGCTAACAGGCACATTCAAGGGAAATGGACTCACAGGTTTTGCTGTTCACCATCTGATTTGGTTGAACAATCCTCGAATCATCCTGGAAATGGAAAAATAACATGTTCCAATAAAAAGGAATGGAAGAGCTAAATGGGGAATTATTCAATCTCTTGCTCACAACGGGAAACAACACACATTCATTTGATATGAGCTGTACAGTCACAGAGCTGTATAGCATAGAAACAGACCCTTTGGCCCAATTCGTTCATGCTGACCAGATGTCCCAAATTAATCTGTTTACATTTCCCAGCATTTCACCCAGATCCCTCTCAACTCTTCCTGCTCATTTCCTCATCCAGATGCTTTTTCGATGTTCCACCAGCCTTCACTACTTCCTCTGGCAGCTCATTCCATACATTCACGACCCTCTGTGTGAAACATTTCCCCGTTGGCCCCTTGTAACATTTTTCCTCTCATCTTGAACCGATTCTCTGTACTTTTGGAATCCCTCCCCTGTGCAAAAGACTTAAACTATTCACTCTATCCATGATTCTCATGATTTTATAATCTCTACGAGGTCACCCCCTCCTCCTTCAGGGAAAATATAACCAGCGCATTCAGCCTTTACCTATTGCTCAAACTGTCCAACCCTGACAACATCCTTGTACATCTTTCCTGAATTCTTCCAAGTTTCACAACATCCTTCCTGCAGCAGGGAGAGCAGAATTGCACGCAGTATTCTAATAGTGGCCGAACCAATGTCCTGTACAGCCGCAACATGACCTCCCAACTCATATACTCAATGCTCAATGCACTGACCAATAAAGGCAAACATACCAAATGCCTTCTTCACTGTCCTATCGACCTGTGACTCCACTTTGAAGGAATACGAACCCACGCTCCAAGGTCTATCTGTCCAGCAACTCGCCCCAGGACCGCACCATTGAGAACGTATGTCCTCCCCTGATTTGTCCTTCAACCATGCAGTAACTCACATTTATCGAAATTCACCTTTATTCGCCTGCAAATTATTGATATAATTTATGAAAAGCAGTGGACCCAGCACTGATCCCTGTGGCACACCACTGGTCACAGGCTTCCCATCTGAAAATCAAACCTCCACCATTACCCTCTGTCTTCTACATTCGAGCCAGTTCTGTACCAAATGGCTAGTTTTCCCTGTATTCCATGTGATCTAACACTGCTAACGGGGCTACCATGAGGAATCTTGTCAAATGTCTTCCTGAAGTCCATATCGATCATTTCCACCACTCTGCCTTCATCAATCCTCTTTCGAATTTCCTCAAAAAGCTCAATCAAGTTTGTGAAACATGATTTCCCGCACACAAAACCCCTGTCTTTACCAGTCACTCTCCTCCTGGTCACTCTACCCCGGTCACTCCCCCACGGTCATTCTCTTCAGGTCTCTCTCCACAGGTCACTTTGCCTGGTCTGTCCCCACTTCCCTACCCCAGTCTCCCTGTGACAAGGTGACTCCCGCAGGAGCCTCGCCGTGGCATGTTGCATGCCGGGCGTGAGGGCAGAAGGGAGGGAGAGAGGGCAGCTGGGTGAGGGAGACTGCAGGATGGAGGGCGAGGGGGCCGGATGTAGGTTGAGAAGCAGAAAGAGAGTTTGAAACATGAAGGAGATTTAGAAGCAGGAGAGTGGGTGTGAGGGCACACCCTCCCAGAGTCAGCCTCCTTACTCTTCCGGGGTACCTACTGCCTCTGTTCAGGCCCACTCCACCTGGGTCACTCTCGTCTTCCCACCCTCACCCCCACCTCAGGTCTCTCTCCCTTGGTCAGTTTCCTCATGTCACCCTGCCCTGAATCACTCTCCCCCAGTCACCCTCCCACTGAACCACTCTCCCCACCGAATCATTCTCTTCAGGTCAGACAGAACTTGATCACTCTCTCCCGCTCACTCACCGCCCAGTTCTCTCTCCTCTGCCGGGTCCCTCTCTCCCGGATAACTCTCCCCAGATCAGTCTCCCCAAGGCTTCACCCCGGGTCAGTCTCTCCGAGTGTGTCTCACTCTAACATGCTGCATGCTGCATTGTCTGGCTACTGTCCCATGTGGAGTCCCACCCAAGTTCAGATGATCAATAATAGACACCTAACATGCTGCTAACACAGAAAAAGCTTCCCAGAAACATCCTAAAAGGCAGGTAATGAGCCAGCAATGTGAGCTTCCACCAGAACTGGGAAAAGATGCTGATGGAATGGGTTTTGAGGAAGGACTGAGTGGGGCAAGGACCAATGTCAGTCTGTGATCACAGCTGAGCCGCTGAGCTATTTTCATGAAATGGCTCCATTTTAAAGTGACAGACTCAGTGTGACACCAAGGTGAAAATGTTAATGGTGTGACAGTTGTTGAGCAGGATTGGGGAAAGGGGTCATGGATACTCCATCATCCCTCCTACACCCTCAAACACCCTCCTTCAAATCCATCCCCATCTTCATGCTCAGTCTCCCACCTGCATCTTCCACCTCGGCTCTCCTCCTCCCTCCTTCACCCCTACCCACCCAATTCACACTAAACCTGCTCCATCACCCCTACTTTCCAAAAACCCTCCTTCATTCTCCATCTCCCCTCCATTCCTCTCCTTCACCCCATTCCTGACCATCCTGTTGCCCACTCAGATGGAAAACAGAGTGAAACAATTGGAAATGATCACAATGCTTATACTGCAGTTCCATTTGAAGATACACAAGATAACTCTAACCAGGGTGTGTCTTTCTCAATGTTGACAGATTTTCCCTTCCTGCCAGTCATCCCAATTCCACGACATCTCAGCAGGAATTCTTCAGGGGTGTATCCTGTTCTAACCATCTTCAGATGTTTGGGCAATGACCCTCCCTTCATCATAAGGACAGGAATGGTTTAGAACCGGACGTGGATAGATTTATAAATACTCATGCTACAATGGCAGGTCAGAGGCAGGGAATTCTGTGGCAAGTAACTCTCCTCCTGCCTCCCTAAAGCCTGTTCACCAACAACTTTCAAGGAACTTGACACCATTCAGGATAATACAGTCTTGGTCGGGCAACAAATCCACCATCTTTAAAATTACTCGCCCTCCATAGGGGCAGTAGTGTGTCTCATCCACAATATCCCTTGGTGAGACCAACTCACTGAAACTCTGTCTGTACAAGACCCAGAAGAGCATCAGCAGATATGAGGGACTGCAGCATGTTCATATTTCACAAGCGACCCAGCCACCCTTTTATTCTCACAATCCAGTGGAAGCATCCAGGAAAAGAAAAGCAAGGGAGAAACTGTCAGAAATCGCAAGAAGCAACTCGACAGACGCTGGGAACAAAGATTCCTGAACTGGTCTTTCCATGTTATCCCATCTGTCAAAGCCGTATTCCCACTGTCTGTACATCTGTCTGTCTCATGAAGGAGAGTTTCTCAGCAGATCGAGGTTTTAGTAAGAAATAGTAATTCATGGGTAGCGCAGAAACCTGGACCATGTTTTTGATCAACCTCAATCTGAAAATCAACTCACTTGGGGAACATTGAGCACTCATTTCAAAATCTTTAATGACCTTGTGAGGAACCCAAGAAGAGCAGGGCTGGATTTCTATGAGGATACCGCAGTGAGTGGTGACACAGTGTTGTTGGATTAAAACCCTGGAACTCCCTTCCACACAGCACTGCGAGTCTTCATTCATCACATCGGCCAAAGCAGTACAACAGGCAACTGAAAGTCAGCCTCACTGGGACAGTCCCAGATGAGGAGTTACAGCTACAGGGTGAGTTTTGAGGATGTTTTCCTTGGGACAAGGAAAATCAAGGAGAGATTTAATCGAGGTGCATGCTATTGTTGTAGTTTTGGACAAGGATGATAAAGAAAAGATTTTCTATTATTTGATGATACAACAACAAAGTGTTACAGGTTTAGTTTTGGGGCCGAGGTACAGGGGAATGTGAGGAAGGTCATTTTCCATCAGCAGTCGATACTGCAGTAGCACTGACAGACCACTAGGGGAATGGAAGCAGAAACAATGAATCAATCAGAAACCAATAGGACGGGTCCTGAAAGGGAATAAATTGGGAAGGTTCTGAGGAGAGAGTCAGGGAGTAGGAGAAAATAGGTTGGTCTGAATTGAGTCAACATTGAGTTGATGGAACGAATAACTGCCTTCTATAGCACAGTGACTTGCTGGTTCAGATATTTACACACGGCTGTGTGATCCATTTTCAATATTTCCTCGAACATTGCGTTAACAAAGAGTCCAAGCCGAAGAGGAGCTCATGAAGGGTTCCTGTGACCACTCCCTGAGGAGGCAGTTTTAGCAACAAACAGCTTTCCACTTTCTCCATCCGTTGTTTCAGTGAAACCAGATTTGGTGAAAGGATCACTGAAAGTGTTGGTCCCTTTCCAAACAAGAAACATTGTGAAAGGAGACTTTCTGTTCTCGCAGCTCTGGAGACAATGTGGAGATCCCATTGTAACTGAAGAATAATTGACAAGTGCCTTTGAGAAACATCAGCTGAAGGAGAGGCTGACTCTGCTGAGACAGCATTTCACCCACAGCACCATCATTCCAATTTATCTCATCTGGAGCAGATTGTATAGAAGTGAGCAAACTGTGTCTGTATCACAGATATCAGGGAGAGAGAGGGACTGACCCCACTGTGTCTGTATCACTCACACTGCTAAGAATTTGATGTTGGAAATGCTAAATAGGCGCTCCTTTTTCTCAGTCACTTACATTCTTTCAATCATTTGGTGAAGTTTAAGATTCGTGCAAATGGATACATCACCACAGTCTTCATCTCCTCCCTGAACTTAGTCTGGGTCACAGCATAAATAGCAGTGTTTGTGCAGCAACTCAGGAGCTGGAACAAGAATCCAATATCTCTGACAGCGATGTGTATGTACGGAGTTGCATTGTGAATGTTCATCATGCGTGTCCATATTGAGCTCACCATGAACACTGCCCATAGCAGGATGAAATTTGCAGATATAACAAAAAGTAAAATGATGGATTTCCTTCGACTTTCCATCTCTGTGTCTCTGGGACTCTCCCCACTTCTGTGAGCTCGGAGTCTCCTGCGGGCTCTGCTGGTCATTAAAATGTGTCTGATCGTCAGAGCATTCAGCAGCAGGATCAGAATAAATGGGACTCCCGGGGTGAGAATGTAGTGAAGGAACTCAATTGTTCCCCAAACTTCTGAACGTCTTGCCTCCCGTGTGACTTGACAAAACCAGGGTTCGTTCACCAGTGTGTACCCGCCTGTCAGCATGAAATACCAGAAAACATTCTTTGAAAAGCTCAACACTGTCACTGTTCCCAGAACCAGAGTTGCCGTTCTCTCTGTGCAATATTTAGTTTTCAGCTTCTGGCAACAAATGGCCACAAATCGATCAAAGGTGAAAGTGACGGTGAACCAGACTGAACAGTCAGTGGCTGCATAAAGCAGGACAGCATGGATATTACAAACAGGGACAGAATACAGGAAAAGAAACCCTTCCCAAAAAACAACTGGAAAATGCCTCAGTATCAGGTCGAAGATTATAACCAATAGATCCATCACAGCCATGGCCATCAGGTAGTGAGTGACACATTTGGAGAGTCCACACTTTCCACGGCACATTATCACAATTGTCATTAAATTTACTGTGAGAAAAAGAAATAAATAAAATTATTACACATCATTTTGGGAGAAAAATGAGCTCATTGGATTTCTGACATTTTAAAATTTGTCTTAATATTCAAGTATTTAGTGACATCTTTATCCATCGGAGAGAAATATCTCACCAGGTAAGCAAAGACCAAGAAACAATATCACCAATTTGATTGTTTAAAATGAGAACAAATATTGGTAAAACCATCTTAACATTTCCTGTCTGTTCAGACACATAACAGGAAGTAGTAAAAAGCACAATAGTGAATATTAGTTTTTAGGAATGAAGACTGAATTCAGTTATTGTGGAGAAATCAGCCTAAATGCCTGTTGTAGGTGATTACCCAATGACCTTGTATTACAGTGAGAGGGAATCAGACCCAGTTCCTGCTCCTGATCATTCCCCAGTGACCCCGGGTTAGTGTTCGGAGCAACAGACTTGCTTCCTGTGATGTGTCCTTGGTACATGGGGACAGAAATTTTCTTTCTTTTATTCGAATCTGTTCTCATTTGTTTTTTAATTCTTTCGTGGAATATGAATGTTTTTGGTGAAGCCAGCATTTCCTCACTCTTATTTCATGTATCACGATGGTTGTAGACTATTTCAGTCTGAGGGGTGTAGCTGCACCCACTGGGCTATTTGGGAGAGATCATTGCATTTAGTCCGAGCTTCAGTGAAGGAAGTCGATATGTTTCCTCATCTGGAAATGAAGGGGAACTTGCTCAGTGGTGTACCCTGAGTGTGCTGTCCATGTCTTTGGAGAGGTCAACATTTCTACTTTGGAAGGTGCTGTCAAAGGAGACTTGGTGAGTTGCTGCAGAGCATTCTGCAGGTCGTACACACTGAAGCCTCTGTCGGGGCAACCCATCTGGGAATAAGTTTTCAGAGACAGCAGACGTCAGGCACATGGTAGATTATTCGAGCGAGAACTTGTAATTTGCAAGGACAAGTACTCAAGACACTCCATTTAAAGGCTGTTTCAAATGCACTCGACCCTCAGACAAACAGATTCTCATTTTATACTCTTTCTTGCTCTTCTTTATCACTGCAGCAGATGTTCCCTCCTCCTGTGTATTACTGGTCAATACACACTGATGCCTCTGTAGGGGCAACCGATCTGGGAATAAGTTTTCGGAGACAGCTGAGTTCAGGCACATGGGACATTATTTGAGCGAGAACTGGTAATTTGCCATGGCAAGTACCCGAGACACTCCATGTAAAGGTTGATTCAAATCCAGCCTACCTTCATACAAACAGATTGTCCTGGTGGCTAGGATACATGAACACCAACTAGCCACAAAACGACATGACCCACTATCACTAGTATCCTTACATACAGATGAGGAAGGACACCTCTTTGATTGGGACAACGCATCCATGCCAGGACAAGCCAAACAGAGACACACACAAGTATTCCTAGAAGCATGGCATTCCAACCGGAACTCCATCAACAAACACACAGATTTGGAGCCTATCTGCCATCCCCTGAGAAAAATAACAGGAAATGACATCACCAGTAGAGGAAATGACATCACCAATCCAAGGAAACCTAATCATATCAATAGAAAGCGGGACATAACATCAGCGCTTCATCGGAGGCTCACTGTTGATGTTACCTAGAATGGTGATGAAATGTCTGGGAACGAACCTTCCCGCTCAGTGAACCAGCTTACATCTGGAACAAAATAAAGGCCCACTCTCTTGTGGACCGAGAAGAGGAGAGCGTGACTGTGTTGGACGTGGAAGGAAGATGTCGGGTTGGCTGTGCACCCTTGCAACCGATGGATCTTAATGCTGGCTTCGGCCTAACGCTGGTTCAGGGGAGCAGCCAACCTGCAATGATGGCTGTGGCGAGTGCTCATGCCCCAGGTCAGGGGGTCCGGAACACCATCCACGTTTCCGTGAAGAAGGTGGATGAAGGTGCACCTGTGGACCGCAACTTCTTCGTGAAGAGGGTCCTGTTGGACTGTTGTGCCTTTTCTGCTGCGGACATTTACTACCTGCAGGATTTCCCCGGAGGAGGTTTCTGCGATGTCACCTTCAGGAGTGCCAAGCTTTGCGAGCGCTTCCTAGAGGTTTTCAAGGAGAAAGGAGGTGCGAGCACCCTCTCTGTACTAACCGCTGTCCCGCTGTTTGTGATGCCGGCGCAGAGGAGCCGTATGGTGACTGTACACATGCACAATCCGCATGTGCCAGCAGTTGATGTCCTGACCGTCCTCGGAAGGTACGTGAAGGTGGAAGGGGACCTAACCAACATCATGGACCCCTTCGGGATCTGGACCAGGAAGAGCAGGTCAGGGTGACGCTGTGGACGGGCTCGGACGGGAACATCGTACACTCACTGTCCTGCTTCATGATCGGCAGGAGCAAGGGCTACCTGACCTATGCAGGGCAACCTAAAGTCTGCCATGCCTGTGGTAGGTCAGGTCCCGTGGCGGCTGACTGCAAAGCCACCATCTGCAGGGAGGAGGGACACCTTGCAAAGGATTGCCCAAAAGAAAAAAGCTGCAACCTTTGCGGGGAAGCAGGCCACCTCTATAGGGCATGCCCGCAGCAGGGGACCACTTATGCCCAGGTCGCCGGCAGGACCAATGTGGGGCAAGCCCCCCAGCCCGGAGGAGAGGAAGGCTTGAGGGCCCTGCAAGGACCCCCCTAATGTGCAGGAGGGCCCAACCCCGCAGGATGAACCAAGGCTAGCAAAGCGCCCCTGCAGGCTCCGCTCCCCCCCCCCCAACAACCCGGAGTCGATGGAGTAGGTGAAAGGTGACCCAGGGGAGTGGACGACGGTCCGGAAAGCGAGGAGGAAGGCGCGCCGGCGGGCCCAGGTACCGCAACCATCAGGTGGGAACAGGCAGCTACAGGGGGGCTATAAGAACTCCTCTGACGAAGGAGATTCGGAGGAGGCCCGCCCAAAGCAGAAGCTAAAGATCTCAAGGGAGAAGGAAAGCAGCACCCCGCTTCCAGGTGACGGGAGGCATCCTGAGGCTCCCTTCATTACCCATTCACGGGCCCCCCGGATCTTTCAGGCGGGAAGGAGGAAACAGCACATCCCCAGCCTGACCCAGAGCCGGACTCTCCTGCCTCTGTACCCCCGACGGGGGGATGCCACCCCGAAGGCAACACAGACGGTTTCCTGAGCATGGAGAGCATCCAGCAGTTAGCCCGGGCTAAGACTTCCTGTTTATGTCACGGACGTTCTCGGTCAGGTCCACCGGCGTTGAGCCGATGTTCTTCTCTGACCACTGCCTCCTGCTGGCCGACTGTCACTGACAGGACGACCAGCTGTCCGGCAAGGGGACGTGGAAGTTCAACACGTCTCTGTTGACCCCAGAGAACGTTGAGGAGCTTAAGAGGGAATACTCCCGTTGGAGAACCGTGAAACCCCTCTTTGAGTCTCCGGGCGACTGGTGGGAGACGGTGAAGGAGAACATCAAGAGGTTCTTTGTCCTCAAGGGTGTTCAGAAGGCGAGAGAGAGGCGGGGAAAGCTGTCGCTGCTCCAGAAAAGGATGCAGAACCTGCTCCTTCTGCAGTCGATGGGAGTCAATGTCACGGAGGACCTTTGCGAGGTGAGGGGCCAGCAAACCTCGCTCTTCGCCGCGGAGGCCTCCAGGATAATCTTCCGGTCCAGGGTCCGCTTCGTGGAGCAGGACGAGACGTGCTCGCATTTCATCTTTCAGAAGGTGCGCAAAGAGAGCTCTGTGCTTAGCCGGCTGAAGGAGGACGATGGCTCGGAGACGTCGTCTCAGCCCGACATTTTGAGGATCAGCAGATCCTTCTATGCCGGACTGTACGACGCGAAGCCCACGGACAGCACGGCCTCCGAGTTGTTCCTGTCGTCTATCACGGAGGTCTTAGACGACGGCACGAGGGAGTGGCTGGACTTGCCGATATCCCTGGACGAGCTGACCAGAGCCCTCAAGTCCTCTGAGAGGAATAAGATTCCCGGGAGCGACGGCTTGCCGGTCGAGCTGTATTCCGCTCTGTGGGACCTGGTCAGCCAGGACCTGCTGGAGGTGTATGACAGTGCGCTTCGGGCAGGGGAAATGTGCAAGTCCATGAGGAAGAGCATCATCACCCTTGTTTAGAAGAGGAAGGGTGAGAGGGAAGAAATTAAGAATTGGCGTCCCATTTCACTATTGAATGTGGACGACAAAATCCTGGCCAAGTTCATAGCCAACCAGGTCAGGTCTGTCCTGGAGTCGGTGATTCACCCTGAGCAAACCTGTGCTGTGCCGGGCAGGAAGATCGCTGAGAGCCTCGCGCTCATCGGGGATACGATCACCTACGTACAGGACAGGCGGGTGGACACCTGCCTCGTCAGCCTAGACCAGGAGAAGGCCTTCGACAGGGTCTCTCATGCTGACATGAGGGACATCCTCTCCAAATTGGGGTTCGGGGAGGGCATCCGCAATTGGATCTGGCTGCTTTCACCAACACTGTTTAGCGCAGTCTCAATGAACGGGTGGCAATCGGACAGTTTTCCCGTTAGATCTGGAGTCAGGCAGGGCTGCCCGCTCTCTCCTGTCTTGTTCGTGTGCTGTATGGAGCCCTTTGCCGCATCCATCAGGAAGGACGTGAGCCTGAAGGGCGTGACTATCCCAGGCAGTGGAGGCCTTCAGGTCAAGACCTCACTGTACATGGATGATATCACCGTCTTCTGCACTGATCGTCGGTCGGTGAGTAGGCTGTTGGACATCTGCATCCAGTTTGAAGTGGCCTCGGGTGCCAAAGTCAATAGGGGTAAGAGCGAGGCCATGTTCTTCGGGATGTGGGATGACCACTCCTTCATCCCCTTCACCGTCAGGACAGACTACCTGAAGGTGCTGGGTGTTTGGTTTGGTGGAGCTGGGGCACGCACTAAGTCTTGGGAGGAGCGTATCACCAAAGCGAAGCAGAAGCTGAGCAGGTGGATGCTCCGGTCCCCCTCCATCGCTGGTAAGAACCTGGTTGTCAGGTGCGAGGGGCTTTCGGTCCTGTTGTATGTGGCGCAGGCCTGTTCTATTCCCTGGGCCTGTGCCGCTGCGGTCACCTTGGCCATCGTCCACTTCATTTGGGGGTCGAGGATGGACTGGGTCCGCAGGGACACTGTGTACAAAGACCTGGAAAATGGGGGAAAGGATGTACTGAACACCACATTTGCCCTGATGGCTACCTTTGTCTGCGGCTGCATCAAGCTGTGCATAGATCCTCAGTACGCAAACACCAAGTGTCACTACTTACTGAGGTTCTACCTGTCCCTGGTGTTGCGAAGGATGGGCCTAGCCTCGTTGCTGCGGAACACTCTGACTAGTTGGACCGTCCTGTACCACCTGTCCTTCGTGGAGAAATTTTTGAAAGGAAACACCTTTGACCACAAGGCCGTCAGGCAGTGGTCAGCACGTAGTATCCTTGAGACCCTTTGGGAAAAGGAGAGGGTGGATCCCGTCGTGTGGTTCCCCACGCAGACTGCCAAAGTCGTTTAGCAGAATGCCTCATCGCCAGAACTTTCAAACAAGCACAAGGACATTGCTTGACTGACGGTGAGAGGGGCTCTGCCAGTGAGATCCTTTATGCACGCCCGGAATCTCTGCGCCGCCGCACGCTGCCCTCGAGGTAGCTGCCGTGGTGGGCTGGGGGGGACGAGACTGTTGATCACCTCCTTCTGGAGTGTGCCTATGTGCAGGAGGTCTGGAGGGGGATGCAGTGGTATTTGTCGAGGTTCGTCCCGAGCAACTAAGTGACATGGGACTCCGTGCTCTACGGGCTGTTTCCCGGGACACACACCGAGACCAATATCAACTGTGCCTGGAGGACCATCAATGCGGTGAAAGACGCTCTTTGGTCTGCCCGCAACTTGCTGGTCTGCCGGCTGAAAGAACTGACCCCGACCGAGTGTTGCAGACTGGCGCACTCCAAGGTCCAGGACTATGTGTTGAGGTACGCTCTAAAGCTTGGGGCAGCCGCCGCCAAGGCGCGGTGGGGAAAGACCACGGTATGAAACCCCTCATCCAGAATAGAAAAAAGGGTCCTATCTGGTAACTGGGCCCAGCCGGCGCCTTCCCCAACTGGTCAGGGGCCCAACGGGGAATATGCGGGGCGACGACAGCCGGGGTATTTTCTTTGCTTTGTTTTTTCTCCTTCTTTGTTTTGTTTTTTCCTTTAGTTGGTGTACGTACCCCCTGGGTAACCCGGAGCGGCTTGCATGACTGGGTAGGTGTATAAATGTTTTATGTTTTGTACATTCTATGAATAAAGTATATTTTTTCAAAAAAAAGTGACAAAACGACTGAAAACGAGCCTTCCAGCTCACCGAGCAAACTCACATCCAGAACCTCAACCTGAGCTACAAATCTTCTCAAAACTCGCTATCCATATGTTTGTTCAATGACCATTTAAATGCCCTTAAACTTGGCGAGTTGCAGGCAAAGCATTCCAAGCTCTTACTACTCGAAGAAAAGAACCTACCTCTGACATCTGTCCAATATCTATCAACCTTCAATTTAAAGCTTCTCAAAACTCGTTCCCTCCCACTGTGTATTACTGGTCAATAATGCTGAGTTGTCCAAACATGAATGGGTCCTTGTTACATCGCTCTACACTGGCAATTTACTGGCTGCTGTTTTCTGATTCAGTCATTTTGGTGCATTAGAAGTTTAACTTTGAATAGATATTCTGCATCTCTCAGATACCAAGTCACCCTTATATTCTAGTTATGGCATCTGTGGTCTGCTAAATCTGTTATCTCATACCAGGATTGTCAATGTTCCCATTAGAAGGGGAACATTGTATTTCTATATGCATGGCAATCCTGCTCGTCACTGTGCATGTTAAAAGATAAGAAATATCTCTTCTATTGCCTCAAGTTAGTTTTTGAACCTCGCCTTAAATTGCGTTTGGTGATTTTTTTGTTTGTAAATATGTGAATTCATAACAACTTCAGAAACAATATCTATTACTATCTGGAAGAATCGTAACTAATAGCAACACATCACATTATAATGGATTGATTAAAAAACTCAAAAAAAATCTGCTTGCTGTGAAATGTTCTGACCTATATTGGCCATTGCAGTTGGACATTCTACTGTATTTTAGACAGATGGCTGATCGTGTTCCTTGCTGAGACTACATTAGGCAGGGCTTTCCCACACTCTCTCCAGCTTCTGTCAGCCATGTCCTGCAAAGCTTGTCAGAGGCAGTCATTGGCCATTTTATGCTGCTTAGTCATGGGCAGCCCTACCAGCAACTGGAGGCTGGGTGTAGAGGGAGTGGATATTTTAGGTGGATGATGAGGGCCTTTTCACAAGTGGCCTGCTTTGTGCATTTTGATGTGGAGACATTTGTGTGTTGTTGGAAATGCAATACATGTGACTTGTACCTGGTGAGTTGGATCAGATCGGGACAGCAATACTGGGCGAGGGGTTGGAACCTCACTGGCAGAGCAGGAGGGTGTTTGGTGAGAAAGCCAGAAACACACAGACAGAGGTTGGAACCCTCACGAGTCTCCAACGAAACAGGTAAGATGGAGCTGTGTGTTCAGGAAGGACTGGGAGGCAGGAGAAATAAATGGATCATGTCAGAGTCAGGTAAGATGGGCATAGAGACAAAACTAAGACATTTTCTTCATCTCTCGCTCCTGGAGAACAGCCAGAAATTGTGGAGAGCACCCAGAGGAAATGATAGTTGAGACAAAGGATTAAAAATATCCAAACTTAGTTTCCAAGAACAAATAGAATGATTTGCCTCCTGTTGTTAAGAATATTGTGAGGACCTTTCTCAGAATCACGAGAAGATAGAATCATTCGATGCACTTTGTTTCAATAGCTTGAAGCAGCTTGTGTGAAGAGAATTGTACTATCTTTCACAGTTCATTTTCATGGTCATTGAATGATTTATATCGAAGTAATCATAATTAATAATGAATAACAAGGTCTTTTTGAGAATGTTAGGATAGAAGTGAATCTGTAGGTGGGCATTACCCATCCCAGAGAGATAGTGTCCATCACGAGAGGTAGCTGTGATAAAGCTTAAAGCATATCAGAGAGGAGCACTGTCCCATTCAATGGGGTGACCAATGGGCAGCTGAGGCAGCAAAGAAAGCCCCAGGTATCAAGTACCACAGGCAAGGTGCTGATTGCATTTAGTGAAGAGAGGAAAGGGTGGTAGCGTCACACTGCACTCAGCATCACTTCATATAACACACTGTGGAAACGCACACCATGGGAGGGAGTTCTCTGCTGCAGACAATGGGCAGGTATTGGTGGTGGAAAAGAATGAGAAGGGATGTAACAAAGTTCTGTCTGTTATGTGCCCTCATTGACCCACTTAGCCCAGTCCAGTACTGCATCTCACACCAGGCCAGACCAAAGTGTTCATGGGAACAGTTACAAATAGACTTCACAGGAACCCTCTCACTGAGTTGGGGAGAAACAGCTCATTGGTCATCAGTGAGTACCACTTGAGCTGACTGGCCCACTTCTGTTTGTAGTTCTTATGATTATGGGAAGTTTGTAATTAGCTGGGAATCAAGCAGAATTCCAGATCCCCTCCCACTGCTGAGCTTCGGCATGTTTAAGTCAATGCGCAAGATAAGAAATAGAGAATGAGCTGAAACCTTCCAGGAGATGTTAGAGGGATGGGCAGATCTGTTGCTCAGTATCCAAATGGGATTGAGGGAAACAACATGTGGATTGATTGGAATTAGTCCCTTGGCATCAACGACAGGAATGGAAATGAGATTGCCAGGGGACGTTGTGACAGGTAATGAGGAAATAGGGGAGACATGTGAACCAGTTGTGAGAAAGCTGTGAATGTCTCTGCATGGACTGAGACTTGAAGTTCCTGATCCACTGATCAGATAGGACAGGGAGGTTAAGGCAGGATTGGAACAGGCTGAGCTATCCAGTGTCGGAGATAAGGTCATTGTGAAGGTCATGTTGGAGGAGCCAGGATTCACACTACAATGGGTAGGGTATGATGAAATTATCGTTACATATAATACATGTGCCTGTGTAGACAGGAGATGGAAAGGTCATTGGCGAAAAGTTCACAATTGAAGCAAGTCACTAATTGATGTATCTTTCCTACAAGATTACACTCCAGGAGTAGCTGAATCATTCCATCGTTGGGAGCGCCAAGTCTCATGTGGATAGAGCTATGGATAGGGACAGCAAATTTGGGAATGATGATCAGGGTGTTGGGTCACTCCACAGGTCAACAACAATACAAAATACACAAAATCCCTCACTGAGTACTACAGTTGATAGAGAACTCCAGAAAATGGACCAGTGTTTGTGAAGACAATAAATGTTGATACGACAATGTGCCCTCAGAGCAGGGACATGTTGTTGTAAACATTTCCAATACTGGTTGCCCCGAGTGGTGTTCATTCCTGACTCAAGCACTGGAAAGGATTGTTGAGTGAAACAAGTGATGAACTAGGCACTTTAGCATCATGGAGCAGGATGACCAACAGCTGGCCCAGAGTCCCCGGAGCGGTGTTGGGGGGTGTGGTGGTGGGGAAGGTCAGACTGTGATGCAGTCTGCTCAATGATGTTGTTCCTGTACCAACGCAGACAACTCCATTGTAAATGCAATTCATTTGGGCCAAAAGTTTCAGACACCAAGTTCGCAACTTGAGGAAAATTTGGAATGGAACAAGCGTTCAGGGCAGACAGCTGAGTACGGACTAAGGCCTGACAGGGATAACGCAGAGCCAGGCCATAGCACAAAGGTGTCATTCCTGGTCTATTCATAAATAAATCAGCGTGCAGAAAATATCTCCGATGGCACAATCAGAAATGATGGTTGCAGATTTTTTTTGGAACAATGGTACTTGAGAAGATAAAGGAAAACCTGAGACAAATTGATAAGGATGAGGTAGCCCTGGGTATAACTAATGCTCACTTGTTTAATCTGTCATAGCACAGAGACCAAGGGCTGGTCAGCTGCCAGCTCAGGAGTTTAATGTGGAATGTGTTAAATGTGATCATACACTGATGGGTAATTAGGGGGCTATTGTGTGAGACAACAAAATATTCAGCAATATACAGCGGAGACAGTGAGGAACATCATCAATCTTGTTTTATATAGATGTCATGAAGTAGCCCATTCAGCAGGATGTACCCCTCTGATGTACAGAATAGAAGTGGCAGTGTGTGGTTTGAAATGTAGATAAAATGACCAGCGAGGTTATTAGAACTGCAGATGCTGGAGTCAGAGATATCACAGTGTGGAGCTGGAGGAACCCAGCAGGCCAAGCAGCATCAGAGGAGCAGGAGAGTTGATGTTTCGGTTTGGAACCCTTCTTCAAAAATGGTGAGGGGGAAGGGAGCTGGGAAATAAATAGTGAGAGGATGGGTGGGACTGGTGAAGCTGGATGGGAAGGTGATAGATAAATGCAGGAGGTGAGTGTTGGGGATTGGTCAGTGGAATGGATTACTGGGAGAAAAGATGGACAGATTGTGACAGGTCAATGAGGCGGGGATCAGAGAGAGGGTTGGACATGGGATGAAGCCAAGGGGCCTCATGAAAACAGGGGATCAGTTTTATTTTCTGACACATTGCTGCTGGAGTCGATCTTGCACAATCGAAAACTCTTCACGGCTTTTACACCAACGGGTGCCACTGAGACTGGGAAAGCTTGGTGTACTATTTAAATTTCCAGACAAATGTGAGGTGATGCATTTTAGAAGATCATGTGCACATAGAAATTATACAGTGAATGGCAGAACCCATAGCAGTATTAGTATGCCTCTTCGGAGATGGCAAATGCAGAGGGATCTGGGTTTGCAGGTCCACAGGTCACTCAAGGTGGCAGCACAGGGAGATAATTGACTCAAAAAGTCCTGTGGCATTGTTGCCTTCATTGGAAAGTGCATTGAGTAAATGTATGGATAAGTTGTGCTGCAGCTTTGTGGCACTTTACTGAGGCCACAGTTGAAATATTGTACACAGTTTGATTCAGCACACTACCAGAAGAATGTGGATGCTTTGGAGAGGGTAGAGAAAAGGTTTCCCAGGATGTTGCATGTCGGGGATTTTAGCGATGAAGCAAGGCTGGATAGAATGGGTTTTCACTGGAAAGGAAGAGGCTGAGGGCCGACCTGACGCTAGATTATGAGATTGTGAATGGCGCAGAAAGAGAGGGAAGTATGAGGCTCTCTTGCAGGGTGAAGGGGTCAATTATTAGGGAACATGAATTCAAATTTCAGGGGCAGTGGGGAGGAAAGTTTAAAGAGATGTGTGAAGCACATTTTTCAAACAAAGGGTGGTGAGTGCCTGGAACGTGCTGCCAGAGGAGATGGTGGAAGCAAACACAACAGCAGCATTCAGGAAGCACCTGGACAAATACATGAAAAGGAAGGGAATAGAGGGATATGGATCCTGTCAGTGAAGGCAGATTTAGAATGAAAGGGGAAAATAAGTCAGCGCAGGGTTGTGCTGTATCATTCTTTGCTCTTTCCTCTATATCAAAGAGAATGGGTAGTGTTACGCAGTATCTTTCAAAGTTCTCCTGTGTGATCCCATCAGCGACTGAACATCTCACCCGTACCCCTGGGGAGGGACAGTAATTGTGCAGGACACATTATACACTCCAGCAAAAGGTCTGAGCCTTTGCAGACAACATTAACTCTCTGTCCTCTGCCCGAGGGACTGTGGAATTGGGGAATGAATATACAGGCACACCGACGGATTTGAACCATCTCCCGTACCCTGGTTGCTGCAGAAGGCTTTTTGTTTTGCTGTCTAACATGCTGATATGGATGATATCATTATGAAACGTTCCAGCCTGAGGCTCAATACCTGCTCGTATTTATGGGCAGCAGCATTTCAAGGGAAAGTCATTACCACAGCATTTTCTCTCTGGCTTAGGAGAAGGGCCCAACTGTGGGGGAGTGGAGTGCATTAAATCTGTTTCAGATAGTTAATGGTGACATTTACTGCGATCGTGTTGAAGGAAATGGGAATGACAGATGGACCAAGACAAGCTAAAAGTACAGGAGCTGCACTATCAGCAAGGTAGAGCTGGCCGAGAGTAAAAGAACAAAGTCACATGAAAGACTGTGGGAAAACAAAGTTGGGTGAGACACATGGACTTTGAAGTGTGGAAATCTGCAGCATGCTGTCATCTGCACAAAGCTTGTAGGTGTTCGGCAACCCAGCAGAGGGAGATTTAAACTTCAGTGTTAAAGCTCCCTCAACAGCTGTGCAAATCCTCTCAACAATTAGTCACACTGCCCCCTGGAACAAACCATCATCCTGACTTTTCTTTCTATACGTGGGATGTGGGGATCGTTGGCTTTGCCAGCATCGATTGTCCCATTGCTCACTTCCCCAGAGAAGGAGGTGGGGAGCTGCCTTCTTGAACCGCTGCAGTCCATGTGCTGGACACAGACCCACAATGCCCTGAGGGGGGGAATTCCAGAATTTAGATGCAGTGACAATGACGGAAAGGTGATGTATTTCCAAGTCAGGATGGTGAGTGGTTTGAGGGGAAACCTGCAGCTGGTGACGTTCCCCCGCATCTGCTGCCCTTATCTCCACTGCCAAACGTTCCGAAAGGATAAGCTCACCTTCCGAACCAGGAACGTTGGCAAGGTGGGGAACTGCATGGAAATTGAGGTCCCATTGTGGGGTGGATCTGGACAGCAGGCAGCAGCTCAGGGGAACGCTGATATTTGGAAACATACCCATGGGTTAGTTTTTGCACTGTCCAGCTCCATTTACACCTGGATGTTGCAGAACAGCAGAGCTTCGATCTGATCTGGTGATGATGTGAACACTTTATTCTTTGCCTGTTGCTTGCACAGTTTAACATGAGTGTAGTCCTGTGTGTAGCTTCACCGGGTTGGCACCTCATTTGTTGATATGCTGAGTGCTGCCCCCGAAACAGTGAACAAGGAGAGGGAATGGGGCCACACTTTTCCATGATGTCTCCTGTGAGGACCAGAGTGCCCTGTGGAAGCACAATCCAGCAAGAAGACAACAAACCCAGGAAAGGAGAAAGAAAATTGTTCAAAGGTAGAGCAGGATCATAAATCACACGGAAAATTGTGCTTTACTAATTCAATTATCAGTTCAGTTCAGAACAGGAAGAAGAGCACAGAAACTCAAAGCGGGTTGCACCTAAAATATCAGATCAACATACCATCATTCATGAAATGTCTGGTGTCAAAATGTTTTCTTGATTAAATTAATCTGTTTTGCTAATTAATGTTGTTGATGGGGAACTGTGCCCTGAGGTTTCAGAAACAATTGCAATAGCAAAACTACAGCAAATACCTCTCCTCATTTCATGTTAACTGGAAAGGTTTCCAATGGGACATCAACAGTAAATAAATCCAAAGTGCTCGCTGAATCACCATCCATCAGTTACAAACAAAATGAGTATTTTATCGGAAATGATGCAAGATTGATTAAAAATAGACCTGGAAGTGGAGGTGTGTGCATCATCGAGGGGGTATTGGGCAGACCGGGCAAGGGAGAGAATGTGGGGTTAGAATTCAGTTCAGGGTGAGGTTATGAAGAGTCTGGTACAATGTGAGATGTTGGTAAAGGAGGGGATTGAATGAGTGAACAAGAAACAGGCTTTGTGACAGCGACAAAAGTCAATGGATCTGGTCTTCCCAAGGCTTCAATGACAAGAATAGTATGTGAGAGAAAGGTGGTTTATACAATTAATAACACAGTACTGAGACTTACCAGGGACACCAATAATAGCCAGGATGGGATAGAAAATGTGCTGAGTAGTCAGAATTACTATCTCAATCCGAGAACCTATTGGCATCCGATCATAATTTGCAGAAAGATACTCAATCATATCATGGAAACTCCTGTCCATTGCTGACGCCTTCCAGTCTATCACTCCCAGATTCCGAACTGTCCTCTCCCTCTCTCTCCAGCAGCTGTTAATCTCAGGATGATGCTGCTGCTGACTCTATGGGATAGCACACTGAAAGGATTGCCTTATTAATAGAAGGTGGAAACTCTCCAGTGAGACAATGAGGCTCCATAGAGACTGCTGTCAATTACAGTCACTGAACAAACAGGTTCAGTTAACCCCTGTCAATCCAACAGTTGTTGTACCAGAGTAAAGGAGAACATGTCCCTGGTCTGGGGGTGGCGTATGAAGGTTTCTGAGGGAAGGAATGTTGGAAATAGTGAAGCACTGGGCAAGTTCTTTCAATCCTCTGTGAATGTAACAGTGGTACCAGAGAACTGGGGATATTGAATATTTGGTAATTTCCATAATAAGTTGAGAGGGTGGGTGAATGAGAGAGAGAGATGTAGAGAGAATGACAGAGAGACAGAGAACTCCTGTAAGTACAGTCTGTTCAGACTAGCATCAGTGCTGGGATGAATCCCAGAAATCAGAACTCAATGAGAATCAGATCAAAAACACTCTACTCGAAGGAATTGTTGCTACAATGAAAGGGAAATGTGGGCTTTGGATGCAAATCACCTCAGGCGAGGATCGAGAGACGTAAAAACATTGAAAACAGGATCAAGAGAAGGCCATTCAGCCCTTTGATCCTGCTCCCAAATTCATTCTGATCATTGCTGACCCTATTCAACATTCACCCCATATCCTTTTCTCACTTTGGCTGAAAGCCGACAAATGCCTCCTTTTGTAATTATTCAATGTTTTGACCTCAATCGCTCTATTTGGTCAAGAATTCCACAGTCTCACCATACGCTGTGTGAAGAATTTTCACCTCATCTCAGTCTAAACTGGCCTTCACTGTATCCTTAGATTGTAACCTCTGGTTCTGGACTCCCTGGTGGTTGGGAACACTCTTCCTGTATTCACCCTGTCTCGTGATGTTCAAATTTTATATGTTTCTATGAGAACCCCCTTGTTCTTCTAAACTCAGTGAACACAGTCCGAACAGATCCAGTCCCTCTTCACACATCAGTCCTGCCATCAGAGGAATCATCTGCATGAGTTCCCCAGGATCGTGCTCTTGGCTCAACCAGCATCAGTTGCTTCATCAATGACTTTCCCTTCATTGTTCAGTCAGAGTAGGGATGCTCACTGCTGTGTGCACAGTGGTCAGCTCCATTCATTCCTCCTCAGGCACAGGAGCTGTACATGTTCCATGCAGCTGAACATGGACAGAAGCATCTTTTCCAGAAAAATACACATCAGATGGGAAAGCACTGAAAACAAAATTAACCTTCAGCAGAGATCAGGGGAGAAACTTTGACTGATTATCATTCCCCAGCATTACAATGTTAGTGAGACAAAGAGCACAGCCGGGTCTGATTTCCTCAACATCAACCCAGGGTCATTGGGTAATGATGGTGAACAGGAACCAGGTCTGATTCCACACCCCTTACCAAGCTGTTCTACTACAGTTACAACACTGGCATCTACCCGACAAGATTGAAAATTACCCAGGTATGTCCTGTCCACAGAAAGCAGGACCAATCCCACCAGCCAATGGCTGACTGATGAAGTGCAGCAGCAGAGTAAGGGAAGGAGACAACGACAGTGCGATCAAGAAGCAATCACAAAGGAATAACCTGCTCCCAGACGCTCAGTTTTGGTTCCACCAAGGCCACTCACCTCCTGTTCCTCATTACAGGCTTCGTCCAAGTGTGGGCAGAGGAAATGAATTCCAGAGATGAGGAGAGAGCCTCTGGGCTTGACATCAAGGCCAAATGTCACCGTGTGTGTCACCAAAGAACCTGAAAAATGGAGAAACACACAGAAAAGGGACAAGAATATGCTACTCGACCATTCCAGCCTGGCCCCCACTCAATAAGATCATGACTGATCTGATTTTAAACTCAACTCAACATTCCTGCCGATCCCCAATTATCTTTCATCCCCTTGCTGATCAAGAATCAGTCGAACTCTGCCTTCCAAATATTTAAATGTTCTTTATCCACTGCCATTTGCAGAAGGGATTCACAACGCTCTGTGTGAGAAAATCAATCTTTATCTTTGTTTTAAATGAGTGGCCCACTTATGTTTAAACTCTGACCCCTTCTTCTCCCATCTCCCACAAGAGGAAATCTCCTTTCCACATCCAGCCAGTCAAGACCCCTGTCTAGCTCATTCATAACCTCCCGGCTCTTGTATTCAATTCCCAGCACAATAAAGCAGAACATTATATCAGCTTTTATTTTCCTCTTTCACCTTTAATGTAGCAGCAGAATAAATCCCTTTTCTTTGGAGCACATGTTCAATGGTCAAAGGGGAGGCTCTGACCTCCTGGTATTATTGATAGACTATTAATCCAGAAACTCAGCTAATGTTCTGGAGATTCTGGTTTGAATCCCACCACAGCAGATGGTGTCATTTGAATTCAATAAAAGGAATCTGAAAGTAAGAACCTTCTGATGATCATGAAACCATTGCTGATTGCCTGAAAAACCCATTTGCTTCACGAATATCCATTCGGGAAGGAAATCTGCTCTCCTCACCTGGTCTGATCTACATGTGACTGCAGTCTCACAGCGAGGTGGTTGACTCTCACCTGCCCTCTGAAATAGCGGAGCAGGACATGCAGTCGTATCGATCAGTACAAAGTCTCAACAAACAAATGGAACCAGACAGGCCACCTGGGCACCGATAAAGACAATTACAGAAACAGCCCTGTCGCCCCTGCACAGTCCTCCTCACTGACATCTGGGGGCTAGTGTCAAAATTGGGAGAGCTGTCTCACAGACTGAACAAGTAACAGCCTGACCCAGTCACACTCACTGAATCATACCTTACAGACAATGTCCCAGACAGCAGCATCACCACCCCTGGGTATGGGCTGATTAACATTCAGTGCAGACTCAGCAGAGGTGGCAGCACAGTGATATACAGTCAGGAGCGAGTTTCCCTGGGAATCCCCAACATTAACACAGACCCCATGAAATATCATGGGTAAGGAAACCTCCTGCTGATTAACATGTACCATCCTCCCTCGGCTGATGCATCAATCCTCCTCCATATTGAACAACACTTGGAGGAAGCACTGAGGATGGGAAGGACACAAAATATCCCCTGGGTGGGGGATTTCAATGTCCGTTGCAAAGGCTGGCTTGGCAGCATCGCTACAGATCGAGCTGGTCGGGTCCTAAAGGGCACAGCTGCTAGACTGGGTCTGCGGCAGGTGGTCAGAGATACAGAAAGAGCGCAAAACATAACTGACCTCATCCTCACCAATCTGCCGGCTGCAGATGTACTTTCCATGACAGTATGGGTAAGAGCGACCGCTGCACAGACCTTGTGGAGACAAAGTCCCACCTTCACATTGAGAATCGTGTTGTGTGGCACCATCACCGTGTCAAATGGGACACACTGTGAACAAAGCTCGCAGTTCAAGTCGGGGCACCCATGAGGTGCTGTGGGCCATCAACATCAGCAGAACTGTACTCCAGCACAATCTGTAACCCCATTCCCTTGATATCTCCAACTCAACCATTACCATCAAACCAGGGGATCAACACTGTTTCAATGTGTAGTGCATGAGGGACTGTCAGAAACAACATGAGGCAGGCCTGGAGGTAAGGTGGCAACCTGGTGAAGATACCAAACAGGATTACTGGCAAAACCGAAGAGCAAAAGCAGCAAGTGATAGTCACAGCTGAGTGATACCTCAGCAAATGGATGAGATCTGAACTGTACAGTCCTGCCACATCCAGTCATGAATGGTGGTGAACAATTAAACAGTTTCCTGGAAGAGGAGGTTCCCCAAATATCCGCATCCTCAATGATGGAAGAGCCCTGCGCATCAGTGCAAAAGATAAAGCTGAAGAATTCAGAATAATCTTCATCCAGAAGTGCCAAGTGGATGATTCATCTCAGCCTCCTCCAGTGGTCTCCAGCAAGACAGATACCAGTGTTCAGCCAGTTCGATTCAATCCACATGTTGTCAAGAAACATTTGGAGACGCTGGATACTACTAAGGCTATGGGCCAAGACGACATTTCAGCAATAGTCCTAAAGACATGTGCTGTGGAACGTGCATTCCCCTGGCCAGGATCTTGCAGTAAAGTTACAACACTGGCACCTACACGGCAATGTAGGAAATTGACCCGTCATGTCCTGTACACCAAAAGCAGGACAAATCCAATCTGACCAATTACTGCTCCATCAGTGCCCTCTCAATCCTCAGTAAAGTGATGGAAAGTGTCGTCAACTGTGATATCAAGCAGCAGCTGCTTCACAATAACCTGCTCGGTGATGCTCACTATGGGTTCCACCAGGGTCACTCAGCTCCTGATCTCATTACAGTCCTGGGTCAAACATGTACAAAAAGAGCTCAATTCCAGAGATAATTTGAGAGAGACAGCCCTTGATGCCATTGCTGCATTGGATCATTCGTGGCAAAACTGTGTTCATTGAGTATTAGAGGCAAACTGTGCACTGTTTAGCACCTCGGAAGATGGTTGTGGTTTTTTGAGGTCAGTGATCTCAGCTCCAGAGCATCCCTGCAGGAGTTCCTCAAGATAGTGTCATCGGTCTAACCATCTTCAGCTGCTTCATCAATGGCCCTCTCTATATCATAAAGTCAGAAGTGGGTATGTTTGCCAATGATTGCAGAATGTGTCATATGATTCAAAACTCTTTGAAACTGAAGCAGTCCATGTTGAAATACAACAAGATCTGAACAAGATCCAGGCCTGACACCTGACAAGGAACATTCTTCCCACACAAATGCCAGACAATGACAATGTCCAATAGAGATGATCTAACCATTGCCCCTTGACATTTAATGGTGTTACCATCACTAAATCCCTGCCCCCTCCCCATCTACATTCTGGGAGTTACCATGAAATAGAATCTCAACATGATTCATGGAAGTGGGACTCTATCGATCCTGCCATTGAAGGCAGGGCCCACTATGTGGAAAGAATGTGTTACTTTTTCTGGGAAAATAATATTGAGGCAGACAGAAAGAAACAAGGAATTCTCCTGACAACTTGTGGACCCACAGATAGTTTAGATATTAGGATCCTGTGGTTAGCTGAAGCAAAAATACTTCCAAAAATTATTTTCAAGACAAACTTCAAAACTTGGTGAGCCACTTTTCACAGCTGGAGAAATACCCAATCCCTCACTGAGAGGACTTATCTGCAAAATTGGTGGTTTTGATGACGGGCCGGGGGCGCTGTCCTTCATAAAGCTGGGCATGAGCCCTTCGTAGCTGCAATTACATTTAGATGAGGATTCCCAGAGGATTGCTACAATTCATACCCATCAGTGTTTGCACCAATACATGAGATAGCCATTTGGGGGATCATCAGCCATTTTCCAGCGAACAATAGAGAATATTTTCCAATGTTTACCCCAATCTGTCCGCTCTAAAATGCTCCTGGGTGGCAATGTGGCACAGTGGTTAGCACTGCTGCCTCACAGCGCCAGGGACCTGAGTTTGATTTCATCCTTGGGTGACAGTCTGTGTGGAGTTTGCACATTCTCCCCGTGTCTGCGTGGGTTTCTTCCGGGTGTTCCAGTTTACTCCCACAGTCCAAAGATGTGCAGATTCGGGGGACTGGCCATTACTAAAGTGTCCATCAGTGTTCAGGGATGTGAAAATTGGCTGGGTTGGAGGGGGATGGGTCTGGGTGGGATATTCGGAGGGTCAGTGTGGACTTATTGGGCTGAAGGGCATATTTCTACACAGTAGGGATTCTATGATTTGACAAAGATACTGTTTGACTTTTTAAATATTCCAAATTCTGATGAGTTAAAGAAAGGATTTTCTGTGAGTCTGGTGAAATTCAAAACCTGGCTGTAATTAACATCACAAATGAGATAGAGACATAAGTTGAAACCTACCCTGAGCCTTCGCAAACGCTGGCTGAGAGTTACTGTGTAATCATTAAAAATATCCAATCCCATAAATAATGTGAGCTTTCTGCATATTTGCCAATCTGTCAATTCGGAGAAATAGTGCAACATCACAGATGAAACAATTTAAATTCTGATCATTGTTAAATGATGGTGACTGCAGTTTGACTGCTCCTGACAGGATTATCTTTGGATTTCCCAGTGATTGAGGAGAGTCCTTCCCCAATGCAGGGGCCCTCCCGCACTGTCAGGGCTCTCATTGCCTCCACCCAAAGGAGAGCAACCTCAAGGGATAGGAGGAAATGCCAATGCTGGAGAATCAGAGATAACAAGGTGTAGAGCTGTATGAACACAGCAGGCCAAGCAGCACCTGAGGAGCAAGAAGGCTGACGTTTCGGGCCTAGACCCTTACGCAGAAAATTTTCTGATGAAGGGCCTCGGCCCGAAACGTCAGCCTTCCTGCCCCTCTGATGCTGCTTGGCCTGCTGTGTTCATCCGGTTCTACACCTTGTTATCACAGCAACCTCCAGGGCTCTCCAGACCAATGGCCCATCTGAGACAACAGCTGGCCTCAAATCCTGTTACAAGTGAACAGGAAGCAATCAGACACAGCACTTGGAAATGATTGAACAAAGCACATTCAACTCAGAAGGGAAACAGCTCTGGGACAGAGGATGAAGTGGATTGGAGATTAATTGGTAAATTACTCCACTTATTCTAATTGTAATGAGTAATTTTTGTTGTTCTGTTGAATTCACTGATCTGCATGTGTGAGGCAGACAGAGGACTATGTGACAGACACTACAGGAGATCCACCGGTACGTGAGGGCAGGGAAAGAAGTGAAAGTGAAGTTTTCTTGGTCAGGGGGATCAGATCAGTTTCTGCAGCAGTGAACGTGTGCTCCTTTCCTGGTGCCACGCTCAGGAATGTGGTAGATTGGAAAGAAATAAAGCTGGCAACAGGAAGTAAAAAAGTGTCAACTGAAGTCAGTGGAACGACGAACCATAAAATGCAGAATCATGTGAAATAGGGAAGGGAGCTTTAGCTGAATGTATACAGTGTTCACAACAAGATCGAGGATTGAAAGGCAATCTCTTTTTGTGAGAAGCTCTCAATCAGAGGGACAGGCAGTAGAATCTGTTTTGAATGAAGATTAGAAGCAGCAACGGAGAGTAAAAATTGGGAGGAGTTGTTTCTAGTCCATCAAACAGTCCTGGGAATACAGGACAATGTATAAATCAGCAGATTAGAGGGGCATGGAGCAAGACCTGGAATAAAGCTAGAGGATCAGCAGCGGATTGTCACGCAGGAACTGAACCTTGGTCTCATTCACCACAGCCCCTGGCTGTCCTTTGCTGCTACATTGCCAAGTGGGTACAATTACTAGCCTCAGGATTCATTGGGAAGGCATAAATTATAAAAAATCTTATCATCTCCTCCATCTGGCTCTCCTCATCGAACGACACTTGTCCTGGCTCATTGCCAAGCACTAAATCTAATATGGCCTCCACTTGAGCCAGCTTATCAACTTACTGAGTCAGAAATCTTTCCTGGACACACCTGACAAATTCTGCTCCATCCAGACTATTTGCACTGAGGAGGTTCTGGTCTGTGTGAGGGAAGTTGAAGTTGCCCGTGGCAACAACATGACAACAACAACTGCACATTTCCAAAACCTGCCTCCCAATCTGTTCCTTAGTGTCTCTGTTGCTATTGATGGGGGTCCATGGAAAACTCCCAATAAAGTGACTGCTCCTTTCCTGTTTCTGACTCCCACTCACACTGACTCAGTCGACAAACCCTTCTCCACAACCTCCCTTTCTGCAGCTGCGATACCATCCCTGATTAACAGTGCCTCTCCCCCACCTCTTCTACCACCTTCACTATTCCTTTTATAGCATCTAAACCCCGGAACATCCAACACCAGTCCCTGTGTTATCCAAGTCCCTACAATGGCCACACACTGTAGATCCAAGTACTGATCCATGTTCTAAATTCGTCACGCTTACTCCTGACACTTCTTGCGTTAAAATAGACATACTTCACCCCGTCACACTGACTGCAACTTTGCTCTATCAACTGTCTATCCTTCCTCACAGAGTCTCTGCATGCTGTATCTGCCTGTACTCCAGCTACATCATCCTCTGATCCGCAGCTCTGGATCCCATCCGCCTGCCAAACCGGTTTAAACCCTCATGAAGAACTCTAGCAAACCTCCCACCCAGGATATTGGTGCCCCTCTAGTTCAGGTGCAACCTGTCCTCCCTGTACAGATACCACCCTCCCCATAAGGTATCTTAATGATCCACACATCTGAATCTCTCCCTCCTACGCCACCTCTGTAGCCATGTGTTCAGCTGCACTCACTCTATTATTAACCTCACTAGCCCCTTGGCACTGGTAGTAATCCTGAAAGTCTCCTCTGCTCATCCTGGCATTTAGCTTTCAACCTCACTCCCTATAATCACTTTTCAGGTCTCTATCCCTTTTCCTGGTTCTCTCATTGGTACCGATGTGCACCATGACTTCTTGCAGTTCACCCTTCCCCTCAGGAATCCTGATGACACGATCCAAGACATGCTTGGCCCTAGTACCCAGGAGGCAACATAGCATCCGGGAATCTCGCTCAGTACCACAATCTCCACTCTGTTCCCCGAAAGATTGAATCTCCTGTCACTATCGCTCTCCTGTTTCTCCCGCTTTCCCTTTTGAGATACAGAGCCAGGCTCAGTGCCAGACGCCTTGTGCTATGGCTATTCCCAAATCATCTCCCCGAAAAGTATCCAAAGTGATATACTTATTATTGAGGGGAACAGCCACAGGGGATCCCTGCACTGTTAGCCTATTAGCGTTCCCTCTCCTGACAGTCACCCAGCTACATTTATTCTGTAATTTGGGTGTGACAACCTCTCTATAATGCCTATCTATCACCCCGTCAATCTCGCAAATGATCCGGAGTTCATCTAGCTCCAGCTCCAGTTCCCTAACGCGATTTTTGAGGAGCTGGAGTTGGGTGCATTTCCCGCAGGTGAAGTCAGAGGGGACACCAGCAGTGACCCTGACGTCCCACATCCTGCAACAGGAGCCTGCAACTGCCCCAGCTCCCATTCCCTCAACTCTAGATTTCCAAAAGAATGAAATACGAAAGGCTTAACTTAACGACTCTCTGCACAGTCCTTTTGTTTTTCTCAGAGGAGAGGGAGGATGGGTGGGATACACTACACATTCAGTGTTTTGGGTTGAGCCAATGCCTGAATACATTAGTGCAGGCTGCCCCCTGGCTCATACTCTCACCTCACCTGCTGCTGAAACTAAGAAAGGGCTGGCTGCGCTCGAAACATTGGCTTTGGTTCTGTCCCAGACCTGCTGAGTTTCTCCAGCAATTTCAGTTTCAGGGTCAGATTTCCAGTATCTGCAGTTCATTGTCTTGCTATCGTCCAATAAAACAAAGTGTGCAATGTCCTTCCATATATTTCTCTCAAAATTTGTTTTTTCAAAAAAAATACACAAACAGAAAGGTCTGTGAAAGTATCTTTGTAATTTTTTTTTTACAATCTGTTCCGCACTCAATGTCCTGGTGGTCTGTGAAACAATGCAGTTCTCTGATTCTCCGAGTGCCATTAATCCAGGCTTTAGTCTTCCTTCAGCTGTGATAAATGGATCTTGCTTCACGCTTACACTCTGCACCTGGACACCCTCATTCTTCACAATGTACTGAGTGCTCAGCTTCATTATTCTGCCAAGAATGGGAATCATTCAATTAACAAGTGCCAACTTAATTTTGGATGGCTTCATTTGTGGGTCATCCTGTTCAGCCATCGAGTAGAGGGCTGTGAATCTCACAACGTTGCGAAAACCCCAGCGTCCATCTGAGCTCTTACATTCACTGATGCTGTCCTTCTGAGACCATCGTTCTAACAGTCACAAACCATTTATCATCTTGAAATAGGAGGGTGAAGAACTATTCTTTGGTGGACAGCGATTCTTCAGAATCATTGCCGAACATCTCTCCTGCAGCCATATTTATCGGTAATATTTGATAAAATCATCTGGACCCACAGAGAGAAAACTTTAGGATCACAAAAGATTGAGGCCAAAATGTGATCCTCCTCAAACTCTGAACCAACGTTTATCAAATTAGTGTAAAATGTAACAAGATACCGACACATCTTCAACGGGCAGCCCTCCGCTCCCTCCGCTCCAACCCCAACCTCACCATCAAACCCGCAGACAAGGGTGGCGCAGTGGTAGTATGGCGTACTGACCTCTACATCGCCGAGGCCAGACGCCAACTCTCCGACACCACCTCCTACCGCCTCCTCGATCATGACCCCACACCCGAGCACCAAACCATCATCTCCAACACCATTCATGACCTCATCACCTCAGGGGACCTCCCACCCACAGCCTCCAACCTCATTGTTCCCCAACCCCGCACAGCCCGTTTCTATCTCCTTCCCAAAATCCACAAACCTGCCTGCCCTGGTCGACCCATCGTCTCAGCCTGCTCCTGCCCCACCGAACTCATCTCCACCTATCTGGACTCCATTTTCTCCCCTTTGGTCCAGGAACTCCCCACCTATGTCCGTGACACCACCCACGCCCTCCACCTCCTCCAGGACTTCCAATTCCCTGGCCCCCAACACCTCATATTCACCATGGACGTCCAGTCCCTGTACACCTGCATTCCGCATGGAGATGGCCTCAAGGCCCTCCGCTTCTTCCTGTCCCGCAGGCCCGACCAGGCCCCCTCCACCGACACTCTCATCCGCCTAGCGGAACTCGTCCTCACACTCAACAACTTCTCTTTTGACTCCTCCCACTTCCTACAGACTAAGGGGGTGGCCATGGGCACCCGCATGGGCCCCAGCTATGCCTGCCTCTTTGTAGGTTACGTGGAACAGTCCATCTTCCGCACCTACACAGGCCCCAAACCCCACCTCTTCCTCCGGTACATTGATGACTGTATCGGCGCCGCCTCTTGCTCCCCAGAGGAGCTCGAACAGTTCATCCACTTCACCAACACCTTCCACCCCAACCTTCAGTTCACCTGGGCCATCTCCAACACATCCCTCACCTTCCTGGACCTCTCAGTCTCCATCTCAGGCAACCAGCTTGTAACTGATGTCCATTTCAAGCCCACCGACTCCCACAGCTACCTAGAATACACCTCCTCCCACCCACCCTCCTGCAAAAACTCCATCCCCTATTCCCAATTCCTCCGCCACCGCCGCATCTGCTCCCACGATAAGACATTCCACTCCCGCACATCCCAGATGTCCAAGTTCTTTAAGGACCGCAACTTCCCCCCCACGGTGATTGAGAACGCCCTTGACCGCGTCTCCCGCATTTCCCGCGACACATCCCTCACACCCCGCCCCCGCCACAACCGCCCCAAGAGGATCCCCCTCGTTCTCACACACCACCCTACCAACCTCCGGATACAACGCATTATCCTCCGACACTTCCGCCATTTACAATCCGACCCCACCACCCAAGACATTTTTCCATCCCCACCCCTGTCTGCTTTCCGGAGAGACCACTCTCTCCGTGACTCCCTTGTTCGCTCCACACTGCCCTCCAACCCCACCACACCCGGCACCTTCCCCTGCAACCGCAGGAAATGCTACACTTGTCCCCACACCTCCTCCCTCACCCCCATCCCAGGCCCCAAGATGACATTCCACATTAAGCAGAGGTTCACCTGCACATCTGCCAATGTGGTATACTGCATCCACTGTACCCGGTGCGGCTTTCTCTACATTGGGGAAACCAAGCGGAGGCTTGGGGACCGCTTTGCAGAACACCTCCGCTCAGTTCGCAACAAACAACTGCACCTCCCAGTCGCAAACCATTTCCACTCCCCCTCCCATTCTCTTGATGACATGTCCATCATGGGCCTCCTGCACTGCCACAATGATGCCACCCGAAGGTTGCAGGAACAGCAACTCATATTCCGCCTGGGAACCCTGCAGCCATATGGTATCAATGTGGACTTCACCAGTTTCAAAATCTCCCCTTCCCCCACTGCATCCCTAAACCAGCCCAGTTCATCCCCTCCCCCCACTGCACCACACAACCAGCCCAGCTCTTCCCCCCCACCCACTGCATCCCAAAACCAGTCCAACCTGTCTCTGCCTCCCTAACCGGTTCTTCCTCTCACCCATCCCTTCCTCCCACCCCCAGCCGCACCCCCAGCTACCTACTAACCTCATCCCACCTCCTTGACCTGTCCGTCTTCCCTGGACTGACCTATCCCCTCCCCACCTCCCCACCTACACCCTCTCCACCTATCTTCTTTTCTCTCCATCTTCGGTCCGCCTCCCCCTCTCTCCCTATTTATTCCAGTTCCCTCTCCCCATCCCCCTCTCTGATGAAGGGTCTAGGCCCGAAACGTCAGCTTTTGTGCTCCTGAGATGCTGCTTGGCCTGCTGTGTTCATCCAGCCTCACATTTTATCATCTCTCTCTCTTCAACTGCACCTTGTTCACTACAAGAGACCTTTGCAGTTCGAACAGGAAATGTTATTCTACGACCACAATGAGACTGTGGAGAGGCTGATACTGAAAGAGGATGGGCACAGTATCATGAGAAACTCAGGCAGTGCATTCAGCTGTTCTGTACATCCAACATTGCAAATGCTGGAAAGCTGCATTCCAAACAGAAAGTGCTGAAACACTCAACAGCTCAGGCAGCATCTGAGGAGAGAAGGAACATTTTCACATCCGAGACATCACCATTCATTGGAAGAAGCTTTTCTGAACAAGGGTCTGGGCCCAAATTATCAACCTTCCTGCTCCTCTGATGCTGCTTGGCCTGCTGTGTTCATACTCTCTACACCTTGTTACCTCACCATTCATTGGAAACTCTGATTCAGAGTTTGATTCCACAATATGACAAGATCACTGTGATGGACTCTGATCCCACACTGGACCCAGGGACTGCGGTGACAGAGTCAGCTCCCAGACTGAGCACAGTGACACCAGTTACAGAGTCTGATCCCACACTGGGCATAGTGACACCAGTTACAGAGTCTGATCCCACACTGGACCCAGGGACTGCGGTGACCGAGCCAGCTCCCAGACTGAGCACAGTGACACCAGTTACAGAGTCTGATCCCACACAGGGCACAGTGACACCAGTTACAGAGTCTGATCCCACACTGGACCCAGGGATTGCGGTGACCGAGCCAGCTCCCAGACTGAGCACAGTGACACCAGTTACAGAGTCTGATCCCACACGGGGCACAGTGACACCATTTAAAGAGTCTGATCCCACACTGTGCACTGTGACACCAGTTACAGAGTCTGATCCCACACTGGGTACTGTGACACCAGTTACGGAGTCTGATCCGACACTGGGAACAGTGACACCAGTTACAGAGTCTGATCCCACACTGGGCGCAGTGACGCCAGTTACAGAGTCTGATCCCAGACTGGGTGCAGTGACACTAGTTACAGAATCTGATCCCACACTGGGCGCAGTGACACCAGTTACAGAGTCTGATCCCAGACTGGGTGCAGTGACACTAGTTACAGAGTCTGATCCCACACTGGGCACAGTGACGCCAGTTACAGAGTATGATCCCACACTGGGCCCAGTGACACCAGTTACAGAGTCTGATCCCATACTGGACACTATCACACCAGTTACAGATCCATTTACTCCATGCCCTTTACAATGCAGGCAGGCATGCCATCGGTCTTTTTCAGTAACTTTTACAACACGGCCTAAGAAACAAAATGTAACTTTATATCCCAATGTGTTGTTACGAAATAGAATGTCACATTGCGCTCCAGCATTGTGCCCATGATGTTTTGCTTAACAATGTTACGTCTAATTGCTCTGTGTATGACCGTCCTCTTCTGGTTATTTCACTCAACATGTTTGGGAGATTTATGATACCTTCTGGGACAAGTGGGAGTTGAACTCCAAGCTCAGAGATATGGACACTACTACATACGCCTTCCCTTTATTCCCACCCAGATTCCTGTCCCAGTCTCCATGTGTGGGCTATGAACAGATACTTTTCTTCAGCACCATCACTCTCTCACTTCACTCTGCTGTTATTTCCAATCCACAAAAATCCCCTTCTAACCCACTGTGGTTGCTATCTATTGACCTGTCCCCAGCTTCTCCTTCCTCTCCAAACTCAGAATTTTATTTTTGTCACCTTCCCCATCTGCCCTGGCACTCCTTGTGTGACTGCCTCCATATGGATTTCTGTCTCTTTCCCAGTAAAGTCTCCCAGTAAAGTCACCAATGAGACCCCAAGTGTAAGAATCCCAGAAATTTAGAGCAATGAAAGTGAACAGAAAGGATCAGTTTATATATCACTCCCAGATATTGTAAGATCAGGCGTTCCACTCTCAAACGTCCCAGATGTCCTCGTTTTTCAAGGACCGCAACATCCCCCACCACACCCCACCCCCGACAGTGGTTGAAAACGCCCTCGACCGCATCTCTTGCATTTCCCGCACCTCAGTACTCCACCCCCTCCCCACAGTATAAACAAACATAGAATTCCTGGCTGTCCTCACGTATCACCCCATTAACCTCCGGATTCAACACATCATTCCACCACCTGCAATCTGACTCCAAACCAAGGATATAATCTTCCTCCCCACCCTTATCTGCCTTCCACAGCAACCGCGCTGTCTGCGACTCCCTCGTCTGCGTCACACTCCCCTCCAGCCCCACCACCCCTGGCACCTTTCCCTACAACCGAAGGAAGTGTTACATCTGCCCCTACACCTCCCCCATCACCCCATCCCAGGCCCCAAGAAGACTTTCCACATCAAGCAGATGTTCACCTGCACATGCACCAATGTGGTATACTGCATCCGCTGTACCCGTTATGGCTTCCTTGACATTGGGGAAACCAAGCGGAGGCTTGGGGACCGCTTTGCAGAACACCTCTGCTCGGTTTGCACGAAACAACTCCCCCTCCCATTCCTTCGACGACATGACCATCATGGGACTTCTGCAGTGCCACAGCGATGCCACCTGATGGTTGCAGGAACAGCAACTCATATTTCGCTTGGGGACCCTGCAGCCCAATGATATCAATGTGGATTTCATTAGCTTCGAATTCTCCTCTCCCTTTACTGCTTCCCAAAACCAGTCCAGCTCGTCCCCGTCTACCTAACCTGTCCTTCCTCTCACCTATCCCCACATCCCACCTCAAGCCTCACCACTATTTCCTACCTACTAACCTCATCCCGCCTCCTTGTCCTGTCCATCCTCCCCGGACTGACCTATTCCCCTCCTTACCTCCCCACCTACACTCACCTCTACTGGCTCAATCCCCGCCTGTTTAACTTGTTGGTTTCCTCTCCACCTATCTGCTCCTTTATCCATATTCGATCCGCCTCCCCATCTCTCCTTATTTATTTCGGAAACCTCTCCCCATCCCCGATTTCTCCTGATGGGTCAAGGTCTGAAACATCAGCTTTTGTGCTCTAAGATGATGCTTGGCCTGCTGTGTTCATCCAACTCTACACCTTGTTAACCCACAATAACTGAGTTCTTTCTTCATTCCTTCAATTCAATAATCACTTTTGTGCTTGTTGCTACTTCCTGTTGTGTCTCCCAATTTGCAGAAAATGATGTTAGCTTTCCTAATTTTTGTTCTGTTTGGTTTTTCGGGAAGGGTTTCTTTCCCTGTATTCTGTCCCTGTTTGTAATATCCATGCTGTCCTGCTTTATGCAGCCACTGACTGTTCAGTCTGGTTCACTGTCACTTTCACCTTTGATCGATTTGTGGCCATTTGTTGCCAGAAGCTGAAAACTAAATATTGCACAGAGAGAACGGCAGCTCTGGTTCTGGGAACAGTGACAGTGTTGAGATTTTCAAAGAATGTTGTCTGGTATTTCATGTTAACAAACTGATACTCGCTGCTGAATGATCCCTGGTTTTGTCAAATCACATGGTAGGGTCGGAGATCGAAAGCTTGGGGAGCAATTGAGTTCCTTCACTACATTCTCACCCCGGGAGTCCCATTTATTCTGATCCTGCTGCTGAATGCTTTGACTATCAGACACAGCAACATTATCGTTGTCGAATATCCCACATCCACATTTTTCAGGACGGAATTCAAATGACACAATCTGCTGGTGTGGGATTCAAACCCGATTCTCCAGATCATCACGTCAGTTTCTGGATCAATAGTCTATCGATGATAAGAATTGGACATCGCCTCCTTTGTGAAGATTGAACATGTGCTGAAAATGAAAGGCATTTATTCTGCTGCAACATCAAAAGTGATTGGGGAATATCAAAGTGAATGAAATCTTCTGCTTTATTGTGCGGGGAACTGAACACAAGGGCCGGGAGGTTATGAATCACCGAGACAGGGGTCTTGACTGGCTGGATGTGGAAAGGAGATTTCCTCTTGTGGGAGATTGGAGAAGAAGGGGTCAGAGTTTAAACATAAGTGGGTCAGTCATTTCAAACAAAGATAAAGATTGATTTTCTCTCTCTGAGCATTGTGAATCCCTTCCTGAAAAGGCAGCAGATGCTGAATCTTTAAGTATTTGGAAGGCAGAGGTAGATAGATTGTTTCACCGTTTATCGGTTCTTTGATGACACACTCAGTGACATTTGGCCTTGATGTCAAGTGCAGAGAGTCTCACCCCATCTCTGGAATTCATTTCTTCTGCCCACACTTGGACAAAGCCTGTAATGAGGAACAGGAGGTGAGTGGCCTTGGTGGAACCAAAACTGAGCGTCTGGGAGCAGGTTATTCCTTTGTGATTGCTTCTTGATCGCACTGTCGTTGTCTCCTTCCCTTACTCTGCTGCTGCACTTCATCAGTCAGTCATTGGCTGGTGGGATTGGTCCTGCTTTCTGTGGACAGGACATACCTGGGTAATTTTCAATCTTGTCGGGTAGATGCCAGTGCTGTAACTGTAGTAGAACAGCTTGGTAAGGGGTGTGGAATCAGACCTGGTTCCTGTTCACTCTCATTACCCACTGACCCTGGGTTAATGTCGGGAGGAATCAGACTCGGCTGTGCTCTTTGTCTCACGAACACTGTCATGCTGGGTATTGATAATCAGTCAAAGTTTCACCCCGATCTCTGCTGAAAGTTATCTTTGTTTTCCATGCTTTCCCATCTGATGTGTATTTTTTCTGGAAAAGGCATTTCGGTCCATGTTCAAGTGCATGGAACATTTACAGCTCCCATGCCTGAGGAGGAATGAATGGGGCTGACCACTGTGCACACAGCAGTGAGCATCCCTACTCTGACTGAATAATGAAGGGAAAGTTATTGATGAGGAATCTGACATTCGTCAGGACAAGAGCTTGATCCTGGGGAACTCATGCAGATGATTCCTATGATGGCAGGACTGATGTGTGATGAGCAACTGGATCTGCGCAGACTATTTTCACTGAGTTTAGAAGAACAAGCGGGGTCGGGGGGTTTTCGACACAAACCTTCATACATCACCCCCAGACCAGGGACATGTTCTCCTTTACTCTGGTACAACAACTGTTGGATTGACAGGGGTTAACTGAACCTGTTTGTTCAGTGACTGTCATTAACAGCAGTCTCCATGGAGCCTCATTGTCTCACTGGAGAGTTTCCGTCTTCCATTAATAAGGCAATCCTTTCAAAGTGTTAACCCAAAGTGTCAGTGGCAGCGTCATCCTGAGATTAACAGCAGCTGGGAGAGGACAGATCGGAATCTGGGAATAATAGACTGTAAGGCGACAGCAATGGGCAGGAGTTTCAATGATATGATTGAGTATCTTTCTGCAAATTATGATCGGATCCCATTACGTGCTCGGATTCAGATATTCATTCTGACTATTCAGCACAATTTCTATCCCAGCCTGGCTATTATTGGTGTCCCTGGTAAGTCTCAGTACTGTGTTATTAATTGTATAAACCACCTTTCTCTCAATTAATGCCTCGGGAAGACCAGATCCATTGTCTTTTGTCACTGTCACAAAGTCTGTTTCCTGTTCACTCACTCAATCCCCTCCTTTACCAACATCTCACAATGTATCAGACTGTTCATACCCTCACTGTTCTATTTCACCCTGAACTGAATTCTAATCCCACATTCTCTCCCTTCTACGATCTTCCCAATACTCCCTCGGTGATGCACGCACCTCCAGTTCAAGCTACATTTTTAAGCAATCTTGCATAATTTCCAAAGAAATACTCATTTTGGTTGCAACTGATGGATGGTGATTCAGCGAGCACTTTGGATTTTTTACTGTTGATGTCCCATTGGAAACCTTTCCAGTTAACATGAAATGAGGAGAGGTATTTGCTGTAGTTTTGCTATTGCAATTGTTTCTGAAACCTCAGGGCACAGTTCCCCATCAACAACATTGATTAGCAAAACAGAATAATTTAGTCCAGAAAACATTTTGATATCGGATGTTCCATGAATGATGGTATGTTGATCTGATATTTTAGGTGCAACCCATTTTGAGTTTCTGTGCTCTTCTTCCTGTTCTGAACTGAACTGATACTTGAATTAGTAAAGCACAATGTTCTGTGTGTTTTATGATCCTGGTCTAACTTTGAACAGGTTTCTATATCCTTTCCCGGGTTCTTTGTCTTCTTGCTGGATTGTGCTTCCACAGGGCACTCTGGTCCTCACAGGAGACATCATGGAAAAGTGTGGCCCCATTCCCTCTCCTTGTTCACTGCTTCGGGGGCAGCACTCAGCAGAGCAACAAATGAGGTGCCCACCCGGTGAAGCTACACACAGGACTACACTCATGTTAAACTGTGCAAGCAACAGGCACAGAATAAAGTGTTCACATCATCACCAGATCAGATCGAAGCTCTGCTGTTCTGCTACATCCAGGTGTAACTGGAGCTGGACAGTGCAAAAACTAACCAGTGGATGTGTGTCCAAATATCAGCGTTCCCCTGAGCTGCTGCCTGCTGTCCAGATCCACCCCACAATGGGATCTCGATTTCCATGTTGTTCCCCACTTTGTTGACGTTCCTGGTTAGGAAGGTGAGCTTATCCTTTCGGAACGTTTGGCAATGGAGATAAGGGCAGCAGATGCAGGGGAACATCACCAGCTGTAGGTATCTCCTCACACCACTCACTATCCTGACTTGGAAATACATCACTGTTCCTTCATTGTCACTGCGTCTAAATCCTGGAATTCCCTCCCTAAGGGCATTGTGGTTCTGTGTCCAGCACATGGACTGCAGCGGTTCAAGAAGGCAGCTCCCACCACCTTGTCTGGGGAAGTGAGGAATGGGACAATCAATGCTGGCAAAGCCAACGATCCCCACATCCCATGTATGGAAAGAAAAGTCAGGATGATGGTTTGTTCCAGGGGGCAGTGAAACTAATTGTTGAGAGGATTTTAGGAACACAGCACAATAATTGTATATTTCACAGGCACAGATGTAGAGGGAGCATGAACACTGAAGTTTTAAGTTCACTCTGGTGGCTTGCAGAACACCTACAAGCTTTGTACAGATTACAGCATGGTGCAGATTTCCACACTTCAAAGTCCATGAGTCTCACCCAACTTTGATTTCCCACAGTCTTTCATGTGACTTTGTTCTTTTACTCCCGGCCAGCTTGAATAAAGGAGAGACTCGGACCCGAGGGCGCAGCCTTAGAGTAAAGGATTACCTTTTAGAACGGAGATAAGGAGAAATATTTTCAGCCAGAGAGCGGTGAATCTATGGAATTCACTGCCACAGAACCAGTGGAGGCCGTGTCATTAAGGATATTTAAGGTGGAGTTGGATCAGTTCTTAATTGCCACAGGGATCATGGGTGGCTGGGAAATAGTGGGAGAATAGGGTTGAGAGACCTAGCAACCATGATTGAATGGCAGAGCAGGCACAATGGGCTGACTGGCCTCGCTTCCACTGCTATGTCTTCTGGTCTTTTGGTGTTTTCCTTTCCAGGTTTCGAGCCGAGGATGAAAACATTATTTGATTTTACTGTCTGTATCCACATGTTAGACAGCCAATTTAAATTCCTTGTGCAGGAAGCAGGTTGTGGGAGATGGTTCAAATTCGTAGGTGTGTCTGTCTATTCATTCCCCAATTCCACAGTCCCTCGGGCAGAGGACAGAGAATCAATGTTGTCTGCAAAGGCTCAGGCCTTTTGCTGGAGTGTATAATGCGTCCCACACAATTACGGTCCCTCCCCAGGGGCACGGGTGAGATGTTCAGTCACTGATGGGACAACACAGGACAACTTTTTAAGATCTTGCATAACACTACCCACTCCTTTGTACTACAGAGGAAAGAGCAAAGAACGATACAGCACAACCCTGCGCTGACTTATTTTCCCCTTTCATACTAAAGCTGCCTTCACTGACAGGATCCATATCCCTCTATTCCCTTCCTTTTCATATATTTGTCCAGGTGCTTCCTGAATGCTGCTGTTTGATTCCACCACCTCCTCTGGCAGCACATTCCATGCACTCACCAATCTTTGTGTGAAAAACTTGCCTCACACATCTCTTTAAACTTTCCTCCCCGCTGCCCCTGAAATTTGAATTGATGTTCCCCTTCTTGACCCCTTCGCCCTGCAAGAGAGCCTCATACTTCCCACGCTTTCTGTGACTTTCACAATCTCATATTCTAGAATCAGGTCGACACTCAGCCTCTTCCTTTCCAGTGAAAACCCACCCTATCCAGCCTTGCTTCATCGCTAAAATCCCTCACACCATGCAACATCCTGGTAAACCTTCTCTCTACCTGCTCCAAAACATCCACATTCTTCTGGTAGTGTGGTGACCCAAACTGTCTGCAATATTTCAACTGTGGCCTCAGTAAAGTGCCACAAAGCTGCAGCACAACTTATCCATACATTTACTCAATGCACTTTCCAATGAAGCAACAATGCCCCAGGACTTTTTGAGTCAATTATCTCCCTGTGCTGCCACCTTCAGTGACCTGTGGACCCGCAAACCCAGATCCCTCTGCATTTTCATTCTCCAAAGGGGCATACTAATACTGCTGTGGTTTCTGCCATTCACTGTATCATTTCTACCTGTACATGATCTTCTAAAATGCATCACCTCACGTTTGTCTGGAATTTTAAATAGATACACCAATCTTTCCCAGTCTCAGTGGCACCCGTTGGTGTAAAAGCAGTGAATAGTTTTCAAATGTGCAAGATCGAATCCTGCAGCAATGTGTAAGACAATAAAACTCATTCCCTATGTTTGTATGAGGTCCCTTGTCTTCATTCCATGTCCAACCCTCTCTCCCATCCCTTCCTCGTTGACCTGACACAATCTGTCCATCTTCTCTCCCAGCTATCCATCCCACTGACCAATCCCCATCACTCACTTCCTGCATTTATCTATCACCTTCCCATCCAGCTTCACCAGCCCCACCCATCCTCTCACTATTTATTTCCCAGTTCCCTCCCCACTCCCCATTTCTGAAGAAGGGTCCCGAACCGAAACATCAACTCTCCTGCTCCTCTGATGCTGCCCGGCCGGCTGTGTTCCTCCAGCTCCACACTGTGATGTCTCTGACTCCAGCATCTGCAGTTCTAATGACCTCTCTGATCATTTTATCTCCATTTCAAGCCATTAACTGCCCTTTCTATTCTGTATATCAGAGGGGCACATCCTGCTGAATGGGCTACTTCTGGACATCTATACAAACCAGGATTGATGATGCTCCTCACTGTCTCCACTGCATATTGCTGTATATTATGTTCTGTCACATATAACTACCTCATTAACGATCAGTGTATGATCATGTCTAACACATTCCACATTATACACATTCCTCATACACTCGTGTTAAACCCCTGAGGTGGCAACTGACCAGCCCATGGTCTCTGTGCTACGACAGATTAAACAAGTGAGCATTAGTTATACAGACGGCTACCTCATTCTGATCAATTTGTCTCAGGTTTTTCTTTCTCTGCTCAAGTACCATTGTTCCAAAAGAACTGCAGCCATCATTTCTGATTGTGCCATCGGAGATATTTTTCTGCACGCTGATTGATTTATGAATGGATCAAAAATGACATCTTCGTGGTATGGCCTGGCTCTGCGTTATCCATATCAGGCCTAAGGCCGTACTCAGCTGTCTGCCCTGAACGCTTGTTCCATTTCCAAGTTTTCATCAAGTTGTGAACTTAATGTCTGAAGCTTTTGGCCCAAATCAACTGCATTTACAATGGAGTTGTCTGTGTTTGTACAGGAACAACATCATTGTGCAGACTGCATCACAGTCCGACCTTTGCACCCCGCCCATACTCTCGTCCAGCTATTGCTCACCCTGCTCCATGAGGCCAAGGTGCCTGTGTCATCACTTGTTTCACTAAAACCTTGCCAGTGCTTGGGTCAGGAATGAACACCACTCAGGTCACCCAGTATTTTATAACTAAAGGTCCCCCCTCATAGGGTACATGATCCTGTCAACATTTATTGCCTTTACAAACACTGGTCCATTTTCTGGACTTCTCTATCAACTCTTGTACTCTGTGAGGTGATTGTGTGTTGTGTATTGTTGTTGATCTGTAGGGCGAACCAACACTCTCATCATCATTCCCAACAATATTGCTGTCCTTAACCCTAGCTTGATCCACGTAAGACTTGGCGCTCCCATCAATGGAATGATTCAACTACTCCTGGAGTGTAATCTTGTAGAAAAGACACATCAGTTAGTGACTTCCTCCAATTGTGACCAGTGCTTACAATGACGTTTCCATCTCCTGTCTATCCAGGCACATGTATTATATGTAATGATAATTTCATCATGCTCTAACCATTGTAGTGTGAATCCTGGCTCCTCCAACATGACCTTCACAATGACCTGATTGCCAACACTGGATAGCTCAGCCTGTTCCAATCCTGCCTCAACCTCCCTGACCTATCTGATCAGTGAATCAGGAACTTCTAGTCTCAGTCCGTGCAGAGACATTCACAGCTTTCTCACAATTGGTTCACTTGTCTCCCCTATTTCCCCGTTACCAGTCACAATATCCCCTGGCAATCTCATTATATGAGGTCATGCACTGAGTGCAGTGTGACGATACTACCCTTTCCTCTCTTCACTAAATGCAATCAGCACCTTGCCTGTGGTACTTGATGCCTGGGTCATTCTTTGCTGCCTCAGCTGCCCATTGGTCACCCCATTGAATGGGATCTGCTCCTTTCTGATGTGGTTTAAGCTTTATCACAGCTATCTCTAGTGATGGTCACGATCTCTCTGGGATGGTATTGTCCACCCAGAGATTCGTTTCTATCATAACATTGTCAAAAAGACCTTGTTACTCATTCTAAATTGTTATTACTGTGACATAAATCCTTCACCAACCATTAAAATGAACTGTGAATGATAGCAAATTGCTTCAAGCGATTAAAACAAAGAGCATCGAATGATTCGATCTTCTCATGATTCTTAGAAAGGTCCTTACAATATTCTTAACAACAGTGGGCAAATCATTCCATTTGATCCTGCACACCAAGTTTGGAAAATTTACATCCTTTGTCTCTGTTATCATATCCTCTGGGTGCTCTCCAGAATTCCTGGCTGTTCTCCAGGAGCGAGAGATGAAGAAAATGTCTTGGTTTTGTTCCTAAGCCCATCTTACCCGAATCTGATATGATCCATTTATTTCTCCTGCCTCCCAGTCCTTCACGAACACACAGCTCCATCTTACCTGTTTTGTTGGAGGCTCATGAGGGATCCAACCTCAGTGTGTATGTTCCTGACTTCCTCACCAAACACCCTCCTGCTCTGCCAGTGAGGTTCCGACTCCTCGCCCAGTATTTCTGTCCCGATCAGATCCATCTCACCAGCTACAAGTCACATGTATTGCATTTCCAACAACACACAAATGTCTCCACATCAAAATGCACAAAGCAGGCCACTTGTGAAAAGGCCCCAATCATCCACCGAAAATAGTCACTCCCTCTACAGTCATCCCTCCAGTTGCTGGTAGGACTGCCCATGACTGAGCAGCATAAAATGGCCAATGACTGCCTCTGACAAGCTTTGCAGGACATGGCTGACAGAAGCTGGAGAGAGTGTGGGAAAGCCCTGCCTAATGTAGTCTCAGCAAGGAACACGATCGGCCGTCTGTCTAAAATACAGAAGAATGTCCAACTGCAATGGCCAATATAGGTCAGAACATGTCACTGCAAGCAGATTTTTTTGAGTTTTTTAATCAATCAATTATAATATGACGAGTGGCATTTAGTTCTGATTCTTCCAGATAGGAATAGATATTGTTTCTGAAGTCGTTAATGAATTCACATATTTGCAAACAACAAAAATCACCAAAAGCAATTTAAGGCGAGGTTCAAAAACTAACTTGAGGCAATAGAAGAGATATCTCTTATCTTTTAACAAGCACAGTGACGAGCAGGATTGCCATGCATCTTGAAATACAATGCTCTCCTTGTAATGGGAACATTGACAATCTCTGTCTCTGGTATATCCTGGTATGAGATAACAGATTTAGCAGACCGGAAATGCCATAACTAGAATATAAGGGTGACTTGGTTTCTGAGAGATGCAGAATATCTATTCAAAGTTAAACTTCTAATGCACCAAAATGACTGAATCAGAAAACAACGGCAAGAAAATTGCTCATGTAGAGCGATGAAACAACGACGCAATCACTTTTGGACAACCCAGCATTATTGACCAGTAATACACAATGGGAAGGAACATATGCTGCAGTGATAAAGAAGAGCAAGAAAAAGTATAAAATGAGAATCTGTTTGTCTGAGGGTCGAGTGCATTTGAAACAGCCTTTAAATGGAGTGTCTTGAGTACTTGTCCTTGCAAATTACAAATTCTCGCTCGAATAATCTACCATGTGCCTGACGTCTGCTGTCTCTGAAAACTTATTCGCAGATGGGTTGCCCCGACAGAGGCTTCAGTGTGTACGACCTGCAGGATGCTCTGCAGCAACTCACCAAGTCTCCTTTGACAGCACCTTCCAAAGTAGGAATCTTGATCTTGGTCTTAGGAAATGCTGGCTTCACCAAGAACATTCATATTCCATGAAAGAAATTTTTTTAAAAATGAAAACAGATTTGAATAAAAGAAAGAAAAGTTCTGTCCCCATGGACCAAGGACACTGGGTCATGACCCATCACAGGAAGCAAGTCTGTTGCTCCGAACACGAACCCGGGGTCAATGGGTAATGATCAGGAGCATGAACTGGGTCTGATTCCCTCTCACCGTAATACAAGGTCATTGGGTAATCACCTCCAACAAGCATTTAGGCTGATTTCTCCACAATAACTGATTTCAGGCTTCATTCCTAAAAATTAATATTCACTATTGTGCTTTTTACTACTTCCTGTTATGTCTCTGAACTGACAGAAAATGTTCAGACAGTTTTACTAATTTTTGTTCTTATTTTAAACAATCAAATTGGTGATATTGTTTCATGGCCTTTGCTTACCTTATGAGATATCTCTCTCTGGATAAAGATGTCACTAAATCCTTGAATATTGAGACAAATTTCAAACTGCCAGAAATCCAATTAGCTAATTTTGCTCCCAAAATGATGTGAAATAATTTTATTTATTTCCTTTTCTCTCAGTAAATTTACTGACAATTGTGATATTGTCTCAGGGAAAGTGTGGACTCTCCAAATGTGTCACTCACTACCTGATGGCCATGGCAGTGATGGATCTATTGTTTATAAGCTTTGACCTGATACTGAGGCATATTCCATTTGTTTTTTGGGAAGGGTTTTTTTTCCTGTATTCTGTCCCTGTTTGTAATATCCATGCTGTCCTGGTTTATGCAGCCACTGACTGTTCAGTCTGGTTCACCGTCACTTTCACCTTTGATCAATTTGTGGCCATTTGTTGCCAGAAGCTGAAAACTAAATATTGCACAGAGAGAACGGCAGCTCAGGTTCTGGGAACAGTCACAGTGTTGAGCTTTTCAAAGAATGTTTTCTGGTATTTTCTACTGACAGGTCGGGACACGTTGATGAATGTACCCTGGTTTTGTCAAATCACACTGGAGGCTTGGATGTCAGAAGCTTGGGGAGCAATTGAGTTTCTTCACTACATTCTCACCCCTGGCGTCCCATTTATTCTGATCCTGCTGCTGAATGCTTTGACCATCAGACACATTTTAATGACCAGCAGAGCCCGCAGGAGACTCCGGGCTCACAGACGTGGGCAGGGTCCCAGAGACACAGAGATGGAAAGTCGAACGAAATCCATTGTTTTAATTGCTGTTCTATCTGGAAATTTCATCCTGCTATGGGCAGTGTTCATAGTGAGCTCGATATGGTCACGCATGATGCACATTGACAATGCAACTCAGCACATACACATCGCTGTCAGAGACATTAGACTCTTGCTCCAGATCCTGAGTTGCTGCACAAACACTGCTATTTATGCTGTGACCCAGACTAAGTTCAGGGAGGAGATGAAGACTGTGGTGAGGTATCCATTTGCACGAATCTTAAACTTCACCAAATGATTGAAAGAATGTAAGTGACTGAGAAAAAGGAACTCCTGCATACCATATCCAACAACAAATGCTTTGTAGTGTGAGTGATACAGACACAGTGGGGGCAGTCCCTCTCTCTCCCTGATATCTGTGATACAGACACAGTTTGTTCAGTTTTATAGAATCTGCTCCAGATGGGATAAATTGGAATGATGGTGCTGTGTGTGAAATGCTGTCTCAGCAGAGTCAGTCTCCCCGTCAGCTGATGTTTCTCAAAGACACTTGTCAATTATTCTTCAGTTACAATGGGATCTCCACGTTGTCTCCAGTGCTGTGAGAACAGAAAATCTCCTTTCACAATGTTTCTTGTTTGGAAAGGGACCAACACTTTCAGTGATTCTTTCACCAAATCTGGTTTCACTGAAACAACGGATGGAGAAAGTGGAAAGCTGTTTGTTGCTAAAACTGTCTCCTCAGGGAGTGATCACAGGAACCCTTCATTCGCTCCTCTTCTGCTTGGACTCTTTGTTAATGCAATGTTTGAGGAAATATTGAAAATGGATCACACAGCCTTGTGTAAATATCTGAACCAGCGAGGCACTGTGCAATGGAAGTCAGTTGTTCGGTCCATCAACTCAATGCCGACTCAATTCAGACCCACCTATTTTGTCCTATTTCCCCACTCTCTCCTCATAACCTTTCCAACTTATTCCCTTTCAGCTGCTGAATGAAAAAGGAATTAGATTTCTTCAAGGTGAGAGTGAGTGTTACCTGAACAGAACAGAGAGACAGTGCCTGAGCTGGTGGTGATCAAAATCGTTCTGTGCAACTTGTTCTCAGCCGCATGCTGCAGTCCCTCATATCTGCTGATGCTCTTCTGGGTCTTGTACAGACAGAGTCTCAGTGAGTTTGTCTCACCAAGGGATTTTGTAGATGGGACACACTGCTGCCCCTATGGAGGGTGAGTAATTTTAAAGATTGTGGATTTGTTGACCAACCAAGACTGCATTATCCTGAATGGTGTCAAGTTCCTTGACTGTTGTTGGTGAACAGGCTTTGGGGAGGCGGGAGGAGAGTTACTTGCCACAGAATTCCCTGCCTCTGACCTGCCATTGTAGCATGAGTATTTTTAGAGGTATTCAACGTCCGGTTCTAACCCATTCCTGTCCTTATGATGGAGGAAGGGTCATTGCCCAAACATCTGAAGATGATTAGGCCAGGATACACCCCTGAAGAATTCCTGCTGACTTATCAAGGAACTGGGATGACTGGCTTGAACGGTAAATCTGTCAATATTGAGAAAGACACATCCTGGTTCGAGTTCTCATGTATCTTCAAATGGAACTGCAGTATGAGCGGTGTGCATATTTCAAAATGCAAGTGGAAGACTGAGCAAGAAGATGGGGATGGATTTGAAGGAGGGTGTTTGAGGGTGTGGGATGGATGATGGGACATCCATGACCCCATCCCCCAAACCTGCTGAACAACTGTCAGACCATTAACATTTTCAACTTGGTGTCACACTGAGCCTGAAACTTTAAAATGGAGCCATTTCAGGAAAATATCTCAGGGGCTCAGCAGTGATCACAGACTGAAGTTAGTCCTTGACCCACTCAGTCCTTCCTCTAAACCCATTCCTTCGACATCTTTTTCCAGTTCTGGGGGAAGCTCACTGAGTTGGCTAATTAACTGTCTTGTAGGATGTTTCTGACAGGATTTTTCTGTGATTGCAACATGTTAGGTGTTTATTATTGATCATCGCAGCTTGGTTGGGACAGCACATGGGAAGTAGAAAGTGTTTCGGAGACCTTTTGTCCTGCAGGAAGGTGAGTGAGAGTTCCCTGATAGACAGCAGCCAGACAATGCAGCATGCAGCATGTTAGAGTGAGACACACTCAGTGAGACTGACCCAGGGCGCAACCTGGGGGAGACTGATCTGGTGAGAGTTGCCGGGGAGACACAGACTCGGCTGGGAAGAAAGAACTGCAGGGTGAGCGAGCGGAAGAGAGTGATCCAGTTTCATCTGACGTGAGGAGAGTGATTTGCAGGGAGTGTGATTTGGGGGTAGGGTGACATTGGGAAAGTGACCAAGGGAGAGTGACCCGAGGTGAGGGACGGGGTGGGACGTGGAGAGTGACCCGGGTGGAGTTGGCCTGAACAGAGGCAGAAGGTACCCCGGAAGAGTGGGGCAGCTGCCTCTGGGAGTGTGTGCCCTCACACCCACTCTCCTGCTTCTCACTCTCCTTCCTGCGACTCACCCTGCTTCCGGCCGTCTCGCCCTTCCTTCGGCACTCTCCTTCACCCTGCTGCCCTTTCACCCTCCCTTCTGCCCTCACACCCGGCATGCAACATGCTACAGCGATGCTCCTGCGGGGAGTCACCTTGTCACAGGGAGACTGGGTAGGGAAGGGGACAGACCAGGAGAAGTGACCTGTGGAGAGAGACGTGGAGAGACTGACCAGTGGGAGAGTCACCAGGGGAGAGTGACCAGGAGGAGAGTGACTGGTAAAGACAGGGGCTTTGTGTGCGGGAAATCATGTTTCACAAACTTGGTTGAGCTTTTTGAGGAAGTACCAAAGAGGATTGATGAAGGCAGCGTGGTGGACATGATCGATATGGACTTCAGTAAGACATTCGACAAGATTCCTCATGGTAGACCCGTTAGCAGTGTTAGATCACATGGAATACAGGGAAATCTAGCCATTTGGTACAGAACTGGCTCAAATGTAGAAGACAGAGGGTAACGGTGGAGGTTTGATTTTCAGATGAGAAGCCTGTGACCGGTGGTGTGCCACAGGGATCAGTGCTGGGTCCGCTGCTTTTCATCAATTATATAATTAATTTGGATGCGAGTAAAGGAGAATTTCGATAAATGTGAGTTACTGTATATTTTAAGGACAAATCAGGGGAGAACTGAATGGTACGATCTGGGCTGTGTTGCTGGACAGATAGACCTTGGAGTGCGGGTTCATAGTTCCTTCAAAGTGGAGTCACAGGTCGATAGGACAGTGAAGAAGGCGTTTGGTATGTTTGCCTTTATTGGTCAGTGCATTGAGCATTGAGTATATGAGTTGGGAGGTCATGTTGTGGCTGTACAGGACATTGGTTCGGCCACTATTAAAATACCGTGTGCAACTCTGCTCTCCCTGCTGCAGGAAGAATGTTGTGAAACTTGGAAGAGTTCAGAAAAGATGAACAAGAATGTTGTCAGGGTTTGAGCAATAGGTAAAGGCTGAATACGCTGGTGTTATTTTCCCTGGATGAGGAGGGGGTGACCTCATCGAGTCATGGATAGAGTGAATAGTTTCGGTCTTTTGCACTGGGGAGGGATTCCAAAACTACAGAGAATTAGTTCAAGATGAAAGGGAAAATGTTACAAGGGACCAAAGGGGCAACTTTTTCACACAGAGGGTGGTGAATGTATGGAATGAGCTGCCAGAGGAAGTGGTGAAGGCTGGTACAACAGGAAAAAGCATCTGGATGGGCAGATGAACAGGAAGGGTTTAGAGGGATCAGGGTCAAATGCTGGCAAATGTAACCAGATTAATTTGGGATATCTGGTCAGCATGAACGAGTTGGACCGAAGGGTCTGTTTCCATGCTCTACAGTTCTGTGACTCTACGGCTTGAAGCTAATGAATGTGTGTTGTTTCCTCTTTTGAGCAGGAGATTGAACGATTCCCCATTTAGCTCTTCCATTCCTTTTTATTGGAACATGTTATATTTCCCATCCAGGATGATTCTAGGATAGTCCAACCGAATCAGAAGGTGAACAGCAAAACCTGTGAGTCCATTTCCCTTGAATGTGCCTGTTAGCCAGCAAACAGCTCCTCTGACAGTGCAGCACTGCCTCAATAACACACTGACATTTCAGCTTGTTATGTGTCACTCCTGGTGGCAGACCTGGACCCACAAGCTTCAACACCGAGACAGACAGAGAATACAGAGACAGTCAGAGGCGTCTGGAGATCAAGTCACAAATCTGACAGTGGGTGAATGCTGATGCAGGCTGGCAGCTCAGTCTGAAACACCATCAAACTGTTCTCCAAGTTCAGAGACAAGTGTGTGATGGAGTGCAGTTGTTTGAAGGGGAGAGGGTCAGAGGAGACTCTGATGGACTGAACTCTTTTCATTGTGAGAAAGATCCAGGGTGAGTGTGGAATTGATGACAAGGCAGAAATAAATCATGGGAAGGTCACAATAGAGACCAGAATCTGTGCAGAAACACCCTTTTACCCAGAAGAACCTTCAGTCAAGATCCAATCTGTACTCGAAGCTGAGAAAAATTTTCATTCCCACATATCATTGGATCCTCTCTTGGGGAGGGGCCCATTGGTGTCAATGGCCAGTCGTGAACTTTGCTCATTTTATACTCCCACTGCTGACCAGATTATTCTGCAATCACATTTCTGATCCAAATATTGTGTTCACGAGGGATAAGGAATGGAACGAAGGAATAAACGATGTTACGGTTCATGAAGAATCAGAGAAACAGAAAACACACAAACTGTCTTGAAACTCAGACTGGAGCTCGAGATCACCCTCTAAAGGTAAAGCATGGAATTACTGAATTCCAGGACCCCGGCAAACACTGTCCGGATAAAATACTCCCAGGACAGGGATAGCATGGGGTTAGATACAGAGTGAAACTCCCCCTACACTGTCCATAAGAAACACTCCCGGGACAGGGACAGCACAGGATTAGATGCAGCATAAAGCTCTCCTTACACTGTCCAGATCAAAAAGTCCTAGGACAGCGAGAGCACAGGGCTCGATCCCAGCTGTTATAATAATTTGAGCGGATTGTAAATGTGGACCCGGAATGTTCTGGATGGTGCGGGCCACTCTGGGCTGGGATGGTCATCAGGATCTGATTGGGTAAGCTGAGTTGTTTGTCTCGAGTGCTCCAGTCCATTCATTAAGCTCCCTGCTAGCAAGTACTTCCCATTCTGAACTCCTTCCCAAAGGATTCTTTCTGGGACACAGAGGGAGAAGGAGCAGGGAACAGGAGTGAAATGAGAGGCAGAGGGAGATGGGAATACAGAAAGTGTATGCAGAATGAATGAGGGATTGAGGAAAGGATAGAGCACAAGTGTTAGCAGGAAGGAGAGGGAGAGATAGCGCACGAGTGTGTGTGAGTGGGCAGGAGGGAGGGTGAGTGGGAAGGAGGGAGTGTTTGAGTGCAGAAGGAAGATGAGAGTGCAGGAGGGAGGGTGAGAGAGCACTGGCAGGAGGGTGAGCGAGAAGGAGAGAGAGCGATAGTGCATGAGTGTACGTGAATGTGCGTGAAGTAGGGTGATCGGAGAGGAGGGAGTGTGAGAGGGCAGGGGACAGGGTGAGAGTGCACACTCTCCCAGAGGCAGTGACCCCATTCTTCCTGGGATGCCCTTCTCCCTCTGCTCAGGCTCACTGCCCCAGGTCACCGTGCCCAGGTCATTCTGATGGAAATCGATATGACAGTGTGTAATTAAATTAATGGAGCAATAAATAGAGTCAGGTTACAGATGAGTACAGGCTGAAAATAATGGTAGCATAATGTGTTAGGTTCGTCAAATCACGTGATACATGAGCATTATGTTGAAGATAACGGGGGCATGATGTGATAGGGTCAGGGTAGAGTAGAAGACCATTGTGGCTGAAGATGATTTTCTTAGAAAGACAATACAAGCTAATGTGATTGGTTATGATAATGACACCAGGAAATAGAAAAGTACAAACGTTGTGAGCTCCAAATAGCTGGGGGGAGTCATGTCAGTTGAAGTTTGAGGAGATGTAGAGGATTGTTCGAGAAAACCTGCGCAGTGCGGTGAGTGAGCGCAGAACAGAGAGATGAGCTAAGATAAAATTCCACGTGGTGTAGGTGCGTCCCTTTGGATACCTCCTCATGGGTAACGAGAGTTTGAATGGGCAGGGCAGTAAGTCTCTTTGGATACCACCTTGCAGGTAACGAGGATCAGAATGGGCAGCGCAGAAAGTTCTGCGGATCCCGCCCTGGAAAATGCAGGGGTCTGTACGGGCAGAACAGGTGAGGTAAGATTGTTTTATCAGTAGTACTATCAAACCCGATTAAAGTTGAAAGCCAGGAAACTAGTACTAGACGGCTAATGCAAAATAACAGAGAATAGCCACACTTTCCAAAGCGCTACCAGATTGTTGAGTTGTGTAAAGACAAGGACTGTATGATAATTAGACTGATGTAATTTTAACCATGAACAAAGGGACTGCAGTTGAAATACTAAGTAAGAAATTTCCAGTAGCAAGAAATGATATCATAAAAATTTCCAAAAAATGGGAAAACAGAAGTAAGAAATTACAAACTCAATCCCAAAGGGAGGTAATAAAATGTGAGGCTGGATGAACACAGCAGGCCAAGCAGCATCTCAGGAGCACAAAAGCTGACGTTTCGGGCCTGGACCCTTCATCAGAGAGGGGGATGGGGAGAGGGAACTGGAATAAATAGGGAGAGAGGGGGAGGCGGACCGAAGATGGAGAGTAAAGAAGATAGGTGGAGAGAGTATAGGTGGGGAGGGAGGGAGGGGATCGGTCAGTCCAGGGAAGACGGACAGGTCAAGGAGGTGGGATGAGGTTAGTAGGTAGATGGGGGTGCAGCTTGGGGTGGGAGGAAGGGATGGGTGAGAGGAAGAACCGGTTAGGGAGGCAGAGACAGGTTGGACTGGTATTGGGATGCAGAGGGTGGGGGGGATGAGCTGGGCTGGTTGTGTGGTACCTTTGATATAAATATGTGCGATGAAATGGAAGGGTTAACTAAAAACTACAAACCAAGAGATGACTCTAAAAAAAGGAACCAGAAGAGGGAGCAGGGGGCTGAGATACTAAAACTTTCGGACAGTGGGAGAAGAGTTGAGGAAAGCCCATTGTGACCAGAAGGGGTACCAAGGATCAAAATAAACAGCCTTCAGAAACAGAGGGTCAGAAAGAGAAAACCTCCATATATCCGGGCTTAAGGGAGCTAGATAAATCCGCTCCCTATTCAAACAAAGGGAACACAAAACAGCGTCCCATAATAAGAGGAACGGTAGAGATCGAGGGAGAATTGGATTTGGAGAGAGATGAAAAAGAGGAGAATACATTAAAAGAGAAAAGAGAGGCAGAATAGAAGGCAAGGCATGAAGAAATGGAAGCGATACAACATGAAAAACAGGACCTGTTGCATGAAATTAACACGTTATGCACACTAAGAGAACAAGAAGATTATGAGGAATATCTACACCATAAAAGGGATGTTCAGCGAGGAAAGAAGGGGAGTGATGTGGTGACGGGAGACGTGGATGCAGAGGAATGGGCAAGGAGTTGGGCCCGAGTGGGACAACTGGGAAAAGGATGGGGGGAATTAGAGATAGAGTCAGAATCAGAATCCAATGAGGAATCACAATGTGGCAGCCTCAGCAAGGGAAAGAAGCCCCAACAAGGGAAGATGCTGCAATTGCTTATAAAAGCGGGAAGACAGCTGCAATACATTCCTTGGGGACCCAGGATCTGCAGGGCCTGAAAAATGTGTGTTGCCCAGTTTACATGAGGGAGCAGGGAAGTGGATGAGAGCCTTTGAAGATGAAACCATGGGACAGTTATTGGCTCTGGGAGATTTGAAGGCGCTGCTGGTAAAGGTGACAGGTTTCCCGAAGTTAAGAGAGATCATGGACCGAGCCGGCTTGAAGAATGTAGTGGACAATCCATTGATTGATGGGGCTGGGTTTGATCAAGTAAGACCAAGGGTATGGCAGGCCCTTAGAGACTGTTACCCACCTAAGATTGATCCCAAAGCTCTGAGAGGGGATCCACTGGGAGACACTGAAAACCCAGCAGCTCATTTAGAAAGCCAACTAAGAAAATGGGAGGCTTGAAATGGAGCAAAACATGGAGGGTAACCAACTGTTGACCACAATGTTCCGAACTGCTATTACTGAGGCAATGCCCTCTCATGTCAGGCCACAACCCGGGGAGGTGGTGGGTCTAACGTCAATGGCCTACCAGGAATTTAGAGACCATATAGTCCACGCAGTCGAGAAGAACCGAAGGGACAAATAGAAACTGTCTGATCAACAGGAGGAGGTGCAAAGAAAGCTGGCACAAATGCAGCTTGAAGAGCTCAAAACGAGAAAGAAACAGAAAGGAAAAAAATCTTCCCCCGGCAACTGACTCAATGGCCAACACTGACAAGAACAAAAGTCCGGCTCAGGGAGGACCTCCTCACAATGCCTGGCAGGGGCCAGGAAACCCCACGCCAATTATAAATGTCTTTGGGTAACCTTTCCACAGATATCATCCCAAGGGCAAAGTAAAATTAAACAAAAGCCCAGAGAGAACTGGGGCTCCCGAGGACAAGGACAAAGAAGTGGAGGATCACCAGAAGGATAAACGGTTGGATGCATTGCCAGTTATTTTATGGTCACAACATGACACGGATGTGGGGAGAGTGAAATCAGCAAGTCCAGTAGAAATTAGATTAAAACAGGGAGCAATTCCACCTAGAAGATCACAATATCCCTTAAAACCAGAAGCAGAGGATGGAATAGCAGGAACAATACAGGGATTGCTGGAAGCAGGAGAGCTTCGGGAAACGATCAGCCCCTGTAATACTCCGCTGATGCCAGTCCTAAAAGCAGAAGGATCCAAATGGAGACTTGTGCATGACTTGAGAGCAGTAATTGAGGTGGTGGAATTTGACCAACAGGAGTCCCAACCCACATACACTGTTGACTAATATGCCTCCGATGGCAGCTTGGTTTTCGGTTATTGATTTGTGTTCTGCTTTCTTCAGTATTCCACTGGCAGAGCAATGCCAGTACCTGTTTGGGTTTACATACAGGGGTCAGCAGTGCACTTAAACAAGAACGCCGCAGGGGTTTAAGGATTCGTCACACGTGTTTAATCAAGCTTTGAAGTCAGATCTAGAGGGTATGCTGTTGGAGAGGACGCTAATCCAGTACGTTGATGCTTTGTTAGTCTGCTCAGAAAGTCAGGAACAATGCGAGTGAGACACCATTTTCATTCTAGAAAAGTTGGCATGTGGAGGTCACAAGGTGTCCAGGAAGAAGCGATAATTTTGCAAACAGCGCGTCGAATATTTGGGCAGACTAGTTTCTAAAGGAACTAAGCTGATCGCACCAGATCAGATTGAGGCAATGACTGGAGTCCCCAGGCCTGAGACAGTAGGACAGATGATAACGTTTCTGGGAACGGTGGGATTTAGTTCAGACTGGATTGAGGGATATGCCAAAATTACAGCTCCCCTGAGGAAAGCAATGAAGGGGGCTGCATGTTCAAACTTGAGGAATGTTTTGCAGTGGAAGGAGGAAGCTGCAACAGCTTTCAACAGCCTTAAGCAAGCATTGCAGTGTGCTCTGGCATTAGCCTTGCCTAACTATGAAGAGCCTTTCCACCGTTACGTGTCCAACAGACAGGAAGGTTATGCTGCCGCAGTAGTTATATTGGGTGGTTGGTGGTGGGGGGTGCGTGTAGGGAGATCTAAGCACCCCATTGTGTATTATAGCACCAGATTGGATGAAATGGCTCAGGGATATCCACCTTGTTATCAGGGGCAAGCACCGGCACATCTTGCATATGAGAAAACATCCTCCGTGACAGTGGGTTATCCTATGGTCTTGCGCACACACCATAAGGTCGCAGAATTATTGGATAAAGGACAATTTGTATTGACACCTGCCGGGATAATAGCATCTCGGATGTTACAGTTCCAGGCATTACTATACAGAGATGTGCTACAAGGAACAGAGTGGACTATGTACGACTGGAACGTGAGGGAGAGCCCCATGATTGTGTAAGAGAGGTGACTACATTTGCTAAATTTAGGGATGATTTACAATCTGAGCCGCTGCCTGATGAGGATTAAAAGGTTCCATTTGTTGATGGCTCATCCTATAGAGACTATGATGGGTGTCATGTGGGATTTTCGTTGGTGCAACAAGAGCACTGTCAGTTTAGGACACTCAAATTGGAGGCCTGTCCTCACCCCTGTTCAGCACAACTGGCTGAGATTAAGGCATTAACAGCAGCATGTGAGTTGATGGGAGGTGGGAAAATGGATATCTGTACTGATTTGGCTTCTGCCCACGGGGTATACCATCTGCTTGGGGAAGTTTGGAAGCAAAGGGGCTTCAGGAAGAGCAACGGAGACGCCATACAGCATTACCAACAGATTGTAGAGTTGGCAACTGCGTTAATGAAGCCAAAAGCGCGAGCTGTTATAAAGTGCCCGGCACACAAAATAGGAAGTGATGCGGTGGTCAAGGGTAATCAGGCAGCAGAAGAATCGGTGAGGATGGCCTCTGGGTGCAACTCAGCTCTCACTGCGCCCCAGATGCGCTTAGACCCGGAGCTTACAATAGCAGACGTCATTGAGATGCAAGGTAAGGCAACATTAGCAGAGCAAACAATGTGGAGATAAAGGGGAGCCAGGTGAAACCAAGAAGGCCTGTGTAGCACAGATGAAGGTTTGTGGGTAGCACCTACCCCTTTGTTGACGATTCTCATTTCAGAGGCGCATGGGTTGGATCACTGTGCGAGGGGGGAAGTAATGAGGAAGATTAAAAAGGACAGATTCTGGTCACCACACTTGCAGGCTTCAGTGGATTCCATATTGTCACAATGTGAGGTATGTGCTCAAAATAATGTCAGAAAGGGAACAGCGACCCCGAAAGGACACAGACCCAGTACCTGAGGGACCATTGAAGCATTTGGTGATTGACCATGTGGACATACAAAGACGGTCAGAGGGAAAAGATACATGTTGGTGGTGATTGATAGGTTTAGTAGATGGGTAGAGTCAACTCCATCTGAGGACTCAGGGGCACGAACGGTAGTGAAATTTTCACCAAATGAAGTGCTTCCACGGTTTGGCATACCGTCAGAGATCAGCTCGGAGAATGGGTCTGCCGTTATCCAAAGAGTGGTTAAATTAGTGCTGTTGACCTGGAGGATCAAGCAGAGATTTGGATGTGTGTATCATCCCCAGTCACAAGGCATGGTGGAAAGGATTCATGGAACTTTAAAAGCCAAGTGAAATAAAATTTGTGCAAGTACCAACCTTAATTGGGTCGATGCGTTGCCACTGGCACGAATGAGCTACCGTATGCAGACTAACCACATAACAAATTTGATGCTGCACGAAATGCTTACCGGTAGAGCCATGGCAGTGCCCAAGTGGAGGGGTCCGTATGAAGGACCTCGCTTGGAACAATTGGAGCTGGAACTGAAGCAGTATCTGCAGCAACTAACTATGATACATGAGTCTATCCACACACGGGAAAAACAAAAGGAGCTGGTGCCTGACAGAGAGGGGGGACCTATTACACCCGGGTTTTCCGGAGAAAGAGGAACGGGCTGAGGAGAGAGGGACCCTTCAGAGTAACCAAGGCAACACCCACTGCCGTTCAAGTGGAGGGACATTCCACATGGAATCAAGTTCATCACTGCACCAAAGCTGTCCCGCAGACGCAGGCTGGCTCTGGAGCTGAGGTAAGTGAGGGTGAGCAAGGGGCAGTGGAGAACAAACAGGACGCAACTGAATTAATTGCACTGATGATGCCCTCTCGGCCTCGGGGGAGCAATTGGAGGCAACTCCCTGAATGACATGGCAAAATAGACAGGCTCTGGGCTGGTTGTGAGCCGAAAGAGGAGGGGTTTGTGTAATGTTTGGGGAACTTTGCTGCACCTTCATACCCAATCATACTCGCCTGGGGGGATCATTTACTAAGGCGATGGAGAAGCTGAGGAATCTAAGGAAACAGCTTAAGGAAAATGCAGGGTTCGTCCATCAATTTTTTGACTGTTTGGATAGCACTTTGGGGAATTGCGGGGCTTGGTTCACCAAGATTGGGATTGTTGCAGATATTGTGCTGCTTATTGTTGCATTTGTATTCTGTTGTGTGTTACCTCTTATTAAGTCTTTTTTAGTGCGTCTCGCTGCACGGCAGCTCCCTGTCATTCCAGCGAACTCCGGACCATCCCCCTCTTCCAATTGGGTTCCAACGCTCTATCACTATGACCTGGTGTCAGAGGGTTGTCCGGACGAAGGTGCCTGAACTATTTTATGTATCCTGGTGTTTTAAACAGAATTGGGAAGGACCTCCCCATCACACTCTTGCCCTGGGCTATTTTTGTCTGGGCCACTTTTCGAAAGGTCACTCTCCTCTGGTCACTCTCCCCAGTCTCCCCGCTGTGCACCCCCCTCCCAGTGTCTCTGTGACAAGGTGACTCTCCCCAGGACCATCACTCTAACATGCTCCATGCTGCATTGTCTGGCTGCTGTCTATCAGGGAACTCTCACTCACCTTGCAGCAGGACAAAAGGTCTCCAAAACACTTTCTACTTCCCATGTGGAGTAAGATGACTCAAGGCCAGATGATCATTAATAAACAATGAAAATGCTGGAAACATGGGACAAGAAGATCATAAACTCTCTAAAAGGCAATGAATGTGCCAGCTTTTTGAAGGGTTGAACACACTCTGGGAGAAGAAATTTCACCTCATCTCAGTCTTAATTGGCCTTCCTCGTATCCTTAGTTTGTATCCCCTGATTCTGAACTCCCTGGCCATGAGGAACATTCTTTCTCCATTCACTCTGGTGAGTGCTGTTGGAATTTTATATGTTTCTATGAGAACCCCCTCATTCTTCAAAACTCAGTGAACATAATCCAAACAGATCCAGTCCCACTTCACACATCAGTCCTGCCATCAGAGGAATCATCTGCATGAGTTCCCCAGGATCGTGCTCTTGGCCCAACCAGCATCAGATTCTTCATCAATAACTTTCCCTTCATTATTCAGTCAGAGTAGGGATGCTCACTGCTGTGTGCACAGTGGTCAGCTCCATTCATTCCTCCTCAGGCACGGTAGCTGTACATGTTCCATGCAGCTGAACATGGACAGAAATGCTGTTTTCAGAAACATACACATCAGATGGAAAAGGAATGACCCAAAAGTCACCCTCAGCAGAGATCAGAGGGGAAACATTGACTGATTATTATGTCCCAGTGATACAGTGTGATGCGGAGACAAAGAGTAGGAACTGAGTCTGATTCCCTCAACATTATCCCAGGGTCACTGGGTAATGATGGTGAACAGGAACCAGGCCTGATTCCACACCCCTTACCAAGCTGTTCCACTGCAGTTACAGCACTGGCATCTACCCGACAAGATTGAAAATTACCCAGATATGTCCTGTCCACAGAAAGCAGGACCAATCCCACCAGCCAATGACTGACTGATGAAGTGCAGCAGCAGAGTAAGGGAAGGAGACAACGACAGTGCGATCAAGAAGCAATCACAAAGGAATAACCTGCTCCCAGACGCTCAGTTTTGGTTCCACCAAGGCCACTCACCTCCTGTTCCTCATTACAGGCTTTGTCCAAATGTGGACAGAAGGAATGAATTCCAGAGATGAGGTGAGACTCTCTGCTCTTGACATCAAGGCCAAATGTCACTGAGTGTGTCATCAAAAAACTTGAAAAATGGAGAAACCCACAGGAAAGGGGCAAGAATAGGCCACTCAGCCCTCTCAGCCTGCTCCCCCATTCAATAAGATCATGACTGATCTGATTTTAAACTCAACTCTACATTCCTGACGATCCCCAATTATCTTTCATCCCTTTGTTCATCAAGAATCAATCTACCTCTGCCTTCCAAATATTTGAATGTTCTGCATCCACTGCCTTTTGAGGAAGGGATTCACAACGCTCTGAGAGAGAAAATCAATCTTTATCTTTGTTTTAAATGAGTCACCCACTTATGTTTAAACTCTGATCCCTTCTTTGCCAATCTCCCACAAGACGGAATCTCCCTTCCACATCCAGCCAGTCAAGTCCCCTGAATCGCTCATTCACAACCTCCCGGCCCTTGTATTATTTCCCCGCACAATAAAGGAGAACATTATATCAGCTTTGATTTTCCTCATTCAACTTTGATGTAGCAGCAAAATAAATGCCTTTTCTTTACAGACAAGATTCAATGGTCAAAGGGGAGGCTCTGCCCTCCTGGGATTATCAATAGACTATTAATCCAGAAACTCAGCTAATGTTCCACAGACTCGGGTTTGAATCCCACCACAGCAGATGGTGTCATTTGAATTCAATTAAAGGAATCTGACAGTAAGAACCTTCTGATGATCATGAAACCATTGTTGATTGTCTGATAAACTGTGGGTAAGTGTGACTGCTGCACAGACGTTCTGGGGACAAAGTCCCACCTTCACATTGAGAATCGTGTTGTGTGGCACCATCACCGTGTCAAGTGAACACACTTTGAACAGGGCTCGCAGTTCCAGTCGGGGCACCCATGAGGTGCTGTGGGCCATCAACAGCAGCAGAATTGTACTCCAGCACAATCTGTAACCTCATGGCCCTGGATAGCACCAACTCACCCATTCCCATCAACCAGGGGATCAGCACTGGTTCAATGTATAGTGCAGGAGGGACTGTCAGAAACAACATGAGGCAGGCCTGGAGATAAGGTGGCAACCTGGTGAAGCTACCAAACAGGATTCCTGGCAAAACCAAACAGCAAAAGCAGCAAGTGATCGGCACAGCTAAGTTATACGTCAGCAAAAGGATGAGATCTGAACTGTACAGTCCTGCCACATCCAGTCATGAATGGTGAACAATTAAACAGTTTCCTGGAAGAGGAGGTTCCACAAATATCTGCATCCTCAATGATGGAAGAGCCCTGCACATCAGTGCAAAAGGTAAAGCTGAAGAATTCAGAACAATCTTCATCCAGAAGTGACAAGTGGATGACCCATCTCAGCCTCCTCCAGTGGTTCCCAGCAAGACAGATACCAGTGTTAAGCCAGTTCGATTCAATCCACATAAAATCAGGAAACATTTGGAGACGCTGGATACTGCTAAGTCTATGGGCTGAGACAACATTCCAGCAATAGTCCTGAAGACATGTGCTGTGGAACGTGCATTCCCATGGCCAGGATCTTCCAGTAAAGGTACAACACTGGCATCTACACAGCAATGTAGGAAATTGTCCTGTCATGTCCTGTACACCAAAAGCAGGACAAATCCAATCTGTCCAATTACTGCTCCATCAGTGTCCTCTCAATCCTCAGTAAAGTGATGGAATGTGTCACCAACGGTGATATCAAGCAGCAGCTGCTTCACAATAACCTGCTCAGTGATGCCCAGTTTGGGCTCCACCAGGGCCACTCAGCTCCTGATCTCATTACAGCCCTGTTTGGAACAAATTAAATTCTGATCATTGTTAAATGATGGTGACTACAGTTTGTCTGCTCCTTTCAGGATTATCTTTGGATTTCCCAGTGATTGAGGAGAATCCTGCCCCGATGCAGGGCCGTCCCACACTGTCAGGCCTCTCACTGCCTCCACCCAAAAGAGAGCAATCTCCAGGGATGTCAGGGACTGCCAATGCTGGAGAATCAGAGATAACAAGGTGTAGACCTGTATGAACACAGCAGGAAAAGTAGCATCAGAGGAGCAAGAAGGCAGACTTTTCGGGCCTACACTCTTCTTCAGAAAATGTTCTGCAGAAAGGCCTAGGCCCGAAACATCAGCCTTCCTGCTCCTCTGATGCTGCTTGGCCTGCTGTGTTCATCCAGCTCTACACCTTGTTATCACAGCACCCTCCAGGGTTCTCTCGACCAATGGGCCATCTGAGACAACAGCTGGCCTCAAATCCCGTTGCCGGTGAACAGGAAGCAATCAGATGGAGCACTTGGAAATGATCGAACAAAGTACATTCAACTCAGAAGCTTTCCTGGTGCCACGCTCAGGAATGTGGTGGATTGGAAAGAAATAAAGCTGGCAACAGGAAGTAGAAAAGCTTCAAGTGAAGTCAGTAGAATGACGAACCATAAAATGCAGAATCATGTGAAATAGGGAAGGGAGCTTTAGGTGAATGTACACAGCATTCACAACAAAGTCAAGGATTGAAAGGCAATCTCCTTTTGTGAGAAGCTCTCAATCAGAGGGACAGGAAGTAGAATCTGTTTTGAATGAAGATTAGAAGCAGCAACGGAGAGTGAAGACTGGGAGGAGTTGTTTCGAGGCCATCAAACAGCCCTGTGTATATAGGACTCTGTATAAAGCAGCAGATTAGAGGGGCACGGAGCAAGAAATGGAATAAAGCCAGAGGATCAGCTGTGGATGGTCACACATGAACTGAGCCTTGGTCTAATTCACCAGAGCCCCTGTCTCTCCTTCGCTGCTATCATTGCCAAGTGGATACAATTACTATCCCCAGGAATCATTGGGAAGGCAGAAATTGCAAAAAATCTTATCATCCCCTCCTTGTGACTCTCCTCATCTGTTCGGAGCTATCGAAGGGAGTTCCCCCTCTCCTGTACAGTCCATCACGGCCCATGAAGATGGTGTGTCAAAGACTGATTCAATGCAGAGATCCCCCGGGGCAGCCTGCAATGACATTGAGAATCCTACACCCCCCACACTCTGGCAACATCTAGGACAAGGGCAGCACATCCATGGGGACATCGACATCGACACACTACGCTCCAAGCCCCTCCCCATCCTGACCGTGGGAATAGAGGGTCATTCGTTCACTGTCACTCCCTCCCTTTCAGCATTGTGGGTCTACTTCCAGCACACAGGGCTGCAGTGTTTCAAGAAAGCAGCTCACCACCACCTTCTGAAGGGCAACTAGGGACAGCCAATGAATGCTGGTCCCGTCAGCAACACTCACATCCTGTGAATGAATAAAAATAAAACCCAGTGAGGCTTTAAGTACGAGATCATTACCATGACCATGAGAACTCTCTCCCAATCACCACCTGTGTAAATGCAAGAGGTTATTTCCTGGTATTTTACTTGAAGGGTGATTGTAAGGCAGAAGTGAGAGCTGGTTACTGGCTGCACGGTGGCTCAGTGGTTAGCACTGCTGCGTCTCGGTGCCAGGGACCCGGGTTCAATTCCAGCCTCGGCTGACTGTCTGTGCGGAGTTTGTATATTCCCTGCGCGTCTACATGTGTTTCCTCCGGGTGCCCCGGTTTCCTCCCACAGCCCAAAGATGTGCAGGCTGGTTGGACTGGTCATTCTAAATTGCCCATGGGTTGTGAAGATTACAGGGGGCTGGGTCTGTGTGGGATGCTCTACAGCGTGGTGTCAACTTGTTTGGCCAAAGGGCCTGTTTCACACTGAAGGAAATCTAATCTAATTTAATCATTACAGCTTCAGACACCCTCAGGTTGTTTTTGGAGAAGAATGTCGCCAGATCAGGGTTTCTGAGGAACATCAAAAGCTATCGTGGTCTCAGAAGAGGTGGGAGTTTCAGTGAATGTCTCCTGGCTGCTATTCTCTTCTGAATTTTAACTTGATATTTTCTTTTATTGCCCCTCGTGGATTGGGGAACTCCATATGAGTATCTGTGTCTGAATTTTCCTTGTTGCCAAAGTGTGTGTTCATTGGAAGTCACTATATTGGAACAGTTCGTTAGTCATACGTACTTCATCTATCATTTGGTTATGTTTTCCTGTCAAATTAAGTTATTCTAATTTCCTTTTTCTATTGTTGGCATTTTAACTATCGTGTTTAAATAAATTGTGTTCTGCTTAATATTGAGTAGCACTGCATCTGCAACACAGCACTTCACATCCACCTTTAAATCACATCCAATTTCACAATGACAGAAACTGTATTCCTGTCTGTTAGATGTCAAACTGAATGAATAATTCACTGTCACTTATTGTCCTTATGCATTGATAATCAAGCTCAATTCATCAATGAACTTGTCTTTGACCGATTTTCTGTTAATTTATAAACACAATCTCACAACTAAATTTTATGTTATTTCCCAATGTGTTGTTATGAAATGGAAGGTCACAATGAGCTCCAGCATTGTACCCATGATGTTCTGGCTATCAAAGCCAATGTAACAATTAATTGCAGTTGTTTTGCATTGTATCTGTGAACTGACAGAATTTGACACTGCTCTTCCCCTTCTCGTTATTTTAATCAACATGTTCAGAAAATTATAACGCCAGTGGTCTTGAATTCTAAGCTCAGACATAGGGACACTACCACCATGCCAGAAGACACTTATATCTTCTCTTTATTCCCACCCAGCTTCCTGTCCCGGTCTCCATGTGAGGACTGTGAACTGATCCTTTTCTTCAGCACCGTCACTCTCTCATTTCACTCTGCTATAATTTCCAATCCACAAAAATTATCTTTGAACTCACTGACATTTCTATCTACTGACCCATCTGTAATCTCTCTTTCCTTTCCAAATTCATTGAATTTTTGTCATTTCCCTGAGACCTTACTGAGCCAGATCAGGCGATAACAGGTCCCATTCCGTCTAACCTTCTCTGACTGTCCCTTTGTATCTGTCATGCCCCGTTCTCTTTCTCTGTGCTTCTTTCTTCTCCTATTGCCTCTGGCTCTCCGCCACTGTGTCTCCCTCTCTCCTCGCTCTCCCACTTTCTCTTTGTCTGTTTCTGCTCTCTCTCTCTCTCTCTGTCTCTGTCTCATGTTCACTCTCCCTCAGTGTCTCACTGTCTCTCTGCCTCCCACTGTTATGCTCTCCCCCACTCTCTCTCCCGCACTTTCTTTGTCTTCCCCCTACTCTCTGTCTTGTCCCTTATCTTTCTATCTGCCTCTATCTCTTTTTTTCAGCCTCCCCAGGGTTAACACTGGGGAGTACCTCAAGCACCACACATGATAAGGATGAAACATGGACTCAGTAGGAGAACAGCTAAAGATCTCAATGATTCGAGACACCCATCTGGGCCATCCTCATAGTCTCCGTAACAATCTTTAAAATATGAAGGTAATTGGAAGAACATAGCAAATGATGTTGTCCCAACCTATTATCCTCATCTAAGGTCAAACTCCCCTGCATACGCTACATTTTACTATCACCCACATGCCAATCCAAGAGACGCTTAAATCACCCGAATGTACCTGACTCCACCGCCACTGCCAGCAGCTCATTCCACGCACCCACTGCTCTCAGTGTGAAGAACCTCTCTCTGACATCTCCCCCATACCTTCTTGCAATCACCTTAAAAATTATGGCCCCTAATAATACACATTTCTGCTCTAGGAAAATGTCTCTCGGTGTCCATTCTATCTGTGCCTCTCATCGTCTTGTACACCTCTCTCAACTCACATCTCATCCTTCTCCACTCCAATGAAAACAACCCTAGCTCCCTCAACCTTTCAGCATAAGACCTGCGCTCCAGACCAGGCAACATCCTGGTAAGTATCCTCTGCACCTTTTCCAATGCATCCACATCCTTCCTGTAGCGGGGCAACGAGAACTGTGCCCAATATTCCAAGTGAGGCTGCACGAGCGTTTTGTACAGTTGCAGCATGGATTGGACAAACTTGGATTGTTTTCACTAGACCAGCCAGACTGAGGGGTGACCTGATAGATAGTAACATTTAAGATGCATTTAGAGAGAGATGAACAGGCAGCAAATTGAGGGATACAGACCATGTGCAGACAGAGGGGTATTAATTTAGAATGGCAGCATGGTCAGCACAGATATGGGAGACTGAAGGATCTGTTCTTACACTGTACTTTTCTTGTAATATCTCACGGGGTGTGGGTGTCGCTGGCTGACCATTGTTTATCATCCATTGTTACCTGCCGTTGAACTGGAAGGTTTGCTAGGCCATTTGAGAGGGTAGTTGAGAGTCAATCATTTTGCTGCGTGCCTGGAGTCACATGTCAGCGAGACCAGCTAAGGATGGCAGATTTCCTCCCATAGAAGGCATTAGTGAGCCAGATGGTTTTTCCAATGAGTGGCAATGGTTTCATGGGCAACAGTAGATCCTCAATTCCAAATTTTGTTTTAAATTGAATTCAGATTGCTTGCTGGGATTCAAACCTGAGTCCCCAGAGCACAAGGTGAGTTTCTGGATGAACAGTCTAGTGATAATACTAGACTATCACTTCCTGTTCTAAGTTCTTTTAAGGAGGGGGAAATTGGATGGCAACAACAGTTTGTACCCAGGTGAAGAAAAACTCCATCTCTCAAGAAAAATACCATGGAGCAGGCTCGAGGGGCTGAATGGCCTACACCTGTTCCCATGTAAAGCAACTATCAGGAGTAGATGTGTCCACTGTAAGATTATACATGAGAAGAATTGTGCAATGACAAGAGGACAGTAAAGACTTTACAATTTTGCATACATCTAAACTTTAAACATTTTCAAGCGATGATGCCAGCCTTCCTTCAAAAAATAAATTGCAATTGATGTAATCACGCTAAAGGATGAAGGAAGTGACAAAGTGTTATCTATATCCAAACACCAGAACTACAATTTTCTTCTTAACATTATACAGCTTGGTTATAGATTTTTTTTTAAAAATTGCATGTTCATATCACTGCTTGCAGGCAGTTTGACGTCACTGAAGGAGAATGCTGCCATTACCAAGTTGGCTTGATATGAAGGCATTCAGTTGAACTACTTCAGCTTATTTCTTCTCTTTCCCTGTTAAGTATGAACTCATGGTTTCACAGGTGCAAACTAAACCCACCAGCACCGATATTTTGCCCCAGTTACTTCATACGGGGTGTTGTGGAAAAAACTGAAGATGAGCCCTGAAGAACCAAAAGAACAGGTGTGCGTTACGTGCAACATATGAAGACTCATATACTTGATTATAAAATCATGAGAATAAGTAGCTACAAATATGGTGATAAAAAAGCTGAATTTCTGCAATTAATTGGACCAATATGCTGGGGACAGGTCATGGTGAGACCCAATATGATAATTGTCACCACAATGGTAACATTGTAAATGCAACATCACAAAATTAAAAGATTTGGAGTCTGACTGAGCCATATTAGCTCAATTCTCTGTCACTGACTCTGGAGTATCATTTTGTAGTTTGGGAGCAAATTGCCCAACAGCTCTCACTCTTGGTTAATGATAGTACGTACCATCTGGGATGTGTACTGAAGAGGTAGCGTTGCCCCGATAAAATAAACTGCCCCTTACAGACAGACAGTCTTCTATGATGCTTAAATCTATTTTGCATCTAAATTTCTTGAAGCATTTTAAAAACAGTACATTGGTACTTCTTCAAAAATTAATTGTAACTGATCACAAACTATAAAAGACAAAGCTCAATATGTGATGCAAAATTATTCATTTCATTTCCCAATAGCCTGCTTCGTGGCATAAGTAAAATCATTGGGCTGTTTTCAGTGCCCCAGATGGAAGGGACATATGGTATGCAGTGATTCAGTTCCTGAACCCTGTGGTTATTGTTAGTTTGAGCATGACTCTGAGCTAAATGAGACTCTGGGATCTGAACACAGTGTTAACAAGCTTGCAGCTGGGAGCCTTGTAGTTATTGTCAGTTGCTCACAGACCTCCAGGTCAATCTGATTGAGATAACGGCATTTTCCTGCCATTAAAATGTATGCAAACAACCAATACCTTGATTCAATTTGATAGGAATCTCATAAAGTAACAGTTTCACATGATAAACTGGAGAAACAAATGCAAATTGCATGTGGTGTTGCTCACTTAAAGCATTTGACAGGGTAAAGAAAGAGGAACTATTTTATCTGACAAAGGAGTTGGGAAACAGCAAGGAGAAACTTAAAATTAGAGTGATACCATTCAGGCATAATGTCAAGTACTTCTCAATGAGTAATTAAAGACTTTCGATAGTCACTGTTATAATGTTGGAACCACAACACCAATTTGTGAAAGGCAATCTCTTCCAAACAGGAAGGCGACAACCAGCAGATTTGTTGATTGAGGAATAATTGTGGGCCAGGACAACGGAGGTACCTTTCCCGTTCTTGCCACAGTATAGTTAATACCCACCTGATGGTGTGTACAGGGCAATGCTTCATCTTTTAGCGCTGTATTCAGCTAATGGCTTAGAATTTTGAGCCCAAATCGTATGTGTGTAAGTGTGCACCATTCTGATCCCTGATAACAAAGTGTCGAGCTGGATGAACACAGCAGGCCAAGCAGCATCTCAGGAGCACAAAAGCTGACGTTTCGGGCCTAGACCCATCTGATGAAGGTTCTAGGCCTGAAACGTCAGCTTTTGTGCTCCTGAGATGCTGCTTGGCCTGCTGTGTTCATCCAGCTCCACACTTTGTTATCTCGGATTCTCCAGCATCTGCAGTTCCCATTATCACCATTCTGATCCCTGTTCCCTTGTAGTTTTTCACTGGTTGTGCCATCCATTGTCACATTTGTCATACATCCCTAATTCCTCTTTCTTTCTCCCCCAACTGAAGAGAATGCTAGGAACCGAACCAGTGGATTCAACTCTTTTTCAAGTGGTGTTGAATGAGGAAAGTAGGTGGGGCATTCATGTTTTCATGTGCTCCTTCTCTTGTTTGTATTATTGTCTTCCACTTGGACCTGTCAGAAATACTTGAAATTACCTTATGATTACAAGATAGAGAAGCAGAATTAGGCCACAAGTTCCACAGAGTAACCACCTTCTGGTTGAAGAAATTCTTCCTCATCTCAGTTCAAAGGGTTATGCCTTCACTATGAGGTTATGCCTTCAGACCCTTGTCTCACACCAATGGAAACATCTTCTCAAATGGTTGGTACCTTCACAGATATCCCTTACCCACTTTACAGTCTTGGGCCAGAAATTTCCAAGAGTTTATTCAGAGAATATTTTCAGATGCCCATGAAGCATCTCCTTTACCATGCCGGTCGGTACTTACTGTGATGAAACCTCAACAAAGAGCTTGCTTTACAACTCCTGTATCAGGCACACAGGCAATGTAGGGAAATCAATCACAACTGATCTCGCCACAAAAATTGCCCTGAAAAGGCCTCTAAAATTTAAGCTGGAACCATTCAGCACAAAAACACTAATAAGACCTTTTGAAAGTTATGAAGGTGTGTTTCTTACTAAGCAACTCACGACCATTCTAACTAGAACAGTTTGCATTTTTGAGTATTTTTTTAGTAATTTAAAGGAGCTTCATTAGATGATAGACTGTGGCCTGTTTAAAGTTTGGCAGTTGTTAAAAAGGTGAGAAGTGGAGGCTTGGGGAAGATCTTTGCAAGGTGCTCATCATCATCAATAATATGTTGAAATCTGCAAAGAACGTGGCACAGTTTCTCCACTCCCGGTGGGTACATAGAAACTAGCAGACCGAAGACTGGAGTTTGAGATCACAGGCGGGCCATATGAAGAAGTTAAGGATTAAAACGTGCGCTGAAAACTTTATTTTCACGAAATTCTTTGGGTAAGCTAGATAAGCTCCTCTCTTGCAACTGCTCAAATAAAATCTTTACTTGAACCAAAAACAGAAGAGATATCATTTTTCACAACAAATATAGTAGTTTCAGGACACTTGAGTCTCAATGTCAGGAATGAGTTTAAAAGTTGACATTGGGTAGTGGATAGTTACATTTACTGTATCACACATTAAACACCGAGGAGGATAAGAGATAATGGGTGCTGCAGATGCTGGAGAATCCAAGATGGCAAAGTGTGTAACTGAAGGATAACCGAGGAGGTTAACCTTAGATTATGGGCTTGCTGATCAGATGGGCTCAGAGGCCAATGGAATTCAGTCTGGATAAATGTGGGGCGATGCACTTGGACAGGACAATCAAGGCAAGAGAATACATGATGAACAGTACGATCCAGAGAAGGACCGAGTATCAGAGGGACCTTGCACTATACACATATAACAGGCCTTTAAAGATATCAGATGGGCAGACGAAGTGGTTATGACGGCAGAAAGGGATACTTACCTTCATTAGCCTAAGCATGGAGTTTAAAAGCAGGAAGGTGATGCTGTAACTGCATAAAAATGTTGGGTAGACCACAGCTAGAGTGCTGTTTGCAGTTCTGAAAACCAAATTATAGGAGGGATCTAGATGCACTGGAGTGTGTACGGGAGAATTGTCTGGGCTACAGAGTTTCAACTGTGAAGAGAGACTGGACAGGCTGAAGTTAATATGCTTTGTCCTGAAACAAAACAAAAAGAGATGGGACGTGATTGTGATGTGTAAAATTTTGAGGGGTAAAGACAGTGGAGACAGGAAGAAATATTTCCCCTTGGAAAGATCAATAACCAGGGGTATATATTTGAGGTAAGGGGCAGAAGGTTGAGAGGTGATGCAATGAAAAAAACCTTTTTCTGCCCAGAGAGTGCAGGCAATCTGGAATTCACTACCTGAAAGGGTGGTAAAGGCAGAAATCCTCATAACATTTAAGATGCATTGAGATATACACTTGCAATGTCAAGGCACACAAGCCAATGAGCCAAGTGCTGGAAAATGGGATTAGGATAGTTCAGTGGTTGCTCTTGACTGGCGCAGGTGTGATGGGCCAAAGGGGCTTTTTCTGTGCTGTAGATCTCTATCACTGTGAAATTTGCGATGGGAAGTCAATGGTTTAATTCAAAGATCGAAATAAAGGGACAGATCAGGGTGAAGGAACGAAAGAGGGCACAATGTACCCCGTGTCTGGCTAAAAAGAAACAGTATTGTCTCTCGAAGAAACCAGATAAATTAAGCAATGGTAATCGGGTAAAATGGAAGGATCCATTTTTGACAGGAAACATGACCGTAGCATAATACATGAGGTACCCATAAGGGGAGATGTCAAACAAAATTGCACTCCATGCGTGACAATTCAGAAATGTGGAACAAAAGGTCACTCAAGGAGCCCCACTAGACGGGAATTGAGACCTAGAACACCTGGAGATTTAGAGGAGGGTTGCACGGTGGCTCAGTGGTTATATTTACTCACAGGGTCCTGGGTTCAATTCCAGCTTCCGGTGACTCCCTGTGTGGTGTTTACATGTTCCTGTGTCTTTGTGACCTTCATCCAGAATTGATGTTTGTTCGTGTTGCTCTTAACTTACTGCTGAAGGCAACTGGACAGCGGAGGTTCTGTGTTTCTGGAGTGCACAGGGAAGTGAAGACAGCATTGATTGTCCCATTCCTCACTTCCCCAGAGAAGGTTGTGGGGAGCTGCCTTCTCGAACCGCTGCAGTCCATGTGCTGGACACAGACCCACGATGCCCTTAGGGAGGGAATTTCAGCATTTAGACACAGTGACAATGACAGAACGGTGATGTATTTCCAAGTCAGGATGGTGAGTGGTTTGAGGGGAAACCTGCAGCTGGTGATGTTCCCCTGCATCTGCTGCCCTTATCTCCATTGTCAAACGTTCCGAAAGGATAAGCTCATCTTCCAAACCAGGAATGTCAACAAGGTCGGGAACTGCACAGAAATCAAGGTCCCATTGTGGGGTGGATCTGGACAGCAGGCAGCAGCTCAGGGTAACGCTGATATTTGGAAACACATCCACTGGTTAGTTTTTGCACTGTCCAGCTCCATTTACACCTGGATGTTGCAGAACAGCAGAGCTTCGATCTGATCTGTTGATGATGTGAACACTTTATTCTGTGCCTGTTGCTTGCTCTGTTTAACATGAGTGTAGTCCTGTGTGTAGCTTCTCAGGGTTGGCACCTCATTTGTTGATATGCTGAGCGCTGCCCCCGAAGCAGTGAACAAGGAGAGGAAACGGGGCCACACTTTTCAATGATGTCTCCTGTGAGGACCAGAGTGCCCTGTGGAAGCAGAATCTAGCAAGAAGGCAACAAACCCAGGAAAGGAGAAAGAAAACTGTTCAAAGGTAGAGCAGGATCATAAATCACACAGAATATTGTGCTTTACTAATTCAATTATTCAGCACAGTGAAGACATCCACATGCCATTTTTTTCAGAATAAAAATTGTCTCTCGCTCGCATTGTTCCTGACTTTCTGAGCAGACTAACAAATCAGCAACGTACTGGATTAGCGTCCTCTCCAACGGCATACCCTCTAGATCTGACTTCAAAGCTTGGTTAAACACGTGTGACGAAACCTTAAACCCCTGCGGCATTCTAGTTTAAGTGCACTGCTGACCCCTGTATGTAAACCCAAACAGGTACTGGCATTGCTCTGCCAGTGGAATACTGAAGAAAGCACTCTCACCGTACCCCCTGCCCTCTCACACTCCCTCCTCTACTATCACCCTCCTGCAGGCCCATTCATGTTCACTCATTCACTATCACCCTCTCTCCTTCCCACTCACCCTCCTGCCAGCCCTCTCTCACCCTCCTTCCTGCACTCTCACCTTCCTTCTGCCCTCTCACACTCCCTCCTTCCCACTCACCCTCTCTCCTGCCCTCTCACACACACTCAAGAACCATCACTCCCTCTCCATCCCGCTAACCCTTGTGCTCTATCCTTTCTTCAATGCCTCATTGTCTTCCGCTCTCTGCTTTCCCATCTCCCTCTCCTTCATATTTCACTCCCGGTCTCTGCTCCTTTTCCCTCTGTGTACCAGAAAGAATCCTTTGGGAAGGAGTTCAGAATGGGAAGTACTTGCTGGCAATGAGCTTACTGAATGGACTGGAGCACAAGTGACAAACAACTGACCTTACCCAATCAGATCCTGGAGACCATCCCAGACCAGAGTGTCCACACCATCGAGAACATTCCGGATCCACATTTACAATCCGCCCAAATTATTATAATAGCCGGGCTCGAACCCTATGCAGCCCCTGTCCTAGGAGTGTTTGATCTGGACAGTCTAATGGGAGCTTTCCTCTGAATCTAATCCTGTGCTGTCCCTGTCCTGGGAGTGTTTCATAGGGACAGTGTAGGGAGCTTTACTCTGTATTTAACCCTGTGCTATCCCTATCCTGGGACTGCTTGATCTGGACAGTGGAGAGGGAGCTTGACTCTGTATCTAACGCCATGCCATCCCTGTCCTGGGGGTATTTGATCCAGACAGTGTTGGCCGGGATCCTGGAATTCAATAATTCCATGCTTTACGTTTAGAGGGTGATCTCGAGCTCCAGTCTGAGTTTCAAGACAGTTTGTGTGTTTTATGCTTCTCTGATTCTTCATGAACCGTAACATCTTTTATTCATTCCTTCCATTCTTTATCCCCCGTGGGCTCAAGATTTGGATCAGAAATGTGATTGCTGAATAATATGGTCAGCAGTGGGAGTATAAAATGAGCAAAGTCCACGAATGGCGATTGACATCTCCCCAAGAGAGGATCCAATGGGATGTGGGAATGAAAAAGTTTTCTCAGCTTCGAGTACAGTTTGGATCTTGACTAAAGGTCGTTTTTCTGGGTCAAAGGGTGTTTCTGCACAGATTCTGGTCTCTATTGTGACCTCCCATGATTAGTTTCTGCCTTGTCATCAATTCCACACTCACCCGGGATCTTTCACACAATGAAAAGTCCGTCAGAATCTCCTCTGACCCTCTCCCCTTCAAACAACTGCACTCGCTCACACACTTGCCTCTGAACTTGGAGAACAGTTTGATGGTGTTTCAGACTGAGCTATCAGCCTGCATCAGCATTGGCCCACTGTCAGATTTGTGACTTGATCTCCAGACGCCTCTGACCGTCTCTGTATTGTCTGTCTGTCTCGGTGTTGAAGCTTGCGGGTTCAGGTCTGCCTCCAGGAGTTACACAGAACAAGCTGAAATGTCAGTGTGTTATCGAGGGAGTGCTGCACTGTCATGGGAGCTGTTTGCTGGTTAGCAGGCACATTCAAAGGAAATGGATTCACAGGTTTTGCTGTTCACCATTTGATTTGTTTGGACTATCCTAGAATCATCCTGGATGCGAAATAACATGTACCAATAAAAAGGAATGGAAGAGCTAAATGGGGAATCGTTCATTCTCCTGATCACAAGAGGAAACAACACACATTCATTAGCTTCGAGCCACAGAGTCACAGAACTGTCGAGCATGGAAACAGACCCTTCAGTCCAACTCGTTTACGCTGACCAGATATCCCAAATTAATCTGGTTACATTTTGCAGTATTTGGCCCAGATCCCTCTAAACCCTTCCTGCTCATCTACCCATCCAGATGCTTTTTCGATGTTGTACTAGCCTTCACCACTTCCTCTGGCAGCTCATTCCATACATTCTCCACCCTCTGTGTGAAAAAGTTGCCCCTTTGGTCCCTTGTGACATTTTCCCTCTCATCTTGAACTGATTCTCTGTAGTTTTGGAATCCCTCCCCTGTGCAAAAGACCGAAACTATTCACTCTATCCATGACTCTCATGATTTTATAAATCTCGATCAGGTCACCCCCTCCCCCTCCAGCGAAAATAACACCAGCGTATTCAGCCTTTACCTATTGCTCAAACTGTCCAACCCTGACAACATCCTTGTACATCTTTTCTGAACTCTTCCAAGTTTCACAACATCCTTCCTGCAGCAGGGAGAGCAGAGTTGCACACAGTATTCTAAGAGTGGCCGAACCAATGTCCTGTACAGCCGCCACATGACCACCCAACTCATGAGTTCTTTGCTCAATGTACTCACCAATAAAGGCAAACATACCAAACACCTTCTTCACTGTCCTATTGACCTGTGACTCCAGAAACCAGCGCTCCAAGGTCTATCTGTCCAGTAACTCGTCCCAGGACCATACCATTGAGAACGTAAGTCCTCCCCTGATTTGTCCTTCAAACATGCAGTAACTCACATTTATCGAAATTCACCTTTATTCACATCCAAATTATTTATGTAACTGACGAAAAGCAGCGGACCCAGCACTGATCCCTGCGGCACACCACTGTTCACAGGCTTCCCATCTGAAAATCAAACCTCCAACATTACCCTCTGTCTTCTACATTCAAGCCAGTTCTGTACCAAATGGCTAGTTTTCCCTGTATTCCATGTGATCTAACACTGCTAACGGGGCTACCATGAGGAATCTTGTCAAATGTCTTACTGTAGTCCATATCGATCATGTCCACCACTCTGCCTTCAACAATCCTCTCTGGTACTTCCTCAAAAAGCTCAATCAAGTTTGTGAAATATGATTTCCCGCACATAAAGCCCCTTTCTTTACCATTCACTCTCCTCCTGGTCACTCTCACCCGGTCACTCTCCCACAGGTCAGTCTCTCCAGGTCTCTCTCCACAGGTTACTTTGCCTGGTCTGTCCCCACTTCCCTACCCCAGTCTCCCTGTGACAAGGTGACTCCCCGCAGGAGCCTCGCTGTCGAATGTTGCATGCTGGGTGTGAGGGCAGAAGGGAGGGTGAGAGAGCAGCAGCGTGAGGGAGAGTGCAGGAGGGAGCGTGAGACACCAGAAGGGAAGGTGAGAAGGCAGGTGAGGGAGTTAAAGTGCAAGAGGGAGAATGAGAGTGCAGAAGGGAGGGCGAGAGGTCAGGAAGGAGGGTGAGAAGGAGGATAGAGAGTGAGAGTGAGAAGCAGGAGAGTGTGTGTGAGGGCACACTCTCCCAGAGGCAGCCTCCCCACTCTTCCGGGCTACCTTCCGCCTCTGTTCAGGCCCACTCCACCTGGGTCACTCTCCTCCTCCCACCCCCACCCCCACCTCGGGTCACTCTCCCTGGGTCACTTCCCCAATGTCACCCTTCCTCCAAATCAGTCTCCCCAAGTCACACGCCCACAGAGTCACCCTCCCCGCGACTCACTCTCCCCCCGAATCACTCTCCTCAGGTCAGATGCAACTGGATCAATCTCTCCTGCTCCCTCACCACCCAGTTCTCTCTCCCCTGCTGGGTCCCTCTCTACTGAGTAACTCTCCCCAGATCAGTCTCCCCCAGGTTGCACCCCGGGTCAGTCTCTCCAAGTGTGTCTCACTCTAACATGCTGCATTGTCTGGCTGCTAGTTATCAGGGAACTCTCACTCACCTTGCTGCAGGACAAAAGGTCTCCAAAACACTTTCTACTTCCCATGTGCAGTCCCACCCAAGTTCAGATGATCAATAATAAACACCTAACATGTTGCAAACACAGAAAAAGCCTGTCAGAGACATCCTAAAAGACAGTTAATTCGCCAGCTCTGTGAGATTCCCCCAGGCTGGGAAAAGATGTTGATGGAATGGGTTTTGAGGAAGGACTGCGTGGGGCAAGGACTAACATCAGTCTGTGATCACAGCTGAGCCCCTGAGCTATTTTTGTGATATGGCTCCATTTTAAAGTTTCAGGCGCAGTGTGACACCAAGGTGAAAATGTTAATGGTCTGGCAGTTGTTGAGCAGGTTTGGGGGAAGGGGTCACGGATATCCCATCACCCCTCCCACTCCCCCAAACACCCTCCTTCAAATCCATTCCCATCTACTTGCTCAGCCTTCCACCTACATTTGGAAACGGACACTCTCCAACACGTTTGGAATCAAACTTGGGTCCCCACAGTGGCTCAGTGGTTAGCACTGCGGCCTCACAGCTCCAGGGACCCGGGTTCGATTCCAGCCTTGGGCGACAGTCTGTGTGGAGTTTGCACATTCTCCCCGTGTCTGCGTGGGTTTCCTGCGGATGCTCCGGTTTCCTCCCACAGTCCATAGATGTGCAGGCTAGGTCGACTGGCCGTGCTAAATTGCTCGTAGTGTTCAGGGGTGTGTGAATTATAGGTAAATGGGTCTGGGTGGGATGCTTCAAGGGGTGGTGGGTGTGAGGGCACACTCTCCCAGAGGCAGCCTCCCCACTCTTCCGGGCTGAATGGCCTGTTTCCACACTGCAGCGAATCTGATCTAGTCTAAACACACTGCTCATACTGCAGCTCCATTTGAAGCGACCCAAGAGAACTCGAACCAGGATGTGTCTTTCTCAATATTGACAGACTTTCCCTTCCAGCCAGTCATCCCAGTTCCACGACATCTCAGCAGGAATTCTTCAGGGCTGTATCCTGGTCTGACCATCTTCAGATATTTGGTCAATGACCCTCTCTCCATCATAAGGACAGGAATGGGTTAGAACCGGACGTCGAATAGCTTTATAAATACTCATGCTACAATCGCAGGTCAGAGGCAGGGAATTCTGTGGCAAGTAACTTTCCTCCTGCCGCCCCAAAGCCTGTTCACCAACAACAGTCAAGGAACTTGGCACCATTCAGGATAGTACAGTCTTGGTTGGGCAACAAATCCAACATCTTTAAAATTACTCGCCCATCATCAGGGCAGCACTGTGTCCCATCTACAATATCCCTTGGTGAGACAAACTCACCAAGACTCTGTCTGTACGAGACCCAGAAGAGCATCAGCAGATATGAAGGACTGCAACATGCGGCTGTGAACAAGTTGTACACAATGATTTTCATCACCACCAGCTCAGGCACTGTCTCTCTTTCTGTGCAGACAACACTTGCCCTCACTTTGAAGATATTTCATTCCTTTTTCATTCAGCAGTTGTGGTAAGCCCTGATATTTAATCACTAAATCAGAGACATTTCACTTATGACCCAGCCACCCTGTGACACTCACAAACCAGTGGAAGCATGATGGACTGAATAACTGCCTTCTACGACACAGTGACTCACTGGTTCAGATATTTACGCAAGGCTGTGTGATCCATTTTCAATATTTCCTCGAATATTGCATTAACAAAGAGTCCAAACAGAAGAGGAGCTCATGAAGGGTTCCTTTGATCACTCACAGAGGAGACAGATTTCGCAACAAACAGCTTTCCAATTTCTCCATCCGTTGTTTCAGTGAAACCAGATTTGGTGAAAGGATCAATGAACGTGTTGGTCCCCTTCCAAACAAGAAACATTGTGGAAGGAGACTTTCTGTTCTCACAGCACTGGAGATAATGTGGAGATCCTATTGTAACTGAAGAATAATTGACAAGTGTCTTTGAGAAACATCAGCTGAAGGAGAGGCTGACTCTGCTGAGACAGCATTTCACCCACAGCACCATCATTCCAATTTATCTCATCTGGAGCAGATTCTGTAGAACTGACCAAACTGTGTCTGTATCACAGATATCAGGGAGAGAGAGGGACTGACCCCACTGTGTCTGTATCACTCACACTACAAAGCATTTGTTGTTGAAAATGGTAAATAGGAGTTCCTTTTTCTCGGTTACTTACATTCTTTCAATCATTTGGTGAAGTTTATGATTCGTGTAAATGGATACATCACCACAGTCTTCATCTCCTCCCTGAACTTAGTCTGGGTCACAGCATAAATAGCAGTGTTTGTGCAGCAACTCAGGAGCTGGAGCAAGAGTCCAATGTCTCTGACAGTGATGTGTATGTACGGAGTTGCATTGTCAATGTTCATCATGCGTGCCCATATTGAGCTCACCATGAACACTGCCCACAGCAGGATGAAATTTCCAGATATAACAAAAAGTAAAATGATGGATTTCCTTCGACTTTCCATCTCTGTGTCTCTGGGACTCTCCCCACTTCTGTGAGCTCGGAGTCTGCTGCGGGCTCTGCTGGTCATTAAAATGTGTCTGATAGTCAAAGCATTCAGCAGCATGATCAGAATAAATGGAATTCCCGGGGTGAGAATGTAGTGAAGGAACTCAATTGCTCCCCAAGCTTCCGATTTCTGAGCCTCCAGTGTAATTCGACAAAACCAGGGTTCATTCACCAACACATACCAGCCTGTCAGCATAAAATACCAGAAAACATTCTTTGAAAAGCTCAAAACTGTCACTGTTCCCAGAACCAGAGCTGCCATTCTCTCTGTACAATATTTAGTTTTCAGCTTCTGGCAACAAATGGCCACAAATCGATCAAAGGTGAAAGTGACAGTGAACCAGACTGAACAGTCAGTGGCTGCAAAAAGCAGGACAGCATGGATATTACAAACAGGGACAGAATACAGGAAAAGAAACCCTTCCCAAAAAACAACTGGAATATGCCTCAATATCAGGTCGAAGATTAGAACCAATAGATCCATCACCGCCATGGCCATCAGGTAGCGAGTAACACATTTGGAGAGTCCACACTTTCTCTGAGACAATATCACAATTGTCAGTAAATTGACTGTGAGAAAAAGAAATAAATAAAATTATTACACATCATTTTCAGAGTAAAATGAGCTAATTGGATTTCTGACATTTTTAAATTTGTCTTAATATTCAAGGATTTAGTGACATCTTTATCCATCGGAGAGAGATATCTCATAAGGTAAGCAAAGACCATGAAACAATATCACCAATTTGATTGTTTAAAATAAGAACAAAAATTGGTAAAACTGTCTGAACATTTTCTGTCAGTTCAGAGACATAACAGGAAGTAGTAAAAAGCACAATAGAGAATATTAATTTTTAGAAATGAAGCCTGAACACAGTTATTATGGAGAAATCAGCCTAAATGCCTGTTGGAGGTCATTACCCAATGACCTTGTATTACTGTGAGAGGGAATCAGACCCAGTTCCTGTTCCTGATCATTACCCAGTGACCCCGGGTTAGTGTTCGGAGCAACAGACTTGCTTCCTGTGATGGATCATTACCCAGTGTCCTTGGTGCATGGGGACTGAACCTTTCCTTCTTTTATTCGAATCTGTTCTCATTTTTTAAAAATTTATTTCATGGAATATGAACGGTTTTGGTGAATCCAGCATTTCCTCACTCTAATTTCATGTATCACGTTGGTTGTAGACTGTTGCGGTCTGAGGAGTGTCGCTGCACCCACTGGGCTATTTGGGAGAGATCATTGCATTTAGTCCCAGCTTCAGTGAAGGAAGTCGATATGTTTCCTAATCTGGAAATGAAGGGGAACTTGCTCAGTGGCGTACCCTGAGTGTGCTGTACATGTCTTTGGAGAGGTCAAGATTTCTACTTTGGCAGGTGCTGTCAAAGGACATTCAGTGAGTCACTGCAGAGCATCCTGTAGGTGGTACACACTGATCCCTCTGTAGGGGCAACCCATCTTGGAATAAGTTTTTGGAGACAGCAGAGTTCAGGCAGATGGAAGATGATTCGAGCCAGAACTTGTAATTGCAAGGACAAGTACTCGAGACACTCCATATAAAGGGTGTTTCAAATGCACTCTACTCTCCTAATAACAGCTTCTCATTTTATATTTTTCCTTGCTCTTCTTTCCCGCTGCAGCATATGTTCCCTCCCCCTGTGTATTATTGGTCAATAATGCTGGGTTGTCCAAACGTGATTGGGTCCTTGTTACATCGTTCTATAAGAGCAATTTTCTTGCTACTGTTTTCATTTTGGTGCATTTAGAGGTTTAACTTTGAATAGATATTCTGCATCTCTCAGATACCAAGTAAAGCTTATATTCTAGTTATCGCATCTGTGGTCTGCTAAATCTGTTATCTCATACCAGGATATAACAGAGACAGGGATTGTCAATGTTCCCATTACAAGGAGAACACTGTATTTCAATATGCATGGCAATCCTGCTCGTCACTGTGCTTGTTAAAACATAAGAGATATCTCTTCTATTGCCTCAAGTTAGTTTTTGAATTTCACCTTCAAACGTGTTTGGTGATTTTTTTTCTGTTTGGAAATATGTGAATCCATAACTACTTCAGAAACAATATCTATTATTATCTGGATGAATCATAACTAATAGCAACTTGTCATATTATAATTGATTGATTGAAAAACTCAAAAAAAAATCTGCTTGCTGTGAAATGTTCTGACCTATATTGGCCATTACAGTTGTACATTCTACAGTATTTTAGACAGACGGCCGATTGTGTTCCTTGCTGAGACGACATTAGGCAGGGTTTTCCCACACTCTCTCCAGCTTCTGTCAGCCATGTCCTGCAAAGCTTGTCAGAGGCAGTCATTGGACATTTTATGCTGCTCAGTCATGGGCATCCCTACCAGCAACTGAGAGCTGGCTGTAGAGGGAGTGAATATTGTAGGTTGATTTCTGGCCTTTTCACGAGTGGCCTGCTTTGTCCATTTTGATGAGGAGACATTTGTGTATTGTTGGAAATGCAATACATGTGACTTGTAGCTGGTGGGTTGGAACAGATCAGGTGAGTAATACTGGGCGAGGAGTTGGAACTTGGCTGGCAGAGCCGGAGGGTGTTTGGTGAGAAAGTCAGAAACACACAGACAGAGGTTGGAGCCCTCACAAGCCTTCAACAAAACGGGTAAGATGGAGCTGTGTGTTCGGGAAGGACAGAGAGGCAGCAGAAATAAATGGATCATGTCAGAGCCAGGTAAGATGGGCTTAGGAACAAAACTAAGATATTTTCTTCATCTCTCGCTCCTGGAGAACAGTCAGGAATTCTGGAGAGCACCCAGAGGAAATGATAGCAGAGACAAAGGATGAAAATTTTCCAAACTTAATGTCCAGGATCAAATAAAATGATTTGCCTCTTGTTGTTAAGAATATTGTAAGGACCTTTCTAAAAATCATGAGAAGATAGAATCATTTGATGCACTTTGTTTCAAGAGCTTGAAGCAGCTTATGTGAAGAGAACTACACCATCTTTCACAGTTCATTTTAATGGTCGCTGAAGGATTTATGTCGCAGTAATAATAATTAATTATGAGTAACAAGGTCTTTTTGTCAAAGTTATTATAGAAACGAATCTGTAGGTGGACAATGCCATCCCAGAGAGATCGTGATCATGACGAGAGGTAGCTGTGATAAATCTTAAACCACATAGAAAGAAGCAGATCCCATTTAATTGGGTGACCAATGGGCAGCTGAGGCAGCAAAGAAGGCCCCAGGTATCAACTACCACAGGCAAGGTGCTGATTACATTTAGTGAAGAGAGAAAAGGGTGGTAGCATCACACTACACTCAGCATCACCTCATATAACACACTGTGTGAACGCACACCATGGGAGGGAGTTCTCTGCTGCAGACAATGGGCAGATGTTGGTGCTGGAAAAGAATGAGAAGAGATGTAACAAAGTTCTGTCAGGTATGTTCTCTCATTGACCCACTTAGCCCAGTCCAGTACCGCATCTCACACCAGGCCAGACCAAAGTGTTCTTGCGAACAATTACAAACAGACTTCACAGGAACCCTCTCACTGAGTTTAGGAGAAACAGCTTGTTGGTCAGTCGTGGCTAATTTAGGGATTGTGTCAATCCTATACCGCGTGAGCTGAATGGACGACTCCTGTTTCTAGTTCTTATGATTATGGGAAGTTTGTAATTAGATGGGAATCAAGCAAAATTCCAGACCCCCTCCCACTGCAGAGCTTAGGCGTGTGTAAGTCAATGTACAAGGCATGAAATAGAGAATGAGCTGAAACTTTCCAGGAGATGTCAGACGGATGGGTCAATCCGTTACTCAGTATCCCAATGGGATTGAGGGAAACACCATGTGGATTGATTGGATTTACTCCCTCGGCGTTAATGACAAGAATGGGAATGAGATTTCCAGGGGACGTTGTGACTGGAAATAAGGAAATAGGGGAGACAAGTGAACCAATTGTGAGAAAGCTGTGAACGTCTCTGCACGGACTGAGACTAGAAGTTCCTGAACAGCTGATCAGATAGGACAGAGATGTTGAGGCAGGATTTGTACAGGGTCAGCTGTCCAGTGTCGGAGATAATGTCATTGTGAAGGTCATGTTAGAGGAGCCAGGATTCCCACTACAATGGGTAGGGTATGATGAAATTATCATTACATATAATACATGTGCCTGTATAGACAGGAGATGGAAAGGTCATTGGTGAAAAGTTCACAATTGGAGCAAGTCACTAACTGATGTATCTTTTCTACAAGATTACACTCCAGGAGTAGTTGGACCATTCCATCGAAGGGAGCGCCAAGTCTTATGCGGTTAGAGCGAGGGTTAGGGACAACAAATTTGGGAGTGATGATGAGAGTGTTGGGTCGCTCCACAGATCAACAACAATACACAATATACAAAACCCCAAGCAGAGCACAACAGTTGATGGAGAACTCCTAAAAAATGGACCAGTGTTTGTAAAGGCAATAAATGTTGATAGCACAACGTGCCCCATGAGCGGGGCCTGTTGTTATAAACATCTCCAATATTGGTTGACGCGAGTGGTGTTCAATCCTGACTCAAGCACTGGAAAGGTTTTAGTGAAACAAGTGATGAACTGGGCACCTTGGCCTCAGGGCGCAGGGTGACCAATAGCTGGCCCAGAGTATGGGAGAGAAAGGTCAGACTGTGATGAAGTCTGCTCAATGATGTTGTTCCTATACCAACACAGACAACTCCATTTTAAATGTAGTTGATTTGGGCCAAAAGCTTCTGACATTAAGTTCACAACTTGGGCAAACTTGGAAATGGAACAAGCGTTCAGGACAGACACCTGAGTACGGACTAAGGCCCGACATGGATAACACAGAGCCAGGCCATAGCACAAAGGTGCCATTCCTGATCCATTCATAAATCAATCAGCGTGCAGAAAAATATCTCCGATGACACAATCAGAAAAGATGGCTGCAGTTCTTTTGGAACAATGGTACTTGAGCAGAGAAAGAAAAACCTGAAACAAATTGATAACGATGAGGTAGCCCTGTGTATAACTAATGCTCACTTGTTTAATCTGTCATAGCACAGAGACAACGGCTGATCAGCTGCCAGCTCAGGGGTTTAACACGTCTGTATGGTGTTAATGTGGAATGTGTTAGACATGATCATACACTGATGGTTAATTAGGTAGCCTATTCAGCAGGATGTGCCCCTCTGATATACAGAATAGAACTGGCAGTTAATGGTTTGAAATGGACATAAAATGACCAGCGAGGTCATTAGAACTGCAGATGCTGGAGTCAGAGATATCACAGTGTGGAGCTGGAGGAACACAGCAGGCCAGGCAGCATCAGAGGAGCAGGAGAGTTGATGCTTCGGTTCGGGACCCTTCTTCAGAAATGGGGAGTGGGGAGGGAACTGGGAAATAAATAGTGAGAGGATGGGTGGGGCTGGTGAAGCTGGATGGGAAGGTGATAGATAAATGCAGGAGGTGAGTGATGGGGATTGGTCAGTGGGATGGATAGCTGGGAAAGAAGATGGGCAGATTGTGTCAGGTCAATGAGGCAACGATGAGAGAGAGGGTTGGACATGGGATGAAGCCAAGGAGCCTCATACAAACTGAGGGGATGAGTTTTATTGTCTTACACATTGCTGCTGGCGTCAAATTTGCAAAATCTAAGACTATTCACTGTTTTTACACCAACGGGTGCCACTGACACCGTGAAAGCTTGGTGTATATATTTAAATTTCCAGACAAATGTGAGGCGATGCATTTTGGAAGATTATGTGCTGGTGAAAATTGTACAGTGAATGGCAGAAACCATAGCAGCGTTAGTATGCCCCTTCGGAGATTGAAAATGCAGAGGTATCTGTGTTTGCAGGTCCACAGGTCACTGAAGGTGGCAGCACAGGGAGATAATTGACTCAAAAAGTCCTGTGGCATTGTTGCCTTCATTGGAAAGTGCATTGAGTAAATGTATGGATAAGTTGTGCTGCAGCTTTGTGGCACTTTACTGAGGCCACAGTTGAAATATTGTACACAGTTTGGATCAGCACACTACCAGAAGAATGTGGATGCTTTGGAGAGAGTAGAGAAAAGTTTGACCAGGATTTTGCATGGTGTGAGGGATTGTAGCGATGAAGCAAGGCTGGATAGACTGGGGTTTCATTGGAAAGCAAGAGGCTGAGGGCCGACCTGACACCAGATTATGAGATTGGGAATGGGACAGAAAGAGTGGGAAGTATTAGGCTATCTTGCTGGGTGAAGGGGTCAATTATGAGGGAACATGAATTCAAATTTCAGGGGCAGCGGGGAGGAAAGTTTAATGAGATGCGTGAGGCAGGTTTTTCACACAAAGGGTGGTGAGTGCCTCGAACGTGCTGCAGAGGAGATGGTGGAAGCAAACACGACAGCAGCATTCAGGAAGCACCTGGACAAATACATGAAAAGGAAGGGAATAGAGGGATATGGATCCTGTCAGTGAAGGCAGCTTTAGTATGAAAGGGGAAAATAAGTCAGCGCAGGATTGTGCTGTATCATTCTGTGCTCCTTCCTCTCTATACAAAGGAATGGGTCGTGTTATGAAATATCTTTCAAAGGTCTCCTGTGTGGTCCCATCTCACCTGTACCCCTGGGGAGGGACTGTAATTGTGTGGGACACATTATACACTCCAGCAAAAGATCTGAGCCTTTGCAGACAACATTGACTCTCTGTCCTCTGCCCGAGGGACTGTGGAATTGGGGAATGAATATACAGACACACCGATGGATTTGAACCATCTCCCACATTCTGCTTCCTGCACAGGAATTTAAATTGGCTGTCTAACATGTGGATAAAGATGGTAGAACCATATAATGTTATAATCCGAGGCTCCGGTCCTGGAAAGGATAACACCATTAGACCAGGAGACATAGGAGCGAACGTTCGGCCATTCAGCCCCTTGCGCATGCTCTGCCATTCAATCATGGTTGCTAAGTTTCTCAACCCCATTCTCCCACTTTCTCCCCGCAACCCTTACTCCCTGTGGCAATTCAGAACCTATCCAACTCCTCCTTAAATATACTCAATGACCTGGCCTCCACTGGTTCTGTGGCAGGGAATTCCAGAGATTCACTGCTCTTTGGCTGAAAACATTTCTCCTTATCCCCGTTCTGAAAGATAATCCTTTCCTCTATGCTGTGCCCATGGGTCCAAGTCTCTCCTTTCCTCAAGCTGCCCGAGAGTAAAATAACATGAAGGAATGTGGGAAAACAAAGTTGGGTGAGACACATTGACTTTGAAGTGTGGAAATCTGCACCATGCTGTCATGTGTACAAAGCTTGTAGGTGTTCTGCAACCCACCAAAGGGAGCTTTAATCTTCAGTGTTCATGCTCCCTCTACATCTGTGCCTGTGAAATATACAATTATTCTGCTGTTTCCCTGAAATCCTCTCAACAATTAGTCACACTGTCCCCTGGAAAAAAACCATCATCCTGACTTTTCTTTCCATACGTGGGATGTGGGGATCATTGGCTTTGCCAGCATTGATTGTCCCATTCCTCACTTCCCCAGAGAAAGCGGTGGGGAGCTGCCTTCTTGAACCACTGCAGTCCATGTGCTGGACACAGACCCACAACACCCTTAGGGAGGGAATTCCAGGATTTAGACGCAGTGACAATGAAGGAACGGTGATGTATTTCCAAGTCAGGATGGTGAGTGGTTTGAGGGGAAACCTGCAGCTGGTGACGTTCCCCTGCATCTGCTGCCCTTATCTCCATTGCCAAACATTCCGAGAGGATAAACTCACCTTCCCCACCTGGAATGTCGACAAAGTGGGGAACTGCACGGAAATCGAGGTCCCATTGTGGGCTGGATCAGGACAGCAGGCAGCAGCTCAGGGGAACGCTGATATTTGGAAACATATCCACTGGTTAGTTTTTGCACTGTCCAGCTCCATTTACACCTAGATGTTGCAGAACAGCAGAGCTTCGATCTGATCTGGTGATGATGTGAACACTTTATTCTGTGTCTGTTGCTTGCTCTGTTTAACATGTGTGTAATCCTGTGTGTAGCTTCTCAGGGTTGGCACCTCATTTGTTGATATGCTGAGTGCTGCCCCCGAAGCAGTGAACAAGGAGAGGGAATGGGGCTACACTTATCGATGATGTCTCCTGTGAGGACCAGAGTGCCCTGTGGAAGCAGAATCTAGCAAGAAGACAACAAACCCGGGAAAGAAGAAAGAAAACTGTTCAAAGGTAGACCAGGATCATAAATCACATGGAAAATTATGCTTTACTAATTCAAGTATCAGTTCAATTCAAAAGCGGAAGAACAGCACAGAAACTCAAAGCAGGTTGCACCTAAAATATCAGATCAACATACCATCATTCATGGAACATCCGGTATCAACATGTTTTCTGGACTAAATTATTCTATTTTGCTAATTAATGTTGTTGATGGGGAACAGTGCCCAGCGGTTTCAGAAACAATTGCAATAGCAAAACTACAGCAAATATATCTCCCCATTACATGGTAACTGGAAAGGTTCGAATGGGACATCAACAGTAAATAAATCCAAAGTGATCGCTGAATCACCATCCATCAGTAACAAACAAAATAAATATTTTATCGGAAATGATGCTAGGTTGATTAAAACTGGAGCTAGAGGTGGAGGTGTATGCATCATCGAGGGGGTATTGGGCAGAACTGGGAAGGGAGAGAATGTCAGGTTAGACTTCAGTTCAGGGTGAAATAGAACAGTGAAGTTATGAACAGTCTGGTACAATGTGAGATGTTGGTAAAGGAGGGGATTGAGTGCGTGAACAGGAAACAGACTTTGTGACAGTGACAAAAGACAACAGATCTGGTCTTCCCAAGGCTTAAGTGACAAGAACAGTAAGTGAGAGAAAGATGGTTTATACAATTAATAGCACAATAATGAGACTTACCAGGGACACCAATAATAGCCAGGATGGGATAGTAAATGTGCTGAATAGTCAGAATTAGTATCTGAATCCGAGCACCTAATGGCATCCGATCATAATTTGCCAAAAGATACTCAATCATATCATGGAAACTCCTGCCCATTGCTGTAGCCATCCACTCTATTATTCCCAGATTCCGAATTGTCCTCTCCCTCTCTCTCCAGCTGCTGTTAATCTCAGGATGACGCTGCCACTGACACTATGGGATAACACTTTGAAAGGATTGCCTTATTAATGGAAGACGGAAACTCTCCAGTGAGACAATGAGGCTCTTTGGAGACTGCCGTTAATTACAGTCACTGAACAAACAGGTTCAGTTAACACCTGTCAAACCAACAGTTGTTGAACCAGAGTAAAGGAGAAAATATCCCTGCTCTGGGGGTGATGTATGAAGGTTTCTGAGGGAAGGAATGTTGGAAATGGTGAAGCACTGGGTAACATTTTCAATCCTCTGTGAATGTAACAGTGGTACCAGAGAACTAGGGATATTGCATATTTGGCAAATTCCATCAACAGGAGAGAGAGCGAGAGGGAGAGAGAGAGAGAGAGTGGGAGGGGGAGAGAGAGACAGAGACAGACAGACAGACAGACAGAGAACTCCTGTAAGTACAGTCTGGTCAGACTAACATCAGTGATGGGATGAATTCCAGCAATCAGAACTCAATGAGAATCAGATCAAAAACACTCCACTCGAAGGAATTGTTGTTACAATGAAAGGGAAATGTGGGCTTTGGATGAGACACACCTCAGGCGAGGATAGAGAGAAGTAAAAACATTGAAAACAGGATCAGGAGAAGTCCAATCGGCCCTTTGATCCTGCTCCCACATCCATTCTGATCATTGCTGACCCTGTTCAACATTCACCCCACATCCTTTTCTCCCTTAGCCTTGAAGTCTACAAATGACTCCTTTTGTAATTATTCAATGTCTGGACCTCAATCGCTCTATTTGGCCAGGAATTCCACAGGCTCACCATACGCTGTGTGAAGAATTTTCATCTCATCTCAGTCTAAACTGGTCTTCACTCTATCCTTCGAATGTCACCTCTGGTTCTGGATTGCCTGTTGGTTGGGAACACTCTTCCTGTATTCACCCTGCCTGCTGCTGTTCAAATTTTATATGTTTCTATGAGAATTCCAGAGATGAGGTGAGAGTATCCACGCTTGACATCAAGGCCAAATGTCAACAAGTGTGTCATCAAAAAACCTGAAAAATGGAGAAACATACGGAAACGGGACAAGGATAGGCCACTCGCCCCTTCCAGCGTGCTCCCCCACTCAATGAGATCATGGCTGATCTGATTTTAAACTCAACTCTACATTCCTGCCGATCCCTGATAATCTTTCATCCCCTTGGTCATCACGAAGCTATTTACCTCTGCCTTCCAAATATTTGGATGTTCTGCACCCACTGCCATTTGCGGAAGGGATTCAAAACACTCTGAGAGGGAAAATCAATCTTTATCTTTATTTTAAATGAGTGACCCACTTATGTTCAAACTCTGACCCCTTCTTCTCCAATCTCCCACAAGAAGAAACCTCCTTTCCACATTCAGCCAGTCGAGACCCCTGTCTAGCTGATTCATAACCTCCCGGTCCTTGTATTCAATTCCCCGCACAATAAAGCAGAACACTATATCAGCTTTTATTTTCCTCATTCACCTTTGACGTAGAAGTGGAATAAATGTCTTTTCTTTACAGCACATGCTCAATGGTCAAAGAGGAGGCTCTGACCTCCTGGTATTATCGATAGACTATTAATCCAGAAACTCAGCTGAAGTTCTGGAGACTCAGGTTTGAATCCCACCACAGCAGATGGTGTCATTTGAATTCAATGAAAAAAATCTGAAAGTAAGAACCTTCTGATGATCATGAAACCATTCTCGATTGTCTGTAAAACTAATTTGCTTCACAAATGTCCTTCAGGAAAGGAAATCTCCCATCCTCACCTTGTCTGGTCTACATGTGATTCCAGTTCCACAGCGAGGTGGTTGACTCTCACCTGCCCTCTGAAATAGCCGAGCAGGACATGTAGTCGTATCGATCAGGACAAAGTTTCAACAAAGAAATGGAACCAGACAGGCCACCTGGGCACTGATAAAGACAATGACAGAAACAGCCCTGTCGCCCCTATACAGTCCTCCTCACTGACATCTGGGCACTTCGATCGAATTGGGAGAGCTGCCTCAGAGACTGAACAAGTAACAGTCTGACCCAGTCATACTCACTGAATCATACCTTACAGACAATGTCAAGGACAGCAGCATCACCATCCCTGGGTATGTCCTGACCAACAGGCAGTACAGACCCAGCAGAGGTGGCAACACAGTGATATCCAGTCGGGAGTGAGTTTCTCTGGGAATCCCCAATATTAACACTGTCCCCATGAAGTCTCATGGGTAAGGAAACCTCCTGCTGATTACCACGTACTGTCCTCCCTCGGCTGATGCATCAATCCTCCTCCATATTGAACAACACTTGGAGGAAGCACTGAGGATGGGAAGGACACAAAGTATCCTCTGAGTGGGGGATTTCAATGTCCATCGCCAAGAGTGACTCGGCAGCATCGCTACAGTTCGAGCTGGTCGGGTCCTAAAGGGCACAGCTGCTAGGCTGGGTCTGCGGCAGGTGGTCAGAGATACAGAAAGAGGGAAAAGCATAATTGACCTCATCCTCACCAATCTGCCGGCTGCAGATGTACCTGTCCATGACAGTATGGGTAAGAGCGACCGCTGCACAGACCTTGTGGAGACAAAGTCCCACCTTCACATTGAGAATCGTGTTGTGTGGCACCATCACCGTGTCAAATGGGACACACTTTGAACAGAGCTCGCAGTTCAAGTTGGGGCACCCATGAGGTGCTGTGGGCCATCAACAGCAGCAGAATTGGATTCCAGCACAATCTGTAACCTCATTCCCTGGATATCTCCAACTCAACCATTACCATCAAAGCAGGGGATCAACACTGGTTCAATGTATAGTGCAGGAGGGACTGTCAGAAACAACACGAGGCAGGCCTGGAGATAAGGTGGCAACCTGGTGAAGCTAACAAACAGGATTCCTGGCAAAACCAAACAACAAAAGCAGCAAGTGATAGGCACAGCTAAGTGATACGTCAGCAAATGGATGAGATCTGAACTGTACAGTCCTGCCACATCCAGCCATGAATGGTGGTGAACAATTCAACAACTTCCTGGAAGAGGAGGTTCCACAAATATCTGCATTTTTAATGATGGAAGAGCCCTGTGCTTCGGTGCAAAAGATAAAGCTGAAGAATTCAGAAAAATCTTCATCCAAAAGTGCCAAGTGCATGATCCATCTCAGCCTCCTCCAGTGGTACCCAGCAGGACAGATACCAGTGTTCAGACAGTTCAATTCGATCCACATGTTGTCAAAGAACACTTGGAGACACTGGATACTGCTAAGGCAATGGGCCAAGACAACATTCCAGCAATAGTCCTGAAGACATGTGCTCCAGAACCGGCATTCCCATGGCCATGCTCTACCAGTAAAGTTATTACACTGGTGTGTAGACTGCAATGTGGAATATTGTCCCGTCATGTCCTGTTCCACCAAAAGCAGGACCAATCCAATCTGCCCAAATCCTGCTCCGTCAGTGCCCTCTCAATCATCAGGAAAGTGATGGAAGGTGTCATCAACAGCGTTATCAAGCAGCACCTGCTCAGCAATAACCTGCTCAGTGACACCCAGTTTGGGTTTTGCCAGGGCCACTCTGCTCCTGGCCTCATTGCAGCTCTCATTCAAATATGGACAAAAAGAGATGGATTCTAGAGATGAGGTGAGAGTGAAAAGCCTTGACATCGTTGCTGCATTGGACCATTGGTGGCATCCAGTACTGGATTCAATGTGTATTGGAGGCAAACCCTTCACTATTTGGTGTCATTGTTGGCATCTGGGAAGATGGTTGTGGGTATTTTTGGGTCAGACATTTCAGCTTCAGGATATCGCTGCAGTAGTTCCTCAGGATAGTGTCACAGCTCCATCGTCAGGTCCAAAATGGGGACATTTGCTGATGATTGCACAATGCTCAGCACCACTCATGACTCCTCAGAAAATGAAGTTATCCATGTCCTAATGTAACTACATCTGAAGAGTGTCCAGGCTTGAGCTGACAAGTGGCAAGTAACATTCGTGCCTCACAATTACCAGACAGTGGCAAAGTCCAATAAGAGACGATCCAACCACTGCCCGTTGACATTGAAAGCAGTTACCATCACTGAATCCCCCTCAATCAACTCTCTGGGAGTTATCATGAAACAAAAACTCAACATGGCTCACCATATAGATACAGCGGCTACAAGTCCAGGTCAGAGGTGAGGAACAGTGCGGCGAGTAACTCACCTCCTTATTCTCCAAAGCCCGTCTGCCATCTCCAAGGCACAAGTCAGGACTGTGATGGAATACTCCCCACTTGCCTGGATGGTTACAGCCACAACAATACTCAACGAGCTTGGCACCATCCAGGAAAAAGCAGCCTGCTTGAAGTGATCTACATCCACAAGTATATACTCCCTCCAGCACTGAGTAGCAGCAGTGTGTACTATCTACAAGATGTACTGCCGAAACTCACTGGAGATCCTCAGACAGCATCCTCCAAACCTACAATCACATTCATCTAGAAAGTCAAGGGCAGCAGATACATGAGAACACCACGTCAGTGAAGGTCCCTTTCGAGGCACTCACCATCTGAATTTGGAAATATTTCGTTGTTCCTTCATGGTCGCTGGGTCAAAATCCTGGAATGCCCTTTCAAATGGTATTGTGGGTCAACCCACAGCAGCAGGGCTGCAACATTTCAAGAAGATAGATCGCTGTGTGCAGTGACTGAAGTCAGGTCGTACAGGTGGACCTCAAAGAATTTGTGCCCTGATTGGGCTTGTTAACCTGGTCCAAGCAGGGAACCCTGGCTGGCAGATATAAACAGGAGTGTCAGGGGTTCTGCTCACACGAGGAGCTAGCTCTGAGTTTGCTGGGTCAGTGTCATGTCATATGCACGTGTAAATGGTTGGCGTCTTGGTGATGGGATGCTGGCCCTGGAGTTATTTCAGTGGTGATGAGAGAAAAACATGTCCCTGAAGAGATTCACTTACAGTCATCTTTGAGTGAGGGTAAGCATTCCCACCTCATGCTGCTAATTGGGAAGGTTGTCTGGTTCAATCCTGCCGTTGGAGACTGGCCCAGTATGTGGAAAGAATGTGTTACTTTTTCTGGTAGAATGACATTGGAGCAAACAAAAAGAAATGAGAAATTCTCCTGACAAATTGTGGATCCACAGATGTTTTACTTATTAACAGCATAACTCTCCCTGAAGCAGTACATCCAAAACATAGAACATAGAACATAGAACAGTACAGCACAGAACAGGCCCTTCAGCCCACAATGTTGTGCCGACCATTGATCCTCATGTATGCACCCTCAAATTTCTGAGACCATATACATGTCCAGCAGTCTCTTAAATGACCCCAATGACCTTGCTTCCACAACTGCTGCTGGCAACGCATTCCATGCTCTCACAACTCTCTGCGTAAAGAACCTGCCTCTGACATCCCCTCTATACTTTCCACCAACCAGCTTAAAACTATGACCCCTCGTGCTAGCCATTTCTGCCCTGGGAAATAGTCTCTGGCTATCAACTCTATCTATGCCTCTCATTATCTTGTATACCTCAATTAGGTCCCCTCTCCTCCTCCTTTTCTCCAATGAAAAGAGACCGAGCTCAGTCAACCTCTCTTCATAAGATAAGCCCTCCAGTCCAGGCAGCATCCTGGTAAACCTCCTCTGAACCCTCTCCAAAGCATCCACATCTTTCCTATAATAGGGCGCCCAGAACTGGACGCAGTATTCCAAGTGCGGTCTAACCAAAGTTTTATAGAGCTGCAACAAGATCTCACGACTCTTAAACTCAATCCCCCTGTTAATGAAAGCCAAAACACCATATGCTTTCTTAACAGCCCTGTCCACTTGGGTGGCTATTTTAAGGGATCTATGTATCTGCACACCAAGATCCCTCTGTTCCTCCACGCTGCCAAGAATCCTATCCTTAATCCTGTACTCAGCTTTCAAATTCGACCTTCCAAAATGCATCACCTCGCATTTATCCAGGTTGAACTCCATCTGCCACCTCTCAGCCCATCTCTGCATCCTGTCAATGTCCCGCTGCAGCCTACAACAGCCCTCTACACTGTCAACGCCACCTCTGACCTTTGTGTCGTCTGCAAACTTGCTGACCCATCCTTCAATTCCCTCGTCCAAGTCATTAATAAAAATTACAAACAGTAGAAGCCCAAGGACAGAGCCCTGTGGAACTCCACTCACCACTGACTTCCAGGCAGAATATTTTCCTTCTACTACCACTCGCTGTCTTCTGTTGGCCAGCCAATTCTGTATCCAAGCAGCTAAGTTCCCCTGTATCCCATTCCTCCTGACCTTCTGAATGAGCCTACCATGGGGAACCTTATCAAATGCCTTACTGAAGTCCATATACACCACATCCACAGCTCGACCCTCATCAACCTTTCTAGTCACATCCTCAAAAAACTCGATAAGGTTTGTAAGGCATGACCTACCCCTCACAAAGCCGTTGTTGACTGTATTTGATCAAGCCATGCTCTTCCAGATGGTCATAAATCTTATCCCTCAGAATCCTTTCTAACTCCTTACAGACGACAGACGTGAGACTTACCGGTCTATAATTGCCGGGGATTTCCCTATTTCCTTTCTTGAAGAGAGGAATTACATTTGCCTCTCTCCAGTCCTCAGGTACGACTCCAGTGGAGAGCGAGGATGCAAAGATCTTCGCAAGTGGCGAAGCAATTGCATTTCTCGCTTCCCAAAGCAGCCGAGGACAAATCTGATCCGGGCCTGGCGACTTGTCAATCTTAATGTTTGACAAAATTTTCAGCACATCAGCTTCGTCTATCTCTATCCATTCCAGCATGCACACCTGCTCTTCAAAGGTTTCATTCACTACAAAGTTCGTTTCTTTCGTAAAGACACAAGCAAAAAACTCATTTAGGGCTTCCCCTACCTCCTCAGGCTCCACACACAAGTTCCCTGTGCTATCCCTGATCGGCCCTACTCTTTCTTTGACCATTCTCTTCTTGCTCACGTAAGTGTAAAATGCCTTTGTGTTTTCCCGGATTCCTTCTACCAAGCCTTTCTCGTGCCCCCGCCTGGCTCTCCTCAGACCATTTTTGAGCTCCTTCCTTGCCTGCATGTAATCCTCTCTAGCTGAACTTGACCCTAGCTTCCTCCACCTTATGTAAGCTACCTAAGTGGATACAATTACAAATTGGAACACCATCCATGAGGATACACCACCGGTGGGACCACAACAAGAAGAGTCCATTCTGCCTTTAAGCCTCCTGCACACCCTCTGCTCACCGCTGACAATATCCAACTGTGCACATGATAAGAGTTCATTCCTCACACACGGGGATGATGATTGAAACCTTGGCAGCATCTTGTGCAATACAACGGCTCCCAGATGTGTCAGTCACAGACACCGGGCCATCATTTCCCAGCAGAGAGTTTGAGTATTTCCTGAAGTCGAATGGCATTCGGACAGCACGATACTATCCACCATCCAAAGGTCTGGGAGAAGGAGCTGCCCTAACTTTGAAGGCAGGCTTCGAGAAACAGCCTCCAGCTTCTGCCCTGACTGCAGCTCAGTCCCCCTTCAGGCTCCTGACAAAGGCCCTGGGGGTTAAAGCCTATTCCCACCCTGATATGACCATTGGGCCCTGCACGAAGGCCATAGTCAGTGCAGTTTACCCATTAGCCATCATCGCTGCTGCAAAGATGTCTGAGAATGCCGTGTTCTTCCTTCGGTCTGAGCTGGGATGGTGGGGGGCATGTACCTGACCTGCGAGAAGGGCCTCACTGTGGGTGGTATGTATCTCCTGGTCGACCCTGAGGAGGTCATGACCCAGAGGGGAATGATTTCCAACATCCCGCCCCCTCATTGCCCGCGAGCTCCTCCTCCCCCATTTACAGCCGCTGGGTGAAATCCGGTCAGTGGTTTTTCCTATCCCACTCGGGCTGAAGGACCTGACCTGAAGCATATCTACTCCATCCAGCACCAGGACTTTATTTGCTTGGCACAGGAGGAGGTCACAGAGCGACACCTTTACTGTGTGTGAGGAAGACAGAGGACTATGTGACAGACACTATAGGAGATCCACCGGTACGTGAGGGCAAGGAAAGAAGCTCCATTAATTTAATTACACACTGTCATATCAATTTCCATAAGAGTGACCTGGGGCGCAGTGAACTGGAGCAGTGAGCCTGAGCAGAGGGAGAATGACAACTCTGGAAGATAGAGGTGGCTGGCGATGGAAGGCTGTGCACTCTCACCCCACCCCCTGCCCTCTCACACTCCCTCCTCTACTATCACCCTCCATCACACCCATTCACATACGCTCATGCACTATCACTCTCTCTCATTCCCGCTCACCCTCCTGCCAGCCCTCTCTCAATCTCCCTCCTGCGCTCTCACCTTCCTTCTGCACTCTCACACTCCCTCCTTCCCACTCACCCTCCCTCCTGCCCATTCACACACACTTGTGCACTGTCACTCCCTTTAATTCCCGCTAACCCTGGTGCTCGATCCTTTCTTCAATCCCTCATTGTCTTACATTCTCTGCATTCACCAGCACCCTCTCCATCTTGTTTCATTCCCATTCCTTGCTCCTTCTCCATCTGTGTCCCAGAAAGAATCCTTTCGGAAGGAGTTCAGAATGGGAAGCACGTGCTGGCAGTGAGCTTACTGAATGGACTGGAGCACGAGTGACAAACAACTGACCTTACCCAATCAGATCCTGGAGACCATCCCAGCCCAGAGTGTACGGCACCATCGAGAACATTCCGGATCCACAATTACAATCCGCCCAAATTGTTCAAACAGCCGGGATTGAGCCCTGTGCTGCCCGTATCCTGGGAGTGTTTCATACGGACAGTGTAGGGGTTGTATTACTTTATCCCCATCCTATACCTGTCCTGGGAATATTTGATTTGGACAATGTTTTCCGGGGTTTTGGAATTCGGTAATTCCATGCTTTACCTTTTAGAGGGTGATCTCTTATGTTTCTCTGATTCTTCATTAACAGTAACATCTTTTATTCATTCCTTCCATTCTTTATTCTCCGGAGGCACAAGATTCGGATCATAAATGTGATTGTTGAATAATCTGGTCAGCAGTGGGAGTATAAAATGAGCAAAGTTCACGATTGGCCATTGACACCAATTGGCCTCTCTCCAAGAGAGGATCCAATGGGATGTGGGAATGGAAAAGTTTTCTCAGCTTCGAGTACAGTTTGGATCTTGGCGAAAGGTGGTTTTTCTGGGTCAAAGGGTGTTTCTGCACAGATTCTGGTCTCTATTGTGACCTCCCATGATTTGTTTCTGTCTTGTCATCAATTCCACACTCACCCTGGATCTTTCTCACAATGAAAAGAGCTCAGTCCATCAGAGTCTCCTCTGACCCTCTCCCCTTCAAACAACTGCACTCCATCACACACTTGTCTCAGAACTTGGAGAACAGTTTGATGGTGTTTCAGACTGAGCTACCAGCCTGCATCAGCGTTGACCCACTGTCAGATTTGTGACCTGATCTCCAGACGCCTCTGATTGTCTCTGTATTCTCTGCCTGTCTCGGTGTTGAAGCTTGTGGGTTCAGGTCTGCCTCCAGGAGTGACACGTAACAACCTGAAATGTCAGTGTGTTATTGAGGGAGTGCGGCACAGTCAGAAGAGCGGTTTGCTGGCTAACAGGCACATTCAAAGGAAGTGGACTCACAGGTTTTGCTGTTCACCATTCGATTTGGTTGGACTACCCTTAAATCATCCTGGAAGGGAAATATAACATGTCCCAATATTAAGGAATGGAAGAGGTAAATGGGGAATTATTCAATCTCTTGCTCACAACGGGAAATAACACACATTTGTTTGATTCGAGCCGTACAGTCACAGAGTTGTACAGAATGGAAACAGACCCTTCGGTCCAACTCATTCATGCTGACCAGATACCCCAAATTAATCTGGTTATATTTGATGCAGATCCCTCTGAACCCTTCCTGCTCATCTACCCATCCAGATGCTTATTCGATGTTGTACCAGACTTCACCACTTCCTCTGACAGCTCATTCCATACATTCACCACCCTCTGTGTGAAAACGTGGCCCCTTTGGTCCCTTGTAACATTTTCCCTCTCATCTTGAACCGATTCTCTGCAGTTTTGGAATCCTTACACTGTGCAAGAGACCTAAACTATTCACTCTAACCATGACTCTCATGATTCTATAAATCTCTGTGAGGTCACCCCCTCCCGCTCCAGGGAAAATAACACCAGCGTATTCAGCCTTTCCCGATTGCTCAAACTGTCCAACCCTGACAACATTCTTGTACATCTTTCCTAAACTCTTCCAAGTTTCGCAACATCCTTCCTGCAGCAGGGAGAGCAGAGTTGCACACAGTATTCTAATAGTGGCCTTACCATTGTCCTGTACAGCCACAACATGACCTCCCAACTCATATACTCAATGCACTGACCAATAAAGGCAAACATACCAAACGCCTTCTTCACTGTCCTATCGATCTGTGACTCCACTTTGAAGGAACTACGAACCCACGCTCCACGGTCTATATGTCCAGCAACTCGCCCCTGGACCGTACCATTGAGAACGTAAGTCCTCCCCTGGTTTGTCCTTAAAATATGCAGTAATTCACATTTATCGAAATTCTCCTTGATTCGCATGCAAATTATTTATATAATTGATGAAAAGCAGCAGACCCAGCACTGATACCTGTGGCACACCACTGTTCACAGGCTTCCCATCTGAAAATCAAACCTCCACCATTACCCTCTGTCTTCTACATTCAAGCCAGTTCTATATCCAAATGGCTAGTTTTCCCTGTATTCCATGTGATCTAACACTGCTCACGCGTCTACCATGAGGAACCTTGACAAATGTCTTACTGAAGTCCATATCGATCATGTCTACCACTCTGCCTTCATCAATCCTCTTTGGTACTTCCTTAAAAAGCTGAATCAAGTTTGTGAAACATGGTTTCCCGCACACAAAGCCCCTGTCTTTACCAGTCACTCTCCTCCTGGTTGCTCTCCCCCGGTCACTCTCCCACTGGTCAGTCTCTCCAGGTCTCTCTCCGCAGGTCACTTTGCCTGGTCTGTCCCCACTTCCCTACCACAGTCTCCCTGTGACAAGGTGACACCCGCAGGAGACTCGCTGTGGCATGTTGCATGCCGGGCATGAGGGCAGAAGGGAGTGTGAGAGGGCAGCTGGGTGAGGGAGAGTGCAGTAGGGAGGGCGAGGGGGCCGGAAGGAGGTTGAGAAGCAGAAGGAGAGTTTGAAACATGAAGGAAAGTGAGAAGCACGAGAGTGGGTGTGAGGGCACACTCTCCCAGAGGCAGCCTCCCCACTCTTCCGGGGTCCCTACTGCCTCTGTTCAGGCCCACTCCACCTGGGTCACTCTCCTCATCCCACCCCCACCCCCACCTCGGGTCTCTCTCCCTTGGTCAGTTTCCTTATGTCTCCCTGCCCTGAATCACTCTCCCCAAGTCACCCTCCCACCGAACCACTCTGCCCGCTGAACCATTCTCTCAGGTCAGACTCAACTGGATCACTCTCTCCGGCTCACTCAGCGTCCAACTCACTCTCATCGGCCGGGTCCCTCTCTCCCGATAACTCTCTCCAGATCAGTCTCCCCCAGGTCGCGCCACGGGACAGTCTCTCCCAGTGTGTCTCACTCCAACAAGCTGCATGCTGCATTGTCTGGCTACTGTCCCACGTGGAGCCACACCCAAGTTCAGATGATCAATAATAAACACCTAACATGTTGCTAACACAGGAAAATCCTGTCAGAAACATCCTAAAAGACAGTTAATTAGCCAGCTCTGTGAGATTCCCCCAGAACTGGGAAAAGATGTCGATGGAATGGGTTTTGAGGAAGGACTGAGTGGGGCAAGGGCCAACGTCAGTCTGTGATCACAGCTGAGCCCCTGAGCTATTTTCATGAAATGGCTCCATTTTAAAGTGACAGACTCAGTGTGACATCAAGGTGAAAATGTTAATGGTGTGACAGTTGTTGAGCAGGTTTGGGGGAAGGGGTCATGGATACTCCATCATTCCTCCCACACCCCCAGACACCCTCCTTCAAATCCATCCCCATCTTCTTGCTCAGCCTTCCACCTACATCTTCCTCCCTGTCTCTCTTCCTCCCTCCTTCACCCCTACCCACCCAATTCACACCAAACCTGCTCCGACACTCCTGTTAGCTCCTACTTTCCAAAAACCCTCTTTCATTCTCGATCTCCCATCCATTCCTCTCCTTCACCCAATTCCTGACTATCCTGGTACCCACTCAGATGGAAAAATAGAGATAAAAAAAACAAAGTGAAACATTTGGAAATAATCACACTGCTCACACTGCAGTTCCTTTTGAAGCTACACAAGATAACTCAAACCAGGATGTTTCTTTCTCATTGTTGACAGACTGTCCCTCGCAGCCAGGCATCCCAGTTCCACGACATCTCAACAGGAATTCTTCAGGAGTGTATCTTGTTCTAACCATCTTCAGATGTTTGGGCAATGACCCTCCCTTCATCATAAGGACAGGAATGGGTTACAACCGGACGTGGAATAGCTTTATAAATAGTCATGCTACAATGGCAGGTCAGAGGCAGGGAATTCTGTGGCAAGTAACTCTCCTCCTGCCTCCCCAAAGCCTGTCCACCAACACCTTTCGAGGAACTTGACACCATTCAGGATAATGCAGTCTTGGTTGGGCATCAAATCCACCATCTTTAAAATTACCCACCCTCCATAGGGCCAGCAGTGTGTCCCATCTACAAAATCCCTTGGTGAGACCAACTCACTGAGACTCTGTCTGTACAAGACCCAGAAGAGCATCAGCAGATATGAGGGATTGCAGCATGTGGCTGTAAACAAGTTGCACAGAACGATTTTGATCACCACCAGCTCAGGTACTTTTTCTCTATTCTGTGCAGACAACACTCACTCTCACCTTGAAGAAATCTCATTCCTTTTTCATTCAGCAGTTGTGGTTAGCACTGATATTTAATCAATAAATCAGAGACATTTCACAAGCAACCCAGCCACCCTGTCACTCTTCCAATCCAGTGGAAGCATCGAGGAAAAGACAAGCCAGGGACAAACTGTCAAGATTAGCAAGAAGCAACTCAACAGGCCCTGGGAACAAAGATTTCTGAACTGGTCTTTCCAGGTTTTCCCGTCTGTTAAAACTATTTTTCCCCTGTCTGTACATCTGTCTGTCTCCTGAAGTCGAGTTTCTCAGCAGATCGGGGTTTTAGTAATATTTAGTCATTCATTGGCAGCATTGAACCCTGGACCAAGTTTTTGATCAACCTCAATCTAAAAATCAGCTCACTTGGGGAACATTGAGCACTCATTTCAAAATCTTCAATGACCTTGTGAGGAACCCAAGAAGAGCAGGGCTGGATTTCTGTGAGGATACCACAGTGAGTGGTGACACTGCTGTTGGATTAAAACCCTGGAACTCCCTTCCTCACAGCACTGCAAATCTTCCTTCATCACATCGGGTGAAGCAGTACAACAGGCAACTCAACATCAGCCTCACTGGGACAGTCCCAGATGAGGAGTTACAGTTGCAGGGTGAAGTTTGAGGATGTTCTCCTTGGGAAAAGGAAAATCAAGGAGAGATTTAATCGAGGTGCATGCAATTGTTGTAGTCTTGCAGAAGAATGATAAAGAAAAGATTTTCTATTATTTGGTGGTACAACAACAAAGGGTTACAGGTTTAGTTTTGGAGTCGAGGTACAGGGGAATGTGAGGAAGGTCATTTTCTATCAGCAGTCGATGCTGCAGTAGCACTCACTGACCACTGGGGGAATGGAAGCAGAAACAATTAATCAATCAGAAACCAATCGGACGGGTCCTCAAAGGGAATAAATTGGGAAGGTTCTGAGGAGAGAGTCGGGGAGTAAGACAAAATAGGTTGGTCTGAATTGAGTCAGCATTGAGTCGAAGGACCGAATAACTGCCTTCTATAGCACAGTGACTCGCTGGTTCAGATATTTACACAAGGCTGTGTGATCCATTTTCAATATTTCCTCAAACATTGCATGAACACGGAGTCCCAGCAGAAGAGGAGCTAATGAAGGGTTCCTGGGGCCACTCCCTGAGGAGACAGTTTTAGCAACAAACAGCTTTCCACTTTCTCCATCCGTTGTTTCAGTGAAACCAGATTTGGTGAAAAGATCAATGAATGTGTTGGTCCCTTTCCAAACAAGAAACATTGTGAAAGGAGATTTTCTGTTCTCACAGCACTGGAGACAATGTGGAGATCCTATTGTAACTGAAGAATAATTGACAAGTGTCTTTGAGAAACATCAGCTGAAGGAGGGGCTGACTCTGCTGAGACAGCATTTCACCCACAGCATCATCATTCCAATTTAACTCATCTGGAGCAGATTCTGTAGAACTGAACAAACTGTGTCTGTATCACAGGTATCAGGGAGAGAGAGGGACTGACCCCACTGTGTCTGTATCACTCACACTACAAAGAACTTGATGTTGGAAATGTTAAAGAGGAGTTCTTTTTTCTCAGTCACTTACATTCTTTCAACCATTTGATGAAGTTTATGATTCACGCAAATGGATACATCACCACAGTCTTCATCTCCTCCCTGAACTTAGTCTGGGTCACAGCATAAATAGCAGTGTTTGTGCAGCAACTCAGGAGCTGGAGCAAGAATCCAATATCTCTAACAGCGATGTGTATGTACGGAGTTGCATTGTGTATGTGCATCATGCATGTCCATATTGAGCTCACCATGAACACTGCCCATAGCAGGATGGAATTTCCAGATATAACAAAAATTAAAATAATGGATGACCTTCAACTTTCCATCTCTGTGTCTCTGGGACTCTCAACACTTCTGTGAGCTCGGAGTCTCCTGCGGGCCGTGCTGGTCATTAAAATGTGTCTGATGGTCAAAGCATTCAGCAGCAGGATCAGATTAAATGGGACTCCCGGGGTGAGAATGTAGTGAAGGAACTCAATTGCTCCCCAAACTTCTAAATCTCGTGCCTCCAGTGTGACATGACAAAACCAGGGTTCATTCACCAGCACACACCCGCCTGTCAGCATGAAATACCAGAAAACATTCTTTGAAAAGCTCAACACTGTCACTGTTCCCAGAACCAGAGTTTCAGTTCTCTCTGTGCAATATTTAGTTTTCAGCTTCTGGCAACAAATGGCCACAAATCGATCAAAGGTGAAAGTGACAGTGAACCAGACTGAACAGTCAGTGGCTGCATAAAGCAGGGCAGCATGGATATTACAAACAGGGACAGAATACAGGAAAAGAAACCCTTCCCAAAAAACAATTGGAATATGCCTTAAAATCAGGTCGAAGATTATAACCAATAGATCCATCACAGCCATGGCCATCAGATAGCGAGTGACACATTTAGAGAGTCCACACTTTCCCTGAGACAGTATCACAATTGTCAGTAAATTTACGTGAGAAAAGGAAACAAATGAAATTATTGCACATCACATTGGGAGCAAAATTAGCTCATTGGATTTCTGACATTTTAAAAGTTCTCTTAATGTTCAAGTATTTAGTGAGGTCTTTATCCATTGGAGGGAGATATCTCATAAGGTAAGCAAAGACCATGAAACGATATCACCAATTTGATTGTTTAAAATAAAAACAAAAATTGGTAAAACTGTCTGAACATTTTCTCTCAGTTCAGAGACATAACAAGAAGTAGTAAAAAGCACAATAGTGAATATTAATTTTTAGAAATGAAGCCTGAATTCAGTCATTGTGGAGAAATCAGCCTAAATGCCTGTTGGAGGTCATTACCCAATGACTTTGTATGACTGTGAGAGGGAAACAGGCCCAGTTCCTGCTCCTGATAATTTCCCAGTGACCCTGGGTTAGTGTTCAGAGCAACAGACTTGCTTCCTGTGATGGATCATGACCCAGTGTCCTAGGTACGTCGGGACAGAACTTTCCTTTCTTCTATTCTCATCTGTTCTCATTTGTTCTTTAATTCGTTCATGGAATATGAATGTTTTTGGTGAATCCAGCGTTTCCTCACTCTAATTTCATGAATCACGTTGGTTGTAGACTATTTCAGTCTGAGGGTCGTCCCTGCACCCACTGGGCTATTTGGGAGAGATCATTGCAGTTCGTCCCAGCTTCAGTGAAGGAAGTCGATATGTTTCCTAATCTGGAAATGAAGGGGAACTTGCTCAGTGGTGTACCCTGAGTGTGCTGTACATGTCTATGGAGAAGTCAGGATTTGTACTTTGGAAGGTGCTGTCAAAGGAGACTTGGTGAGTCACCGCAGAGAATCCTGCAGGTGGTACACACTGATGCCTCTGTCGGGGCAACCCATCTGGGAGTAAGTTTAGGGAGACAGCAGCGTTCAGGCACATGGTAGATGATTCGCGCATGTGCTGGTAATTTGCAAGGACAAGTCCTCGAGATATTCCATGCAAAGGCTGTTTCAAATGCACTCTACCCTCTTAAAGAAGATTCTCATTTTATCACAAGAGGCCTGCTTTGTGCATTTTGATGTGGAGACATTTGTGTGCTGTTGGAAATGCAATACATGTGACTTGTAGCTGGTGGGTTGGATCAGATCGGGACAGAAATACTGGGCGAAGAGCTGGAACCTCGCTGGCAGAGCAGGAGGGTGTTTGGCGAGAAAGTCAGAAACACACAGACAGAGGTTGGAGCCCTCACAAATCTCCAACAAAACAGGTAAGATGGAGCTGAGTGTTCGTGAAGGACTGGGAGGCAGGAGAAATAAATGGATCATGTCAGAGTCAGGTAAGATGGGCTTAGGAACAAAACTAAGACATTTTCTTCATCACTCACTCCTGGAGAACAGCCAGTAATTCTGGAGAGAACCCTGAGGAAATGACAGCGGAGACAAAGGATATAAATTTTCCAGACTTTGTGTCCAGGATCAAATGGAATGATTTGCCTCCTGTCATTAAGAATATTGTAAGGACCTTTCTAAAAATCATGAGATGATAGAATCATTTGATCTACTTGGTTTTAATAGCTTGAAGCAATTTGTTATCCTTCACAGTTCATTTTAATGGTTGGTGAAGGATTTATGTCGCAGTAATAATAATTAAGAATGAGTAACTAGGTCTTTTTGACAATGTTCTTACAGAAACTAAGTTGTGGGTGGACAATACCAGCCCAGAGAGATCGTGACCAGCACTAGAGATAGCTGTGATAAAGCTTAATCCACATGAGAAATGAGCACTGTCCCATTCAATGGGGTGTCCAATGGGCAGCTGAGGCAGCAAAGAACGCCCCAGGTATCAAGTACCACAGGCAAGGTACTGATTGCATTTAGTGAAGAGAGGAAAGGGTGGTAGCGTCACACTGCACTCAGCATCACTTCATATAATGAAATTGCCAGGGGATATTGTGACTGGTAATGAGGAAATAGGGGAGACAAGTGAACCAATTGTGAGAAAGGTGTGAATGTCTCTGCACAGACTGAGACCTGAAGTTCCTGATCCACTGGTCAGATAGGACAGGGAGGTTGAGGCAGGATTGGGACAGGCTGAGCTATCCAGTGTTGGAGATAAGGTCATTGTGAAGGTCATGTTGGAGGAGCCAGGATTCACACTATAATGGTTAGGGCATGATGAAATTATCATTACATATAATACATGTGCCTGGATAGACAGGAGATGGAAAGGTCATTGGATGAAAGTTCATAATTGGAACATGTCACTCATTGATGTATCTTTTCTCCAAGATTACACTCCAGGAGTAGTTGAATCATTCTATCGATGGGAGCGCCAAGTCTTACGTGGATCAAGCTCGGGTTAAGGATAGCAATATTGGGAATGATGATGAGAGTGTTGGTTCGCTCCACAGATCAACAATACACAAGACACAAAACCCCTCACAGAGTACAAGAGTTGATAGAGAAGTCCAGAAAATGGACCAGTGTTTGTAAAGGCAATAAATGTTGACAGGATCATGTGCCCTATGAGGGGGGACCTGTGCTTATAAAATACTGGTTGAGCCGAGTGGTGTTCATTCCTGACACAAGCACTGGAAAGGTTTTAGTGAAACAAGTGATGACACAGGCACCTTGGCATCATGGAGCAGGCCCAGAATCCAGCGGGGAAAGGCCAGACTGTGATGCAGTCTGCTCAATGATGTTGTTCCTATACCAAAACAGACAACTCTGTTGTAAATGCAGTTGAATTGGGCCAAAAGCTTCAGACAGTAAGTTCACAACTTGAGGAAAAATTGGAAATGGAACAAACATTCAGGGCAGACAGCTGAGTACGGGCTTAGGCCTGACATGGATAACGCATAGCCAGGCCACAGCACGGAGGTGTCATTCCTGGTCCATTCATAAATCAATCAGTGTGCAGAAAATATCTCCAATGGCACAATCAGAAATGATGGCTGCAGTTTTTTTGGAACAATGGTACTTGAGAAGATAAAGGAAAACTTGAGACAAATTGATAACGATGAGGTAGCCCTCTGTATCGCTAATAATCACTTGTTTAATCTGTCATAGCACAGAGGCCACGGGCTGGTCAGCTGCCAGCTCAGGGGTTTAACACGTGTGTATGAGGTTAATGAGGAATGTGTTAGACATGATCATACACTGATGGTTAATTCGGGGCTCTTATGTGAAAGAACATAATATACAGCAATATGCTGCGGAGACAGTGAGGAGCATCAGCAATCCTGGTTTGTATAGATGTCCAGAAGTAGCCCATTCAGCAGGAAGTGCCCCTCTGATCAACAGAACAAAAGTGAGAGTGTGTGTTTTGAAACTGGAGATAAAATGACCAGAGAAGTCATTAGAACTGCAGATGCTGGAGTCAGAGACATCACAGTGTGGAGCTGGAGGAACACCGCAGGCCAGGCAGCATCAGAGGAGCAGGAGAGTTGATGTTTCGGTTTGGGACACTTCTTCAAATTGGTGAGGGGGAAGGGAGCTGGGAAATAAATAGTGACAGGATGGGTGGGACTGGTGAAGCTGGATGGGAAGGTGGTAGTTAAATGCAGGAAGTGAGTGATGGGGATCGGTCAGTGGGATGGATAGCTGGGAGAGAAGATGGACAGATTGTGTCAGGTCAACGAGGAAGGGATGAGAGAGAGGGGTGGACATGGGATGAAGACAAGGGACCTCATACAAACATAGGGAATGAGTTTTATTGTCTGACACATTGCTGCTGGAGTCGATCTTGCACAATCTAAAACCATTCACAGCTTTTAGACCAACGGGTGCCACTGAGACTGGGAAAGGTTGGTGTATCTATTTAAATTTCCAGACAAACGTGAGGTGATGCATTTTAGATCATGTACAGGTGGAAATGAAACAGTGAATGGGAGAACACCCTGCAGTATTAGTATGCCCCTTTGGAAAATGAAAATGCAGAGGGATCTCGGTTTGCAGGTCCACAGGTCACTGAAGGTGGCGGCACAAGGACATAATTGACTCAAAAAGTCCTGGGGCATTGTTGCCTTCATTGGAAAGTGCATTGAGTAAATGTATGGATAAGTTGTGCTGCAGCTTTGTGGCACTTTACTGAGGTCACAGTTGAAATATTGCAGACAGTTTGGATCAGCACACTACCAGAAGAATGTGGATGTTTTGGAGAGGGTAGAGAAAAGGATTCCCAGGATGTTGCGTGGTGTGAGGGATTTTAGCGATGAAGCAAGGCTGGATCGACTGGGTTTTCACTGCAAAAGAAGAGGCTGAGGGCTGGCCTGATACTAGATTATGAGATTGTGAATGGCACAGAAAGAGAGGGAAGTATGAGGCTCTCTTGCAGGGTGAAGGGGTCAATTATTAGGGAACATGAGTTCAAATTTCAGAGGCAGCGGGGAGGAAAGTTTAATGAGATGCGTGAGGCAGGTTTTTCACACAAAGGGTGGTGAGTGCCTAGAACGTGCTGCAGAGGAGATGGTGGAAGCAAACACGACAGCAGCATTCAGGAAGCACCTGGACAAATACATGAAAAGGAAGGGAATAGAGGGATATGGATCCTGTCAGTGAAGGCAGCTTTAGTATGAAACGGGAAAATAAGTCAGCGCAGGGTTGTGCTGTATCGTTCTGTGCACTTTCCTCTACATACAAAGGAATGGGTAGTGTTTTGCGATATCTTAAAAAGTTCTCCTGTGTTGTCCCATAAGTGACTGAACATCTCACCGAACCCCTGCGGAGGGACAGTAATTGTGTGGGACACATTGTACACTCCAGCAAAAGGCCTGAACCTTTGCAGACAACATTAACTCTCTGTCCTCGGCCCTAGGAACTGTGTAATTGGGGAATGAACATACAGACACGCCGATGGATTTGAACCATCTCCCACATCCTGCTTCCTGCACAAGGAATTTAAACTGGCTGTCTAACATGTGGATACAGACAGTAGAACCATATAATGTTATAATCCTAGGCTCAGGACCTGTAAAGCATAACACCATAAGACCAGAAGACATAGGAGTGGAAGCGAGGCCATTCAGCCCATTGTGCCTGCTCTGCCATTCAATCATGGTTGCTGAGATTCTCAACCCGATTCTCCCACTTTTTCCCAGCAACCCTTGATCCCTGTGGCAATTAAGAACCGATCCAACTCCTCCTTAAATATACACAATGACCTGGCCTCCACTGGTTCTGTGGCAGGGAATCCTAGAGATTCACCGCTTTCCGGCTGAAAACATTTCTCCTTATCCCCGTTCTAAAAGGTAATCCTTTACTCTGAGGCAGTGCCCTCAGATCCACATCTCTCCTTAACTCAAGCTGGCCGAAAGGAAAAGAACAAAGTCAGTTTAAAGACTGTGGGAAATCAAAGTTGAGTGAGACTCATGGACTTTGAAGTGTGGAAATCTGCACCATGCTGTCATCTGTACAAAGCTTGTAGGTGTTCTGCAACCCACCAGAGTGAACTTAAAACTTCAGTGTTTATGCTCCCTCTACATCTGTGCCTGTGAAATGTACAATTATTGTGCTGTGTCCCTGAAATCCTCTCAACAATTAGTCACACTGCCCCCGGAGCAAAATATCATCCTGACTTTACTTTCCATACGTGGGATTTGGGGATCGTTGGCTTTGCCAGCATTGATTGTCCCATTCCTCACTTCCCCAGAGAAGGTGGTGGGGAGCTGCCTTCTTGAACTGCTGCAGTCCATGTGCTGGACACAGACCCACAATGCCCTTAGGGAGGGAATTCCAGGATTTAGACGCAGTGACAATGAAGGAACGGTGATGTATTTCCAAGTCAGGATGGTGAGTGGTTTGAGGGGAAGCCTGCAGCTGGTGACGTTCCCCTGCATCTGCTGCCCTTAACTCCATCACCAAATGTTCTGAAAGGATAAGCTCACCTTCTTGACCAGGAACATCGACAAGGTGGGGAACTGCATGGAAATCGAGGTCCCATTGTGGGGTGGATCTGGACAGCAGGCAGCAGCTCAGGGTAACGCTGATATTTGGAAACATACCCACTGGTTAGTTTTTGCACTGTCCAGCTCCACTTACACCTGGATGTTGCAGAACAGCAGAGCATCGATCTGATCTGGTGATGATGTGCACCCTTTATTCTGTGCCTGTTTCTTGCACAGTTTAACATGAGTGTAGTCCTGTGTGTAGCTTCTCAGGGTTGGCACCTCATTTGTTGATATGCTGAGTGCTGGCCCGAAGCAGTGAACAAGGAGAATGAATGGGGCCACACTTGATGTCTCCTGTGAGGAGCAGAGTGCCCTGTGGAAGCAGAAGCCAGCAAGAAGACAACAAACCCGCGAAAGAAGAAAGAAAACTGTTCAAAGGTGGAGCAGGATCATAAATCACACGGAACATTGTGTTTTGGTAATTCAATTATCAGTTCAATTCAAAAGAGGAAGAACAGCACAGAAACTCAAAGCGGGTTGCACCTAAAATATCAGATCAACATAACATCATCCATGGAACATCCGATATCAAAATGTTTTCTGGACTAAATTATTCTATTTTGCTAATCAATGTTGTTGATGGGGAACTGTGCCCTGAGGTTTCAGAAACAATTGCAATAGCAAAACTACAGCAAATACATCTCCCTATTACATGGTAACTGGAAAGGTTTCCAATGGGACATCAACAGTGAATAAATCCAAAGTGATCGCTGAATCACCATCCATCAGTAACAAACAAAGTGAATATTTAATAGGAAATAACGCAAGATTGATTAAAGATGGAGCTAGAAGTGGAGGTGTATGCATCATCGAGGGGGTATTGGGCAGAACCGGGAAGGGAGAGAATGTGGGGTTAGAATTCAGTTCAGGTTGAAATACAACAGTGAGGTAATGAACAGTCTGGTACAATGTGAGACGTTGGTAAAGGAGGGGATTGAGTCAGTGAACAGGAAACAGAATTTGTGACAGTGACAAAAGACAATGGATCTGGTCTTCCCAAGGCTTCAATGGCAAGAACAGTAAGTGACAGAAAGGTGGTTTATACAATTAATAACACAGTACTGAGACTTACCAGGGACACCAATAATAGCCAGGATGGGATAGAAAATGCGCTGAATAGTCAGAATTACTATCTCAATCCGAGCCCGTAATGGTATCCGATCATAATTTGCAGAAAGATACTCAATCATAGCATGGAAACTCCTGCCCAGTGCTGTAGCCTTCCAGTCTATCATTTCCAGATTCCGATCTGTCCTCTCCCTCTCTCTCCAGCTGCTGTTAATCTCAGGATGACGCTGCCGCTGACACTATGGGATAACACTTTGAAAGGATTGCCCGATTAATGGAAGGTGGAAACTCTCCAGTGAGACAATGAGGCTCCATGGGGACTGCTGTTAATTACACTCACTGAACAAACAGGTTCAGTTAGCCCCTGTCAATCCAAAGTTGTTGTACCAGAGTAAAGGAGAACATGTCCCTGGTCTGGGGGTGATGTATGAAGGTTTCTGTGTCGATATATGTTTCTATGAGACACCCCTGCCTTGTTCTTCTAAACTCAGTGAAAATAGTCTGAACAGATCCAATCCCTCTTCATACATCAGTCCGGCCATCAGAGGAATCATCTGCATGAGTTCCCCAGGATCAAGCTCTTGTACCGACGAGCGTCAGATTCCTCATCAATAATGTTTCCTTCATTATTCAGTCAGAGTAGGGATGCTCACTGCTGTGTGCACAGTGGTCAGCTCCATTCATTCCTCCTCAGGCACGGGAGCTGTACATGATCCATGCAGCTGAATATGGACAGAAACCTCTTTTCCAGAAAGATACACATCAGATTGGAAAGTACTGAAAACAATAATAACCTTCAGCAGAGATCGGGGAGAAACTTTGACTGATTATCATTCCCCAGCATTAGAGTGTTAGTGAGACAAAGAGCTCATTGTGACATTCCATTTCATAACAACACATTTGGTTATAACATAAAATTTAGTTGAGAGATTGTGTGTATAAATTAACAGAAAATCTTTCAAAGACAAGTTAATTGATGAATTGAGCTTGATTATCAATGCATAAGGACAATAAGTTACAGTGAATTATTCATTCAGTTTGACATCTAACAGACAGGAATACAGATTTGGTTCATTGTGAAATTGGATGTGATTTAAAGGTGGATGTGAAGTGCTGTGTTGAGATGCAGCGCTACTCAACATTAAGCAGAACACAGTTTACTTAAACACGATAGTTAAAATGCTAACAATAGAAAAAAGGAAATTAGAATAACTTAATTTCACAGGAAAATGTAACCAAATGATAGATCAAGTACAAATGACTAACTAACTGTTCCAATTTCCTGACATCCAATGAACACACACTTTGGCAAAAAGGAAAATTCAGACACAGATACTCATGTGCAGTTCTCCAATCCAGAAGGGACCAAAAAAAGAAAATATAAGTGAAAATTCAGACAGAACAGCTGCCAGGAGACATTCACTGAAGGTGCCACCTCTTCTGAGACCACGATAGCTTCTGATGTTTCTCAGAAACCCTGACCTGGCGACATTCTTTTCCAAAAAAAAACCTGATGGTGTTTGAAGCTGTTTACTCAGGAGATCCTCAGTAACCAACTCTCACTTCTGCCTTACAATTACCCTTAAAGTAAAATACCAGGAAATAACCTCTTACATTAACACAGGTGGTGATTGGGAGAGAGTTCTCATGGTCATGGTAATGATGTCGTACTTAAAGCCTCATTGGGTTTTATTTTTATTCTTTCACAGGATGTGAGCGTTGTTGACGGGACCAGCATTCATTGGCTGTCCCGAGTTGCCCTTCAGAAGGTGGTGGTGAGCTGCTTTCTTGAAACACTGCAGTCCTGTGTGCTGGAAGTAGACACACAATGCTGTAAGGGAGGGAGTGACAGTGAACAAATGACCCTATATTCCCACGGTCAGGATGGGGAGGGGTTTGGAGGGGAGTCTGTGGATGCCGATGTTCCCATGGATCTGCTGCCCTTGTCCTAGACGTTGCCAGAGTGTGGGGGCTGTAGGATTCTCAATGTCATTGCAGAGTGCCCCAGGAGATCTCTGCATTGAATCAGTCTTCGACCCACCGACTGCATGGGCCGTGATGGACTGTACAGGAGAGGGGAAACTCCTTTTGAAAGCTCCGAACAGATGAGGAGAGTGAGATGGCGGGAAGGAGAGGATTTGTGATAATTTCTGTCTTCCTAATGATTCCTGAGGCTAGTAATTGTACCCAATTGGCAATGATAGCAGCGAAGGAGAGCCAGGGGCTGTGGCGAATCAGACCAAGGTTCAGTTCCTGTCCGACCATCCACAGCTGATCCTCTGGCTTTATTCCAGCTCTTGCTCCTAGCCCCTCTGATTTGCTGCTTTATACATTGTCCTATATTCCAAGGACTGTTTGGTGACCTAGAAACGACTCCTCTCAATCTTCACTCTCTGTTGCTGCTTCTAATCTTCATTCAAAATAGATTCTACTGCCTGTCCTTCTGATTGAGTGCTTCTCACAAAAAAAGATTCCCTTCCAATCCTCACCCTTTTTGTGAACGCTGTGTACATTCAGCTAAAGCTCCCTTCCCTATTTCACATGATTCTGCATTTTATGGTTTGTCATTCTTCTGACTTCACTTGAAGCTTTTCTACTTCCTGTTGCCAGCTTTATTTCTTTCCAATCCACCACATTCCTGAGCGTGGCACCAGGAAAGCGGCACATGTTCACTGCTGCAGAAACCGATCTGATCCCTCTGACCAAGAAAACCTCACTTTCACTTCTTTCCCTGCCCTCATGTACCAGTGGATCTCCTGCAAGTGTTTGTCACATAGTCCTCTGTCTGCCTCGCACATGCAGATCGGTGAATTCAACAGAACAAGAAAAACTGCAGTCACCATCATCTAGCAATGATCAGCATTTAAGTTGTTTCATCTATGATGCTGCACTATTTCTCTGGATTGACAGATTGTCAAATATACAGAAAGCTCACATTCTTTACAGGATTGGATATTTTTAATGATTACACAGTAACTCTCAGACAGCGTGTGCAAAGCCTCAGGGTAGGTTTCATTATGTCTCTGTCTCATTTCTGATGCTAATTACAGCCTGGTTTTGAATTTCACCAGACTCACAGAAAATCCTTTCTCATAATTCATCAGAATTTGGAATGTTTAAAAATTCAAACACTATCTTTGTCGAATCATAGAATCCCTACTGTGTGGAAATATGCCCTTCGGCCCAACAAGTCCACACTGACCCTCAGAATATCCCACCCAGACCCATCCCCCTCCAACCCACCTAATCTGCACATCCCTGAGCACTGATGGACACTTTAGCAACGGCCAGTCCCCCGAACCTGCACAGCTGTGGACTGTGGGAGTAAACTGGAACACCCGGAAGAAGCCCACGCAGACACGGGGACAATGGGCAAACTCCACACAGACTGGCACCCGAGGGTGAAATCAAACTCAGGTCCCTGGCACTGTGAGGCATCAGTGCTAACCACGGTGCCACATTGCCACCCAGGAGCATTTTTCAGCGGACAAATTGGGGTAAACATTGTAAAGTATTCTCCATTGTCAGCTGGAAAGTGGCTGATGATCTCCCAAATGGCCGTCTCATGTATTGGTACAAAAACTGATGGGTATGAATTGTAGCAATCCTCTGGGAATCCTCATCGAAATGTAATTGCAGCTACGCAGGGCTCATGCCCAGCTTTTTGAAGGACAGGGCCCCAAACCTCACCAAAACCACCAATTTTGCAGATAAGTCCTCTCAGTGAGGGATTGGGTATTTCTCCAGCTGTGAAAAGTGGCTCACCATGTTTTGAAGTTTGTCTTGAAAATAATTTTTGTAAGTTTTTTTGCTTCAGCTAACCACAGGGTCATAATATCTAAACTATCCGTGGGCCCACAAGTTGTCAGGACAATTCCTCGTTTCTTTTTGTCTGCCTCAATATTATTTTCCCAGGAAAAGTAACACATTCTTTCCACACACTGGGCCCTGCCTTCAATGGCAGGATCCAACGAGTCCCACTTCCATGAATCATAGAACATAGAACATAGAACAATACCGCGCAGAACAGGCCCTTCGGCCCTCCATGTTGCGCTGACTTGTGAACTAATGTAAGCCCAGCCCTCTACACTATCCCATCATCATCCATACGCTTATCCAAGGACTGTTTAAATGCTCCTAATGAGGCTGAGTTAACTACATTGGCAGTTAACTCCATGTTGAGATTCTATTTCATGGTAACTCCCAGAATGTTGATGGGGAAGGGGGCAGGGATTCAGTAATGGTAACACCATTAAATGTCAAGGGGCAATGGTTAGATCATCTCTATTGGACATTGTCATTGTCTGGCATTTGTGTGGGAAGAATGTTACTTGTCACGTGTCAGGCCTGGATCTTGTTCAGATCTTGTTGTATTTCAACATGGACTGCTTCAGTTTCAAAGCGTTTTGAATCATATGACACATTCTGCAATCATTGGCAAACATACCCACTTCTGACTTTATGATGTAGAGTAGGTCATTGATGAAGCAGCTGAAGATGGTGAGCTCGATGACACTATCTTGAGGAACTCCTGCAGGGACGCTCTGGAGCTGAGATCACTGACCTCAAAAAACCACAACCATCTTCCGAGGTGCCAACCAGTGCAGAGTTTGCCTCGAATACTCTATGAACCCAGTTTTGTCATGAATGATGCAATGCAGCAACGGTATCAAGGCCTGTCTCTCTCAAATCAGCTCTGGAATTGAGCTCTTTTTGTCCATGTTTGACCCACGACTGTAATGAGATCAGGAGCTGAGTGGCCCTGGTGGAACCCAAACTGGGCATCACTGAGGAGGTTATTGTGAAGCAGCTGCTGTTTTATATCACCGTTGGTGACACATTCCATCACTTTACTGAGGATTGAGAGGGCACTGATGGAGCAGTAATTGGTCAGATTGGATTTGTCCTGCTTTTGGTGTACAGGACATGACGGGGCAATTTCCTACATTGCCGTGTAGATGCCAGTGTTGTAACTTTATTGGAAGATCCTGGCCAGGGGAATGCACGTTCCACAGCACATGTCTTCAGGACTACTGCTGGAATGTTGTCTTGGCCCGTAGACTTAGCAGTATCCAGTGTCTCCAAATGTTAGATGACGACATGTGGATTGAATCGAACTGGCTGAACACTGGTATCTATCTTGCTGGGGACCACGTGGAGGAGGCTGAGATGAATCATCCACTTGTCACTTCTGAATGAAGATTGTTCTGAATTCTTCAGCTTTACCTTTTGCACTGATGCGCAGGGCTCTTCCATCATTGAGGATGCAGATATTTGTGGAACCTCCTCTTCCTGGATTTTGTTTCATTGTTCACCACCATTCATGACTGGATGTAGCAGGACTGTACATATCAGATCTCATCCATTTGCTGAGGTATCACTTAGCTGTGCCTATCACTTGCTGCTTTTGCTCTTCGGTTTTGCCAGGAATCCTGTTTGTTAGCTTCACCAGGTTGCCACCTTATCTCCAGGCCTGCCTCGTGTCGTTTCTGACAGTCCCTCCTGCACTATACATTGAACCAGAGTTGACTACCTGCTTTGGTGGTCATAGTTGAGTTGGTGATATCCAGGGCCATGAGGTTACAGATTGTGCTGGAGTACAATTCTGCTGCTGTTGATGGCCCACAGCACCTCATGGGTGCCCCAACTTGAACTGCGAGCTCTGTTCAAAGTGTGTCCCATTTGACACGGTGATGGTGCCACACAACAAGATTCTCAATGTGAAGCTTGGACTTTGTCTCCACAAGGTCTGTGCAGCGGTCACTCTTCCCCATACTGTCATGGACAGGTACATCTGCAGCCGGCAGATTGGTGAGGATGAGGTCAATTATGTTTTCCCTCTTTCTGTATCTCTGACCACCTGCTGCAGACCCAGTCTAGCAGCTGTGCCCTTTCGGGAGGTTATGAATCAGCTAGGCAGGGTTCTTGACTGGCTGGAGGTGGAAAGGAGATTCCTCTTATCGGAGATTGGAGAAGAAGGGGTCAGAGTTTAAACAGAAGGGGTCACTCATTTCAAAGATAAAGATTAGATTCCCTACAGTGTGGAAACAGACCCTTTGGCCCAACAAGTCCACACCGCCCCTTGAAGCATCCGACCCAGACCCATTCCCCGATGACCCACACACCCCTGAACACTACGGGCAATTTAGCACGGCCGAGCCACCTAACCTGCGCATCTTTGGACTGTGCGAGGAAAGCGGAGCACCCGGAAGAAACCCACGCAGACACGGGTTTGAATGTGAAAACTCCACAAAGACATTTGCCTGAGGCTGGAATTGAACCCGGGTCCCTGCCACTGTGAGGCTGCAGTGCTAACCACTGAGCCACCGTGCCGCCGCAAATTGATTGACTTTCTCTCTCAGAGGGTTGGGAATCTGTGGAATTCCCTTCCTCAAAAGGCAGTGGATGCAGAATCTTTAAATATTTGGAGGGCAGAGATAGATAGATTCTTGATGACCGACGGGATGAAAGATTATTGGGGATCGGCAGGAATGTAGAGTTGAGGTTAAATTCAGATCAGCCATGATATTATTGAGTGTGGGAGCAGGCTGGAAGGGCCGAGTGGCCTATTGTTCTCTCCCTTCTGCATGCTTGACCGTTTATCGGTTCTTTGATGACACACTCGGTGACATTTGGCCTTGATGTCAAGTGCAGAGACTCATCTCTGGAATTCATTTCCTCTGCCCACGTTTGGACGAAGCTTGTAATGAGGAAAAGGAGGTGAGTGGCCTGGGTAATTTTCAATCTTGTCGGGTAGATGCCAGTATTGTAACTGTAGTGGAACAGCTTGGTAAGGGGTGTGGATCAGACCTGGTTCCTGTTCACCATCATTACCCAGTGACCCTAGGTTAATGTCTGGAGGAATCAGACTCAGTTCCTACTCTTTGTCTCCGCATCACACTGTATCACTGGGACATAATAATTAGTCAATGTTTCCCCTCTGATCTCTGCTGAGGGTGACTTTTGGGTCATTCCTTTTCCATCTGATGTGTATTTTTCTGAAAACAGCATTTCTGTCCATGTTCAGCTGCATTGAACATGTCCAGCTCGTGTCCCTCAGGAGGAATGAATGGAGCTGACCACTGTGCACACAGCAGTGAGCATCCCTACTCTGACTGGATAATGAAGGGAAAGTTATTGATGAAGAATCTGATGTTGGTTGGGCCAAGAGCACGATCCAGATGATTCCTCTGATGGCAGGACTGATGTGTGAAGTGGGACTGGATCTGTTTGGATTATGTTCACTGAGTTTTGAAGAATGAGGGGGTTCTCATAGAAACATATAAAATTCCAACAGCACTCAACAGAGTGAATGGAGAAAGAATGTTCCTCATGACCAGGGAGTTCAGAATCAGGGGATACAAACTAAGGATGCGAGGAAGGCCAATTAAGACTGAGATGAGGTGAAATTTCTTCACCCAGAGTGAGGTAAACCCTTCAAAAAGCTGGAACATTCATTGCCTTTTAGCGAGTTTGTGATCTTCTTGTTCTATGTTTCCAGCATTTTCATTGTTTATTAATGATCATCTTGCCTTCAGTCATCTTACTCCACATGGGAAGTAGGAAGTGTTTTGGAGACCTTTTGTCCTGCAGCAAATTGAGTGAGAGTTCCCTGATAGACAGCAGCCAGACAATGTAGCATGTCGCATGTTAGAATGAGGGTCCTGGGGAGAGTCACCTTGTCACAGGGACACTGGCAGGCGGTGCACAGGTGGGAGACTGGGGAGAGTGACCAGAGGAGAGTGACCTTTCGAAAAGTGGCCCAGACAAAAATAGCCCAGGGCAAGAGTGTGATGGGGAGGTCCTTCCCAATTCTGTTTAAAACACCAGGATACATAAAATAGTTCAGGCACCTTCGTCCGGACAACCCTCTGACACCAGATCATAGTGATAGAGTGTTGGAACCCAACTGGAAGAGGGGGATGGTCCGGAGCTCGCTGGAATGACAGGGAGCTGCCGTGCAGTGAGACGCACTAAAAAAGACTTAATAAGAGGTAACACACAACAGAATACAAATGCAACAATAAGCAGCACAATACCTGAAACAATCCCAATCTTGGTGATCCAAGACCCCAATTCCCCAAAGCGCTATCCAACCAGTCAAAGAATTGATGGCCGGACCCTGCAATTTCCTTAAGCTCTTTCCTTAGATTCCTCAGCTTCTCCATCGCCTTAGTAAATGATCCCCCCGGGCTAGTATGATTGGGTATGAAGGTGCAGCAATGTTCCCCAAACATTACACAAACCCCTCCTCTTTCAGATCACAACCAGCCCAGAGTCTGTCTATTTTGCCATGTCATTCAGGGAGTTGCCTCCAATTGCTGCCCCGAGGCCGAGAGGGCATCATCAGTGTAATTCATTCCGGTGCGTCCTCTTTGTTCTACACTGCCCCTTGCTCACCCTCACTTACCTCAGCTCCAGAGTCAGCCTGCGTCTGCGGGACAGCTTTGGTGCAGTGATGAAGATGATACCCTGTGGAATGTCCCTCCACTTGAACGGCTGTGGGCGTTGCCTTGGTTACTGTGAAGGGTCCCTCTCTCCTCAGCCCGTTCCTCTTTCTCCGGAAAACCCGGGTGTAATAGGTCCCCCCTCTCTGTCAGGCACCAGCTCCTTTTGTTTTTCCCGTGTGTGGATAGACTCATGTATCATAGTTAGTTGCTGCAGATACTGCTTCAGTTCCAGCTCCAATTTGTTCCAAGCGAGGTCCTTCATACGGACCCCTCCACTTGGGCACTGCCATGGCTCTACCGGTCAGCATTTCGTGCAGCGTCAAATTTGTCATGTGGTTAGTCTGCATACGGTAGCTCATTCGTGCCAGTGGCAACGCATCGACCCAATTAAGGTTGGTACTTGCACAAATTTTATTTCACTTGGCTTTTAAAGTTCCATGAATCCAATCCACCATGCCTTGTGACTGGGGATGATACACACATCCAAATTTCTGCTTGATCCTCCAGGTCAGCAGCACCAATTTAACCACTCTTTGGATAAAGGCAGACCTGATCTCTGACAGTATGCCAAACCGTGGAAGCACTTCAATTGGTGAAAATTTCACTCCCGTTCCTGCTCCTGAGTCTTGAGATGGAGTTGACTCTACCCATCTACTAAACCTATCAATCACCACCAACATGTATCTTTTCCCTCTTCCCGTCTTTGTCATGTCCACATCGTCAATCACCAAATGCTTCAATGGTCCCTCAGGAACTGGGTCTGTGTCCTATAGGGGTTGCTATTCCCTTTCTGACATTATTTTGAGCACATACCTCACATTGTGACAATATGGAATCCACTGAAGCCTGCAAGTATGGTGACCAGAATCTGTCCTTTTTAATCTTCCTCATTACTTCCCCCCTCGCACAGTGATCCAACCCATGCGCCTCTGAAATGAGAATCGTCAACAAAGGGGTAGGTGCTACCCACAAACCTTCATCTGTGCTACGCAGGCCTTCTTGGTTTCACCTGGCTCCTCTTTGTCTCCACACTGTTTGCTCTGCTAAGGTTGCCTTACCTTGCATCTCAATGATGTCTGCTATTGTAGGCTCCGGGTCCAAGCGCATCTGAGGCGCAGTGACAACTGAGGTGCAACCAGAGGCCATCCTCGCCAATTCATCTGCTGCCTGATTACCCTTGACCACCACATCACTTCCTATTTTGTGTGCCGGGCACTTTATAACAGCTCGCGCTTTTGGCTTCATTAACACGGTTGCCAACTCCACAATCTGTTGGTAATGCTGTATGGGGTCTCCGTTGCTCTTCCTGAAGCCCCTTGCTTCCAAACTGCCCCAAGCAGATGGTATACCCCATGGGCAAAAGCCAAATCAGTACAGATATCCATTTTCTCACCTCCCATCAACTCACATGCTGCTGTTAATGCCTTAGTCTCAGCCAGTTGTGCTGAACAGGGGTGTGGACAGGCCTCCAATTTGATTGTCCTAAACTGACAGTGCTCTTGTTGCACCAACGAAAATCCCACATGACACCCATCATAATCTCTATAGGATGAGCCATCAACAAATGGAACCTTTTAATCCCCATCAGACAGCTGCTCAGATTGTAAATCAGCCCTTAATTTAGCAAATGTACTCACCTCTCTTACACAATCATGGGGCTCTCCCTCATGTTCCAGTGGAACAGAGTCCGCTCTGTTCCTTGTAGCGCATCTCTATATAGTAATGCCTGGAACTGTCAGTAACATCTGATATGCTATTATTCCGGCAGATGTCAATACAAATTGTCCTTTTTCTAATAATACCACTACCTTATGGTGTGTGCGCAAGACCATAGGATAACCCACTGTCATGGAGGATGCTTTCTCATATGCAAGATATGCCGGTGCTTGCCCCTGATAACAAGGTGGATATCCCTGAGCCATTTCATCCAATCTGGTGCTATAATACACAATGGGTTGCTTAGATCTCCCTACACGCAGCCCCCATCCCACCCCCCCCCCCCTCCCCCGCCACCGCCGCCCACCACCACCCCGTCTAATTCCTGCGGCAGCATAACCTTCCTGTCTGTTGGACACGTAAAGGTGGAAAGGCTCTTCATAGTTAGGCAAGGCTAACACCAGAGCACACTGCAATGCTTGCTTAAGGCTGTTGAAAGCTGTTGCAGCTTCCTCCTTCCACTGCAAAACATTCCTCAAGTTTGAACATCCAGCCCCCTTCATTGCTTTCCTCAGGGGAGCCGTAATTTCGGCATATCCCTCAATCCAGTCTGAACTAAATCCCACCGTTCCCAGAAATGTCATCACCTGTCCTACTGTCCCAGGCCTGGGGACTCCTGTCATTGCCTTAATCTGATCTGGTGCGATCAGCTTAGTTCCTTTAGAAACTAGTCTGCCCAAATATTGGACGCACTGTTTGCAAAATTGTCGCTTCTTCCTGGACACCTTGTGACCTCCACATGCCAACTTTTCTAGCATGAAAATGGTGTCTCACTCGCATTGTTCCTGACTTTCTGAGCAAACTAACAAAGCATCAACGTACTGGATTAGCGTCCTCTCCAACGGCATACCCTCTAGATCTGACTTCAAAGCTTGGTTAAACACGTGTGACGAATCCTTAAACCCCTGCGGCATTCGAGTTTAAGTACACTGCTGACCCCTGTATGTAAACCCAAACAGGTACTGGCATTGCTCTGCCAGTGGAATACTGAAGAAAGCAGAACACAAATCAATAACCGAAAACCAAGCTGCCATCGGAGGCATATTAGTCAACAGTGTATGTGGGTTGGGACTCCTGTTGGCCAATCTTCCACCACCTCAGTTACTGCTCTCAAGTCGTGCACAAGTCTCCATTTGGATCCTTCTGCTTTTAGGACTGGCATCAGCTGAGTATTATAGGGGCTGATCGTTTCCTGAAGCTCTCCTGCTTCCAGCAATCCCTGTATTGTTCCTGCTATTCCATCCTATGCTTCTGATTTTAAGGGATATTGTGGTCTTCTAGGTGGAATTGCTCCCTGTTTTAATCTAATTTCTACTGGACTTGCTGATTTCACTCTCCTCACATCTGTGTCATGTTGTGACCATAAAATAACTGGCAATGCATCCTACCGTTTATCCTTCTGGTAATCCTTCACTTCTTTGTCCTTGTCCTCGGGAGCCCCAGTTCTCTCTGGGCTGTTGTTTAATTTTACTTTCCCCTGGGATGGTATCTGTGGAAAGGTTACCCAAAGACACTTATAATTGGCGTGGGGTTTCCTGGCCCCTGCCAGGCATTGTGAGAGGGTCCTCCCTGAGCTGTCCTTTTGTTCGTGTCAGTGTTGGCCATTGAGTCAGTTGCCAGGGGAAGATTTTTTTCCTTTCTGTTTCTTTCTCTTTTTGAGCTCTTCAAGCTGCATTTGTGCCGGCTTTCTTTGCGCCTCCTCCTGTTGATCAGACAGTTTCTATTTGTCCCTTCGGTTCTTCTCGACTGCATGGACTGCATGGCCTCTGAATTCCTGGTGGGCCATTGACGTTAGACCCACCACCTCCCCGAGTTGTGGCTTGACATGAGAGGGCATTGCCTCAGTAATAGCAGTTCGGAACATTGTGGCCAACAGTTGGTTACCCTCCATGTTTTGCTCCATTTCAAGTCTCCCATTTTCTTAGTTGGCTTTCTAAATGAGCTGCTGGGTTTTCAGTGCCTCCCAGTGGATCCCCTCTCAGAGCTTTGGGATCAATCTTAGGTGGGTAACAGTCTCTAAGGGCCTGCCATACCCTTGGTCTTACTTGATCAAACCCAGCCCCATCAATCATTGGATTGTCCACTATATTCTTCAAGCCGGCTCGGTCCATTATCTCTCTTAACTTCGGGAACCCAATTACCATGACTAGTAGCGCCTTCAAATCTCCCGGAGCCAATAATCGTCCCGTGGTTTCATCTTCAAAGGCTCTCATCCACTTCCCTGCTCCCTCATGGAAACTGGGCAACACATTTTTCAGGCCCTCCAGATCCTGGGTCCCTAAGGAATGTATTGCAGCTGTCTTCCCCCTTTTATAAGCAATGGCAGCATCTTCCCTGTGGGGGCTTCTTTCCCTTGCTGAGGCTGCCACATTGTGATTCCTCATTGGATTCTGATTCTGACTCTATCTCAAATTCCCCACATCCTTTTCCCAGTTGTCCCGCTCGGGCCCAACTCCTTGCCCATTCCTCTGCATCCACGTCTCCCGTCACCACATCACTCCCCTTCTGTCCTCGCTGAACATCCCTTTTATGGCGTAGAATTTCCTCATAATATTTTTGTTCTCTTAGTGTGCATAACGTGTTAACTTCATGCAACAGGTCCTGTTTTTCATGTTGCATCGCTTCCATTTCTTCATGCCTTGCCTTCTATTCTGCCTCTCTTTTCTCTTTTAATGTATTCTCCTCTTTTTCATCTCTCTCCCAAACCAATTCTCCCTTTATCTCTACCATTCCCCTTATTATGGAATGCTGTTTTGTGTACCCTCTGTTTGAATAGGGAGGGGATTTATCTAGCTCCCTTAAGCCCGGATATATGGAGGTTTTCTCTTTCAGACCCTCTGTTTCTGAAAGCTGTTTATTTTGAACCTTGGTACCGCTCCTGGTCACAACGGTCCCTCTTCTGGTTCCTTTTTTTAAGAGTCATCTCTTGGTTTGTAGTTTTTAGTTAACCCTTCCATTTCATCGCACATATTTATATCAAAGGTTACCACCGTTTGGGCATTCAGTTAGTAATTTCTTAGTTCTGTTTTCCCATTTTTTGGAAATTTTTATATCATTTCTTGCTACTGGAAATTTCTTACTTACTATTTCAACTGCAGTCCCTTTGTTCATGGTTAAAATTACGTCAGTCTAATTATCATACCGTCCTTGTCTTGACACAACTCAACAATCTGGTATCAGAGATAATGGGAACTGCAGATGCTGTCCAGCTTGTAACTGATGTCCATTTCAAGCCCACCGACTCCCACAGCTACCTAGAATACACCTCCTCCCACCCACCCTCCTGCAAAAATTCCATCCCCTATTCCCAATTCCTCCGCCTCCGCCGCATCTGCTCCCACGATAAGACATTCCACTCCCGCACATCCCAGATGTCCAAGTTCTTTAAGGACCGCAACTTTCCCCCCACGGTGATCGAGAACGCCCTTGACCGCGTATCCCGCATTTCCCGCGACACATCCCTCACACCCCGCCCCCGCCACAACCGCCCCAAGAGGATCCCCCTCGTTCTCACACACCACCCTACCAACCTCCGGATACAACGCATTATCCTCCGACACTTCCGCCATTTACAACCCGACCCCACCACCCAAGACATTTTTCCATCCCCTCCCCTGTCTGCTTTCCGGAGAGACCACTCTCTCCGTGACTCCCTTGTTCGCTCCACACTGCCCTCCAACCCCACCACACCCGGCACCTTCCCCTGCAACCGCAGGAAATGCTACACTTGTCCCCACACCTCCTCCCTCACCCCCATCCCAGGCCCCAAGATGACATTCCACATTAAGCAGAGGTTCACCTGCACATCTGCCAATGTGGTATACTGCATCCACTGTACCCGGTGCGGCTTCCTCTACATTGGGGAAACCAAGCAGAGGCTTGGGGACCGCTTTGCAGAACACCTCCGCTCAGTTCGCAACAAACAACTGCACCTCCCAGTCGCAAACCATTTCCACTCCCCCTCCCATTCTCTTGATGACATGTCCATCATGGGCCTCCTGCACTGCCACAATGATGCCACCCGAAGGTTGCAGGAACAGCAACTCATATTCCGCCTGGGAATCCTGCAGCCATATGGTATCAATGTGGACTTCACCAGTTTCAAAATCTCCCCTTCCCCTACTGCATCCCTAAACCAGCCCAGTTCATCCCCTCCCCCGACTGCATCACACAACCAGCCCAGCTCTTCACCCCCACCCACTGCATCCCTAAACCAGTCCAACCTGTCTCTGCCTCCCTAACCGTTTCTTCCTCTCACCCATCCCTTCCTCCCACCCCAAGCCGCACCCCCAGCTACCTACTAACCTCATCCCACCTCCTTGACCTGTCCGTCTTCCCTGGACTGACCTATCCCCTCCCTACCTCCCCACCTACACTCTCTCCACCTATCTTCTTTACTCTCCATCTTCGGTCCGCCTCCCCCTCTCTCCCTATTTATTCCAGTTCCCTCCCCCCATCCCCCTCTCTGATGAAGGGTCTAGGCCCGAAACGTCAGCTTTTGTGCTCCTGAGATGCTGCTTGGTCTGCTGTGTTCATCCAGCCTCACATTTTATTATCAACAATCTGGTAGCGCTTTGGAAATTGTGGCTATTTGCATTAGTCGTCTATTACCAGTTTGCTGGCTTTCAATTTTAATCAGGTTTGATAGTACTATTGATAAAACAATCTTACCTCACCTGTTCTGCCCGTACAGACCCCTGCATTTTCCAGGGCTGGATCCGCAGAACTTTCTGCGCTGCCCGTTCTGATCCTCGTTACCTGCAAGGTGGTATCCAAAGAGACTTACTGCCCTGCCCATTCAAACTCTCGTTACCCATGAGGCGGTATCCAAAGGGACTCACCGACACCACGTGAATTTTTATCTTAGCTCATCTCCCTGTTCTACACTCACTCACCGCACTGCGCAGGTTTTCTCGAACAATCCTCTACATCTCCTCAAACTTCAACTTACCTCACTCCTTTTGGCTCTTTTGGATCGGAGAGACCCTTCGGCAGTTTCCCTGCGCTTCTGCGTCCCCGAGGACCTCCCTCACTTAACAGAATGTAGTCTGAATTAATAGCAAGACACTTACCCTGCTTTTTGTGGGTTGCTAACCCTTATCCTGTCAGTCTAGGGAGTGTCCCCAGTGGACCGGGAAGTGCCCTGGTGCTGCCGCCTCTTTCTGATCCTGTTTGTGACGTGAAATCTGTGGTGGGGAGGTCCTTCCCAATTCTCTGTTGAAAACACCAGGAGACGTAGAGAATTCCTCAAGGAGTTCAACTTTTATTTGCAAACAAAAGCTGAGAGAATCAGAAAAATGGTTTCCTGACTCCCCCCAGCTATTTGGAGATCGCAACTTTTGTGCTTTTCTATTTTCTGGTATTATTATCATAACCAATCACATTAGCTTGTATTGTCTTTCTAAGGAAATCATCTTCTGCCACAATGGTCTTCTACTCTACACTGAACCTATCACATCATACCCCCGTTATCTTTCACATAATGCTCATGTATCATGTGATTTGGCGAACCGAACACATTATGCTACCATTATTTTCAGCCTGTACTCATCCGTTGCTCATCTGTAACATGATTCTATGCATTGCTCCATTAATTTAATTACACACTGTCATATCAATTTCCATCAGAATGACCTGGGGCACAGTGAACTGGGGCAGTGAGCCTGAGCAGAGGGAGAAGGGCATCCCAGGAAGAATGGGGTCACTGCCTCTGGGAGAGTGTGCACTCTCACCCTATCCCCTGCCCTCTCACACTCCCTCCTCTCCGATCACCCTACTTCACGCACATTCACATACACTCATGCACTATCACTCTCTCTCCTTCCCGCTCACCCTCCTGCCAGTGCTCTCTCACCCTCCCTCCTGCACTCTCATCTTCCTTCTGCCCTCTCACACTCCCTACTTCCCACTCACCCTCCCTCCTGCCCACTCACACATACTCGTGCACTATCTCTCCCTCTCCTTCCTGCTAACCCTTGTGCTCTATCCTTTCCTCAATCCCTCATTCTTTCTGCAGACACTTTCAGTATTCCCATCTCCCTCTACTTCTCGTTTCACTCTTGTTCCCTGCTCCTTCTCCCTCTGTGTCCCAGAAAGAATCCTTTGGGAGGGAGTTCAGAATGGGAAGAACTTGCTGGCAGTGAGCTCACTGAATGGACTGGAGCACTAGCGACAAACAATTCACCTTACCCAATCAGATCCTGGAGACCATCCCAGCCCAGAGTGTCCCCACCATCGAGAACATTCCGGGTCCACGTTTACCATCCGCCCGAATTGTTATGGAGCCCTCTCCTCTCGCTGTCCCAGGAGTGTTTGATCTGGACAGTGTAAGGAGAGCTTGACTCTGCATCTAACCCTGTGCTGTCCCTGTCCTGGGAGTGTTTCATACGGACAGTGTAGGGGGAGCTTCACTCTGTATCTAACCCCATGCTATCCCTGTCCTGGGAGTATTTGATCTGGACAGGTTTTGCCGGGGTCCTGGAATTCAGTAATTCCATGCTTTACCGTTAGAGGGTGCTCTCAAGCTCCAGTCTGAGTTTCAAGACAGTTTGTGTGTTTGATGTTTCTCTGATTCTTCATGAACGTAACATTTTTTATTCATTCCTTCCATTCTTTATCCCCCGTGGGCACAATATTCGGATCAGAAATGTGATTGCAGAATAATCTGCTCAGCAGTGGGAATATAAAATGAGCAAAGTTCACGACTGGCCATTGACACCAATGGGCCTCTCCCCAAGAGAGGATCCAATGATATGTGGGAATGAAAAAGTTTTCTCAGCTTCGAGTACAGTTTGGATCTTGACTAAAGGTGGTTCTTCTTTGTCAAAGGGTGTTTCTGCACAGATTCTGCTCTCTATTGTGACGTCCCATGGTTTGTTTCTGCCTTGTCATCAATTCCACATTCACCCTGGATCTTTCTCTCAATGAAAAGAGTTCAGTCCATCAGTGTCTCTTCTGACCCTCTCCCCTTCAAACAACTGCACTCCCTCACACACCTGTCTCTGAACTTGGAGAACAGTTTGATGGTGTTTCAGACTGAGCTACCAACCTGCATCAGCATTGACCCACTGTCAGATTTGTGGCTTGATCTCCAGGCGCCTCTGACCGTCTCTGTATTGTCTGTCTGTCTCGGCGTTGAAGCTTGTGGGTCCAGGTCTGTCTCCAGGAGTGACACATAACAAGCTGAAATGTCAGTGTGTTATCGAGGCAGTGCTGCACTGTCAGAGGAGCTGTTTGCTGGCTAACAGGCACATTCAAGGGAAATGGACTCACAGGTTCTGCTGTTCACCATCTGATTTGGTTGGACTATCCTAGAATCATCCTGGATGGGAAAAATAACATGTTCCAATAAAAAGGAATGGAAGAGCTAAATGGGGAATCGTTCATTCTCCTGCTCACAAGAGGAAACAACACACATTCATTAGCTTTGAGCCGTAGAGTCACAGAGCTGTATAGCATAGAAACAGACCCTTCGGTCCAACTCGTTCATGCTGACCAGATATCCCAAATTAATCTGTTTACATTTGCCGGCATTTGACCCTGATCCCTCTGAACCCTTCCTGCTCATCCATCCATCCAGATGCTTTTTCGATGTTGTACCAGCATTCACCACTTCCTCTGGCAGCTCATTCCGTACATTCACCACCCTCTGTGTGAAAAAGTTGCCCCTTTGGTCCCTTGTAACATTTTCCCTCTCATCTTGAACTGATTCTCTGTAGTTTTGGAATCCCTCCCCTGTGCAAAAGACCGAAACTATTCACTCTATCCATGACTCGATGAGGTCACCCCCTCCCCCTCAAGGGAAAATAACACCAGCGTATTCAGCCTTTACCGATAGCTCAAACCCTGACAACATTCTTGTTCATCTTTTCTGAACTCTTCCAAGTTTCACAACATCCTTCCTGCAGCAGGGAGAGCAGAGTTGCACACAGTATTCTAATAGTGGCCGAACCAATGTCCTGTACAGCCACAACATGACCTCCCAACTCGTGTGCTCAATGCTCAATGCACTGACCATTAAAGGCAAACATACCAAATGCCTTCTTCACTGTCCTATCGACCTGTGACTCCACTTTGAAGGAACTACAAACCCACGCTCCAAGGTCTATCTGTCCAGTAACTCGCCCCAGGACCATACCATTGAGAACATAAGTCCTCCCCTGATTTGTCCTGAAAATATACAGTAACTCACATTTATCGAAATTCTCCTTTATTCACATCCAAATTATTTATATAATTGATGAAAAGCAGCGGACCCAGCACTGATGCCTGTGGCACACCACTGGTCACAGGCTTCCCATCTGAAAATCAAACCTCCACCATTACCCTCTGTCTTCTACATTCGAGCCAGTTCTGTACCAAATAGCTAGTTTTCCCTGTATTCCATGTGATCTAACACTGCTAACGGGGCGACCATGAGGAATCTTGTCGAAAGTCTAACTGAGGCCCATATCGATCATGTCTACCATTCTGCCTTCATCAATCCTCTTTGTTACTTCCTCAAAAAGCTCAACCAAGTTTCTGAAACATGGTTTCCTGCACACAAAGCCCCTGCCTTTACCAGTCACTCACCTCCTGGTCACTCTCCCCTGGTTACTCTCCCACTGGTCAGTCTCTCCAGGTCTCCCTCCACAGGTCACTTTGCCTGGTCCCCACTTCCCTACCCCAGTCTCCCTGTGACAAGGTGACTCCCCGCAGGAGCCTCGCTGTGGCATGTTGCATGCCGGGTGTGAGGGCAGAAGGGAGGGTGAGAGAGCAGAAGGGTGGGTGAGAGGACAGGAGAGTGGGTGTGAGGGCACAGTCTCCCAGAGGCAGCATCCCCATTCTTCCGAGTTACCTTCTGCCACTCTTCAGGCTCACTCCACCTGGGTCACTCTCCTCCTCCCACCCCCACCCCCAACTGGGGAAACTCTACCTGGGTCACTTTCCCAATGTCACCATTCCCCCACATTAGTCTCCCCAAGTCACCCTCCCATCGAATCACTCTCCCACCGAATCATCCTCCCCCCCGAATCACTCTCCCCGCCGAATCACTCTCCTCAGGTCAGACGCAACTCAATCAATCTCTCCCGCTCACTCACCGCCTAGTTCTCTCTCCATTTCCGGGTCCCTCTCTCCCGGGGAACTCTCCCCAGATCAGTCTCCCCCAGGTCGCACCCTGGTCAGTCTCTCCGAGTCTGTCTCACTCTAACATGCTGCATTGTCTGGCTGCTGTCTATCAGGGAACTCTCACTCACCTTGCTGCAGGACAAAAGGCCTCCCAGACACTTTCTACTTCCCATGTGCAGTCCCACGCAAGTTCAGGTGATCAATAATAAACACCTAACACGTTGCTGACACAGAAAAAGCCTCACAGAAACATCCTAAAAGACAAATGATTCGCCAGCTCTGTGAGCTTCCCCCAGAACTGGGAAAAGATGTTGATGGAATGGGTTTTGAGGAAGGACTGAGTGGGGCAAAGACGAACGTCAGTCTGTGATCACAGCTGAGCCCCAGAGATATTTTCATGAAATGGCTCCATTTTAAAGTTTCAGGCTCAGTGTGACACCAAAGTGAAAATGTTAATGGTCTGACAGTTGTTGAGCAGTTTTGGGGGAAGGGGTCATGGATATCCCATCACCCCTCCCACACCCGCAAACACCCTCCTTCAAATCCACCCCCATCTACTTGCTCAGCCTTCCACCTGCATTTGGAAATGAACACTCTCCAACACATTTGGAATCGAACTTGGGTCCCCACGGTGGCTCAGTGGTTAGCACTGCAGCCTCACAGCTCCAGGGACCAGGGTTTGATTCCAGCCTCGGGCGACTGTCTGTGTGGAGTTTGCACATTCTCCCCATGTCTGTGTGGGTTTCCTCCGGGTGCTCCAGTTTCCTCCCACAGTCCAAAGATACGCAGGCTAGGTGGACTGGCCATACTAAATTCCCCATAGTGTTCAGGGGTGTGTGAATTATAGGTGAGTGGGTCTGGGTGGGATGCTTCAAGGGGCGGTGTGGACTGGTTAGGCCGAATGACCTGTTTCCACACTGTAGGGAATCTAATCTAATCTAAACACACTTCTCTTGCTGCAGTTCCCGTTGAAGATACACAAGGTAACTCGAACCAGGATGTGTCTTTCTCACAATGTTGACAGAATTTCCTTTCCTGCCAGTTACCCCAGTTCCACAACATCTCAACAGGAACTCTTCAGGGGTGTATCCTGGTCTAACCATCGTCAGATGTTTGGTCAATGACACTCCCTCCACCATAGGGACAGGAATGGGTTAGAACCGGACGTCGAGTAGCTTTATAAATACTCATGCTACAATGGCAGGTCAGAGGCAGGGAATTCTGTGGCAAGTAACTTTCCTCCTGCCGCCCCAAAGCTTGTTCACCAACAACAGTCAAGGAACTTGACACCATTCAAGATAATGCAGACTTGGTTGGGCAACAAATCCACCATCTTTAAAATTACTCGCCCATCATCGGGGCATCAGTGTGTACCATCTACAATATCCCTTGGTGAGACAAACTCACCAAGACTCTGTCTGTACAAGAGCCAGAAGAGCATCAGCAGATATGAGAGACTGCAGCATGCGGCTGTGAACAAGTTGCACAGAATGATTTTGATCACCACCAGATCAGGAACTGTCTCTCTGTTCTGTGCAGACAACACCCACTCTCACCTTAAAGAAATCTAATTGCTTTTTCATTCAGCAGTTGCGGTAAGCGATGATATTTAATCAATAAATCAGAGACATTTCACAAGAGACCCAGCCACCCTGTGTCTCTCACAAACCAGTGGAAGCATGATGGACTGAATAACTGCCTTCTCCGACACACTGGCTCGCTGGTTCAGATATTTACACAAGGCTGTGTGATACATTTTCAATATTTCCTCGAACATTGCATTGTCAAAGAGTCCAAACAGAAGAGGAACTAATGAAGGGTTCCTGTGATCACTCCCTGAGGAGACAGTTTGTGCAACAAACAACTTTTCACTTTCAGTGTTGTTTCAGTTGAAACCAGATTTGGTGAAAGTATCAATGAATGTGTTGGTCCCTTTCCAAACAAGAAATGTTGTTGAAGGAGACTTTCTGTTCTAGCAGCTCTGGAGACAAAGTGGAGATCCCATTGTAACTGAAGAATAATTGACAAGTGTCTTTGAGAAGCATCAGCTGAAGGAGAGGCTGACTCTGCTGAGACAGCATTTCACCCACAGCACCATCATTCCAATTTATCTCATCTGGAGCAGATTCTATAGAACTGAACAAATTGTGTCTGTATCACAGATATCAGGGAGAGAGAGGGACTGACCCCACTGTGTCTGTATCACTCACACTACAAAGAATTTGTTGTTGGAAATGGTAAATCGGAGTTCCTTTTTCTTGGTTACCTACATACTTTCAAGCATTTGTTGACGTTTATAATTCTTGTAAATGGATACATCACCACAGTCTTCATCTCCTCCCTGAACTTAGTCTTGGTGACAGCATAAATAGCAGTGTTTGTGCAGCAACTCAGGAGCTGGAGCAAGAATCCACTTTCTTCTAGAGCGATGTGAATATGTGGAGTTGCATTGTGAATGTGCGTCATGCGTGTCCATATTGAGCTCACCATGAACACTGCCCATAACAGGATGAAATTTCCAGAAGTAACAAAAAGTAAAATGATGGATTTCCTTCGACTTTCCATCTCTGTGTCTCTGGGACTCTCCCCACTTCTGTGAGCTCGGAGTCTCCTGCAGGCTCTACTGGTCATTAAAATGTGTCTGATAGTCAAAACATTCAGCAGCAGGATCAGAATAAATGGGACTCCCCGGGTGAGAATGCAGTGAAGGAACTCAATTGCTCCCCAAGCTTCCGACTTCTGAGCCTCCAGTGTGATTTGACAAAACCAGGGTTCATTCACCAGCGTGTACCTGCCTGTCAGCATGAAATACCAGAAAACATTCTTTGAAAAGCTCAACACTGTCACTGTTCCCAGAACCAGAGCTGCCGTTCTCTCTGTGCAATATTCAGATTTCAGCTTCTGACAAAAAATGGCCACAAATCGATCAAGGGAGAAAGTGACAGTGAACCAGACTGAACAGTCAGTGGCTGCATAAACCAGGACAGCATGGATATTACAAACAGGGACAGAATACAGGAAAAGAAACCCCTCCCAAAAAACAACCAGAATATGCCTCAGTATCAGGTCAAAGATTAGATCCAATGGATCCATGACAGCCTCTTTGTAGGTTACGTGGAACAGTCCCTCTTCCACACCTACACAGGCCCCAAACCCCACCTCTTCCTCCGGTACATTGATGACTGTATCGGCGCCGCCTCTTGCTCCCCAGAGGAGCTCGAACAGTTCATCCACTTCACCAACACCTTCCACCCCAACCTTCAGTTCACCTGGGCCATCTCCAGCACATCCCTCACCTTCCTGAACCTCTCAGTCTCCATCTCAGGCAACCAGCTTGTAACTGATGTCCATTTCAAGCCCACCGACTCCCACAGCTACCTAGAATACACCGCCTCCCACCCAGCCTCCTGCAAAAATTCCATCCCCTATTCCCAATTCCTCCGCCTCCGCCGCATCTGCTCCCACGATAAGACATTCCACTCCCGCACATCCCAGATGTCCAAGTTCTTTAAGGACCGCAACTTTCCCCCCACAGTGATCGAGAACGCCCTTGACCGCGTCTCCCGTATTTCCCGCAACACATCCCTCACACCCCGCCCCCGCCACAACCGCCCTAAGAAGATCCCCCTCGTTCTCACACACCACCCGACCAACCTCCGGATACAACGCATCATCCTCCGACACTTTCGCCATTTACAATCCGACCCCACCACCCAAGACATTTTTCCATCCCCACCCCTGTCTGCTTTCCGGAGAGACCACTCTCTCCGTGACTCCCTTGTTCGCTCCACACTGCCCTCCAACCCCACCACACCTGGCACCTTCCCCTGCAACCGCAGGAAATGCTACACTTGCCCCCACACCTCCTCCCTCACCCCTATCCCAGGCCCCAAGATGACATTCCACATTAAGCAGAGGTTCACCTGCACATCTGCCAATGTGGTATACTGCATCCACTGTACCCAGTGCAGCTACCTCTACATTGGGGAAACCAAGCGGAGGCTTGGGGACCGCTTTGCAGAACCCCTCCGCTCAGTTCGCAACAAACAACTGCACCTCCCAGTCGCAAACCATTTCCACTCCCCCTCCCATTCTCTAGATGACATGTCCATCATGGGCCTCCTGCAGTGCCACAATGATGCCACCCGAAGGTTGCAGGAACAGCAACTCATATTCCGCCTGGGAACCCTGCAGCCATATGGTATCAATGTGGACTTCACCAGTTTCAAAATCTCCCCTTCCCCTACTGCATCCCTAAACCAGCCCAGTTCGTCCCCTCCCCCCCCCCCCCCCACTGCACCACACAACCAGCCCAGCTCTTCCCCCCCACCCACTGCATCCCAAAACCAGTCCAAACTGTCTCTGCCTCCCTAACCGGTTCTTCCTCTCACCCATCCCTTCCTCCCACCCCAAGCCGCACCCCCATCTACCTACTAACCTCATCCCACCTCCTCGACCTGTCTGTCTTCCCTGGACTGACCTATCCCCTCCCTACCTCCCCACCTATACTCTCTCCACCTATCTTCTTTACTCTCCATCTTCGGTCCGCCTCCCCCTCTCTCCCAATTTATTCCAGTTCCCTCTCCCCATCCCCCTCTCTGATGAAGGGTCTAGGCCCGAAACGTCAGCTTTTGTGCTCCTGAGATGCTGCTTGGCCTGCTGTGTTCATCCAGCCTCACATTTTATTATCTGCAGTTCCCATTATCTCTGATCCATGACAGCCATGGCCGTCAGGTACCAAATAACACATTTGGAGAGTCCACACTTTCCCTGAGACAGTATCACAATTGTCAGTAAACTTACTGTGAGGAAAGGAAATGAATAAAATTATTACACATCATATTGGGAGCAAAATGAGCTCATTGGATTTCTGACATTTTAACATTTGTCTTAATATTCAAGTGTTTAGTGACGTCTTTATCCATCGGAGGGAGATATCTCATAAGGGAAGCAAAAACCATGAAACAATACCACCAGTTTGATTATTTAAAATATGAACAAAAATTGGTAAAACCGTCTTAACATTTTCTCTCAGTTCAGAGACATAACAGGAAGTAGTAAAAAGCACAATAGTGAATATTAATTTTCAGAAATGGAGCCTGAACTCAGTTATTGTGGAGAAATCAGCCTAAATGCCTGTTGGAGGTGATTACCTAATGACCTTGTATTACTGTGAGAGGGAATCAGACCCAGTTCCTGCTCTAGATCATTGCCCAGTGACCCCGGGTTAGTGTTCGGAGCAACAGACTTGCTTCCTGTGATGGATCATTACCCAGTGTCCTTGGTAAATGGGGGCAGCACTTTTCTTTCTTTTATTCGAATTTGTTCTCATTTGTTTTTTTCAATTCTTTCATGGAATATGTATTTTTTTGGTGAATCCAGCATTACCTCACTCTAATTTCATGTATCACATTGGTTGTAGACTATTTCAGTCTGAGGGGTGTCACTGCACCCACAGGGCTCTTTGGGAGAGATCATTGCAGTTAGTCCCAGCTTCAGTGAAGGAAGTCGATATGTTTCCTCATCTGGAAATGAAGGGGAACTTGCTCAGTGGTGTACCCTGAGTGTGCTGTACAAATCTTTGGAGAGGTCAAGATTTCTACTTTGGAAGGTGCTGTCAAAGGAGATTTGGTGAGGTATTGCAGAGCATCCTGTAGGTGGTACACACTGATGAGTCTCTTGGGGCAACCCATCTGGGAATAAGTTTTCGGAGACAGCAGAGTTCAGGCACATGGTCGATTATTTGAGTGAGAACTGTTGCAAGGACAAGTACTCAAGACATTCCATTTAAAAGCTGTTTCAAATGCACTCGACCCTCAGACAAACAGATCCTCATTTTATACTTTTCCTTGCTCTACTTTATCACTGCAGCGTATGTTCCCTCCCGTTGTGTATTACTGGTCAATATTGCTGGGTTGTTAAACATGATTAGGTCTTTGTTACTTCGCTCTACACTGGCAATTTACTGGCTGCTGGTTTCTGATTCAGTCATTTTGGTGCATTAGAATTTTAATTTAGAGCATCTCTCAGATACCAAGTCACCCTTATATTCTAGTTATGGCATCTGTGCTCTGCTAAATCTGTTAGCTCATACCAGGATATACCAGAGACAGGGATTGTCAATGTTCCCATCACAAGGAGAACATTGTATTTCAATATGCATGGCAATCCTGCTCGTCACTGTGCTTGTTAAAAGATAAGAGATCTCTCGTCTATTGCCTCAAGTTAGTTTTTGAATCTCACCTTCAAACGCGCTTCGTGATTTTTTTGTTTGTAAATATGTGAATTCAGAACTACTTCAGAAACAAAATCTGTTATTATCTGGAAGAATCGTAACTAAAAGGAAATCATCATATTATAATTGAATGATTAAAAATCTCAAAAATAATCTGCTTGCAGTGATATATTCTGACCTATATTGGCCATTGCAGTTGGACATTCCACTGTATTTTAGACAGACGGCCGATCGTGTTCCTTGCTGAGACAACATTAGGCAGGGCTTTCCCACACTCTCTCCAGCTTCTGTCAGCCATGTCCTGCAAAGCTTGTCAGAGGCAGTCATTGGCCATTTTATGCTGCTCAGTCATGGGCAGCCCGACCAGCAACTGGAGGGCTGGGTGTAGAGGGAGTGAATATTTTCGGTGGATGATTAGGGCCTTTTCACAAGTGGCCTGCTTTGTGCATTTTGATGTGGAGACATTTGTGTATTGTTGGAAATGCAATACATGTGAATTGTAGGTGGTGGGTTGGATCAGATCAGGTGAGTAATACTGGGCGAGGAGTTGGAACCTCGCTGGCAGAGCCGGAGGGTGTTTGGTGAGAAAGTCAGAAACACACAGACAGAGGTTGGAGCCCTCACGAGCCTTCAACAAAATGGGTAAGATGGAGCTGTGTGTTCGGGAAGGACAGAGAGGCAGCAGAAATAAATGGATCATGTCAGAGTCAGGTAAGATGGGCTTAGGAACAAAACTAACACATTTTCTTCATCTCTCGCTCCTGGAGAACAGCCAGGAATTCAGGACAGCCCCCAGAGGAAATGATAGCAGAGACAAAGGATGAAAATTTTCCAAACTTAGTGTCCCGGGTCAAATAAAATGATTTGCCTCCTGTTGTTAAGAATATTGTAACGACCTTTCTAAAAATCATGAGAAGATAGAATCATTCGATGCACATTGTTTTAATAGCTTGAAGCAGCTTGTGTGAAGAGAACTGTTCTATCTTTCACAGTTCAGTTCAATGGTTGCTGAAGGATTTATATTGAAGTTCAAATAATTAAGAATGAGTAACAAGGTCTTTTTGACAATATTATTGTAGAAACAAATATTGCAGGTGGACAATACCATCCCAGAGAGATAGTGACCATCACGAGAGGTAGCTGTGATAAAGCTTAAACCACATCAGAACGGAGCAGATCCCATTCCATGGGGTGACCAATGGGCAGCTGAGGCAGCAAAGAACGGCCCAGGCATCAAGTACCACAGGCAAGGTGCTGATTGCATTTAGTGAAGAGAGAAAAAGGTGCTAGTGTCACACTGCACTCAGCATCACTTCATATAACGTACTGTGTAAACGCACACCATGGGAGAGAGTTCTCTGCTGCGGGCAATGGGCAGGTGTTGGTGCTGGAAAGGAATGAGAAGAGATGTAGCAAAGTTCTGTCAGTTATGTGCCCTCATTGACCCAGTTAGCCCAGTCTGGTACCGCATCTCACACCAGGCCAGACCAAAGTGTTTATGGGAACAGTACAAATAGACTTCACAGGAACCCTCTCACTGAGTTGGGGAGAAACAGCCCGTTGGTCATTCGTGAGTAATTTAGGGATTGGGTCAATCCTATACCACGTGAGCTGAATAGCCTACTCCTGTTTCCAGTTCATATGATTTTGGGAAGTTTGTAATTAGGTGGGAATCAAGCAAAATTCCAGACCCCCTCCCACTGCAGAGCTTAGACATGTGTAAGTCAATGTACAGGGCATGAAATAGAGAATGAGCTGAAACTTTCCAGGAGATGTCAGACGGATGGGCACATCTGTTGCTCAGTATTCCAATGGGATTGAGGGAAACACCATGTGGATTGATTGGATTTACTCCCTCGGCGCTAATGACAGGAATGGGAATGAGATTGCCAGGGGACGTTGTGACTGGAAATGAGGAAATAGGGCAGACAAGTGAACCAATTGTGAGAAAGCTGTGAACGTCTCTGCACGGACTGAGACTAGAAGTTCCTGATCAGCTGATCAGATAGGACAGGGAGGTTGAGGCAGGATTTGAACAGGGTGAGCTGTCCAGTGTCGGAGATAATGTCATTGTGAAGGTCATGTTAGAGGAGCCAGGATTCAAACTACAATGGGTAGGGTATGATGAAATTATCATTACATATAATACATGTGCCTGTATAGACAGGAGATGGAAAGGTCATTGGCTAAAAGGTCACAGTTGGAGCAAGTCACTAATTGATGTATCTTTTCTACAAGATTACACTCCAGGAGTAGTTGGACCATTCCATCGATGGGAGCGCCAAGTCTTATGGGGTTAGAGCGAGGGTTCGGGACAGCAAATTTGGGAATGATGATGAGATTGTTGGGTCGCTCCACAGATCAACAACAATACACAATATACAAAACCCCGAGCAGAGTACAACAGTTGATGGAGAACTCCAGAAAATGGACCAGTGTTAGTAAAGACAATAAATGTTGACAGGATAATGTGTCCTATGAGCGGGGCCTGTTGTTATAAACATCTCCAATACTGGTTGACCCGAGTAATGTTCAATCCTGACTCAAGCACTGGAAAGGTTTTAGTGAAACAAGTGATGAACTGGACACCTTAGTCTCATGGAGCAGGGTAACCAATAGCTGGCCTAGAGTCCGGGGTGAAAGGTCGGACTGTGATGCAGTCTGCTCAATGATGTTGACTCCGTTGTAAATGCAGTGGATTTGGGCCAAAAGCTCCAGACATTAAGTACACAACTTGAGGAAGACTTGGAAATGGAACAAACATTCAGGGCAGACAGCTGAGTACGGACTAAGGCCTGACATGGATAACGCAGAGCCAGGCCATCGCACAAAGGTGTTGTTCCTGGTCCATTCATAAATCAATCAGCGTGCAGAAAATATCTCCGATGCCACAATCAGAAATGACGGCTGCAGTTCTTGTGGAACAATGGTACTTGAGCAGAGAAAGAAAAACCTGAGACAAATTGATAACCATGAGGTAGCCCTGTGTATAACTAATGCTCACTTGTTTAATCTGTCATAGCACAGAGACCATGGGCTGGTCAGCTGCCAGCTCAGGGGTTTAACACGTGTGTATGAGGTTAATGTGGAATGTGTTAGACATGATCATACACTGATGGGTAATTAGTGGGCTATTATGTGAGAGAACACAAGAAACAACACGATGCAGTGGAGACAGTGAGGAACATCATCAATCCTGGTTTCGATCGATGTCCAGAAGTTGCCCATTCAGCAGGATGTACCCCTCGGATATACAGAATAGGAGTGGCGGTGTGTCGTTAGAAATGAAGATAAAATAACCAGAGAAGTCATTAGAACTGCAGATGCTGGAGTCAGAGACAACACAGTGTGGAGCTGGAGGAACCCAGCAGGTCAGGCAGCATCAGAGGATTAGGAGAGTCGATTTTTTGGTTCGGGACCATTCTTCAAAAATGGTTTGGGGGAAGGGAGCTGGGAAATAAATAGCAAGATGATGGGTGAGGCTGTTGAAGCTGGATGGGAAGGTGATGGTCAAATGCAGGAAGTGAGTGATGGGGACTGGTCAGTGGGATGGATAGCTGGGAGAGAAGATGGGCAGATTGTGTCAGGTCAGTGAGGCGGGCATCAGAGAGAGGATTGGACATGGAATGAAGCCAAGGGGCCTCAGACAAACACAGGGGATGAATTTTTATCTTTATTTATTGTCTTACATGTTGGTGCTGGAGACAATCTTGGAAAATCTAAGACTATTCACTGCTTTTACACCAACAGGTGCCACTGGAAAGCTTGGTGTTTCTATTTAAATTTCCAGGCAAATGTGAGATGATGCATTTTAGAAGATCATGTACAGGTAGAAATTATACAGTGAATGGCAGAAACCAGAGCAGTAATAGTATATCCATTCACAGAATGAAAATGCAGAGGGATCTGGGTTTGCAGGTCCTAAGGTCACTGAAGGTGGCACCACAGGGAGATAATTGACTCAAAAAGTCCTGGGGCATTGTTGCCTTCATTGAAAAGTGCGTTGACTAAATGTATGGATAAGTTGTGCAGCAGCTTTGTGGCACTTTACTGAGGCCACAGTTGAAATATTGCAGACAGTTTGGATCAGCACACTACCAGAAGAATGTGGATGCTTTGGAAAGGGTAGAGAAAAAGTTTACCAGGATGTTGCGTGGTGTGAGGGATTTTAGCGATGAAGCAAGGCTGGATAGACTGGGTTTTCACTGGAAAGGAAGAGGCTGAGGGCTGGCCTGATACCAGATTCTGAGATTGGAAATGGCACAGAAAGAATGGGAAGTACGAGGCTCTCTTGCAGGGTGAAGTTGTCAATTGTGAGGGAACATGAATTCAAATTTCAGGGGCAGAGGGGAGGAAAGTTTAATGAGATGTGTGAAGCAAGTTTTTCACACAAAGTGGGGGGGCGAGTGCCTGGAACGTACTGCCAGAGGAGGTGCTGGAAGCAAACACAACAGCAGCATTCAAGAAGCACCTGGACAAATACATGAAAAGGAAGGGAATAGAGGGATATGGATCCTGTCAGTGAAGGCAGCTTTAGTATGAAATGGGAAAATAGGTCAGCGCAGGATTGTGCTGTATCATTCTTTGCTCTTTCCTCTACATACAAAGGAATGGGTAGTGTTATGCAATATCTTAAAACGTTCTCCTGTGTTGTCCCATCAGTGACTGAACATCTCACCTGTACCCCTGGGGAGGGACCGTAATTGTGTGGGACACATTATACACTCCAGCAAAAGGCCTGAGCCTTTGCAGACAACATTGACTCTCTGTCCTCTGCCCGAGGGACTGTGGAATTGGGGAATGAATATACAGACACACCGATGGATTTGAACCATCTCCCACATGCTGCTTCCTGTAGAAGGAATTTAAATTGGCTGTCTACCATGTGGATACTGACAGTAGAACCATATAATGTTGTAATCCTAGGCTCGATACTAGGCTGGAAAGGATAACACCATAAGACCAGAAGACATAGGAGCGAACATTAGGCCATTCAGCCCATTGTGCCTGCTCTGCCATTCAATCATGGTTGCTAAGTTTCTCAACACCATTCTCCCACTTTTTCCCCGCAACCCTTGATCCCTGTGGCAATTAAGAACCTATCCAACTCCTCCTTAAATATCATCAATGACCTGGCCTCCACTGGTTCTGTGGCAGGGAACTCCATAGATTCACCGCTCTCTGGCTGAAAACATTTCTCCTTATCCACGTTCTGAACGATAATCCTTTCCTCTAAGGCTGTACCCTGGGGTCCGAGTCTCTCCTTTACTCAAACTGGCCGAGAGTAAAAGAACAAAGACACATGAAAGACTGTGGGAAATCAAAGTTGTGTGAGACACATGGACTTTGAAGTGTGGAAATCTGCAGCATGCTGTAATCTGTACAAAGCTTGTAGGTGTTCTGCAACCCACCAAAGGGAGCTTTAATCTTCAGTGTTAATGCTCCCTCTACATCTGTGCCTTTGAAATAATCAATTGTTGTGCTGTCTCCCTGAAATCCTCTCAATAATTAGTCACACTGCCCCCTGAAACAAACCATCATCCTGACGTTACTTTCCATATGTGGGATGTGGGGATCGTTGACTTTGCCAGCATTGATTGTCCCATTCCTCACTTCCCCAGAGAAGGTGGTGGGGAGCTGCCTTCCTGAACCACTGCAGTCCATGTGCTGAACACAGACTCACAATGCCCTCAGGGAGGAAATTCCAGGATTTTGACGCAGTGACAATGAAGGAACAGTGATGTATTTCCAAGTCAGGATGGTGAGTGGTTTGAGGGGAAGCCTGCAGCTGGTGATGATCCCCTGCATCTGCTTCCCTAAACTCCATTGCCAAACGTTCCGAAAGGATAAGCTCATCTTCCTAACCAGGAAGGTTGACAAAGTGGGGAACTGCACGGAAATTGAGGTCCCATTGTGGGGTGGATCTGGACAGCAGGCAGCAGCTCAGGGTAACGCCGATATTTGGAAACATACCCACTGGTTAGTTTTTGCACTGTCCAGCTCCATTTACACCTGGATGTTGCAGAACAGCAGAGCTTCGATCTGATCTGGTGATGATGTGAACACTTTATTCTGTGCCTGTTGCTTGCACAGTTTAACATGAGTGTAGTCCTGTGTGTAGCTTCTCAGGGTTGGCACCTCATTTGTTGATATGCTGAGTGCTGCCCCCGAACAGTGAACAAGGAGAGGGAATGGGGCCACACTTTTCCATGTTGTCTCCTGTGAGGACAAGAGTGCCCTGTGGAAGCAGAATTCAGCAAGATGACAACAAACCCGGGAAAGGGGAAAGAAAACTGTTCAGACGTAGACGAGGATCATAAATCACAGAGAACGTTGTGTTTTGGTAATTCAATTATCAGTTCACTTCAAAAGGGGAAGAAGAGCATAGAAACTCAAAGCGGGTTGCACCGAAAATATCCGATCAACATACCAGCATTCATGGAACATCCGATATCAAAATGTTTTCTGGACGAAATTATTCTATTTTGCTAATCAATGTTGCTGATGGAGAACAGTGCCCTGAGGTTTCAAAACAATTGCAATAGCAAAACTACAGCAAATACATCTCCCCATTACATGTTAACTGGAAACGTTTCCAATGGGTCATCAACAGTAAATAAACCCAAAGTGCTCGCTGAATCACCATCCATCAGTAACAAACAAAATGAATATTTTATTGGAAATGATGCAAGATTGATTTAAAATGGAGCTGGAGGTGGAGGTGGATGCATCATTGAGGGGGTATTGGGCAGAACTGGGAAGGGAGAGAATGTGGGGTGAGAATTCAGTTCAGGGTAAAATAGAACAGTGAGGGTATGAACAGTCTGGTACAATGTGAGATGTTGGTAAAGGAGGGGATTGAGTGAGTGAACAGGAAACAGTCTTTGTGACAGTGACAAAAGACAATGGATCTGGTCTTCCCAAGGCTTCAATGACAAGAACAGTATGTGAGAGAAAGGTGGTTTATACAATTAATAGCACAGTACTGAGACTTACCAGGGACACCAATAATACCCAGGATGGGATAGAAAATGTGCTGAATAGTCAGAATTACTACCGGAATCCGAGAACCTAATGGCATCCGATCATAATTTGCCAAAAGATACTCAATCATATCATGGAAACTCCTGCCTGTTGCTGCAGCCTTCCAGTCTATCATTCACAAATTCCAATCTGTCCTCTCCCTCTCTCTCCAGCTGCTGTTAATCTCAGGATGACGCTGCCGCTGCCACTGTGGGATAACACTTCAAAAGGGTTGCCTTCTTAATGGAAGATGGAAACTCTCCAGTGAGACAATGAGGCTCCATGGAGACGGCTGTTAATTACAGTCACTGAACAAACAGGTTCAGTTAACACCTGTCAATCCAACAGTTGTTGTACCAGAGTAAACGAGAACATGTCCCTGGTCTGGGGGTGATGTACGAATGTTTCTGAGGGAAGGAATGTTGGAAATATTGAAGCACTGGGTAACATTTTCAATCCTCTGTGAATGTAACAGTGGTACCAGAGAACTGGGGATATTGCATATTTGGTAATTTCCATAATAAAGACAGAGAATGAGAGAGAGAGAGAGAGAGAGGGAGAGAGAGCGACAGACAGACAGAGAACTCCTGTAAGTACAGTCTAGTCAGACTAACATCAGTGCTGGGATGAATTCCAGCATCCAGAACTCAATGAGAAGCAGATCAAAAACACTCCACTCGAAGGAATTGTTGTTACAATGAAAGAGAAATGTGAGCTTTGGATGAGAAACACCTCAGCCGAGGATAGAGAGAAGTAAAAACATTGAAAACAGGATCAGGAGAAGTCCATTCGGCCCTTTAATCCTGCTCCCACATTCATTCTGATCATTGCTGACCCTGTTCAACATTCACCCCATATCCTTTTCTCCCTTAGCCTTGAAGTCTACAAATGACTCCTTTTGTAATTATTCAATGTTCTGATCTCAATCGCTGTATTTGGTCAGTAATTCCACAGGCTCACCAGACGCTGTGTGAAGACTTTTCACCTCATCTCAGTCTAAACTGGCCTTCTCTGTATCCTTAGACTGTATCGTCTGGTTCTGGACTCCCTGGTGGTTGGGGGCACTCTTCCTGTATTCACCCTGTCTCGTGATGTTCAAATTTTATATGTTTCTATGAGAACCCCCTTGTTCTTCAAAACTCAGTGAACATAGTCTGAACTGATCCAATCCCTCTTCAAACATCAGTCCTGCCATCAGAGGAATCATCTGCATGAGTTCCCCAGGATCAAGCTCTTGTCCCGATGAGCGTCAGATTACTCATCAATAGTGTTTCCTTCATTATTCAGTCAGACAAGGGATGCTCACTGCTGTGTGCACAGTGGTCAGCTGCATTCATTCCTCCTCAGACACGGGAGCTGTACATCTTCCGTGCAGCTGAACATGAACAGAAATGTCTTTTCCAGAAAAATAGACATCAGATGGGAAAGCACTGAAAACAAAATTAACCTTAAGCAGAGATCAGGGGAGAAATTTTGACTAATTATCAATACCCAGCATTACAGTTTTAGTGAGACAAAGAGCACAGCTGAGTCTGATTCCTCCCGTCATTAACCCAGGGTCACTGGGTAATGAGAGTGAACAGGAACCAGGCCTGATTCCACACCCCTTACCAAGCTGTTCCACTACAGTTACAGCACTGGCATCTAACCAACATGATGGAAAATTACCCAGGTATGTCCTGTCCACAGAAAGCAGGACCAATCCCACCAGCCAATGACTGACTGATGAAGTGCAGCAGCAGAGTGAGGGAAGGAGACAACGACAGTGCGATCAAGAAGCAATCACAAAGGAATAACCTGCTCCCAGACGCTCAGTTTTGGTTCCACCAAGTCCACTCACCTCCTGTTCCTCATGACAGGCTTTGTCCAAATGTGGACAGAAGGAATGAATTCCAGAGATGAGGTGAGACTCTCTGCACTTGACATCAAGGCCAAATGTCACTGAGTGTGTCATCAAAAAACTTGAAAAATGGAGAAACCCACAGGAAAGGGGCAAGAATAGGCTACTCAGCCCTCTCAGCCTGCTCCCCCATTCAATAAGATCATGACTGATCTGATTTTAAACTCAACTCTACATTCCTGGCAATCCCCAATTATCTTTCATCAAGAATCAATCTACCTCTGCCTTCCAAATATTTAAAGATTCTGCATCCACTGCCTTTTGAGGAAGGGATTCACAACGCTCTGAGATAGAAAATCAATCTTTATCTTTGTTTTAAATGAGTCACCCACTTATGTTTAAACTCTGATCCCTTCTTCGCCAATCTCCCACAAGACGGAATCTCCCTTCCACATCCAGCCAGTCAAGTCCCCTGTCTCGCTCATTCACAACCTCCCGGCCCTTGTATTAAATCCCCGCACAATAAAGGAGAACATTATATCAGCTTTGATTTTCCTCATTCAACTTTGATGTAGCAGCAAAATAAATGCCTTTTCTTTACAGACAAGATTCAATGGTCAAAGGGGAGGCACTGCCCTCCTGGGATTATCAATAGCCTATTAATCCAGAAACTCAGCTAATGTTCTACAGACTCGGGTTTGAATCCCACCACAGCAGATAGTGTCATTTGAATTCAATAAAAGGAATCTGACAGTAAGAACCTTCTGATGATCATGAAACCATTGTTGATTGTCTGATAAACTGTGGGTAAGAGTGACTGCTGCACAGACGTTCTGGGGACAAAGTCCCACCTTCACATTGAGAATCGTGTTGTGTGGCACCATCACCGTGTCAAGTGGACACACTTTGAACAGGGCTCGCAGTTCCAGTCGGGGCACCCATGAGGTGCTGTGGGCCATCAACAGCAGCAGAACTGTACTCCAGCACAATCTGTAACCTCATGGCCCTGGATATCACCAACTCAACCATTCCCATGAACCAGGGGATCAGCACTGGTTCAATGTATAGTGCAGGAGGGACTGTCAGAAACAACATGAGGCAGGCCTGGAGATAAGGTGGCAACCTGGTGAAGCTACCAAACAGGATTCCTGGCAAAACCAAACAGCAAAAGCAGCAAATGATAGGCACAGCTAAGTTATACGTCAGCAAATGGATGAGACCTGAAATGTACAGTCCTGCCACATCCAGTCATGAATGGTGAACAATTAAACAGTTTCCTTGAAGAGGAGGTTCTACAAATATCTGCATCCTCAATGATGGAAGAGCCCTGCACATCAGTGCAAAAGGTAAAGCTGAAGAATTCAGAACAATCTTCATCCAGAAGTGACAAGTGGATGACCCATCTCAGCCTCCTCCAGTGGTTCCCAGCAAGACAGATACCAGTGTTAAGCCAGTTCGATTCAATCCACATAAAATCAGGAAACATTTGGAGACACTGGATACTGCTAAGTCTATGGGCTGAGACAACATTCCAGCAATAGTCCTGAAGACATGTGCTGTGGAACGTGCATTCCCATGGCCAGGATCTTCCAGTAAAGGTACAACACTGGCATCTACACGGCAATGTAGGAAATTGTCCCGTCATGTCCTGTACACCAAAAGCAGGACAAATCCAATCTGTCCAATTACTGCTCCATCAGTGTCCTCTCAATCCTCAGTAAAGTGATGGAATGCGTCACCAACGGTGATATCAAGCAGCAGCTGCTTCACAATAACCTGCTCAGTGATGCCCAGTTTGGGCTCCACCAGGGCCACTCAGCTCCTGATCTCATTACAGCCCTGTTTGGAACAAATTAAATTCTGATCATTGTTAAATGATGGTGACTACAGTTTGTCTGCTCCTTTCAGGATTATCTTTGGATTTCCCAGTGATTGAGGAGAATCCTGCCCCGATGCAGGGCCGTCCCACACTGTCAGGCCTCTCACTGCCTCCACCCAAAAGAGAGCAATCTCCAGGGATGTCAGGGACTGCCAATGCTGGAGAATCAGAGATAACAAGGTGTAGACCTGTATGAACACAGCAGGAAAAGTAGCATCAGAGGAGCAAGAAGGCAGACTTTTCGGGCCTACACTCTTCTTCAGAAAATGTTCTGCAGAAAGGCCTAGGCCCGAAACATCAGCCTTCCTGCTCCTCTGATGCTGCTTGGCCTGCTGTGTTCATCCAGCTCTACACCTTGTTATCACAGCACCCTCCAGGGTTCTCTCGACCAATGGGCCATCTGAGACAACAGCTGGCCTCAAATCCCGTTGCCGGTGAACAGGAAGCAATCAGATGGAGCACTTGGAAATGATCGAACAAAGTACATTCAACTCAGAAGCTTTCCTGGTGCCACGGTCAGGAATGTGGTGGATTGGAAAGAAATAAAGCTGGCAACAGGAAGTAGAAAAGCTTCAAGTGAAGTCAGTAGAATGACGAACCATAAAATGCAGAATCATGTGAAATAGGGAAGGAAGCTTTAGGTGAATGTACACAGCGTTCACAACAAAGTCAAGGATTGAAAGGCAATCTCTTTTTGTGAGAAGCTCTCAATCAGAGGGACAGGAAGTAGAATCTGTTTTGAATGAAGATTAGAAGCAGCAACGGAGAGTGAAGACTGGGAGGAGTTGTTTCGAGGCCATCAAACAGCCCTGTGTATATAGGACTCTGTATAAAGCAGCAGATTAGAGGGGCACGGAGCAAGAAATGGAATAAAGCCAGAGGAACAGCTGTGGATGGTCACACATGAACTGAGCCTTGGTCTAATTCACCAGAGCCCCTGTCTCTCCTTCGCTGCTATCATTGCCAAGTGGATACAATTACTATCCCCAGGAATCATTGGGAAGGCAGAAATTGCAAAAAATCTTATCATCCCCTCCTTGTGACTCTCCTCATCTATTCGGAGCTATCGAAGGGAGTTCCCCCTCTCCTGTACAGTCCATCACGGCCCATGAAGATGGTGTGTCAAAGACCGATTCAATGCAGAGATCCCCCGGGGAACCCTGCAATGACATTGAGAATCCTACACCCCCCACACTCTGGCAACATCTAGGACAAGGGCAGCAGATCCATGGGGACATCGACATCGACACACTACGCTCCAAGCCCCTCCCCATCCTGACCGTGGGAATAGAGGGTCATTCGTTCACTGTCACTCCCTCCCTTTCAACATTGTGGGTCTACTTCCAGCACACAGGGCTGCAGTGTTTCAAGAAAGCAGCTCACCACCACCTTCTGAAGGGCAACTAGGGACAGCCAATGAATGCTGGTCCCGTCAGCAACACTCACATCCTGTGAATGAATAAAAATAAAACCCAGTGAGGCTTTAAGTACGAGATCATTACCATGACCATGAGAACTCTCTCCCAATCACCACCTGTGTAAATGCAAGAGGTTATTTCCTGGTATTTTACTTGAAGGGTGATTGTAAGGCAGAAGTGAGAGCTGGTTACTGGCTGCACAGTGGCTCAGTGGTTAGGACTGCTGCGTCTCGGTGCCAGGGACCCGGGTTCAATTCCAGCCTCGGGCGACTATCGATGCGGAGTTTGTATATTCCCTGCGCGTCTACGTGTGTTTCCTCCGGTTGCCCCGGTTTCCTCCCACAGCCCAAAGATGTGCAGGCTGGTCGGACTGGCCATTCAAAATTGCCCATGGGTTGTGAAGATTACAGGGGGCTGGGTCTGTGTGGGATGCTCTGCAGTGTGGTGTCAACTTGTTTGGCCAAAGGGCCTGTTTCACACTGAAGGAAATCTAATCTAATTTAATCATTACAGCTTCAGACACCCTCAGGTTGTTTTTGGAGAAGAATGTCGCCAGATCAGGGTTTCTGAGGAACATCAAAAGCTATCGTGGTCTCAGAAGAGGTGGGAGCTTCAGTGAATGTCTCCTGGCTGCTATTCTCTTCTGAATTTTAACTTGATATTTGCTTTTATTGCCCCTCGTGGATTGGGGAACTCCATATGAGTATCTGTGTCTGAATTTTCCTTGTTGCCAAAGTGTGTGTTCATTGGATGTCACTATATTGGAACAGTTCGTTAGTCATACGTACTTCATCTATCATTTGGTTATGTTTTCCTGTCAAATTAAGTTATTCTAATTTCCTTTTTCTATTGTTGGCATTTTAACTATCGTGTTTAAATAAATTGTGTTCTGCTTAATATTGAGTAGCACTGCATCTGCAACACAGCACTTCACATCCACCTTTAAATCACATCCAATTTCACAATGACAGAAACTGTATTCCTGTCTGTTAGATGTCAAACTGAATGAATAATTCACTGTCACTTATTGTCCTTATGCATTGATAATCAAGCTCAATTCATCAATGAACTTGTCTTTGACCGATTTTCTGTTAATTTATAAACACAATCTCACAACTAAATTTTACGTTATTTCCCAATGTGTTGTTATGAAATGGAAGGTCACAATGAGCTCCAGCATTGTATCCATGATGTTCTGGCTATCAAAGCCAATGTAACAATTAATTGCAGTTGTTTTGCATTGTATCTGTGAACTGACAGAATTTGACACTGCCCTTCCCCTTCTCGTTATTTTAATCAACATGTTCAGAAAATTATAACGCCAGTGGTCTTGAATTCTAAGCTCAGACATAGGGACATTACCACCATGCCAGAAGACACTTATATCTTCTCTTTATTCCCACCCAGCTTCCTGTCCCGGTCTCCATGTGAGGACTGTGAACTGATCCTTTTCTTCAGCACCGTCACTCTCTCATTTCACTCTGCTATAATTTCCAATCCACAAAAATTATCTTTGAACTCACTGACATTTCTATCTACTGACCCATCTGTAATCTCTCTTTCCTTTCCAAATTCATTGAATTTTTGTCATTTCCCTGAGACCTTACTGAGCCAGATCAGGCGATAACAGGTCCCATTCCCTCTAACCTTCTCTGACTGTCCCTTTGTATCTGTCATGCCCCGTTCTCTTTCTCTGTGCTTCTCTCTTTCTTCTCCTATTGCCTCTGGCTCTCCCCCACTGTGTCTCCCTCTCTCCTCGCTCTCCCACTTTCTCTTTGACTGTTTCTGCTCTCTCTCTCTCTCTCTCCCTCTGTCTCTGTCTCATTTTCACGCTCCCTCAGTGTCTCACTGTCTCTCTGCCTCCCACTGTTATGCTCTCCCCCACTCTCTCTCCCGCACTTTCTTTGTCTTCCCCCTACTCTCTGTCTTGTCCCTTATCTTTCTATCTGCCTCTATCTCTTTTTTTCAGCCTCCCCAGGGTTAACACTGGGGAGTATCTCAAGCACCACCCATGATAAGGATGAAACATGGACTCAGTAGGAGAACAGCTAAAGATCTCAATGATTCGAGACACCCATCTGGGTCATCCTCATAGTCTCCGTAACAATCTTTAAAATATGAAGGTAATTGGAAGAACATAGCACATGATGTTGTCCCAACCTATTATCCTAATCTAAGGTCAAACTCCCCTGCATACGCTACATTTTACTATCACCCACGTGCCAATCCAAGAGACGCTTAAATGACCCGAATGTACCTGACTCCACCGCCACTGCCAGCAGCTCATTCCACGCACCCACTGCTCTCAGTGTGAAGAACCTCTCTCTGACATCTCCCCCATACCTTCCTGCAATCACCTTAAAAATTATGGCCCCTAATAATACACATTTCTGCTCTAGGAAAATGTCTCTCGGTGTCCATTCTATCTGTGCCTCTCATCATCTTGTACACCTCTCTCAACTCACCTCTCATCCTTCTCCACTCCAATGAAAACAACCCTAGCTCCCTCAACCTTTCAGCATAAGACCTGCGCTCCAGACCAGGCAACATCCTGGTAAGTATCCTCTGCACCTTTTCCAATGCTTCCACATCCTTCCTGTAGCGGGGCAACGAGAACTGTACCCAATATTCCAAGTGAGGCCGCACTAGCGTTTTGTACAGTTGCAGCATGGATTGGACAAACTTGGATTGTTTTCACTAGACCAGCCAGACTGAGGGGTGACCTGATAGATAGTAACATTTAAGATGCATTTAGAGAGAGATGAACAGGCAGCAAATTGAGGGATACAGACCATGTGCAGACAGAGGGGTATTAATTTAGAATGGCAGCATGGTCAGCACAGATACGAGAGACTGAAGGATCTGTTCTTACACTGTACTTTTCTTGTAATATCTCACGGGGTGTGGGTGTCGCTGGCTGACCAATGTTTATCATCCATTGTTACCTGCCGTTGAACTGGAAGGTTTGCCAGGCCATTTGAGAGGGTAGTTGAGAGTCAATCATTTTGCTGCGTGCCTGGAGTCACATGTCAGCGAGACCAGCTAAGGATGGCAGATTTCCTCCCATAGAAGGCATTAGTGAGCCAGATGGTTTTTCCAATGAGTGGCAATGGTTTCATGGGCATTAGTAGATCCTCAATTCCAAATTTTGTTTTAAATTGAATTCAGATTGCTTGCTGGGATTCAAACCTGAGTCCCCAGAGCACAAGGTGAGTTTCTGGATGAACAGTCTAGCGATAATACTAGACTATCACTTCCTGTTCTAATTTCTTTTAAGGAGGGGGAAATTGGATGGCAACAACAGTTTGTACCCAGGTGAAGAAAAACTCCATCTCTCAAGAAAAATACCATGGAGCAGGCTCGAGGGGCTGAATGGCCTACACCTGTTCCCATGTAAAGCAACTATCAGGAGTAGACGTGTCCACTGTAAGATTATACATGCGAAGAATTGTGCAATGACAAGAGGACAGTTCAGACTTGACAATTTTGCATACATCTAAACTTTAAACATTTTCAAGCGATGATGCCAGCCTTCCTTCAAAAAATAAATTGCAATTGATGTAATCACGCTACAGGATGAAGGAAGTGACAAAGTGTTATCTCTATCCAAACACCAGAACTACAATTTTCTTCTTAACATTATACAGCTTGGTTATAGATTTTTTTTTAAAAATTGCATGTTCATATCACTGCTTGCAGGCAGTTTGACGTCACTGAAGGAGAATGCTGCCATTACCAAGTTGGCTTGATATGAAGGCATTCAGTTGAACTACTTCAGCTTATTTCTTCTCTTTCCCTGTTAAGTATGAACTCATGGTTTCACAGGTGCAAACTAAACCCACCAGCACCGATACTTTGCCCCAGTTACTTCATACGGGGTGTTGTGGAAAAAACTGAAGATGAGCCCTGAAGAACCAAAAGAACAGGTGTGCGTTACGTGCAACATATGAAGACTCATATACTTGATTATAAAATCATGAGAATAAGTAGCTACAAATATGGTGATAAAAAAGCTGAATTTCTGCAATTAATTGGACCAATATGCTGGGGACAGGTCATGGTGAGACCCAATATGATAATTGTCACCACAATGGTAACATTGTAAATGCAACATCACAAAATTAAAAGATTTGGAGTCTGACTGAGCCACATTAGCTCAATTCTCTGTCACTGACTCTGGAGTATCATTTTGTCGTTTGGGAGCAAATTGCCCAACAGCTCTCACTCTTGGTTAATGATGGTACGTACCATCTGGGATGTGTACTGAAGAGGTAGCGTTGCCCCGATAAAATAAACTGCCCATTACAGACAGACAGTCTTCTATGATGCTTAAATCTATTTTGCATCTAAATTTCTTGAAGCATTTTAAAAACAGTACATTGGTACTTCTTCAAAAATTAATTGTAACTGATCACAAACTATAAAAGACAAAGCTCAATATGTGATGCAAAATTATTCATTTCATTTCCCAATAGCCTGCTTCGTGGCATAAGTAAAATCATTGGGCTGTTTTCAGTGCCCCAGATGGAAGGGACATATGGTATGCAGTGATTCAGTTCCTGAACCCTGTGGTTATTGTTAGTTTGAGCATGACTCTGAGCTAAATGAGACTCTGGGATCTGAACACAGTGTTAACAAGCTTGCAGCTGGGAGCCTTGTAGTTATTGTCAGTTGCGAACAGACCTCCAGGCCAATCTGACTGAGATAATGGCATTTTCCTGCCAATAAAATGTATGCAAACAACCAATACCTTGATTCAATTTGATAGGAATCTCATAAAGTAACAGTTTCACATGATAAACTGGAGAAACAAATGCAAATTGCATGTGGTGTTGCTCACTTAAAGCATTTGACAGGGTAAAGAAAGAGGAACTATTTTATCTGACAAAGGAGTTGGGAAACAGCAAGGAGAAACTTAAAATTAGAGTGATACCATTCAGGCATAATGTCAAGTACTTCTCAATAAGTAATTAAAGACTTTCAATCGTCACTGTTATAATGTTGGAACCACAACACCAATTTGTGAAAGGCAATCTCTTCCAAACAGGAAGGCGACAACCAGCAGATTTGTTGATTGAGGAACAATTGTGGGCCAGGACAACGGAGGTACCTTTCCTGTTCTTGCCACAGTATAGTTAATACCCACCTGATGGTGTGTACAGGGCAATGCTTCATCTTTTAGCGCTGTATTGAGCTAATGGCTTAGAATTTTGAGCCCAAATCGTATGTGTGTAAGTGTGCACCATTCTGATCCCTGATAACAAAGTGTCGAGCTGGATGAACACAGCAGGCCAAGCAGCATCTCAGGAGCACAAAAGCTGACGTTTCGGGCCTAGACCCATCTGATGAAGGTTCTAGGCCCGAAACGTCAGCTTTTGTGCTCCTGAGATGCTGCTTGGCCTGCTGTGTTCATCCAACTCCACACTTTGTTATCTCGGATTCTCCAGCATCTGCAGTTCCCATTATCACCATTCTGATCCCTGTTCCCTTGTAGTTTTTCACTGGTTGTGCCATCCATTGTCACATTTGTCATACATCCCTAATTCCTCTTTCTTTCTCCCCCAACTGAAGAGAATGCTAGGAACCGAACCAGTGGATTCAACTCTTTTTCAAGTGGTGTTGAATGAGGAAAGTAGGTGGGGCATTCATGTTTTCATGTGCTCCTTCTCTTGTTTGTATTATTGTCCTCCACTTGGACCTGTCAGAAATACTTGAAATTACCTTACGATTACAAGATAGAGAAGCAGAATTAGGCAACAAGTTCCACAGAGTAACCACTTTCTGGTTGAAGAAATTCTTCCTCATCTCAGTTCAAAGGGTCATGCCTTCACTCTGAGGTTATGCCTTCAGGCCCTTGTCTCACACCAATGGAAACATCTTCTCAAATGGTTTGTACCTTCACAGATATCCCTTACCCACTTTACAGTCTTGGGCCAGAAATTTCCAAGAGTTTATTCAGAGAATATTTTCAGATGCCCATGAAGCATCTCCTTTACCATGCCGGTAGGTACTTACTGTGATGAAACCTCAGCAAAGAGCTTGCTTTACAACTCCTGTATCAGGCACACAGGCAATGTAGGGAAATCAATCACAACTGATCTCGCCACAAAAATTGCCCTGAAAAGGCCTCTAAAATTTAAGCTGGAACCATTCAGCACAAAAACACTAATAAGGCCTTTTGAAAGTTTTGAAGGTGTGTTTCTTACTAAGCAACTCACGACCATTCTAACTAGAACAGTTTGCATTTTTGAGTTTTTTTCAGTAATTTAAAGGAGCTTCATTAGATGATAGACTGCGGCCTGTTTAAAGTTTGGCAGTTGTTAAAAAGGTGAGAAGTGGAGGCTTGGGGAAGATCCTTGCAAGGTGCTCATCATCATCAATAATATGTTGAAATCTGCAAAGAACGTGGCACAGTTTCTCCACTCCCGGTGGGTATATAGAAACTAGCAGGCCGAAGACTGGAGTTTGAGATCACAGGCGGGCCATATGAAGAAGTTAAGGATTAAAACGTGCGCTGAAAACTTAATTTTCACGAAATTCTTTGGGTAAGCTAGATAAGCTCCTCTCTTGCAACTGCTCAAATAAAATCTTTACTTGAACCAAAAACAGAAGAGATATCATTTTTCACAACAAATATAGTAGTTTCAGGACACTTGAGTCTCAATGTCAGGAATGAGTTTAAAAGTTGACATTGGGTAATGGATAGTTACATTTACTGTATCACACATTAAACACCGAGGAGGATAAGAGATAATGGGTGCTGCAGATGCTGGAGAATCCAAGATGGCAAAGTGTGGAGCTGAAGGATAACCGAGGAGGTTAACCTTAGATTATGGGCTTGCTTATCAGATGGGCTCAGAGGCCAATGGAATTCAGTCTGGATAAATGTGGGGCGATGCACTTGGACAGGACAATCAAGGCAAGAGAATACATGATGAACAGTACGATCCAGAGAAGCACCGAGTATCAGAGGGACCTTGCACTATACACATATAACAGGCCTTTAAAGATATCAGATGGGCAGACGAAGTGGTTATGATGGCAGAAAGGGATACTTACCTTCATTAGCCTAAGCATGGAGTTTAAAAGCAGCGAGGTGATGCTGTAACTGCATAAAAATGTTGGGTGGACCACAGCTGGAGTGCTGTTTGCAGTTCTGGAAACCAAATTATAGGAGGGATCTAGATGCACTGGAGTGTGTACGGGAGAATTGCCTGGGCTACAGAGTTTCAACTGTGAAGAGAGACTGGACAGGCTGAAGTTAATATGCTTTGTCCTGAAACAAAACAAAAAGAGATGGGACGTGATTGTGATGTGTAAAATTTTGAGGGGTAAAGACAGTGGAGACAGGAAGAAATATTTCCCCTTGGTAAAATCAATAACCAGGGGTATATATTTGAGGTAAGGGGCAGAAGGTTGAGAGGTGATGCAATGAAAAAAACCTTTTTCTGCCCAGAGAGTGCAGGCAATCTGGAATTCACTACCTGTAAGGGTGGTAAAGGCAGAAATCCTCATAACATTTAAGATGCATTTAGATATACACTTGCAATGTCAAGGCACACAAGCCAATGAGCCAAGTGCTGGAAAATGGGATTAGGATAGCTCAGTGGTTGCTCTTGACTGGCGCAGGTGTGATGGGCCAAAGGGGCTTCTTCTGTGCTGTAGATCTCTATCACTGTGAAATTTGTGATGGGAAGTCAATGGTTTAATTCAAAGATCGAAATAAAGGGACAGATCAGGGTGAAGGAATGAAAGAGGGCACAATGTACCCCATGTCTGGCTAAAAAGAAACAGTATTGTCTCTCAAAGAAACCAGATAAATTAAGCAATGGTAATGGGGTAAAATGGAAGGATCCATTTTTGACAGGAAACATGACCGTAGCATAATACATGAGGTACCCATAAGGGGAGATGTCAAACAAAATTGCACTCCATGCGTGACAATTCAGAAATGTGGAACAAATGGGTCACTCAAGGAGCCCCACTAGACGGGAATTGAGACCTAGAACACCTGGAGATTTAGAGGAGGGTTGCACGGTGGCTCAGTGGTTATATTTACTCACAGGGTCCTGGGTTCAATTCCAGCTTCCGGTGACTCCCTGTGTGGTGTTTACATGTTCCTGTGTCTTTGTGACCTTCATCCAGAATTGATGTTTGTTCGTGTTGCTCTTAACTTGCTGCTGAAGGCAACTGGACAGCGGAGGTTCTGTGTTTCTGGAGTGCACAGGGAAGTGAAGACAGCATTGATTGTCCCATTCCTCACTTCCCGAGAGAAGGTGGTGGGGAGCTGCCTTCTCGAACCGCTGCAGTCCATGTGCTGGACACAGACCCACGATGCCCTTAGGGAGGGAATTTCAGCATTTAGACACAGTGACAATGACGGAACGGTGTTGTATTTCCAAGTCAGGATGGTGAGTGGTTTGAGGGGAAACCTGCAGCTGGTGATGTTCCCCTGCATCTGCTGCCCTTATCTCCATTGTCAAACGTTCCGAAAGGATAAGCTCATCTTCCTAACCAGGAATGTCAACAAGGTCGGGAACTGCACAGAAATCGAGGTCCCATTGTGGGGTGGATCTGGAGAGCAGGCAGCAGCTCAGGGTAACACTGATATTTGGAAACACATCCACTGGTTAGTTTTTGCACTGTCCAGCTCCATTTACACCTGGATGTTGCAGAACAGCAGAGCTTCGATCTGATCCGGTGATGATGTGAACACTTTATTCTGTGCCTGTTGCTTGCTCTGTTTAACATGAGTGTAGTCCTGTGTGTAGCTTCTCAGGGTTGGCACCTCATTTACACTTACGTGAGGAATAAGAGAATGGTCAAAGAAAGAGTAGGGCCGATCAGGGATAGCATAGGGAACTTGTGTGTGGAGCCTGAGGAGGCAGGGGAAGCCCTAAATGAGTTTTTTGCTTGTGTCTTTACGAAAGAAACCAACTGTAGTGAATGAAACCTTTGAAGAGCAGGTGTGCATGCTGGAATGGATAGAGATAGACGAAGCTGATGTGCTGAAAATTTTGTCAAACATTAAGATTGACAAGTCGCCAGGCCCGGATCAGATTTGTCCTCGGCTGCTTTGGGAAGCGAGAAATGCAATTGCTTCGCCACTTGCGAAGATCTTTGCATCCTCGCTCTCCACTGGAGTCGTACCTGAGGACTGGAGAGAGGCAAATGTAATTCCTCTCTTCAAGAAAGGAAATAGGGAAATCCCCGGCAATTATAGACCGGTAAGTCTCACGTCTGTCGTCTGCAAGGTGTTAGAAAGGATTCTGAGGGATAAGATTTATGACCATCTGGAAGAGCATGGCTTGATCAAATACAGTCAACACGGCTTTGTGAGGGGTAGGTCATGCCTTACAAACCTTATCGAGTTTTTTGAGGATGTGACTAGAAAGGTTGATGAGGGTCGAGCTGTGGATGTGGTGTATATGGACTTCAGTAAGGCATTTGATAAGGTTCCCCATGGTAGGCTCATTCAGAAGGTCAGGAGGAATGGGATACAGGGGAACTTAGCTGCTTGGATACAGAATTGGCTGGCCAACAGAAGACAGCGAGTGGTAGTAGAAGGAAAATATTCTGCCTGGAAGTCAGTGGTGAGTGGAGTTCCACAGGGCTCTGTCCTTGGGCCTCTACTGTTTGTAATTTTTATTAATGACTTGGACGAGGGAATTGAAGGATGGGTCAGCAAGTTTGCAGACGACACAAAGGTCGGAGGTGTCGTTGACAGTGTAGAGGGCTGTTGTAGGCTGCAGCGGGACATTGACAAGATGCAGAGATGGGCCGAGAGGTGGCAGATGGAGTTCAACCTGGATAAATGCGAGGTGATGCATTTTGGAAGGTCGAATTTGAAAGCTGAGTACAGGATTAAGGATAGGATTCTTGGCAGCGTGGAGGAACAGAGGGATCTTGGTGTGCAGATACATAGATCCCTTAAAATGGCCACCCAAGTGGACAGGGCTGTTAAGAAAGCATATGGTGTTTTGGCTTTCATTAACAGGGGGATTGAGTTTAAGAGTCGTGAGATCTTGTTGCAGCTCTATAAAACTTTGGTTAGACCGCACTTGGAATACTGCGTCCAGTTCTGGGCGCCCTATTATAGGAAAGATGTGGATGCTTTGGAGAGGGTTCAGAGGAGGTTTACCAGGATGCTGCCTGGACTGGAGGGCTTATCTTATGAAGAGAGGTTGACTGAGCTCGGTCTCTTTTCATTGGAGAAAAGGAGGAGGAGAGGGGACCTAATTGAGGTATACAAGATAATGAGAGGCATAGATAGAGTTGATAGCCAGAGACTATTTCCCAGGGCAGAAATGGCGAGCACGAGGGGTCATAGTTTTAAGCTGGTTGGTGGAAAGTATCGAGGGGATGTCAGAGGCAGGTTCTTTATGCAGAGAATTGTGAGAGCATGGAATACGTTGCCAGCAGCAGTTGTGGAAGCAAGGTCATTGGGGTCATTTAAGAGACTGCTGGACATGTATATGGTCACAGAAATTTGAGGGTGCATACATGAGGATCAATGGTCGGCACAACATTGTGGGCTGAAGGGCCTGTTCTGTGCTGTACTGTTCTATGTTCTATGTTCTATGTTCTATATGTTGATATGCTGAGCGCTGCCCCCGAAGCAGTGAACAAGGAGAGGGAACGGGGCCACACTTTTCAATGATGTCTCCTGTGAGGACCAGAGTGCCCTGTGGAAGCAGAATCTAGCAAGAAGGCAACAAACCCAGGAAAGGAGAAAGAAAACTGTTCAAAGGTAGAGCAGGATCATAAATCACACAGAATATTGTGCTTTACTAATTCAATTATTCAGCACAGTGAAGACATCCACATGCCATTTTTTTCAGAATAAAAATTGTCTCTCGCTCGCATTGTTCCTGACTTTCTGAGCAGACTAACAAATCAGCAACGTACTGGATTAGCGTCCTCTCCAATGGCATACCCTCTAGATCTGACTTCAAAGCTTGGTTAAACACGTGTGATGAATCCTTAAACCCCTGCGGCATTCGAGTTTAAGTGCACTGCTGACCCCTGTATGTAAACCCAAACAGGTACTGGCATTGCACTGCCAGTGGAATACTGAAGAAAGCACTCTCACCGTACCCCCTGCCCTCTCACACTCCCTCCTCTACTATCACCCTCCTGCAGGCCCATTCATGTTCACTCATTCACTATCACCCTCTCTCCTTCCCACTCACCCTCCTGCCAGCCCTCTCTCACCCTCCTTCCTGCACTCTCACCTTCCTTCTGCCCTCTCACACTCCCTCCTTCCCACTCACCCTCTCTCCTACCCTCTCACACACACTCAAGAACCATCACTCCCTCTCCATCCCGCTAACCCTTGTGCTCTATGCTTTCTTCAATGCCTCATTGTCTTCCGCTCTCTGCATTCCCATCTCCCTCTCCTTCATATTTCACTCCCATTCTCTGCTCCTTCTCCCTCTGTGTCCCAGAAAGAATCCTTTGGGAAGGAGTTCAGAATGGGAAGTACTTGCTGGCAGTGAAAACAATCCGCCCAAATTATTATAATAGCCGGGCTCGAACCCTATGCAGCCCCTGTCCTAGGAGTGTTTGATCTGGACAGTCTAATGGGAGCTTTCCTCTGAATCTAATCCTGTGCTGTCCCTGTCCTGGGAGTGTTTCATAGGGACAGTGTAGGGAGCTTTACTCTGTATTTAGCCCTGTGCTATCCCTATCCTGGGACTGCTTGATCTGGACAGTGGAGAGGGAGCTTGACTCTGTATCTAACGCCATGCCATCCCTGTCCTGGGGGTATTTGATCCAGACAGTGTTGGCCGGGATCCTGGAATTCAGTAATTCCATGCTTTACCTTTAGAGGGGGATCTCGAGCTCCAGTCTGAGTTTCAAGACAGTTTGTGTGTTTTCTGTTTCTCTGATTCTTCATGAACCGTAACATCTTTTATTCATTCCTTCCATTCTTTATCCCCCGTGGGCTCAAGATTTGGATCAGAAATGTGATGCTGAATAATATGGTCAGCAGTGGGAGTATAAACTGAGCAAAGTTCACGAATGGCCATTGACATCTCCCCAAGAGAGGATCCAATGGGATGTGGGAATGAAAAAGTTTTCTCAGCTTCGAGTACAGTTTGGATCTTGACTAAAGGTCGTTTTTCTGGGTCAAAGGGTGTTTCTGCACAGATTCTGCTCTCTATTGTGACCTCCCATGATTTGTTTCTGCCTTGTCATCAATTCCACACTCACCCGGGATCTTTCTCACGATGAAAAGTCCATCAGAATCTCCTCTGACCCTCTCCCCTTCAAACAACTGCACTCGCTCACACACTTGCCTCTGAACTTGGAGAACAGTTTGATGGTGTTTCAGACTGAGCTATCAGCCTGCATCAGCACTGGCCCACTGTCAGATTTGTGACTTGATCTCCAGACGCCTCTGACTGTCTCTGTATTGTCTGTCTGTCTCGGTGTTGAAGCTTGTGGGTTCAGGTCTGCCTCCAGGAGTTACACAGAACAAGCTGAAATGTCAGTGTGTTATCGAGGGAGTGCTGCACTGTCAGAGGAGCTGTTTGCTGGCTAACAGGCACATTCAAAGGAAATGGACTCACAGCTTTTGCTGTTCACCATTTGATTTGTTTGGACTAACCTAGAATCATCCTGGATGCGAAATAACATGATCCAATGAAATAGGATGGAAGAGGTAAATGGGGAATCATTCATTCTCCTGCTCACAACGGGAAACAACACACATTCTCTTGCTTCGAGCCACAGAGTCACAGAGTTGTATAGCATGGAAACAGTCCCTTCAGTCCAACTCGTTTATGCTGACCAGATATCCCAAATTAATCTGGTTACATTTTGCAGTATTTGGCCCAGATCCCTCTAAACCCTTCCTGCTCATCTACCCATCCAGATGCTTTTTCCTGTTGTACTAGCCTTTACCGCTTCCTCTGGCAGCTCATTCCATACATTCTCCACCCTCTGTGTGAAAAAGTTGCCCCTTTGGTCCCTTGTAACATTTTCCCTCTCATCTTGAACTGATTCTCTGTAGTTTTGGAATCCCTCCCCTGTGCAAAAGACCGAAACTATTCACTCTATCCATGACTCTCATGATTTTATAAATCTCTATCAGGTCACCCCCTCCCCCTCCAGGGAAAATAACACCAGCGTATTCAGCCTTTACCTATTGCTCAAACTGTCCAACCCTGACAACATCCTTGTACATCTTTTCTGAACTCTTCCAAGTTTCACAACATCCTTCCTGCAGCAGGGAGAGCAGAGTTGCACACAGTATTCTAATAGTGGCCGAACCAATGTCCTGTACAGCCGCCACATGACCACCCAACTCATGAGTTCTTTGCTCAATGTACTCACCAATAAAGGCAAACATACCAAACACCTTCTTCACTGTCCTATCGACCTGTGACTCCAGAAACCAGTGCTCCAAGGTCTATCTGTCCAGCAACTCGCCCCAGGACCATACCATTGAGAACGTAAGTCCTCCCCTGATTTGTCCTTCAAACATGCAGTAACTCACATTTATCGAAATTCACCTTTATTCACATCCAAATTATTTATGTAAATGACGAAAAGCAGCGGACCGAGCACTGATACCTGTGGCACACCACTGTTCACAGGCTTCCCATCTGAAAATCAAACCTCCAACATTACCCTCTGTCTTCTACATTCGAGCCAGTTCGGTACCAAATGGCTAGTTTCCCCTGTATTCCATGTGATCTAACACTGCTAACGGGTCTACCATGAGGAATCTTGTCAAATGTCTTACTGTAGTCCATATCGAACATGTCCACCACTCTGCCTTCAACAATCCCCTCTGGTACTTCCTCAAAAAGCTCAATCAAGTTTGTGAAATATGATTTCCCGCACATAAAGCCCCTTTCTTTACCATTCACTCTCCTCCTGGTCACTCTCACCCGGTCACTCTCCCACAGGTCAGTCTCTCCAGGTCTCTCTCCACAGGTTACTTTGCCTGGTCTGTCCCCACTTCCCTACCCCAGTCTCCCTGTGACAAGGTGACTCCCCGAAGGAGCCTCGCTGTCGAATGTTGCATGCTTTGTGTGAGGGCAGAAGGGAGGGTGAGAGAGCAGCAGGGTGAGGGAGAGTGCAGGAGGGAGCGTGAGACACCAGAAGGGAAGGTGAGAAGGCAGGTGAGGGAGTTAAAGTGCAAGAGAGAGAATGAGAGTGCAGAAGGGAGGGCAAGAGGTCAGGAAGGAGGGTGAGAAGGAGGATAGAGAGTGAGAGTGAGAAGCAGGAGAGTGGGTGTGAGGGCACACTCTCCCAGAGGCAGCCTCCCCACTCTTCCCGGCTACCTTCTGCCTCTGTTCAGGCCCACTCCACCTGGGTCACTCTCCTCCTCCCACCCCCACCCCCACCTCGGGTCACTCTCCCTGGGTCACTTTCCCAATGTCACCCTTCCTCCAGATCAGTCTCCCTAAGTCACACGCCCACAGAGTCACCCTCCCCGCGACTCACTCTCCCCCCGAATCACTCTCCTCAGGTCAGATGCAACTGGATCAATCTCTCCTGCTCCCTCACCACCCAGTTCTCTCTCCCCTGCTGGGTCCCTCTCTACTGAGTAACTCTCCCCAGATCAGTCTCCCCCAGGTTGCACCCCGGGTCAGTCTCTCCAAGCGTGTCTCACTCTAACATGCTGCATTGTCTGGCTGCTAGTTATCAGGGAACTCTCACTCACCTTGCTGCAGGACAAAAGGTCTCCAAAACACTTTCTACTTCCCATGTGCAGTCCCACCCAAGTTCAGATGATCAATAATAAACACCTAACATGTTGCAAACACAGAAAAAGCCTGTCAGAAACATCCTAAAAGACAGTTAATTCGCCAGCTCTGTGAGATTCCCCCAGGCTGGGAAAAGATGTTGATGGAATGGGTTTTGAGGAAGGACTGCGTGGGGCAAGGACTAACATCAGTCTGTGATCACAGCTGAGCCCCTGAGCTATTTTTGTGAAATGGCTCCATTTTAAAGTTTCAGGCGCAGTGTGACACCAAGGTGAAAATGTTAATGGTCTGGCAGTTGTTGAGCAGGTTTGGGGGAAGGGGTCACGGATCACCCCTCCCACTCCCCCAAACACCCTCCTTCAAATCCATTCCCATCTACTTGCTCAGCCTTCCACCTACATTTGGAAACGGACACTCTCCAACACGTTTGGAATCGAACTTGGGTCCCCACAGTGGCTCAGTGGTTAGCACTGCAGCCTCACAGCTCCAGGGACCCGGGTTCGATTCCAGCCTTGGGCGACTGTCTGTGTGGAGTTTGCACATTCTCCCCGTGTCTGCGTGGGTTTCCTGCGGATGCTCCGGTTTCCTCCCACAGTCCATAGATGTGCAGGCTAGGTCGACTGGCCGTGCTAAATTGCTCATAGTGTTCAGGGGTGTGTGAATTATAGGTAAATGGGTCTGGGTGGGATGCTTCAAGGGGTGGTGGGGGTGAGGGCACACTGTCCCAGAGGCAGCCTCCCCACTCTTCCGGGCTGAATGGCCTGTTTCCACACTGCAGCGAATCTGATCTAGTCTAAACACACTGCTCATACTGCAGCTCCATTTGAAGCTACACAAGAGAACTCAAACCAGGATGTGTCTTTCTCAATATTGACAGACTTTCCCTTCCAGCCAGTCATCCCAGTTCCACGACATCACAGCAAGAATTCTTCAGGGCTGTATCCTGGTCTGACCATCTTCAGATATTTGGTCAATGACCCTCTCTCCATCATAAGGGCAGGAATGGGTTAGAACCGGACGTCGAATAGCTTTATAAATACTCATGCTACAATCGCAGGTCAGAGGCAGGGAATTCTGTGGCAAGTAACTTTCCTCCTGCCGCCCCAAAGCCTGTTCACCAACAACAGTCAAGGAACTTGGCACCATTCAGGATAGTACAGTCTTGGTTGGGCAACAAATCCACCATCTTTAAAATTACTCGCCCATCATCGGGGCAGCACTGTGTCCCATCTACAATATCCCTTGGTGAGACAAACTCACCAAGACTCTGTCTGTACGAGACCCAGAAGAGCATCAGCAGATATGAAGGACTGCAACATGCGGCTGTGAACAAGTTGTACACAATGATTTTCATCACCACCAGCTCAGGCACTGTCTCTCTTTCTGTGCAGACAACACTCACCCTCACTTTGAAGATATTTCATTCCTTTTTCATTCAGCAGTTGTGGTAAGCCCTGATATTTAATCACTAAATCAGAGACATTTCACTTATGACCCAGCCACCCTGTGACACTCACAAACCAGTGGAAGCATGATGGACTGAATAACTGCCTTCTACGACACAGTGACTCACTGGTTCAGATATTTACGCAAGGCTGTGTGATCCATTTTCAATATTTCCTCGAACATTGCATTAACAAAGAGTCCAAACAGAAGAGGAGCTAATGAAGGGTTCCTTTGATCACTCACAGAGGAGACAGATTTCGCAACAAACAGCATTCCAATTTCTCCATCCGTTGTTTCAGTGAAACCAGATTTGGTGAAAGGATCAATGAAAGTGTTGGTCCCCTTCCAAACAAGAAACATTGTGGAAGGAGACTTTCTGTTCTCACAGCACTGGAGACAATGTGGAGATCCTATTGTAACTGAAGAATAATTGACAAGTGTCTTTGAGAAACATCAGCTGAAGGAGAGGCTGACTCTGCTGAGACAGCATTTCACCCACAGCACCATCATTCCAATTTATCTCATCTGGAGCAGATTGTGTAGAACTGAACAAACTGTGTCTGTATCACAGATATCAGGGAGAGAGAGGGACTGCCCCCACTGTGTCTGTATCACTCACACTACAAAGCATTTGTTGTTGAAAATGGTAAATAGGAATTCCTTTTTCTCGGTTACTTACATTCTTTCAATCATTTGGTGAAGTTTATGATTCGTGTAAATGGATATATCACCACAGTCTTCATCTCCTCCCTGAACTTAGTCTGGGTCACAGCATAAATAGCAGTGTTTGTGCAGCAACTCAGGAGCTGCAGCAAGAGTCCAATGTCTCTGACAGCACCGTGCATGTACTGAGTTGCATTGTCAATGTTCATCATGCGTGCCCATATTGAGCTCACCATGAACACTGCCCACAGCAGGATGAAATTTACAGATATAACAAAAAGTAAAATGATGGATTTCCTTCGACTTTCCATCTCTGTGTCTCTGGGACTCTCCCCACTTCTGTGAGCTCGGAGTCTGCTGCGGGCTCTGCTGGTCATTAAAATGTGTCTGATAGTCAAAGCATTCAGCAGCATGATCAGAATAAATGGAATTCCCGGGGTGAGAATGTAGTGAAGGAACTCAATTGCTCCCCAAGCTTCCGATTTCTGAGCCTCCAGTGTAATTCGACAAAACCAGGGATCATTCACCAACACATACCAGCCTGTCAGCATAAAATACCAGAAAACATTCTTTGAAAAGCTCAAAACTGTCACTGTTCCCAGAACCAGAGCTCCCGTTCTCTCTGTACAATATTTAGTTTTCAGCCTCTGGCAACAAATGGCCACAAATCGATCAAAGGTGAAAGTGACAGTGAACCAGACTGAACAGTCAGTGGCTGCAAAAAGCAGGACAGCATGGATATTACAAACAGGGACAGAATACAGGAAAAGAAACCCTTCCCAAAAAACAACTGGAATATGCCTCAATATCAGGTCGAAGATTAGAACCAACAGATCCATCACCGCCATGGCCATCAGGTAGCGAGTAACACATTTGGAGAGTCCACACTTTCTCTGAGACAATATCACAATTGTCAGTAAATTAACTGTGAGAAAAGGAAATAAATAAAATTATTACACATCATTTTCAGAGTAAAATGAGCTAATTGGATTTCTGACATTTTTAAATTTGTCTCAATGTTCAAGGATTTAGTGACATCTTTATCCATCGGAGAGAGATATCTCATAAGGTAAGCAAAGACCATGAAACAATATCACCAATTTGATTGTTTAAAATAAGAACAAAAATTGGTAAAACTGTCTGAACATTTTCTGTCAGTTCAGAGACATAACAGGAAGTAGTAAAAAGCACAATAGAGAATATTAATTTTTGGAAATGAAGCCTGAACACAGTTATTATGGAGAAATCAGCCTAAATGCCTGTTGGAGGTCATTACCCAATGACCTTGTATTACTGTGAGAGGGAATCAGACCCAGTTCCTGTTCCTGATCATTACCCAGTGACCCCGGGTTAGTGTTCGGAGCAACAGACTTGCTTCCTGTGATGGATCATTACCCAGTGTCCTTGGTGCATGGGGACTGAACCTTTCCTTCTTTTATTCGAATCTGTTCTCATTTTTTAAAAATTTATTTCATGGAATATGAACGTTTTTGGTGAATCCAGCATTTCCTCACTCTAATTTCATCTATCACGTTGGTTGTAGACTGTTGCGGTCTGAGGAGTGTCGCTGCACCCACTGGGCTATTTGGGAGAGATCATTGCATTTAGTCCCAGCTTCAATGAAGGAAGTCGATATGTTTCCTAATCTGGAAATGAAGGGGAACTTGCTCAGTGGCGTACCCTGAGTGTGCTGTACATGTCTTTGGAGATGTCAAGATTTCTACTTTGGCAGGTGCTGTCAAAGGACATTCGGTGAGTCACTGCAGAGCATCCTGTAGGTGGTACACACTGATCCCTCTGTAGGGGCAACCCATCTTGGAGTAAGTTTTTGGAGACAGCTGAGTTCAGGCATATGGAAGATGATTCGAGCCAGAACTTGTAATTGCAAGGACAAGTACTCGAGACACTCCATATAAAGGGTGTTTCAAATGCACTCTACTCTCCTAATAACAGCTTCTCATTTTATACTTTTCCTTGCTCTTCTTTCCCGCTGCAGCATATGTTCCCTCCCCCTGTGTATTATTGGTCAATAATGCTGGGTTGTCCAAACGTGATTGGGTCCTTGTTACATCGTTCTATAAGAGCAATTTTCTTGCTACTGTTTTCATTTTGGTGCATTTAGAGGTTTAATTTTGAATAGATATTCTGCATCTCTCAGATACCAAGTAAAGCTTATATTCTAGTTATCGCATCTGTGGTCTGCTAAACCTATTATCTCATACCAGGATATAACAGAGACAGGGATTGTCAATGTTCCCATTACAAGGAGAACACTGTATTTCAATATGCATGGCAATCCTGCTCGTCACTGTGCTTGTTAAAACATAAGAGATATCTCTTCTATTGCCTCAAGTTAGTTTTTGAATCTCACCTTCAAACGTGTTTTGTGATTTTTTTTCTGTTTGGAAATATGTGAATCCATAACTACTTCAGAAACAATATCTATTATTATCTGGATGAATCATAACTAATAGCAACTTGTCATATTATAATTGATTGATTGAAAATCTCAAAAAAAAATCTGCTTGCTGTGAAATGTTCTGACCTATATTGGCCATTACAGTTGTACATTCTACTGTATTTTAGACAGACGGCCGATTGTGTTCCTTGCTGAGAAGACATTAGGCAGGGCTTTCCCACACTCTCTCCAGCTTCTGTCAGCCATGTCCTGCAAAGCTTGTCAGAGGCAGTCATTGGACATTTTATGCTGCTCAATCATGGGCATCCCTACCAGCAACTGAGAGCTGGCTGTAGAGGGAGTGAATATTGTAGGTTGATTTCTGGCCTTTTCACGAGTGGCCTGCTTTGTCCATTTTGATGAGGAGACATTTGTGTATTGTTGGAAATGCAATACGTGTGACTTGTAGCTGGTGGGTTGGAACAGATCAGGTGAGTAATACTGGGCGAGGAGTTGGAACTTGGCTGGCAGAGCCGGAGGGTGTTTGGTGAGAAAGTCAGAAACACACAGACAGAGGTTGGAGCCCTCACAAGCCTTCAACAAAACGGGTAAGCTGGAGCTGTGTGTTCAGGAAGGACAGAGAGGCAGCAGAAATAAATGGATCATGTCAGAGCCAGGTAAGATGGGCTTAGGAACAAAACTAAGATATTTTCTTCATCTCTCGCTCCTGGAGAACAGCCAGGAATTCTGGAGAGCACCCAGAGGAAATGATAGCAGAGACAAAGGATGAAAATTTTCCAAACTTAGTGTCCAGGATCAAATAAAATGATCCTGTTGTTAAGAATATTGTAAGGACCTTTCTAAAAATCATGAGAAGATAGAATCATTTGATGCACTTTGTTTCAAGAGCTTGAAGCAGCTTATGTGAAGAGAACTGTACTATCTTTCACAGTTCATTTTAATGGTCGCTGAAGGATTTATGTCGCAGAAATAATAATTCATTGTGAGTAACAAGGTCTTTTTGTCAAAGTTATTATAGAAACGAATCTGTAGGTGGACAATGCCATCCCAGAGAGATCGTGACCATGACGAGAGGTAGCTGTGATAAATCTTAAACCACATAGAAAGAAGCAGATCCCATTTAATTGGGTGACCAATGGGCAGCTGAGGCAGCAAAGAAGGCCCCAGGTATCAACTACCACAGGCAAGGTGCTGATTGCATTTAGTGAAGAGAGGAAAGGGTGGTAGCGTCACGCTGCACTCATATATCATACTGTGGAAACGCACACCATGGGAGGGAGTTCTCTGCTGCAAACAATGGGCAGGTGTTGGTGCTGGAAAGGAATGAGAAGAGATGTAACAAAGTTCTGTCAGGTATGTTCTCTCATTGACCCACTTAGCCCAGTCCAGTACCGCATCTCACACCAGGCCAAACCAAAGTGTTCTTGCGAACAATTACAAACAGACTTCACAGGAACCCTCTCACTGAGTTTAGGAGAAATGGCTTGTTGGTCAGTCATGACTAATTTAGGGATTGTGTCAATCCTATACCGCGTGAGCTGAATGGACGACCCCTGTTTCTAGTTCTTATGATTATGGGAAGTTTGTAATTAGGTGGGAATCAAGCAAAATTCCAGACTCCCTCCCACTGCAGAGCTTAGGCATGTCTAAGTCAATGTACAAGGCATGAAATAGAGAATTAGCTGAAACCTTCCAGGAGATGTCAGACGGATGGGTCAATCCGTTGCTCAGTAGCCCAATGGGATTGAGGGAAACACCATGTGGATTGATTGGATTTACTCCCTCGGCATTAATGACAGGAATGGGAATGAGATTACCAGGGCACGTTGTGACTGGAAATGAGGAAATAAGGGAGACAAGTGAACCAATTGTGAGAAAGCTGTGAACGCTGCACGGACTGAGACTTGAAGTTCCTGAACAGCTGTTCAGATAGGACAGGGAGGTTGAGGCAGGATTGGGACAGGCTGAGCTGTCCAGTGTCGGAGATAATGTCATTGTGAAGGTCATGTTAGAGGAGCCAGGATTCACACTACAATGGGTTGGGTATGATGAAATTATCATTACATACAATACATGTGCCTGGATAGACAGGGGATGGAAAGGTCATTGGCTAAAAGGTCACAATTGGAGCAAGTCACTAATTGATGTATCTTTTCTACAACATTACACTCCAGGAGTAGTTGGACCATTCCATCGATGGGAGCGCCGAGTCTTATGGGGTTAGAGCGAGGGTTATGGACAGCAAATTTGGGAATGATGATGAGAGTGTTGGGTCGCTCCACAGATCAACAACAATACACAATATACAAAACCCCAAGCAGAGCACAACAGTTGATGGAGAACTCCAGTAAATGGACCAGTGTTTGTAAAGGCAATAAATGTTGATAGCACAACGTGCCCTATGAGCAGGGCCTGTTGTTATAAACATCTCCAATATTGGTTGACGCGAGTGGTGTTCAATCCTGACTCAAGCACTGGAAAGGTTTTAGTGAAACAAGTGATGAACTGGGCAGCTTGGCCTCAGGGCGCAGGGTGACCAATAGCTGGCCCAGAGTATGGGAGAGAAAGGTCGGACTGTGATGCAGTCTGCTCAGTGACGTTGTTCCTATACCAATACAGACAACTCCATTTTAAATGTAGTTGATTTGGGCCAAAAGCTTCTGACATTAAGTTCACAAATTGGGCAAACTTGGAAATGGAACAAGCGTTCAGGACAGACACCTGAGTACGGACTAAGGCCCAACATGGATAACACAGAGCCAGGCCATAGCACAAAGGTGCCATTCCTGATCCATTCATAAATCAATCAGCGTGCAGAAAAATATCTCCGATGACACAATCAGAAATTATGGCTGCAGTTCTTTTGGAACAATGGTACTTGAGCAGAGAAAGAAAAACCTGAAACAAATTGATAACGATGAGGTAGCCCTGTGTATAACTAATGCTCACTTGTTTAATCTGTCATAGCACAGAGACAACGGCTGATCAGCTGCCAGCTTAGGGGTTTAACACGTCTGTATGGTGTTAATGTGGAATGTGTTAGACATGATCATACACTGATGGTTAATTAGGTAGCCTATTCAGCAGGATGTGCCCCTCTGATATACAGAATGGAACTGGCAGTTAATGGTTTGAAATGGACATAAAATGACCAGCGAGGTCAGTAGAACTGCAGATGCTGGAGTCAGAGATATCACAGTGTGGAGCTGGAGGAACACAGCAGGCCAGGCAGCATCAGAGGAGCAGGAGAGTTGATGCTTCGGTTCGGGACCCTTCTTCAGAAATGGGGAGTGGGGAGGGAACTGGGAAATAAATAGTGAGAGGATGGGTGGGGCTGGTGAAGCTGGATGGGAAGGTGATAGATAAATGCAGGAGGTGAGTGATGGGGATTGGTCAGTGGGATGGATAGCTGGGAAAGAAGATGGGCAGATTGTGTCAGGTCAAAGAGGCAATGATGAGAGAGAGGGTTGGACATGGGATGAAGCCAAGGAGCCTCATACAAACGTAGGGGATGAGTTGTATTGTCTTACACATTGCTGCTGGCGTCAAATTTGCAAAATCTAAGACTATTCACTGTTTTTACACCAACGGGTGCCACTGACACCGTGAAAGCTTGGTGTATATATTTAAATTTCCAGACAAATGTGAAGTGATGCATTTTGGAAGATTATGGGCTGGTGAAAATTGTACAGTGAATAGCAGAAACCATAGCAGCGTTAGTATGCCCCTTCGGAGATTGAAAATGCAGAGGTATCTGTGTTTGCAGGTCCACAGGTCACTGAAGGTGGCAGCACAGGGAGATAATTGACTCAAAAAGTCCTGTGGCATTGTTGCCTTCATTGGAAAGTGCATTGAGTAAATGTATGGATAAGTTGTGCTGCAGCTTTGTGGCACTTTACTGAGGCCACAGTTGAAATATTGTACCCAGTTTGGATCAGCACACTACCAGAAGAATGTGGATGCTTTGGAGAGAGTAGAGAAAAGTTTGACCAGGATGTTGCATGGTGTGAGGGATTGTAGCGATGAAGCAAGGCTGGATAGACTGGGGTTTCATTGGAAAGCAAGAGGCTGAGGGCCGACCTGACACCAGATTATGAGATTGTGAATGGCACAGAAAGAGTGGGAAGTACGAGGCTCTCTTGCTGGGTGAAGGGGTCAATTATGAGGGAACATGAATTCAAATTTCAGGGGCAGCGGGGAGGAAAGTTTAATGAGATGTGTGAGGCAGGGTTTTCACACAAAGGGTGGTGAGTGCCTCGAACGTGCTGCCAGAGGAGGTGCTGGAAGCAAACACAACAGCAGCATTCAAGAAGCACCTGGACAAATACATGAAAAGGAAGGGAATAGAGGGATGTGGATCCTGTCAGTGAAGGCAGCTTTAGTATGAAAGGGGAAAATAAGTCAGCGCAGGCTTGTGCTGTATCATTCTGTGCTCCTTCCTCTCTATACAAAGGAATGGGTCGTGTTATGAAATATCTTTCAAAGTTCTCCTGTGTGGTCCCATCTCACCCGTACCCCTGGGGAGGGACTGTAATTGTGTGGGACACATTATACACTCCAGCAAAAGATCTGAGCCTTTGCAGACAACATTGACTCTCTGTCCTCTGCCTTAGGGATTGTGGAATTGGGGAATGAATATACAGACACACCGATGGATTTGAACCATCTCCCACATTCTGCTTCCTGCACAGGAATTTAAATTGGCTGTCTAACATGTGGATAAAGATGGTAGAACCATATAATGTTATAATCCGAGGCTCCGGACCTGGAAAGGATAACACCATAAGACCAGGAGACATAGGAGCGAACGTTAGGCCATTCAGCCCCTTGCGCATGCTCTGCCATTCAATCATGGTTGCTAAGTTTCTCAACCCCATTCTCCCACTTTTTCCCCGCAACCCTTACTCCCTGTGGCAATTCAGAACCTATCCAACTCCTCCTTAAATATACTCAATGACCTGGCCTCCACTGGTTCTGTGGCAGGGAATTCCAGAGATTCACTACTCTTTGGCTGAAAACATTTCTCCTTATCCCCGTTCTGAAAGATAATCCTTTCCTCTATGCTGTGCCCTTGGGTCCAAGTCTCTCCTTTCCTCAAGCTGCCCGAGAGTAAAATAACATGAAGGAATGTGGGAAAACAAAGTTGGGTGAGACACATTGACTTTGAAGTGTGGAAATCTGCACCATGCTGTCATCTGTACAAAGCTTGTAGGTGTTCTGCAACCCACCAAAGGGAGCTTTAATCTTCAGTGTTCATGCTCCCTCTACATCTGTGCCTGTGAAATATACAATTATTCTGCTGTTTCCCTGAAATCCTCTCAACAATTAGTCACACTGTCCCCTGGAAAAAAACCATCATCCTGACTTTTCTTTCCATACGTGGGATGTGGGGATCATTGGCTTTGCCAGCATTGATTGTCCCATTCCTCACTTCCCCAGAGAAAGCGGTGGGGAGCTGCCTTCTTGAACCACTGCAGTCCATGTGCTGGACACAGACCCACAACACCCTTAGGGAGGGAATTCCAGGATTTAGATGCAGTGACAATGAAGGAACGGTGATGTATTTCCAAGTCAGGATGGTGAGTGGTTTGAGGGGAAACCTGCAGCTGGTGATGTTCCCCCGCATCTGCTGCCCTTATCTCCATTGCCAAACATTCCGAAAGGATAAACTCACCTTCCCCACCAGGAATGTCGACAAAGTGGGGAACTGCACGAAAATCGAGGTCCCATTGTGGGGTGGATCTGGACAGCAGGCAGCAGCTCAGGGGAACGCTGATATTTGGAAACATATCCACTGGTTAGTTTTTGCACTGTCCAGCTCCATTTACACCTAGATGTTGCAGAACAGCAGAGCTTCGATCTGATCTGGTGATGATGTGAATACTTTATTCTGTGCCTGTTGCTTGCACAGTTTAACGTGTGTGTAGTCCTGTGTGTAGCTTCTCAGGGTTGGCACCTCATTTGTTGATATGCTGAGTGCTGCCCCCAAAGCAGTGAACAAGGAGAGGGAATGGGGCTACACTTATCGATGATGTCTCCTGTGAGGACCAGAGTGCCCTGTGGAAGCAGAATCCAGCAAGAAGACAACAAACCCGGGAAAGAAGAAAGAAAACTGTTCAAAGGTAGACCAGGATCATAAATCACATGGAAAATTGTGCTTTACTAATTCAAGTATCAGTTCAATTCAAAAGCGGAAGAACAGCACAGAAACTCAAAGCGGGTTGCACCTAAAATATCAGATCAACATACCATCATTCATGGAACATCCGGTATCAACATGTTTTCTGGACTAAATTATTCTATTTTGCTAATTAATGTTGTTGATGGGGAACAGTGCCCTGCAGTTTCAGAAACAATTGCAACAGCAAAACTACAGCAAATACATCTCCCCATTACATGGTAACTGGAAAGGTTCGAATGGGACATCAACAGTAAATAAATCCAAAGTGCTCACTGAATCACCATCCATCAGTAACAAACAAAATAAATATTTTATCGGAAATGATGCTAGGTTGATTAAAAATGGAGCTAGAGGTGGAGGTGTATGCATCATCGAGGGGGTATTGGGCAGAACTGGGAAGGGAGAGAATGTCAGGTTAGACTTCAGTTCAGGGTGAAATAGAACAGTGAAGTTATGAACAGTCTGGTACAATGTGAGATGTTGGTAAAGGAGGGGATTGAGTGCGTGAACAGGAAACTGACTTTGTGACAGTGACAAAAGACAACAGATCTGGTCTTCCCAAGGCTGAAGTGACAAGAACAGTAAGTGACAGAAAGGTGGTTTATACAATTAATAGCACAGTAATGAGACTTACCAGGGACACCAATAATAGCCAGAATGGGATAGTAAATGTGCTGAATAGTCAGAATTACTATCTGAATCCGAGCACGTAATGGCATCCGATCATAATTTGCCGAAAGATACTCAATCATATCATGGAAACTCCTGCCCATTGCTGTAGCCATCCACTCTATTATTCCCAGATTCCAAATTGTCCTCTCCCTCTCTCTCCAGCTGCTGTTAATCTCAGGATGACGCTGCCACTGACACTATGGGATAACACTTTGAAAGGGTTGCCTTATTAATGGAAGACCGAAATTCTCCAGTGAGACAATGAGGCTCTTTGGAGACTGCCGTTAATTACAGTCACTGAACAAACAGGTTCAGTTAACACCTGTCAATCCAACAGTTGTTGAACCAGAGTAAAGGAGAAAATATCCCTGCTCTGGGGGTGATGTATGAAGGTTTCTGAGGGAAGGAATGTTGGAAATAGTGAAGCACTGGGTAACATTTTCAATCCTCTGTGAATGTAACAGTGGTACCAGAGAACTGGGGATATTGCATATTTGGTAAATTCCATCAACAGGAGAGAGAGCGAGAGGGAGAGAGAGAGAGAGAGTGGGAGGGGGAGAGAGAGACAGAGACAGACAGACAGACAGAGAACTCCTGTAAGTACAGTCTGGTCAGACTAACATCAGTGATGGGATGAATTCCAGCATCCAGAACTCAATGAGAATCAGATCAAAAACACTCCACTCGAAGGAATTGTTGTTACAATGAAAGGGAAATGTGGGCTTTGGATGAGAAACACCTCAGGCGAGGATAGAGAGAAGTAAAAACATTGAAAACAGGATCAGGAGAAGTCCAATCGGCCCTTTGATCCTGCTCCCACATTCATTCTGATCATTGCTGACCCTGTTCAACATTCACCCCACATCCTTTTCTCCCTTAGCCTTGAAGTCTACAAATGACTCCTTTTGTAATTATTCAATGTCTGGACCTCAATCGCTCTATTTGGCCAGGAATTCCACAGGCTCACCATACGCTGTGTGAAGAATTTTCATCTCATCTCAGTCTAAACTGGTCTTCACTGTATCCTTCGAATGTCACCTCTGGTTCTGGATTGCCTGTTGGTTGGGAACACTCTTCCTGTATTCACCCTGCCTGCTGCTGTTCAAATTTTATATGTTTCTATGAGAATTCCAGAGATGAGGTGAGAGTATCCACGCTTGACATCAAGGCCAAATGTCAACAAGTGTGTCATCAAAAAACCTGAAAAATGGAGAAACATACGGAAACGGGACAAGGATAGGCCACTCGCCCCTTCCAGCGTGCTCCCCCACTCAATGAGATCATGGCTGATCTGATTTTAAACTCAACTCTACATTCCTGCCGATCCCTGATAATCTTTCATCCCCTTGGTCATCACGAAGCTATTTACCTCTGCCTTCCAAATATTTGGATGTTCTGCACCCACTGCCATTTGCGGAAGAGATTCAAAACACTCTGAGAGGGAAAATCAATCTTTATCTTTATTTTAAATGAGTGACCCACTTATGTTCAAACTCTGACCCCTTCTTCTCCAATCTCCCACAAGAAGAAACCTCCTTTCCACATTCAGCCAGTCAAGACCCCTGTCTAGCTGATTCATAACCTCCCGGCCCTTGTATTCAATTCCCCGCACAATAAAGCAGAACACTATATCAGCTTTTATTTTCCTCATTCACCTTTGATGTAGAAGCGGAATAAATGTCTTTTCTTTACAGCACATGCTCAATGGTCAAAGGGGAGGCTCTGACCTCCTGGTATTATCGATAGACTATTAATCCAGAAACTCAGCTGAAGTTCTGGAGACTCAGGTTTGAATCCCACCACAGCAGATGGTGTCATTTGAATTCAATGAAAGAAATCTGAAAGTAAGAACCTTCTGATGATCATGAAACCATTCTCTATTGTCTGAAAAACTAATTTGCTTCACAAATGTCCTTCAGGAAAGGAAATCTCCCATCCTCACCTTGTCTGGTCGACATGTGATTCCAGTCCCACAGCGAGGTGGTTGACTCTCACCTGCCCTCTGAAATAGCCGAGCAGGACATGCAGTCGTATCGATCAGGACAAAGTTTCAACAAACAAATGGAACCAGACAGGCCACCTGGGCACTGATAAAGACAATGACAGAAACAGCCCTGTCGCCCCTGCACAGTCCTCCTCACTGACATCTGGGCACTTCGATCGAATTGGGAGAGCTGCCTCAGAGACTGAACAAGTAACAGTCTGACCCAGTCATACTCACTGAATCATACCTTACAGACAATGTCAAGGACAGCAGCATCACCATCCCTGGGTATGTCCTGACCAACAGGCAGTACAGACCCAGCAGAGGTGGCAACACAGTGATATCCAGTCGGGAGTGAGTTTCTCTGGGAATCCCCAATATTAACACTGTCCCCATGAAGTCTCATGGGTAAGGAAACCTCCTGCTGATTACCACGTACCGTCCTCCCTCGGCTGATGCATCAATCCTCCTCCATATTGAACAACACTTGGAGGAAGCACTGAGGATGGGAAGGACACAAAGCATCCCCTGGGTGGGGGATTTCAATGTCCATCGCCAAGAGTGACTCGGCAGCATCGCCACAGATCGAGCTGGTCGGGTCCGAAAGGGCACACCTGCTAGGCTGTGTCTGCGGCAGGTGGTCAGAGATACAGAAAGAGGGAAAAACATAATTGACCTCATCCTCACCAATTTGCCAGCTGCAGATGTACCTGTCCATGACAGTATGAGTAAGAGTGACCGCTGCACAGACCTTGTGGAGACAAAGTCCCACCTTCACATTGAGAATCGTGTCGTGTGGCACCATCACCGTGTCAAATGGGACACACTTTGAACAGAGCTCGCAGTTCAAGTTGGGGCACCCATGAGGTGCTGTGGGCCATCAACAGCAGCAGAATTGTATTCCAGCACAATCTGTAACCTCATTCCCTGGATATCTCCAACTCAATCATTACCATCAAAGCAGGGGATCAACACTGGTTCAATGTATAGTGCAGGAGGGACTGTCAGAAACAACACGAGGCAGGCCTGGAGATAAGGTGGCAACCTGGTGAAGCTAACAAACAGGATTCCTGGCAAAACCAAACAACAAAAGCAGCAAGTGATAGGCACAGCCAAGTGATACGTCAGCAAATGGATGAGATCTGAACTGTACAGTCCTGCCACATCCAGTCATGAATGGTGGTGAACAATTCAACAACTTCCTGGAAGAGGAGGTTCCACAAATATCTGCATTTTTAATGATGGAAGAGCCCTGTGCTTCGGTGCAAAAGATAAAGCTGAAGAATTCAGAAAAATCTTCATCCAGAAGTGCCAAGTGCATGATCCATCTCAGCCTCCTCCAGTGGTACCCAGCAGGACAGATACCAGTGTTCAGACAGTTCAATTCGATCCACATGTTGTCAAAGAACACTTGGAGACACTAGATACTGCTAAGGCAATGGGCCAAGACAACATTCCAGCAATAGTCCTGAAGACATGTGCTCCAGAACCGGCATTCCCATGGCCATGCTCTACCAGTAAAGTTATTACACTGGTGTGTAGACTGCAATGTGGAATATTGCCCTGTCATGTCCTGTTCCACCAAAAGCAGGACAAATCCAATCTGTCCAAATCCTGCTCCATCAGTGCCCTCTCAATCATCAGGAAAGTGATGGAAGGTGTCATCAACAGCGTTATCAAGCAGCACCTGCTCAGCAATAACCTGCTCAGTGACACCCAGTTTGGGTTTTGCCAGGGCCTCTCTGCTCCTGGCCTCATTGCAGCTCTCGTTCAAATATGGACAAAAAGAGATGGATTCTAGAGATGAGATGAGAGTGAAAAGCCTTGACATCGTTGCTGCATTGGACCATTGGTGGCATCCAGTACTGGATTCAATGTGTATTGGAGGCAAACCCTTCACTATTTGGTGTCATTGTTGGCATCTGGGAAGATGGTTGTGGGTATTTTTGGGTCAGACATTTCAGCTTCAGGATATCGCTGCAGTAGTTCCTCAGGATAGTGTCACAGCTCCATCGTCAGGTCCAAAATGGGGACATTTGCTGATGATTGCACAATGCTCAGCACCACTCATGACTCCTCAGAAAATGAAGTTATCCATGTCCTAATGTAACTACATCTGAAGAGTGTCCAGGCTTGAGCTGACAAGTGGCAAGTAACATTCGTGCCTCACAATTACCAGACAGTGGCAAAGTCCAATAAGAGACGATCCAACCACTGCCCATTGACATTGAAAGCAGTTACCATCACTGAATCCCCCTCAATCAACTCTCTGGGAGTTATCATGAAACAAAAACTCAACATGGCTCACCATATAGATACAGCGGCTACAAGTCCAGGTCAGAGGTGAGGAACAGTGCGGCGAGTAACTCACCTCCTTATTCTCCAAAGCCCGTCTGCCATCTCCAAGGCACAAGTCAGGACTGTGATGGAATACTCCCCACTTGCCTGGATGGTTACAGCCACAACAACACTCAACGAGCTTGACACCATCCAGGAAAAAGCAGCCTGCTTGAAGTGATCTACATCCACAAGTATATACTCCCTCCAGCACTGAGTAGCAGCAGTGTGTACTATCTACAAGATGCACTGCCGAAACTCACTAGAGATCCTCAGACAGCATCCTCCAAACCTACAATCACATTCGTCTAGAAAGTCAAGGGCAGCAGATACATAAGAACACCACGTCAGTGAAGGTCCCTTTCGAGGCACTCACCATCTGAATTTGGAAATATTTCATTGTTCCTTCATGGTCGCTGGGTCAAAATCCTGGAATGCCCTTTCAAATGGTATTGTGGGTCAACCCACAGCAGCAGGGCTGCAACATTTCAAGAAGATAGATCACTGTGTGCAGTGACTGAAGTCAGGTCGGACAGGTGGACCTCATAGAATTTGTGCCCTGATTGGGCTTGTTAACCTGGTCCAATCAGGGAGCCCTGGCTGGCAGATATAAACAGGAGTGTCAGGGGTTCTGCTCACACTACGAGCTGGCTCTGAGTTTGCTGGGTCAGTGTCATGTCATATGCATGTGTAAATGGTTGGTGTCTTGGTGTCTTGGTGTCTTGGTGTCTTGGTGTCTTGGTGTCTTGGTGTCTTGGTGATGGGATGCTGGCCTTCATGGAGTTGTTTCAGTGGTGATGAGAGAAAAACATGTCCCTGAAGAGATTCACTTACAACAGTCATCTTTGAGTGAGGGTAAGCATTCCCACCTCATGCTGCTCATTGGGAAGGTTGTCTTGTTCAATCCTGCCATTGGAGACTGGGCCCAGTATGTGGAAAGAATGTGTTACTTTTTCTGTTAGAATGACATTGGAGCAAACAAAAAGAAATGAGAAATTCTCCTGACAACTTGTGGATCCACAGATGTTTTGGTTATTAACAGCATAACTCTCCCTGAAGCAGTACATACAAAACCTTTAATAATTTGACAGATTGACCCAAAGAATAATTTGACTACAACCTCCCTTTCATTCTGAGATGCTCTCAGTTTTACTTGGCTGTTCAAGAACTAGTGGAATCCTTATTGGGAATTTTGACACTGTAAAGATTACTGGTAGAGGTATGCGACTATGTTTTAAGCCTTAATGAGATGCTGTGAGACTGTTTGGTGTGTGGGATTAATGACATTCCAAAGTCCAGGCAGAAAACAGGAGGCTGGAAAGTGGAGGAATCATCAAATCAGTCCAGTTTGTGTAATAGGCAGCATCGATGGTACCGACTGTGAAGCTTAACAGGTTGATTTGCCTTCACGGGCATTTCAAACACATGGTGAACCAATTTTCACAGCTGGATAAATACCCAATCCCTCGCTAGAAAGCATACATGATAAATTGGCGGGTGTTGGGGGGCAGGGTGCTGTCCTTCCCCAAGCTGGACATGACACAAGCATTCCTGCAATTACGTTTCAATGAGATTTCCCAGAAGTTTGTGACAATTCATACCCATAAGTGTTTGTTCCAATATGAGACAGCCATCTGTGGGATCATCAGCCATTTTCTAGCGGTCAATAGAGAATATTTTACAATGTCTACCCCAGTTAGTCATTTATCTGGATGACATGCTAATAACTGGGAAGACCAATAAAGAGCATTTCGAGAACATGGACATCGTGCTTACACATTTCTCCACAGCGGAGGTACAGCTTAGGAGGGGAAAATAATGTGTTCTTGGTGCCCCAATTGACCTACTTGGGCTACAGAATCAGCAAGACGTCGTTATACCTGTTCGAAGATCAAGTGAGGAGCAGTCTAAGGAGCCGTGGCTCCCACATCTGTTTTGGAGCTAAGGACTTTCCTCGGATTGGGGAATTATTGCAGAAAGTTCATACATAACCTGGCTTCCATCCTGGTACCTTTACATTTGCTTTTGCAAAAAGGTCAGCCTAGTAAATGATCTCGTAGCCAAGAAGTAGCCTTTACAGAGGTGAAGAAGCAGCTCTCATCATCTAAGGTGTCGGCTCACTCTGATCCCATCGAGATCTGGTGCTGACGTGGAATGCCGCCTCATCCCGTATCGGGATATTGTTGGCTCACTCATGGCCCAGCGGAGAGGAATGCCCGAAAGCATATGCATCACAGACTTTGGCTGATTTTGAACGAATATACACCCAGTTATAGAAGGAAGGTTTGGTAATCACGTTGGGGATGAGAAAGTTCCATCAAAATATTTATGGATGTAAATTTGTCACAATAACAGACGACAAACCCTGGCTCGGATTAATTAAGGAGGTCAGTGCTGTGTCACCCACAGCTTCAGGTCACATTCAGCAATGGGCTCTAATGCTAAGTGGATACAATTACAAATTGGAACACCATCCACGAGGATACACCACCGGTGGGACCACAACAAGAAGAGTCCATTCTGCCTTTAAACCTCCTGCACACCCTCTGCTCACCGCTGACAATATCCAACTGTGCACATGATAAGAGTTCATTCCTCACACACGGGGATGATGATTGAATCCTTGGCAGCATCTTGTGCAATACAACGGCTCCCAGATGTGTCAGTCACAGACACCGGGCCATCATTTCCCAGCAGAGAGTTTGAGTATTTCCTGAAGTCGAATGGCATTCGGACAGCACGATACTATCCACCATTCAAAGATCTGGGAGAAGGAGCTGACCTAACTTTGAAGGCAGGCTTCGAGAAACAGCCTCCAGCTTCTGCCCTGACTGCAGCTCAGTCCCCCTTCAGGCTCCTGACAAAGGCCCTGGGGGTTAAAGCCTATTCCCACCCTGATATGACCATTGGGCCCTGCACGAAGGCCGTAGTTAGTGCAGTTTACCCATTAGCCATCATCGCTGCTGCAAAGATGTCTGAGAATGCCGTGCTCTTCCTTCGGTCTGAGCTGGGATGGTGGGGGGCATGTACCTGACCTGCGAGAAGGGCCTCACTGTGGGTGGTATGTATCTCCTGGTCGACCCTGTGGAGGTCATGACCCAGAGGGGAATGATTTCCAACATCCCGCCCCCTCATTGCCCGCGAGCTCCTCCTCCCCCATTTACAGCCGCTGGGTGAAATCCGGTCAGTGGTTCCTCCTATCCCACTCGGGCTGAAGGACCTGACCTGAAGCATATCTACTCCATCCAGCACCAGGACTTTATTTGCTTGGCCCAGGAGGAGGTCACAGAGCGACACCTTTACTGTGTGTGAGGAAGACAGAGGACTGTGTGACAGACACTACAGGAGATCCACCGGTACGTGAGGGCAGGGAAAGAAGTGAAAGTGAGGTTTTCTTGGTCAGGGGGATCAGATCAGTTTCTGCAGCAGTGAACGTGTGATGTCTCTCTTCTGCATGTTTGACTTTTTGTCGGGTTCTTTGATGACACACTCGATGACATGTGGCCTTGATGTCAAGCGCAGAGACTCTCACCTCATCTCTGGAAATCATTTCCTCTGCCCACATTTGGACGAAGCCTGTCATGAGGAACAGGAGGTGAGTGGCCTTGGTGGAACCAAAACTGAGCGTCTGGGAGCAGGTTATTCCTTTGTGATTGCTTCTTGATCGCACTGTCGTTGTCTCCTTCCCTTACTCTGCTGCTGCACTTCATCAGTCAGTCATTGGCTGGTGGGATTGGTCCTGCTTTCTGTGGTCAGGACATACCTGGGTAATTTTCAATCTTGTTGGGTAGATGCCAGTGTTGTAACTGTACTGGAACAGCTTGGTAAGGGGTGTGGAATCAGACCTGGTTCCTGTTCACCATCATTACCCAGTGACCCTGGAATAATGTTGAGGGACTCAGACTCAGTTCCTACTCTTTGTCACCCCATCACACTCTATCACTGGTTCATAATAACCAGTCAATGTTTTCCCTCTGATCTCTGCTGAGGGTGACTTTTGGGTAACTCCTTTCCCATCTGATGATGAGATAATGGGAACTGCAGATGCTGGAGAATTCCAAGATAATAAAATGTGAGGCTGGATGAACACAGCAGGCCAAGCAGCATCTCAGGAGCACAAAAGCTGATGTTTCGGGCCTAGACCCTTCATCAGAGAGGGGGATGGGGAGAGGGAACTGGAATAAATAGGGAGAGAGGGGGAGGCGGACCGAAGATGGAGAGAAAAGAAGATAGGTGGAGAGAGTATAGGTAGGGAGGGGATAGGTCAGTCCAGGGAAGACGGACAGGTCAAGGAGGTGGGATGAGGTTAGTAGGTAGATGGGGGTGCGGCTTGGGGTGGGAGGAAGGGATGGGTGAGAGGAAGAACCGGTTAGGGAGGCAGAGACAGGTTGGACTGGTTTAGGGATGCAGTGGGTGGGGGGGGAAGAGCTGGGCTGGTTGTGTGGTGCAGTGGGGGGAGGGAACAAACTGGGCTGGTTTAGGGATGCAGTAGGGGAAGGGGAGATTTTGAAACTGGTGAAGTCCACATTGATACCATATGGCTGCAGGGTTCCCAGGCGGAATATGAGTTGCTGTTCCTGCAACCTTCGGGAGGCATCATTGTGGCACTGCAGGAGGCCCATGACGGACGTGTCATCTAGGGAATGGGAGGGGGTGTGGAAATGGTTTGCGACTGGGAGGTGCAGCTTTGCAGAACACCTCCGCTCAGTTCGCAACAAACAACTGCACCTCCCAGTCGCAAACCATTTCCACTCCCCCTCCCATTCTCTAGATGACACGTCCGTCATGGGCCTCCTGCAGTGCCACAATGATGCCACCCGAAGGTTGCAGGAACAGCAACTCATATTCCGCCTGGGAACCCTGCAGCCTAATGGTATCAATGTGGACTTCACCAGCTTCAAAATCTCCCCTTCCCCTACTGCATCCCGAAACCAGCCCAGTTCGTCCCCTCCCCCCACTGCACCACACAACCAGCCCAGCTCTTCCCCCCCCCCACCCACTGCATCCCAAAACCAGTCCAACCTGTCTCTGCCTCCCTAACCTGTTCTTCCTCTCAACCATCCCTTCCTCCCACCCCAAGCCGCACCCCCATCTAACTACTAACCTCATCCCACCTCCTTGACCTGTCCGTCTTCCCTGGACTGACCTATCCCCTCCCTACCTCCCCACCTATACTCTCTCCACCTATCTTCTTTACTCTCCATCTTCGGTCCGCCTCCCCCTCTCTCCCTATTTATTCCAGTTCCCTTTCCCATCTGATGTGTATTTTTCTGAAAAAGATGTTTCTGTCCATATTCAGCTGCATGGAACATGTACAGCTCCCACGCCTGAGGAGGAATGAACGGAGCTGACCACTGTGCACACAGCAGTGAGCATCCCTACTCTGACTGAATAATGAAGGGAAAGTTATTGATGAAGCAACTGACGCTGGTTGAGCCAAGAGCACGATCCTAGGGAACTCATGCAGATGATTCCTCTGATGGCAGGACTGATGCCTGAAAAGGGATTGGATCTGTTCGGACAATGTTCACTGAGCTTAGAAGAATGAGGGGGTTCTTATAGACATATACAAAATTCCAACAGCACTCAACAGAGTGAATGGAGAAAGAATGTTCCTCATGACCAGGGAGTTCAGAATCAGGGCATGCAAACTAAGGATACGAGGAATGCCAATTAAGACTGAGATGAGGTTCCCAGAGTGTGTTAAACCCTTCAAAAAGCTGGCACATTCATTGCCTTTTAGCGAGTTTGTGATCTTCTTGTTCCATGTTTCCAGCATTTTCAGTGTTTATTAATGATCATCTGGCTTTGAGTCACCTTACTCCACATGGGAAGTAGGAAGTGTTTTGGAGACCTTTTGTCCTGCAGCAAGGTGAGTGAGAGTTCCCTGATAGACAGCAGACAGACAATGCAGCATGGAGCATGTTAGAGTGAGGGTCCTGGGGAGAGTCACCTTGTCACAGGGACACTGGGATGGGGTGCACGGGGGGAGACTGGGGAGAGTGACCAGAGGTGAGTGACCTGGAGAGAGTGACCCAGAGGCAGAGTAATCTGGGAAAAGCCGCCCTGACGAGAATAACCCAGGGAGAGAGTGTGGTGGGGTGGTCCTTCCCAATTCTCTTTTTGAAAAACCAGAAGACGCAGAGAATTCCTCAAGGAATTCAACTTTTATTTGCAAACAAAGCTGTGAGAATGTGAAAAATGGTTTCCCGACTGCCCCCGACTCTCTGGGGCTCGCTACTTTTGTGTATTTCTAGTTGCCGCGCTTAATTCGTGTCATTAGCAGAACCAATCACATTAGCTTGTATTGTCTTTCTAAATGAATCATCTTCTGCCACAATGGTCTTCTGCTCTACCCTGAACCTATCACATGCCCCTGTTGTCTTTAACATAATGCTCATGTATCATGTGATTTGACGAACCGAACACAAAATGCCAGTTATTTTCAGCCTGTGCTCATCCGTTGCTCAACGGTAACATGATTCTATGCATTGCTCCATTAATTTAATTACACACTGTCATATCAATTTCCATAAGAATGACCTGGGGCGCAGTGAACTGGAGCAGTGAGCCTGAGCAGAGGGAGAATGACAACTCTGGAAGATAGAGGTGGCTGGCGATGGAAGGCTGTGCACTCTCAGCCTACCCCCTGCCCTCTCACACTCGCTCCTCTACTATCACCCTCCATCACACCCATTCACATACGCTCATGCACTATCACTCTCTCTCATTCCCGCTCACCCTCCTGCCAGCCCTCTCTCAATCTCCCTCCTGCGCTCTCACCTTCCTTCTGCCCTGTCACACTCCCTCCTTCCCACTCACCCTCCCTCCTGCCCATTCACACACACTTCTGCACTGTCACTCCCTTTAATTCCCGCTAACCCTGGTGCTCGATCCTTTCTTCAATCCCTCATTGTCTTACATTCTCTGCATTCACCAGCACCCTCTCCTTCTTGTTTCATTCCCATTCCTTGCTCCTTCTCCATCTGTGTCCCAGAAAGAATCCTTTCGGAAGGAGTTCAGAATGGGAAGCACGTGCTGGCAGTGAGCTTACTGAATGGACTGGAGCACGAGTGACAAACAACTGATCTTACCCAATCAGATCCTGGAGACCATCCCAGCCCAGAGTGTACGGCACCATCGAGAACATTCCGGATCCACAATTACAATCCGCCCAAATTGTTCAAACAGCCGGGATTGAGCCCTGTGCTGCCCCTATCCTGGGAATGTTTCATACGGACAGTGTAAGGGGATGTTTACTCTGTATCTAACCCTGTGCTGTCCCTGTCCTGGGAGTGTTTCATACGGACAGTGGAGGGGTTGTATGACTTTATCCCCATCCTATACCTGTCCTGGGAATATTTGATTTGGACAGTGTTTTCGGGGGTCCTGGAATTCGGTAATTCCATGCTTTACCTTTTAGAGGGTGATCTCTTATGTTTCTCTGATTCTTCATTAACAGTAACATCTTTTATTCATTCCTTCCATTCTTTATCCCCCGGAGGCACAAGATTCGGATCATAAATGTGATTGCTGAATAATCTGGTCAGCAGTGGGAGTATAAAATGAGCAAAGTTCACGATTGGCCATTGACACCAAGTGGCCTCTCCCCAAGAGAGGATCCAATGGGATGTGGGAATGGAAAAGTTTTCTCAGCTTCGAGTACAGTTTGGATCTTGGCGAAAGGTGGTTTTTCTGGGTCAAAGGGTGTTTCTGCACAGATTCTGGTCTCTATTGTGACCTCCCATGATTTGTTTCTGTCTTGTCATCAATTCCACACTCACCCTGGATCTTTCTCACAATGAAAAGAGCTCAGTCCATCAGAGTCTCCTCTGACCCTCTCCCCTTCAAACAACTGCACTCCATCACACACTTGTCTCAGAACTTGGAGAACAGTTTGATGGTGTTTCAGACTGAGCTACCAGCCTGCATCAGCGTTGACCCACTGTCAGATTTGTGACCTGATCTCCAGACGCCTCTGATTGTCTCTGTATTCTCTGCCTGTCTCGGTGTTGAAGCTTGTGGGTTCAGGTCTGCCTCCAGGAGTGACACGTAACAACCTGAAATGTCAGTGTGTTATTGAGGGAGTGCGGCACAGTCAGAAGAGCGGTTTGCTGGCTAACAGGCACATTCAAAGGAAGTGGACTCACAGGTTTTGCTGTTCACCATCCGATTTGGTTGGACTACCCTTAAATCATCCTGGAAGGGAAATATAACATGTCCCAATATTAAGGAATGGAAGAGGTAAATGGGGAATTATTCAATCTCTTGCTCACAACCGGAAATAACACACATTTGTTTGATTCGAGCCGTACAGTCACAGAGTTGTACAGAATGGAAACAGACCCTTCGGTCCAACTCATTCATGCTGACCAAATACCCCAAATTAATCTGGTTATATTTGATGCAGATCCCTCTGAACCCTTCCTGCTCATCTACCCATCCAGATGCTTTTTCGATGTTGTACCAGACTTCACCACTTCCTCTGACAGCTCATTCCATACATTCACCACCCTCTGTGTGAAAACGTGGCCCCTTTGGTCCCTTGGAACATTTTCCCTCTCATCTTGAACCGATTCTCTGCAGTTTTGGAATCCTTACACTGTGCAAGAGACCTAAACTATTCACTCTAACCATGACTCTCATGATTCTATAAATCTCTGTGAGGTCACCCCCTCCCGCTCCAGGGAAAATAACACCAGCGTATTCAGCCTTTCCCGATTGCTCAAACTGTCCAACCCTGACAACATTCTTGTACATCTTTCCTGAAATCTTCCAAGTTTCGCAACATCCTTCCTGCAGCAGGGAGAGCAGAGTTGCACACAGTATTCTAATAGTGGCCGAACCAATGTCCTGTACAGCCACAACATGACCTCCCAACTCATATACTCAATGCTCAATGCACTGACCAAGAAAGGCAAACATACCAAACGCCTTCTTCACTGTCCTAACGACCTGTGACTCAACTTTGAAGGAACTACAAACCCATGCTCCACGGTCTATATGTCCAGCAACTCGTCCCTGGACCGTACCATTGAGAACGTAAGTCCTCCCCTGGTTTGTCCTTAAAATATGCAGTAATTCACATTTATCGAAATTCTCCTTGATTCGCATGCAAATTATTTATATAATTGATGAAAAGCAGCAAACCCAGCAGTGATACCTGTGGCACACCACTGTTAACAGGCTTCCCATCTGAAAATCAAACCTCCACCATTACCCTCTGTCTTCTACATTCGAGCCAGTTCTACATCCAAATGGCTAGTTTTCCCTGTGTTCCACGTGATCTAACTCTGCTCACGCGTCTACCATGAGGAACCTTGACAAATGTCTTACTGAAGTCCATATCGATCATGTCTACCACTCTGCCTTCATCAATCCTCTTTGGTACTTCCTCAAAAAGCTGAATCAAGTTTGTGAAACATGGTTTCCCGCACACAAAGCCCCTGTCTTTACCAGTCACTCTCCTCCTGGTTGCTCTCCCCCGGTCACTCTCCCACTGGTCAGTCTCTCCAGGTCTCTCTCCGCAGGTCACTTTGCCTGGTCTGTCCCCACTTCCCTACCACAGTCTCCCTGTGACAAGGTGACTCCCGCAGGAGACTCGCTGTGGCATGTTGCATGCCGGGCATGAGGGCAGAAGGGAGTGTGAAAGGGCAGCTGGGTGAGGGAGAGTGCCGTAGGGAGGGCGAGGGGGCCGGAAGGAGGTTGAGAAGCAGGAGGAGAGTTTGAAACATGAAGGAGAGTGAGAAGCACGAGAGTGGGTGTGAGGGCACACTCTCCCAGAGGCAGCCTCCCCACTCTTCCGGGGTACCTACTGCCTCTGTTCAGGCCCACTCCACCTGGGTCACTCTCCTCGTCCCACCCCCACCCCCACCTCGGGTCTCTCTCCCTTGGTCAGTTTCCTTATGTCGCCCTGCCCTGAATCACTCTCCCCAAGTCACCCTCCCACCGAACCACTCTGCCCGCTGAACCATTCTGTCAGGTCAGACACAACTGGATCACTCTCTCCCGCTCACTCAGCGTCCAGCTCACTCTCACCGGCCGGGTCCCTCTCTCCCGATAACTCTCTCCAGATCAGTCTCCCCCAGGTCGCGCCACGGGACAGTCTCTCCGAGTGTGTCTCACTCCAACAAGCTGCATGCTGCATTGTCTGGCTACTGTCCCATGTGGAGCCACACCCAAGTTCAGATGATCAATAATAAACACCTAACATGTTGCTAACACAGGAAAATCCTGTCAGAAACATCCTAAAAGACAGTTAATTAGCCAGCTCTGTGAGATTCCCCCAGAACTGGGAAAAGATGTTGATGGAATGGGTTTTGAGGAAGGACTGAGTGGGGCAAGGGCCAACGTCAGTCTGTGATCACAGCTGAGCCCCTGAGCTATTTTCATGAAATGGCTCCGTTTTAAAGTGACAGACTCAGTGTGACATCAAGGTGAAAATGTTAATGGTGTGACAGTTGTTGAGCAGGTTTGGGGGAAGGGGTCATGGATACTCCATCATTCCTCCCACACCCCCAGACACCCTCCTTCAAATCCATCCCCATCTTCTTGCTCAGCCTTCCACCTACATCTTCCTCCCTGGCTCTCTTCCTCCCTCCTTCACCCCTACCCACCCAATTCACACCAAACCTGCTCCGACACTCCTGTTAGCTCCTACTTTCCAAAAACCCTCTTTCATTCTCGATCTCCCATCCATTCCTCTCCTTCACCCAATTCCTGACTATCCTGGTACCCACTCAGATGGAAAAATAGAGATAAAAAGAACAAAGTGAAACATTTGCAAATAATCACACTGCTCATACTGCAGTTCCTTTTGAAGCTACACAAGATAACTCAAACCAGGATGTGTCTTTCTCATTGTTGACAGACTTTCCCTCGCAGCCAGGCATCCCAGTTCCACGACATCTCAACAGGAATTCTTCAGGAGTGTATCTTGTTCTAACCATCTTCAGATGTTTGGGCAATGACCCTCCCTTCATCATAAGGACAGGAATGGGTTACCACCGGACGTGGAATAGCTTTATAAATAGTCATGCTACAATGGCAGGTCAGAGGCAGGGAATTCTGTGGCAAGTAACTCTCCTCCTGCCTCCCCAAAGCCTGTCCACCAACACCTTTCAAGGAACTTGACACCATTCAGGATAATGCAGTCTTGGTTGGGCAGCAAATCCACCATCTTTAAAATTACTCACCCTCCATAGGGGCAGCAGTGTGTCCCATCTACAAAATCCCTTGGTGAGACCAACTCACTGAGACTCTGTCTGTACAAGACCCAGAAGAGCATCAGCAGATATGAGGGACTGTAGCATGTGGCTGTAAACAAGTTGCACAGAACGATTTTGATCACCACCAGCTCAGGTACTGTTTCTCTATTCTGTGCAGACAGCACTCACTCTCACCTTGAAGAAATCTCATTCCTTTTTCATTCAGCAGTTGTGGTTAGCACTGATATTTAATCAATAAATCAGAGACATTTTACAAGCAACCCAGCCACCCTGTCACTCTTCCAATCCAGTGGAAGCATCGAGGAAAAGACAAGCCAGGGACAAACTGTCAAGATTAGCAAGAAGCAACTCAACAGACCCTGGGAACAAAGATTTCTGAACTGGTCTTTCCAGGTTATCCTGTCTGTTAAAACTATTTTCCCCCTGTCTGTACATCTGTCTGTCTCATGAAGTAGAGTTTCTCAGCAGATCGGGGTTTTAGTAATATTTAGTCATTCATTCGCAGCATTGAACCCTGGACCATGTTTTTGATCAACCTCAATCTAAAAATCTGCTCACTTGGGGAACATTGAGCACTCATTTCAAAATCTTCAATGACCTTGTGAGGAACCCAAGAAGAGCAGGGCTGGATTTCTGTGAGGATACCACAGTGAGTGGTGACACTGTTGTTGGATTAAAACCCTGGAACTCCCTTCCTCACAGCACTGCAAATCTTCCTTCATCACATCGGGTGAAGCAGTACAACAGGCAACTCAACATCAGCCTCACTGGGACAGTCCCAGATGAGGAGTTACAGCTACAGGGTGAGGTTTGAGAATGTTCTCCTTCGGAAAAGGAAAATCAAGGAGAGATTTAATCGAGGTGCATGCAATTGTTGTAGTCTTGCAGAAGAATGATAAAGAAAAGATTTTCTATTATTTGGTGGTACAACAACAAAGGGTTGCAGGTTTAGTTTTGGAGTCGAGGTACAGGGGAATGTGAGGAAGGTCATTTTCTATCAGCAGGAGGTACTGCAGTAGCACTCACTGACCACGAGGGGAATGGAAGCAGAAACAATTAATCAATCAGAAACCAATAGGACGGGTCCTTAAAGGGAATAAATTGGGAAGGTTCTGAGGAGAGAGTCGGGGAGTAAGACAAAATAGGTTGGTCTGAATTGAGTCAGCATTGAGTCGAAGGACCGAATAACTGCCTTCTATAGCACAGTGACTCGCTGGTTCAGATATTTACACAAGGCTGTGTGATCCATTTTCAATATTTCCTCAAACATTGCATCAACACGGAGTCCCAGCAGAAGAGGAGCTAATGAAGGGTTCCTGTGACCACTCCCTGAGGAGACAGTTTTAGCAACAAACAGCTTTCCACTTTCTCCATCCGTTGTTTCAGTGAAACCAGATTTGGTGAAAAGATCAATGAATGTGTTGGTCCCTTTCCAAACAAGAAACATTGTGAAAGGAGATTTTCTGTTCTCACAGCACTGGAGACAATGTGGAGATCCCATTGTAACTGAAGAATAATTGACAAGTGTCTTTGAGAAACATCAGCTGAAGGAGGGGCTGACTCTGCTGAGACAGCATTTCATCCACAGCATCATCATTCCAATTTATCTCATCTGGAGCAGATTGTGTAGAACTGAACAAACTGTGTATGTATCACAGATATCAGGGAGAGAGAGGGACTGACCCTACTGTGTCTGTATCACTCACACTACAAAGCATTTGTTGTTGGATATGGCACACAGGAGTTCTTTTTTCTGTTACTTACATTGTTTCAATCATTTGATGAAGTTTACGATTCGTGCAAATGGATACATCACAACATTCTTCATCTCCTCCCTGAACTTAGTCTGGGTCCCAGCATAAATAGCAGTGTTTGTGCAGCAACTCAGGAGCTGGAGCAAGAATCCAATATCTCTAACAGCGATGTGTATGTACGGAGTTGCATTGTGAATGTGCATCATGCGTGTCCATATTGAGCTCACCATGAACACTGCCCATAACAGGATGAAATTTCCAGATATAACAAAAATTAAAATAATGGATGTCCTTCGACTTTCCATCTCTGTGTCTCTGGGACTCTCAACACTTCTGTGAGCTCGGAGTCTCCTGCGGGCCCTGCTGGTCATTAAAATGTGTCTGATGGTCAAAGCATTCAGCAGCAGGATCAGAATAAATGGGACTCCCGGGGTGAGAATGTAGTGAAGGAACTCAATTGCTCCCCAAGCTTCCGATTTCTGAGCCTCCAGTGTGACATGACAAAACCAGGGTTCATTCACCAGCACACACCCGCCTGTCAGCATGAAATACCAGAAAACATTCTTTGAAAAGCTCAACACTGTCAGTGTTCCCAGAACCAGAGTTTCAGTTCTCTCTGTGCAATATTTAGTTTTCAGCATCTGGCAACAAATGGCCACAAATCGATCAAAGGTGAAAGTGACAGTGAACCAGACTGAACAGTCAGTGGCTGCATAAAGCAGGGCAGCATGGATATTACAAACAGGGACAGAACACAGGAAAAGAAACCCTTCCCAAAAAACAAATGGAATATGCCTTAAAATCAGGTCGAAGATTAGAACCAATAGATCTATCACAGCCATGGCCATCAGATAGCGAGTGACACATTTGGAGAGTCCACACTTGCCCCGAGACAGTATCACAATTGTCAGTAAATTTACGTGAGAAAAGGAAACAAATGAAATTATTGCACATCACATTGGGAGTAAAATGAGCTCATTGGATTTCTGACATTTTAAAAGTTCTCTTAATGTTCAAGTATTTAGTGAGGTCTTTATCCATTGGAGGGAGATATCTCATAAGGTAAGCAAAGACCATGAAACGATATCACCAATTTGATTGTTTAAAATAAAAACAAAAATTGGTAAAACTGTCTGAACATTTTCTCTCAGTTCAGAGACATAACAGGAAGTAGTAAAAAGCACAATAGTGAATATTAATTTTCAGAAATGAAGCCTGAATTCAGTCATTGTGGAGAAATCAGCCGAAATGCCTGTTGGAGGTCATTACCCAATGACTTTGTATGACTGTGAGAGGGAAACAGACCCAGTTCCTGCTCCTGATAATTTCCCAGTGACCCTGGGTTAGTGTTCAGAGCAACAGACTTGCTTCCTGTGATGGATCATGACCCAGTGTCCTAGGTACGTCGGGACAGAACTTTCCTTTCTTCTATTCTCATCTGTTCTCATTTGTTTTTTAATTCGTTCATGGAATATGAATGTTTTTGGTGAATCCAGCATTTCCTCACTCTAATTTCATGAATCACGTTGGTTGTAGACTATTTCAGTCTGAGGGTCGTCCCTGCACCCACTGGGCTATTTGGGAGAGATCATTGCAGTTCGTCCCAGCTTCAGTGAAGGAAGTCGATATGTTTCCTAATCTGGAAATGAAGGGGAACTTGCTCAGTGGTGTACCCTGAGTGTGCTGTACATGTCTATGGAGAAGTCAGGATTTGTACTTTGGAAGGTGCTGTCAAAGGAGACTTGGTGAGTCACCGCAGAGAATCCTGCAGGTGGTACACACTGATGCCTCTGTCGGGGCAACCCATCTGGGAGTAAGTTTAGGGAGACAGCAGCGTTCAAGCACATGGTAGATTATTCGCGCATGTGCTGGTAATTTGCAAGGACAAGTCCTCGAGATATTCCATGCAAAGGCCGTTTCAAATGCACTCTACCCTCTTAAAGCAGATTCTCATTTTGTCACAAGAGGCCTGCTTTGTGCATTTTGATGTGGAGACATTTGTGTGTTGTTGGAAATGCAATACATGTGACTTGTAGCTGGTGGGTTGGATCAGATCGGGACAGAAATACTGGGCGAAGAGCTGGAACCTCGCTGGCAGAGCAGGAGGGTGTTTGGTGAGAAAGTCAGAAACACACAGACAGAGGTTGGAGCCCTCACGAATCTCCAACAAAACAGGTAAGATGGAGCTGAGTGTTCGTGAAGGACTGGGAGGCAGGAGAAATAAATGGATCATGTCAGAGTCAGGTAAGATGGGCTTAGGAACAAAACTAAGACATTTTCTTCATCACTCGCTCCTGGAGAACAGCCAGTAATTCTGGAGAGAACCCAGAGGAACTCTCAGCAGAGACAAAGGATATAAATTTTCCAGACGTTGTGTCCAGGATCAAATGAAATGATTTGCCTCCTGTCATTAAGAATATTGTAAGGACCTTTCTAAAAATCATGAGATGATAGAATCATTTGATCTACTTGGTTTTAATAGCTTGAAGCAATTTGTTATCCTTCACAGTTCATTTTAATGGTTGGTGAAGGATTAATGTCACAGGAATAATAATTAAGAATGAGTAACTAGGTCTTTTTGACAATGTTCTTACAGAAACGAAGTTGTGGGTGGACAATACCAGCCCAGAGAGATCGTGACCATCACCAGAGATAGCTGTGATAAAGCTTAATCCACATGAGAAATGAGCACTGTCCCATTCAATGGGGAGTCCAATGGGCAGCTGAGGCAGCAAAGAACGCCCCAGGTATCAAGTACCACAGGCAAGGTACTGATTGCATTTAGTGAAGAGAGGAAAGGGTGGTAGCGTCACACTGCACTCAGCATCACTTCATATAATGAAATTGCCAGGGGATATTGTGACTGGTAATGAGGAAATAGGGGAGACAAGTGAACCAATTGTGAGAAAGCTGTGAATGTCTCTGCACAGACTGAGACCTGAAGTTCCTGATCCACTGATCAGATAGGACAGGGAGGTTGAGGCAGGATTGGGACAGGCTGAGCTATCCAGTGTTGGAGATAAGGTCATTGTGAAGGTCATGTTGGAGGAGCCAGGATTCACACTACAATGGTTCGGGCATGATGAAATTATCATTACATATAATACATGTGCCTGGATAGACAGGAGATGGAAAGGTCATTGGATGAAAGTTCATAATTGGAACATGTCACTCATTGATGTATCTTTTCTCCAAGATTACACTCCAGGAGTAGTTGAATCATTCTATCGATGGGAGCGCCAAGTCTTACATGGATCAAGCTAGGGTTAAGGATAGCAATATTGGGAATGATGATGAGAGTGTTGGTTCGCTCCACAGATCAACAATACGCAAGACACAAAACCCCTCACAGAGTACAAGAGTTGATAGAGAAGTCCAGAAAATGGACCAGTGTTTGTAAAGGCAATAAATGTTGACAGGATCATGTGCCCTATGAGGGGGGACCTGTGCTTATAAAATACTGGTTGAGCCGAGTGGTGTTCATTCCTGACACAAGCACTGGAAAGGTTTTAGTGAAACAAGTGATGACACAGGCGCCTTGGCATCATGGAGCAGGCCCAGAATCCAGCGGGGAAAGGCCAGACTGTGATGCAGTCTGCTCAATGATGTTGTTCCTATAGCAAAACAGACAACTCCGTTGTAAATGCAGTTGAATTGGGCCAAAAGCTTCAGACAGTAAGTTCACAACTTGAGGAAAAATTGGAAATGGAACAAACATTCAGGGTAGACAGCTGAGTACGGCCTTAGGCCTGACATGGATAACGCAGAGCCAGGCCATAGCACGAAGGTGTCATTCCTGGTCCATTCATAAATCAATCAATGTGCAGAAAATATCTCCAATGGCACAATCAGAAATGATGGCTGCAGTTATTTTGGAACAATGGTACTTGAGAAGATAAAGGAAAACCTGAGACAAATTGATCAGGATGTGGTAGCCCTCTGTACGGCTAATACTCACTTGTTTAATCTGTCATAGCACAGAGGCCACGGGCTGGTCAGCTGCCAGCTCAGGGGTTTAACACGTGTGTATGAGGTTAATGAGGAATGTGTTAGACATGATCATACACTGATGGTTAATTCGGGGCTCTTATGTGAAAGAACATAATATACAGCAATATGCTGCGGAGACAGTGAGGAGCATCAGCAATCCTGGTTTGTATAGATGTCCAGAAGTAGCCCATTCAGCAGGAAGTGCCCCTCTGATCAACAGAACAGAAGTGAGAGTGTGTGTTTTGAAACTGGAGATAAAATGACCAGAGAGGTCATTAGAACTGCAGATGCTGGAGTCAGAGACATCACAGTGTGGAGCTGGAGGAACACCGCAGGCCAGGCAGCAACAGAGGAGCAGGAGAGTTGATGTTTCGGTTTGGGACACTTCTTCAAATTGGTGAGGGGGAAGGGAGCTGGGAAATAAATAGTGACAGGATGGGTGGGACTGGTGAAGCTGGATGGGAAGGTGGTAGTTAAATGCAGGAAGTGAGTGATGGGGATTGGTCAGTGGGATGGATAGCTGGGAGAGAAGATGGACAGATTGTGTCAGGTCAACGAGGAAGGGATGAGAGAGAGGGGTGGACATGGTATGAAGACAAGGGACCTCATACAAACATAGGGAATGAGTTTTATTGTCTTACACATTGCTGCTGGAGTCGATCTTGCACAATCTAAAACCATTCACAGCTTTTAGACCAACGGGTGCCACTGAGACTGGGAAAGATTGGTGTATCTATTTAAATTTCCAGACAAACGTGAGGTGATGCATTTTAGATCATGTACAGGTGGAAATGAAACAGTGAATGGGAGAACACCCTGCAGTATTAGTATGCCCCTTTGGAAAATGAAAATGCAGAGGGATCTGGGTTTGCAGGTCCACAGGTCACTGAAGGTGGCGGCACAGGGAGATAATTGACTCAAAAAGTCCTGGGGCATTGTTGCCTTCATTGGAAAGTGCATTGAGTAAATGTATGGATAAGTTGTGCTGCAGCTTTGTGGCACTTTACTGAGGCCACAGTTGAAATATTGCAGACAGTTTGGATCAGCACACTACCAGAAGAATGTGGATGTTTTGGAGAGGGTATAGAAAAGGATTCCCAGGACGTTGCATGGTGTGAGGGATTTTAGCGATGAAGCAAGGCTGGATAGACTGGGTTTTCACTGCAAAGGAAGAGGCTGAGGGCTGGCCTGATACTAGATTGAGATTGTGAATGGCACAGAAAGAGAGGGAAGTATGAGGCTCTCTTGCAGGGTGAAGGGGTCAATTATTAGGGAACATGAGTTCAAATTTCAGAGGCAGCGGGGAGGAAAGTTTAATGAGATGTGTGAGGCAGGTTTTTCACACAAAGGGTGGTGAGTGCCTGGAACACGCTGCAGAGGAGATGGTGGAAGCAAACACGACAGCAGCATTCAGGAAGCACCTGGACAAATAGATGAAAAGGAAGGGAATAGAGGGATATGGATCCTGTCAGTGAAGGCAGCTTTAGTATGAAACGGGAAAATAAGTCAGCGCAGGCTTGTGCTGTATCGTTCTGTGCACTTTCCTCTACATACAAAGGAATGGGTAGTGTTTTGCGATATCTTAAAAAGTTCTCCTGTGTTGTCCCATAAGTGACTGAACATCTCACCGAACACCTGCGGAGGGACAGTAATTGTGTGGGACACATTGTGCACTCCAGCAAAAGGCCTGAACCTTTGCAGACAACATTAACTCTCTGTCCTCGGCCCTAGGAACTGTGTAATTGGGGAATGAACATACAGACACGCCGATGGATTTGAACCATCTCCCACATCCTGCTTCCTGCACAAGGAATTTAAACTGGCTGTCTAACATGTGGATACAGACAGTAGAACCATATAATGTTATAATCCTAGGCTCAGGACCTGTAAAGCATAACACCATAAGACCAGAAGACATAGGAGTGGAAGCGAGGCCATTCAGCCCATTGTGCCTGCTCTGCCATTCAATCATGGTTGCTGAGATTCTCAACCCGATTCTCCCACTTTTTCCCAGCAACCCTTGATCCCTGTGGCAATTAAGAACCGATCCAACTCCTCCTTAAATATACACAATGACCTGGCCTCCACTGGTTCTGTGGCAGGGAATCCTAGAGATTCACCGCTTTCCGGCTGAAAACATTTCTCCTTATCCCCGTTCTAAAAGGTAATCCTTTACTCTGAGGCAGTGCCCTCAGATCCACATCTCTCCTTAACTCAAGCTGGCCGAAAGGAAAAGAACAAAGTCAGTTTAAAGACTGTGGGAAATCAAAGTTGAGTGAGACTCATGGACTTTGAAGTGTGGAAATCTGCACCATGCTGTCATCTGTACAAAGCTTGTAGGTGTTCTGCAACCCACCAGAGTGAACTTAAAACTTCAGTGTTTATGCTCCCTCTACATCTGTGCCTGTGAAATGTACAATTATTGTGCTGTGTCCCTGAAATCCTCTCAACAATTAGTCACACTGCCCCCGGAGCAAAATATCATCCTGACTTTTCTTTCCATACGTGGGATTTGGGGATCGTTGGCTTTGCCAGCATTGATTGTCCCATTCCTCACTTCCCCAGAGAAGGTGGTGGGGAGCTGCCTTCTTGAACTGCCGCAGTCCACGTGTTGGACACAAACCCACAATGCCCTTAGGGAGGGAATTCCAGGATTTAGACGCAGTGGCAATGAAGGAACGGTGATGTATTTCCAAGTCAGGATGGTGAGTGGTTTGAGGGGAAGCCTGCAGCTGGTGACGTTCCCCTGCATCTGCTGCCCTTAACTCCATCACCAAATGTTCTGAAAGGATAAGCTCACCTTCTTGACCAGGAACATCGACAAGGTGGGGAACTGCATGGAAATCGAGGTCCCATTGTGGGGTGGATCTGGACAGGAGGCAGCAGCTCAGGGTAACGCTGATATTTGGAAACATACCCACTGGTTAGTTTTTGCACTGTCCAGCTCCACTTACACCTGGATGTTGCAGAACAGCAGAGCGTCGATCTGATCTGGTGATGATGTGCACCCTTTATTCTGTGCCTGTTTCTTGCACAGTTTAACATGAGTGTAGTTCTGTGTGTAGCTTCTCAGGGTTGGCACCTCATTTGTTGATATGCTGAGTGCTGGCCCGAAGCAGTGAACAAGGAGAATGAATGGGGCCACACTTTTCAATGATGTCTCCTGTGAGGAGCATAGTGCCCTGTGGAAGCAGAAGTCAGCAAGAAGACAAAAAACCTGGGAAAGGAGAAAGAAAACTGTTCAGTTGTAGACAAGGATCGTAAATCATAGGGAACATTGTGTTTTGGTAATTCAATTATCAGTTCAATTCAGAACGGGAAGAAGAGCATAGAAACTCAAAGTGGGTTGCACCTGAAATATCAGATCAACATAACATCATCCATGGAACATCTGATATCAAAATGTTTTCTGAACTAAATTATTCTATTTTGCGAATCAATGTTGTTGATGGGGAACAGTGCCCTGAGGTTTCAGAAACAATTGCAATAGCAAAACTACAGCAAATATATCTCCACGCTCGATGTTAACTGGAAAGGTTTCCAATGGGACATCACCAGTAAATAAATCCAAAGTGATCGCTGAATCACCAAACGAAATGAATATTTAATAGGAAATAACGCGAGATTGATTAAAGATGGAGCTAGAAGTGGAGGTGTATGCATCATCAAGGGGGTATTGGGCAGAACTGGGAAGGGAGAGAATGTGGGGTTAGAATTCAGTTCAATGTGAAATAGAACAGTGAGGGTATGAACAGTCTGGTACAATGTGAGACGTTGGTAAAGGAGGGGATTGAGTGAGTCAACAGGAAACAGAATTTGTGACAGTGACAAAAGACAATGGATCTGGTCTTGCCAAGGCTTCAATGGCAAGAACAGTGACAGAAAGGTGGTTTATACAATTAATTACACAGTACTGAGACTTACCAAGGACACCAATAATAGCCAGGATGGGATAGAAAATGTGCTTAATAGTCAGAATTACTATCTGAATCCGAGCACGTAATGGTATCCGATTGCCTTATTAATACAAGGTGGAAACCCTCCAGTGAGACAATGAGGCTCCATGCAGACTGCTGTTAATTACACTCACTGAACAAACAGGTTCAGTTAACCCCTGTCAATCCAACAGTTGTTGTACCAGAGTAAAGGAGAACATGTCCCTGGTCTGGGGGTGATGTATAAAGGTTTCTGTGTCAATATATGTTTCTATGAGATCCCCCTGCCTTGTTCTTCTAAACTCAGTGAAAATAGTCTGAACAGATCCAATCCCTCTTCATACATCAGTCCTGCCATCAGAGGAATCATCTGCATTAGTTCCCCAGGATCAAGCTCTTGTACCGATGAGCGTCAGATTCCTCAACAATAATGTTTCCTTCATTATTCAGTCAGAGTAGGGATGCTCACTGCTGTGTGCACAGTGGTCAGCTCCATTCATTCCTCCTCAGGCACGGGAGCTGTACATGATCCATGCAGCTGAATATGGACAGAAACCTCTTTTCCAGAAAGGTACACATCAGATGGGAAAGTACTGAAAGCAAAATTAACCTTCAAAGAGATCAGGGGAGAAACTTTGACTGATTATCATTCCCCAGCATTAGAGTGTTAGTGAGACAAAGAGCTCATTGTGACATTTTATTTCATAACAACACATTGGGAAATGACGTAAAATTTAGTTGTGAGATTGTGTTTATAATTTAACAGAAAATCTTTCAAAGACAAGTTAATTAATGAATTGAGCTTGATTATCAATGCATAAGGACAATAAGTTACAGTGAATTATTCATTCAGTTTGACATCTAACAGACAGGAATACAGTTTCGGTTCATTGTGAAATTGGATGTGCTTTAAAGGTGGATGTGAAGTGCTGTGTTGCAGATGCAGTGCTACTCAACATTAAGCAGAACACAGTTTATTTAAACACAACAGTTAAAATGATAATAGAAAAAAGGAAATTAGAATAACTTAATTTCACAGGAAAACATAACCAAATAATAGATGAAGTGCATATGACTAACTAACTGGTCCAATATACTGACATCCAATGAACACACACTTTGGCAATAAGGAAAATTCAGACACAGATACTCATATGCAGCTCTCCAATCCAGAAGGGACCAAAAAAATAAAATATCAAGTGAAAATTCAGACAGAACAGCAGCCAGGAGACATTCACTGAAGCTCCCACCTCTTCTGAGACCACGATAGCTTCTGATAGCTTCCAATCCTCGCCCTTTTTGTGAACGCTGAGTACATTCAGCTAAACCTCCCTTCCCTATTTCACATGATTCTGCATTTTATGGTTTGTCATTCTTCTGACTTCACTTGAAGCTTTTCTACCTCCTGTTGACAGCTTTATTTCTTTGCAATCCACCACATTCCTGAGCATGGCACCAGGAAAGCAGCACATGTTCACTGCTGCAGAAACTGATCTGATCCCCCTGACCAGGAAAACCTCACTTTCACTTCTTTCCCCTGCCCTCACGTACCGGTGGATCTCCTGCAGTGTCTGTCACATAGTCCTCTGTCTGCCTCGCACATGCAGATCGGTGAATTCAACAGAACAAGAAAAACTGCAGTCACCATCATCTAGCAATGATCAGCATTTAAGTTGTTTCATCTATGATGCTGCACTATTTCTCTGGATTGACAGATTGTCAAATATACAGAAAGCTCACATTCTTTACAGGATTCGATATTTTTAATGATTACACAGTAACTTGTTTAAGCTGAGTACAGGATTAAGGATAGGATTCTTGGCAGCGTGGAGGAACAGAGGGATCTTGGTGTGCAGATACATAGATCCCTTAAAATGGCCACCCAAGTGGGCAGGGTTGTTAAGAAAGCATATGGTGTTTTGGCTTTCATTAACAGGGGGATTGAGTTTAAGAGTCGTGAGATCTTGTTGCAGCTCTATAAAACTTTGGTTAGACCGCACTTGGAATACTGCGTCCAGTTCTGGGCGCCCTATTATAGGAAAGATGTGGATGCTTTGGAGAGGGTTCAGAGGAGGTTTACCAGGATGCTGCCTGGACTGGAGGGCTTATCTTATGAAGAGAGGTTGACTGAGCTCGGTCTCTTTTCATTGGAGAAAAGGAGGAGGAGAGGGGACCTAATTGAGGTATACAAGATAATGAGAGGCATAGATAGAGTTGATAGCCAGAGACTATTTCCCAGGGCAGAAATGGCTAGCACGAGGGGTCATAGTTTTAAGCTGGTTGGTGGAAAGTATAGAGGGGATGTCAGAGGCAGGTTCTTTACGCAGAGAGTTGTGAGAGCATGGAATGCGTTGCCAGCAGCAGTTGTGGAAGCAAGGTCATTGGGGTCATTTAAGAGACTGCTGGACATGCATATGGTCACAGAAATTTGAGGGTGCATCCATGAGGATCAATGGTCGGCACAACATTGTGGGCTGAAGGGCCTGTTCTGTGCTGTACTGTTCTATGTTCTATGTTCTATGTTCTATGTAACTCTCAGACAGCGTGTGCAAAGCCTCAGGGGAGGTTTCATTATGTCGCTGTCTCATTTCTGATGCTAATTACAGCCTGGTTTTGAATTTCACCAGACTCACAGAAAATCCTTTCTCATAATTCATCAGAATTTGGAATGTTTAAAAATTCAAACACTATCTTTGTCGAATCATAGAATCCCTACTGTGTGGAAATATGCCCTTCAGCCCAACAAGTCCACACTGACCCTCAGAATATCCCACCCAGACCCATCCCCCTCCAACCCACCTAATCTTCACATCCCTGAGCACTGATGGACAGTTTAGCAACAGCCAGTCCCCCGAACCTGCACATCTTTGGACTGTGGGAGTAAACTGGAACACCCGGAAGAAGCCCATGCAGACACGGGGAGAATGTGCAAACTCCACACAGACTGGCACCCGAGGGTGAAATCAAACTCAGGTCCCTGGCACTGTGAGGCATCAGTGCTAACCACTGTGCCACATTGCCACCCAGGAGCATTTTTCAGCAGACAAATTGGGGTAAACATTGTAAAGTATTCTTCAGTGTCAGCTGGAAAATGGCTGATGATCCCCCAAATGGCCGTCTCATGTATTGGTACAAACACTGATGGGTATGAATTGTAGCAATCCTCTGGGAATCCTCATCTAAATGTAATTGCAGCTACGCAGGGCTCATGTCCAGCTTTTTGAAGGACAGTGCCCCAAACCTCACCAAAACCACCAATTTTGCAGATAAGTACACTCAGTGAGGGATTGGGTAATTTTCCAGCTGTGAAAAGTGGCTCACCATGTTTTGAAGTTTGTCTTGAAAATAATTTTTGCAGTTTGTTTGCTTCAGCTAACCACAGGGTCCTAATGGATGTGAGTTTGCTCGCTGAGCTGAAAGGTTAGTTTTCAGACGTTTCGTCACCATTCTAGGTAACATCATCAGTGAGCCTCCGACGAAGCGCTGGTGTTATGTCCCGCTTTCTATTTATCTGGTTAGGTTTCCTTGGGTCGGAGGCTCACTGATGATGTTACCTAGAATGGTGACGAAACGTCTGAAAACTAACCTTCCAGCTCAGCGAGCAAACTCACATCCAGAACCTCAACCTGAGCTACAAATCTTCTCAAAACTCGCTAACAGGGTCCTAATATCTAAAATATCTGTGGGCCCACAAGTTGTCGGGAGAATTCCTCGTTTCTTTTTGTCTGCCTCAATATTATTTTCCCAGAAAAAGTAACACATTCTTTCCACACACTGGGCCCTGCCTTCAATGGCAGGATCGAACGAGTCCCGCTTCCATGAATCATGTTGAGTTTCTATTTCATGGAAACTCCCAGAATGTAGATGGGGAAGGGGGCAGGGATTCAGTGATGGTAGCACCATTAAATGTCAAGGGGCAATGGTTAGATCATCTCTATTGGACATTGTCATTGTCTGGCATTTGTGTGGGAAGAATGTTACTTGTCACGTGTCAGGCCTGGATCTTGTTCAGTTCTTGTTGTATTTCAACATGGACTGCTTCAGTTTCAAAGAGTTTTGAATCATATGACACATTCTGCAATCATTGGCAAACATACCCACTTCTGACTTTATGATGTAGAGTAGGTCATTGATGAAGCAGCTGAAGATGGTTAGACCGACGACACTACCTTGAGGAACTCCTGCAGGGATGCTCTGGAGCTGAGATGACTGACCTCAAAAAACCACAACCATCTTCCGAGGTGCCAACCAGTGCAGAGTTTGCCTCTAATACTCAATGAACACAGTTTTGCCCCGAATGATCCAATGCAACAAAGGTATCAAGGGCTGTCTCTCTCAAATCATCTCTGGAATTGAGCTCTTTTTGTCCATGTTTGACCCACAACTGTAATGAGATCAGGAGCTGAGTGGCCGTGGTGGAACCCAAACTGGGCATCACTGAGCAGGTTATTGTGAAGCAGCTGCTGCTTGATATCACCGTTGATGACACATTCCATCACTTTACTGAGGATTGAGAGGGCATTGATGGAGCAGTAATTGGTCAGATTGGATTTGTCCTGCTTTTGGTGGAACAGGACATGACGGGACAATTTCCTACATTGCCGTGTAGATGCCAGTGTTATACCTTTACTGGAAGATCCTGACCATGGGAATGCACGTTCCACAGCACATGTCTTCAGGACTATTGCTGGAATGTTGTCTTGGCCCATAGACTTAGCAGTATCCAGCGTCTCCAAATGTTTCTTGACAACATGTGGATTGAATCAAACTGGCTGAACACTGGTATCTGTCTTGCTGGGGACCACTGGAGGAGGCTGAGATGGATCATCCCCTTGGCACTTCTGGATGAAGATTGTTCTGAATTCTTCAGCTTTACCTTTTGCACTGATGCGCAGGGCTCTTCCATCATTGAGGATGCAGATATTTGTGGAGCCTCCTGTTCCAGGAAGTTGTTGAATTGTTATTGATGAAGAATCTGATGCTGGTTGGGCCAAGAGCATCCTCCTGGGGAACACATGCAGATGATTCCTCTGATGGCAGGACTGATGTGTGAAGTGGGATTGGATCTGTTTGGACTATGTTCACTGAGTTTGGAAGAATTAGGGGGTTGTCATAGAAATACATAAAATTCCAACAACACTCAACAGAGTGAATGGAGAAAGAATGTTCCGCATGGCCAGGGACTCCAGAATCAGGGGATACAAACTAAGGATATGAGGAAGGCCAATTAAGACTGAGATGGGTTGAAATTTCTTCACCCAGAGTGTGGTAAACCCTTCAAAAAGCTAGCACATTCATTGTCTTTTGGCGAGATTGTGATCTTCTTGTCCCATGTTTCCAGTATTTTCAGTGTTTATTAATGATCATCTGGCCTTGAGTCATCTTACTCCACATGGGAAGTAGGAAGTGTTTTGGAGACCTTTTGTCCTGCTGCAAGGTGAGTGAGAGTTCCCTGATAGACAGCAGCCAGACAATGCAGCAAAGAACATGTTAGAGTGACGGTCCTGGGGAGAGTCACCTTGTCACAGGGAGACTGGAGAGAGTGATGCAGAGCGAGAGTGAAGTGGGAAAAGTGGCCCAGACAAGAATAGCCCAGGGCAAGAGTGTAGTGGGGAGGTCCTTCCCAATTCTGTTTAAAACACCAGGATACATAAAATAGTTCAGGCACCTTTGTCCGGACAACCCTCTGCACCTCAGCGGACACCAGATCATAGTGACAGTGTGATGGAACCCAATTGGAAGAGGGAAATGGTCCAGAGTTCGCTGGAATGACAGGGAGCTGCCGTGCAGCGCGACGCACTAAAAAAGACTGAACAAGAGGTAACACACAACAGAATACAAATGCAACAATAAGCAGCACAATACCTGCAACAAACCCAATCTTGGCGAACCAAGCCCCCCATTTCCACAAAGCGCTATCCAACCCGTCAAAAAATTGATAGCCGGACCCTGCATTTTCCTTAAGCTCTTTCCTTAGATTCCTCACCTTCTCCATCACCTTAGTAAGTGATCCCCCCAGGCTAGTATGATTGGGTATGAAGGTGCAGCAAAGTTCCCCAAACATTACACAAACCCCTCCTCTTTCGGCTCACAACCAGCCCATAGCCTGTCTATTTTGCGATGTCATTTAGGTAGTTGCCTCCAAATGCTACCCCGAGGCCGAGAGGGCATCATCAGTGTAATTCATTCCAGAGCCTCCTGTTTGTTCTCCACTGCCCCTTGCTCATCCTTACTTACCTTAGCTCCAGAGTCAGCCTGCGTCTGCGGGACAGCTTTGGTGCAGTGATGAAGATGATACCCTGTGGAATGTCCCTCCACTTGAACGGCAGTGGGTGTTGCCTTGGTTACTGTGAAGGGTCCCTCTCTCCTCGGCCCGTTCCTCTTTCTCCGGAAAACCCGGGTGTAATTGGTCCCCCCTCTCTGTCAGGCACCAGCTCCTTTTGTTTTTCCCGTGTGTGGATAGACTCATGTATCATAGTTAGTTGCTGCAGATACAGCTTCAGTTCCAGTTCCAATTGTTCCAAGCGAGCTCCTTCATACGGACCCCTCCACTTGGGCACCGCCATGGCTCTACCGGTCAGCATTTCGTGCAGTATCAAATTTGTCATGTGGTTAGTCTGCATACGGTAGCTCATTCGTGCCAGTGGCAACGCATCGATCCAATTAAGGTTGGTACTTGCACAAATTTTATTTCACTTGGCTTCTAAAGTTCCATGAATCCTTTCCACCATGCCTTGTGACTGGGGATGATACACACATCCAAATCTCTGCTTGATCCTCCAGGTCAGCAGCACCAATTTAACCACTCTTTGGATAAAGGCAGACCCATTCTCTGAGCTGATCTCTGACGGTACGCCAAACCGTGAAAGCACTTCATTTGGTGAAAATTTCACTACCGTTCGTGCTCCTGAGTCCTTAGATGGAGTTGCCTCTACCCATCTACTAAACCTATCAATCACCACCAACATGTATCTTTTCCCTCTGACCGTCTTTGTCATGTCCACATCGTCGATCACCAAATGCTTCAATGGTCCCTCAGGTACTGGGTCTGTGTCCTATAGCGGTTGCTATTCCCATTCTGACATTATTTTGAGCACATACCTCACATTGTGACAATATGGAATCCACTGAAGCCTGCAAGTGTGGTGACCAGAATCTGTCCTTTTTAATCGTCCTCATTACTTACCCCCTCGCACAGTGATCCAACCCATGCGCCTCTGAAATGAGAATAGTCAACAAAGGGGTAGGTGCTCCCCACAAACCTTCATCTGTGCGACACAGGACTTCTTGGTTTCACCCGGCTCCTCTCTGTCTCCACATTGTTTGCTCTGCTAATGTTGCCTTACCTTGCATCTCAATGATATCTGCTATTGTAGGCTCCGGGTCTAAGCGCATCTGAGGCGCAGTGACAACTGAGGTACAACCAGAGGCAATCCTAGCCGATTCATCTGCTGCCTGATTACCCTTGACCACCACATCACTTCCTATTTTGTGTGCCTGGCACTTTATAACAGCTCGCACTTTTGGCTTCATTAACGCGGTTGCCAACTCTACAATCTGTTGGTAATGCTGTATGGGGGCTCCGTTGCTCTTCCTGAAGCCCCTTTGCTTTCAAACTGCCCCAAGCAGATGGTATACTCCATGGGCATAAATCAAATCAGTACAGATATCCATTTTCTCACCTCCCATCAACTCACATGCTGCTGTTAATGCCTTAATCTCAGCCAGTTGTGCTGAACAGGGGTGTGGACAGGCCTCCAATTTGATTGTCCTAAACTGACAGTGCTCTTGTTGCACCAACGAAAATCCCACATGACACCCATCTTAGTCTCTATAGGATGAGCCATCAACAAATAGAACCTTTTTATCCTCATCAGGCAGCGGCTCAGATTGTAAATCAGCCCTTAATTTAGCAAATGTACTCACCTCTCTTACACAATCATGGGGCTCTCCCTCATGTTCCACTGGAACATAGTCCACTCTGTTCCTTGTAGCGCATCTCTATATAGTAATGCCTGGAACTGTGAGTAACATCCGAGATGCTATTATCCCAGCAGATGTCAATACAAATTGTCCTTTTTCTAATAATACCACTACCTTATGGTGTGTGCGCAAGACCATAGGACAACCCACTGTCACGGAGGATGCTTTCTCATATGCAAGATGCGCCGCTACTTGCCCCTGATAACAAGGTGGATATCCCTGAGCCATTTCATCCAATCTGGTGCTCTCATTCGCAATGGGTTGCTTAGATCTCCCTACACGCAGCCCCCACCCCACCCCCCGGCCCCCGCCGCCCACCACCACCCCGTCTAATTCCTGCGGCAGCATAACCTTCCTGTCTGTTGGACACGTAAAAGTGGAAAGGCTCTTCATAGTTAGGCAAGGCTAACACCAGAGCACACTGCAATGCTTGCTTAAGGCTGTTGAAAGCTGTTGCAGCTTCCTCCTTCCACTGCAAAATATTCCTCAAGTTTGAACATCCAGCCCCCTTTATTACTTTCCTCAGGGGTGCCGTAATTTCGGCATATCCTTCAATCCAGTCTGAACTAAATCCCGCCATTCCCAGAATCGTCATTATCTGTCCTACTGTCCCAGGCCTGGGGACTCCTGTCATTGCCTCAATCTGATTTGGTGCGATCAGCTTAGTTCCTTTAGAAACTAGTCTGCCCAAATATTCGACGCGCTGTTTGCAAAATTGTCGCTTCTTCCTGGACACCTTGTGACCTCCACATGCCAACTTTTTTAGAATGAAAATGGTGTCTCACTCGCATTGTTCCTGACTTTCTTAACAGACTAAGAAAGCATCAACGTACTGGATTAGCGTCCTCTCCAACAGCATACCCTCCAGATCTGATTTCAAAGCTTGGTTAAACACGTGTGACGAATCCTTAAACCCCTGCGGCATTCTAGTTTAAGTGCACTGCTGACCCCTGTATGTCAACCCAAACAGGTACTGGCATTGCTCTGCCAGTGGAATACTGAAGAAAGCAAAACACAAATCAATTACCGAAAACCAAGCTGCCATCGGAGGCATATTAGTCAACAGTGTATGTGGGTTGGGACTCCTGTTGGCCAATCTTCCACCACCTCAGTTACTGCTCTCAAGTCGTGCACAAGTCTCCATTTGGATCCTTCTGATTTTAGGACTGGCATCAGTGGAGTAATACAGGGGCTGACCGTTTCCCAAAGCTCTCCTGCTTCCAGCAATCCCTGTATTGTTACTGATGTTCCATCCTCTGCTTCTGGTTTTAAGGGATATTGTGGTCTTCTGGGTGGAATTGCTCCCTGTTTTAATCTAATTTCTACTGGGCTTGCTGATTTCACTCTCCCCACATCTGTGTCATGTTGTGACCATAAAATAACTGGCAATGCATCCAACCGTTTATCCTTCTGGTGATCCTCCACTTCTTTGTCCTTGTCCTCGGGAGCCCCAGTTCTCTCTGGGCTGTTGTTTAATTTTACTTTGCCCTTGCGAAGGTACCTGTGGAAAGGTTACCCAAAGACGTTTATAATCGGCATGGGGTTTCCTGGCCCCTGCCAGGCATTGTGAGGGGGTCCTCCCTGAGCCGCCATTTTGTTCGTGTCAGTGTTGGCCATTGAGTCAGTTGCCGGGGGAAGATTTTTTTCCTTTCTGTTTCTTTCTCGTTTTGAGCTCTTCAAGCTGCATTTGTGCCAGCTTTCTTTGCACCTCCTCCTGTTGATCAGACAGTTTCTATTTGTCCCTTCGGTTCTTCTCGACTGCGTGGACTATATGGTCTCTAAATTCCTGGTAGGCCATTGACGTTAGACCCACCACCTCCCCGGGTTGTGGCCTGACATGAGAGGGCATTGCCTCAGTAATAGCAGTTCGGAACATTGTGGCCAACAGTTGGTTACCCTCCATGTTTTGCTCCATTTCAAGCCTCCCATTTTCTCAGTTGGCTTTCTAAATGAGCTGCTGGGTTTTCAGTGTCTCCCAGTGGATCCCCTCTCAGAGCTTTGGGATCAATCTTAGGTGGGTAACAGTCTCTAAGGGCCTGCCATACCCTTGGTCTTACTTGATCAAACCCAGCCCCATCAATCATTGGATTGTCCACTATATTCTTCAAGCCGGCTCAGTCCATTATCTCTCTTAACTTCGGGAACCCTGTCACCTTTACTAGCAGCGCCTTCAAGTCTACCAGAGCCAATAACTGTCCCATGGTTTCATCTTCAAAGGCTCTCATCCACTTCCCTGCTCCCTCATGTAAACTGGGCAACACATTTTTCAGGCCCTCCAGATCCTGGGTCGCTAAGGAATGTATTGCAGCTATCTTCCCCCTTTTATAAGCAATTGCAGCATCTTACCTGTGGGGGCTTCTTTCCCTTGCTGAGGCTGCCACATTGTGATTCCTCATTGGATTCTGATTCTGACTCTATCTCAAATTCCCCCCATCCTTTTCCCAGTTGTCCCGCTCGGACCCAACTCTTTGCCCATTCCTCTGCATCCACTTCTCCCGTCACCACATCACTCCCCTTCTGTCCTCGCTGAACATCCCTTTTATGGTGTAGATATTCTTCATAATATTTTTGTTCTCTTAGTGTGCATAACGTGTTAATTTCATGCAACAGGTCCTGTTTTTCATGTTGTATCGCTTCCATTTCTTCATGCCTTGCCTTCTATTCTGCCTCTCTTTTCTCTTTTAATGTATTCTCTTTTTCATCTCTCTCCCAATCCAATTCTCCCTCTATATCTACCCTTCCCCTTATTATGGGACGCTGTTTTGTGTTCCCTTTGTTTGAATAGGGAGGTGGATTTATCTAGCTCCCTTCAGCCCAGATATATGGAGGTTTTCTCTTTCTGACCCTCTGTTTCTGAAGGCTGTTCATTTTGATCCTTGGTACCCCTCCTGGTCACAACGGGCTTTCCTCAACTCTTCTCCCACTGTCCGAAAAAGTTTTAGTATCTCAGCCCCCTGCTCCCTCTTCTGGTTCCTTTTTTTAGAGTCATCTCTTGGTTTGTAGTTTTTAGTTAACCCTTCCATTTCATCGCACATATTTATATCAAAGGTACCACCCGTTGTGCATTCAGTTCGTAATTTCTTAGTTCTGTTTTCCCATTTTTTGGAAATTTTTATGATATCATTTCTTGCTACTGGAAATTTCTTACTTAGTATTTCAACTGCAGTCCCTTTGTTCATGGTTAAAATTACGTCAGTCTAATTATCATACAGTCTTTACACAACTCAGCAATCTGGTAGCGCTTTGGAAAGTGTGGCTATTCTCTGTTATTTTGCATTCGTCGTCTATTACCAGTTTGCTGGCTTTCAATTTTAATCAGGTTTGATAGTACTACTGATCAAACAATCTTACCGCACCTGTTCTGCCCGTACAGACCCTTGCATTTTCCAGGGTGGGATCCGCAGAACTTTCTGCGCTGCCCGTTCTGATCCTCGTTACCTGCAAGGTGGTATCCAAAGAGACTTACTGCCCTGCCCATTCAAACTCTCGTTACCCATGAGGCGGTATCCGAAGAGACTCACCTACACCACGTGGAATTTTATCTTAGCTCATCTCCCTGTTCTACACTCACTCACCGCACTGCGCAGGTTTTCTTGAACAATCCTCTACATCTCCTCAAACTTCAACTTACCTCACTCCTTTTGGCTCTTTGGATCGGAGAGACCCTTCGGCAGTTTCCCTGTGCTTCTGCGTCCCCGAGGACCTCCCTCACTTAACAGAATATAGTCTGAATTAACAGCAAGACACTTACCCTGCTTTTTGTGGGTGGCTAACCCTTATCCTGTCAGTCTAGGGAGTGTCCCCAGTGGACCGGGAAGTGCCCTGGTGCTGCCGCCTCTTTCTGATCCTGTTTGTGACGTGAAATCTGTGAAGGGGAGGTCCTTCCCAATTCTCTGTTGAAAACACCAGGAGACGTAGAGAATTCCTCAAGGAGTTCAAGTTTTATTTGCAAACAAAAGCTGTGAGAATCAGAAAAATGGTTTCCTGACTCCCCCCAGCTATTTGGAGCTCGCAACTTTTGTGCTTTTCTATTTTCTGGTATTATTATCATAACCAATCACATTAGCTTGTATTGTCTTTCTAAGGAAATCATCTTCTGCCACAATGGTCTTCTACTCTACACTGAACCTATCACATCATGCCCCCGTTATCTTCAACATAATGCTCATGTATCATGCGATTTAACGAACCTAACACATTATGCTACCATTATTTTCAGCCTGTGTTCATCTGTTGCTCATCTGTAACGTGACTCTTTGTATTGCTCCATTAATTTAATTACACACTGTCATATCAATTTCCATCAGAATGACCGGGGGCACAGTAAACTGGGGCGGGAGCCTGAGCAGAGGGAGAAGGGCATCACTGGAAGAATGGGGTCGCTGCCTCTGGGAGAGTGTGCACTTTCAGCCTATGCCCTGCCCTCTCACACTTCCTCCTCTACTATCACCCTACTTGGCCCGGGGCGTCGGCTTTTGTGCTCCTGGGATGCTGCTTGGCCCAGCTGTGTTCATCCAGCTCCATACTTTGTTATCTTAGCGTGGCAGAATGTTGCAGGTTGCAGGGAGACTTGGATAAACTGCAGAATTGGGCCAAAAGGTGGCAAATGGAGATTAATACGGATAAATGTGAGGTGATTAACTTTGGGAAGAATAATAGGAAGGCAGAATGGAAAGATTCTTGGTAGTGTAGATGTGCAGAGGGATTTTGGTGTCCATGTACATAGATCCCTGAAAGTTGCCACCCAGGCTGAGAGTGCTGTTAAGAAGGCTTACGGTGTGTTAGGTTTTATTGGTAGAGGAATTGAGTTCCGGAGCCGTGATGTCATGCTGCAACTGTACAAAACGCTGGTACGGCCTCATTTGGAATATTGTGTGCAGTTCTGGTCGCCCCATTACGGCAAGGATGTGGAAGCATTGGAAAAGGTGCAGAGAAGATTTACCAGGATGTTGCCTGGTCTGGAGCGCAGGCCCTATGAAGAAAGGCTGAGGTACTTGGGTCTGTTCTCATTGGAGAGAAGGAGGCTAAGAGGGGATTTAATAGAGACATACAAGATGATCAGAGGATTAAATAGGGTGGACAGTGAGAGTCTTTTTCCTAGGATGATGACTTCAGCTTGTACAAGGGGGCCTAGCTACAAATTGGCGGGTGATAGATTTAAGACAGATATCAGAGGCAGGTTCTTTACTCAGAGAGTGGGAAGGGCGTGGAACGCCCTGCCTGCCAATGTAGTTAACTCAGCCACATTAGGGGCATTTAAACAGTCCTTGGATAAGCATATGGATGATGATGGAATAGTGTAGAGGGATGGGCTTAGATTAGTTCACGGGTCGGCGCAATATCGAGGGCCGAAGGGCCTGTTCTGCGCTGTATTGTTCTACGTTCTACGTTCACGCACATTCACGAACACTCATGCACTATCACTCTCTCTCCTTCCCGCTCACCCTCCTGCCAGTGCTCTCTCACCCTCCCTCCTGCACTCTCATCTTCCCTCTGCACTCTCACACACCCTCCTTCCCACTCACCCTCCCTCCTGTCCACTCACACACACTCATGCACGATCTCTCCCTCTCCTTCCTGCTAACCCTTGTGCTCTATCCTTTCCTCAATCCCTCATTCTTTCTGCAGACACTTTCTGTATTCCCATCTCCCTCTACTTCTCGTTTCACTCCTGTTCCCTGCTCCTTCTCCCTCTGTGTCCCAGAAAGAATCCTTTAGCAGGGAGTCCAGAATGGGAAGTACTTGCTGGCAGTGAGCTTACTGAATGGACTGGAGCACTAGCGACAAACAACTCACCTTACCCAATCAGATCCTGGAGACCATCCCAGCCCAGAGTGTCCCCACCATCGAGAACATTCCGGGTCCACATTTAATATCCGCCGAATTTTTATAACAGCCGGGATCGAGCCCTGTGCACTTGCTGTCCTAGGAGTGTTTGATCTGGACAGTGTAAGGAGAGCTTAAAACTGCATCTAACCCTGTGCTGTCCCTGTTCTGGGACTGTTTCATACAGACAGTGTAGGGGGAGCTTCACTCTGTATCTAACCCCTTGCTATCCCTGTCCTGGGAGTATTTCATCTGGACAGAGTTTGGCGGGACCTGGAATTCAGTAATTCCATGCTGTACCTTTAGAGGGGGATCTCGAGCTCCAGTCTGAGTTTCAAGACAGTTTGTGTGTTTTATGTTTCTCTGATTCTTCATGAACTGTAACATCGTTTATTCATTCTTTCCATTCTTTATCCCCCGTAGGCACAAGATTTGGATCAGAAATGTGATTGCAGAGTAATCTGGTCAGCAGTGGGAGTATAAAATTAGCAAAGTTCACGAATGGCCATTGATACCAATAGGCCTCTCCCCAAGAGAGGATCCAATGGGATGTGGGAATGAAAAAGTTTTCTCAGCTTCGAGTACAGTTTGGATCTTGACTAAAGGTGGTTCTTCTGGGTCAAAGGTGTTTCTGCACAGATTCTGGTCTCTATTGTGACCTCCCATGATTTGTTTCTGTCTTGTCATCAATTCCACACTCACCCTGGATCTTTCTCACAATGAAAAGAGCTCAGTCCATCAGAGTCTCCTCTGACCCTCTCCCCTTCGAACAACTGCACTCCCTCACACACTTGTCTCTGAACTTGGAGAACAGTTTGATGGTGTTTCAGACTGAGCTACCAACCTGCATCAGCACTGACCCACTGTCAGATTTGTGACTTGATCTCCAGACGCCTCTGACTGTCTCTGTATTGTCTGTCTGTCTCGGTGTTGAAGCTTGTGGGTTCAGGTCTGCCTGCAGGAGTTACACATAACAAGCTGAAATGTCAGTGTGTTATTGAGGCAGTGCTGCACTGTCAGAGGAGCTGTTTGCTGGCTAACAGGCACATTCAAAGGAAATGGACTCACAGGTTTTGCTGTTCACCATCTAATTTGTTTGGACTATCCTAGAATCATCCTGGATGGGAAAAATAACATGTTCCAATAAAAAGGAATGGAAAAGCTAAATGGGGAATCGTTCATTCTCCTGCTCACAAGAGGAAACAACACACATTCATTAGCTTTGAGCCGGAGACTCACAAAACTGTAGAGCATGGAAACAGACCCTTCGGTCCAACTCGTTCATGATGACCAGATATCCCAACTTAATCTGGTTATATTTGCCAGCATTTGACCCCGATCCTTCTAAACCCTTCCTGCTCATTTACCCATCCAGATGCTTTTTCGATGTTGTACCAGCCTTCACCACTTCCTCTGGCAGCTCATTCCATACATTCACCACCCTCTGTGTGAAAAAGTTGCCCCTTTGGTCCCTTGTAACATTTTCCCTCTCATCTTGAACTGATTCTCTGTAGTTTTGGAATCCCTCCCCTGTGCAAAAGACCGAAACTATTCACTCTATCCATGACTCTATGAGATCACCCCCTCCCCCTCCAGGGAAAATAACACCAGCGTATTCAGCCTTTACCGATAGCTCAAACCCTGACAACATCCTTGTACATCTTTTCTGAACTGTTCCAAGTTTCACAACATCCTTCCTGCAGCAGGGAGAGCAGAATTGCACACAGTATTCTAATAGTGGCCGAACCAATGTCCTGTACAGCCGCAACATGACCTCCCAACTCATGTGCTCAATGCTCAATTCACTGACCAATAAAGGCAAATATACCAAACGCCTTCTACACTGTCCTATCGACCTGTGACTCCAGAAACCCGCACTCCAAGGTCTACCTGTCCAGCAACTCGCCCCAGGACCGTACCATTGAGAACATAAGTCCTCCCCGATTTGTCCTGAAAATATACAGTAACTCACATTTATCTAAATTCTCCTTTACTCGCATCCAAATTATTTATGTAATTGATGAAAAGCAGCGGATCCAGCACTGATCCCTGTGGCACACCACTGGTCACAGGCTTCCCATCTGAAAATCAAACCTCCACCATTACCCTCTGTCTTCTACATTCGAACCAGTTCTGTACCAGATGGATCGTTTCCCTGTATTCCATGTGATCTAACACTGCTAACGGGGCTACCATGAGGAATCTTGTCAAATGTCTTACTGAAGTCCATATCGATCATGTCCACCACGCTGCCTTCATCGATCCTCTTTGGTACTTCCTCAAAAAGCTCAACCAAGTTTCTGAAACATGATTTCCCGCACACAAAGCCCCTGTCTTTACCAGTCACTCTCCTCCTGGTCACTCTCCCCCGGTCACTTTCCCACTGGTCATTCTCTCCAGGTCTCTCTCCACAGGTCACTTTGCCTGGTCCCCACTTCCCTACCCCAGTCTCCCTGTGGCAAGGTGACTCCCCGCAGGAGCCTCGCTGTGGCATGTTGCATGCCGGGTTTGAGGGCAAAAGGGAGGGTGAGAGGCCAGATGGGTGGGTGAGAGGACAGGAGAGTGGGTGTGAGGGCACAGTCTCCCAGAGGCAGCCTTCACATTCTTCTGAGTTACCATCTGACACTGTTCAGGCCCACTCCACCTAGGTCACTCTCCTCCTCCCACCACCACCCCCACCTTGGGACACTCTACCTGGGTCACTTTCCCAATGTCACCCTTCCCCCACATTAGACTCCCCAAGTCACGCTCCCACCAAATCACTCTCCCACCGAATCACCCTCCCCCTGAATCACTCTCCCCCCGAATCACTCTCCTCAGGTCAGACGCAACTCAATCAATCTCTCCCGCTCACTCACTGCCGAGTTATCTCTCCATTTCCGGATCCCTCTCTCCCGGGGATCTCTCCCCAGATCAGTCTCCCCCAGGTCGCACCCTGGTCAGTCTCTCCGAGTCTATCTCACTCTAACATGCTGCATTGTCTGGCTGCTGTCTATCAGGGAACTCTCACTCACCTTGCTGCAGGACAAAAGGTCTCCAAAACACTTTCTACTTCCCACGTGCAGTCCCACCCAAGTTCAGGTGATCAATAATAAACACCTAACATGTTGCTAACACAGAAAAAGCCTCACAGAAACACCCTAAAAGACAGATGATTCGCCAGCTCTGTGAGCTTCCCCCAGAACTGGGAAAAGATGTTGATGGAATGGGTTTTGAGGAAGGACTGAGTGGGGCAAGGACTAACGTCAGTCTGTGATCACAGCTGAGCCCCTGAGCTATTTTCATGAAATGGCTCCATTTAAAAGTTTCAGGCTCAGTGTGACACCAAAGTGAAAATGTTAATGGTCTGACAGTTGTTGAGCAGGTTTGGGGGAAGGAGTCATGGATATCCCATCACCCCTCCCACACCCGCAAACACCCTCCTTCAAATCCATCCCCATCTTCTTGCTCAGCCTTCCACCTGCATTTGGAAATGAACACTCTCCAACACGTTTGGAATTGAACTTTGGTCCCCACGGTGGCTCAGTGGTTAGCACTGCAGCCTCACAGCTCCAGGGACCCGGGTTCGATTCCAGCCTCAGGCGACTGTCTGAGTGGAGTTTGCACATTCTCCCCACGTCTGCGTGGGTTTCCTCCGGGTGCTCCAGTTTCGTCCCACAGTCCAAAGATACGCAGGCTAGGTGGACTGGCCATACTGAATTCCCCGTAGTGTTCAGGGGTGTGTGGATTATAGGTGAGTGGGTCTGGGTGGGATGCTTCAAGGGGCGGTGTGGACTTGTTGGGCCGAATGACCTGTTTCCTGTACTGTAGGGAAACTTCTCATGCTGCAGTTCCAATTGAAGATACACAAGGTACCTCGAACCAGGATGTGTCTTTCTCACAATGTTGACAGACTTTCCTTTCCTGCCAGTTACCCCAGTTCCACGGCATCTCAGCAGGAACTCTTCAGGGGTGTATCCTGGTCTAACCATCTTCAGATGTTTGGTCAATGACCCTCCCTCCACCATAAGGACAGGAATGGGTTAGAACCGGCGTGGAATAGGTTTATAAATACTCATGCTACAATGGCAGGTCAGAGGCAGGGAATTCTGTGGCAAGTAACTCTCCTCCTGCCTCCCCAAAGCCTGGTCACCAACAACATTCAAGGAACTTGACACCATTCAGGATAGTACAGTCTTGGTTGGGCAATAAATCCACCATCTTTAAAATTACTCGCCCCATCATAGGGGTAGCAGTGTGTCCCATCTACAAAATCCCTTGGTGAGACAAACTCACTGAGACTCTGTCTGTACGAGACCCAGAAGAGCATCAGCAGATATGAGGGACTGCAGCATGCGACTGAGAACAAGTTGCACAGAATGATTTTGATCACCACCAGCTCATCACTGTCTCTCTGTTCTGTGCAGACAACACCCACTCTCACCTTAAAGAAATCTAATTGCTTTTTCATTCAGCAGTTGCGGTAAGCGATGATATGTAATCAACAAATCAGAGACATTTCACAAGAGACCCAGCCACCCTGTGTCTCTCACAAAAGAGTGGAAGCATGATGGACTGAATAACTGCCTTCTACGACACAGTGACTCACTGGTTCAGATATTTACACAAGGCTGTGTGATCCATTTTCAATACTTCCTTGAACATTGCATTATCAAAGAGTCTTGCATTATCAAAATTAACTGTGAGAAAAGGAAATAAAGAAAATTATTTCACATCATTTTCAGAGTAAAATGAGCTAATTGGATTTCTGACATTTTTAAATTTGCCTTAATATTCAAGTATTTAGTGACATCTTTAGCCAGAGAGAGATATCTCATAAGGTAAGCAAAGACCATCAAACAATATCACCAATTTGATTGTTCAAAATAAGAACAAAAATTGGTAAAACTGTCTTAACATTTTCTCTCAGTTCAGAGACATAACAGGAAGTAGTAAAAAGCACAATAGTGAATATTAATTTTTAGGAATGAAGCCTGAACTCAGTTATTGTGGAGAAATCAGCCTAAATGCCTGTTGGAGGTGATTACCCAATGACCTTGTATTACTGTGAGAGGGAATCAGACCCAGTTCCTGCTCCTGATCATTACCCAGTGACCCCGGGTTCGTGTTCGGAGCAACAGACTTGCTTCCTGTGATGTGTCCTTGGTGCATGGGGACAGAAATTTTCTTTCTTTTATTCGAATCTGTTCTCATTTTTTTAAAAATTTATTTCATGGAATATGAATGTTTTTGGTGAATTCAGCATTTCCTAACTCTAATTTCATGTATCATGTTGGTTGTAGACTATTGCAATCTGAGGGGTGTAGCCGCACCCACTGGGCTATTTGGGATAGATCATTGCAGTTAGTCCCAGCTTCAGTGAAGGAAGTTGATATGTTTCCTCATCTGGAAATGAAGGGGAATTTGCTCAGTGGCGTATCCTGAGTGTGCTGTCCATGTCTTTGGAGAGGTCAAGATTTCTACTTTGGAAGGTGCTGTCAAAGGAGATTTGGTGAGTCACGGCAGAGCATCCTGTAGGTGGTACACACTGATGCCTCTGTAGGGGCAATCCATCTGGGAATAAGTTTTTGGAGACAGCTGAGTTCAGGCATATGGAAGATGATTCGAGCCAGAACTTGTAAATTGCAAGGACAAGTACTCGAGACACTCCATATAAAGAGTGTTTCAAATGCACTCTACTCTCCTAATAACAGCTTCTCATTTTATACTTTTCCTTGCTCTTCTTTCCCGCTGCAGCATATGTTCCCTCCCACTGTGTATTATTGGTCAATAATGCTGGGTTGTCCAAACGTGATTGGGTCCTTGTAACTTCGTTCTATAAGAGCAATTTTCTTGCTGCTGTTTTCTGATTCAGTCATTTTGGTGCATTAGAAGTTTAACTTTGAATAAATAGTCTGCATCTCTCAGATACCAAGTCACTCTTATATTCTAGATATGGCATCTGTGGTCTGCTAAATCTGTTATCTCATACCAGGATATACCAGAGACAGGGATTGTCAATGTTCCCATTACAAGGAGAACATTGTATTTCAATGTGCGTGGCAATCCTGCTCATCACTGTGCTTGTTAAAACATAAGAGATATCTCTTCTATTGCCTCAAGTTAGTTTTTGAATCTCACCTTCAAACGTGTTTTGTGATTTTTTTTCTGTTTGGAAATATGTGAATCCATAACTAGTTCAGAAACAATATCTATTATTATCTGGATGAATCATAACTAATAGCAACTTATCATATTATAATTGATTGATTAAAAAAAATCAAAAAAAATCTGCTTGCTGTGACATGTCTGACCTATATTGGCCATTGCAGTTGGACATTCCACTGTATTTTAGACAGACGGCCGATTGTGTTCCTTGCTGAGTCTACATTAGGCAGGGCTTTCCCACACTCTCTCCAGCTTCTGTCAACCATGTCCTGCAAAGCTTGTCAGAGGCAGTCATTGGCCATTTTATGCTGCTCAGTCATGGGCAGCTCGACCAGCAACTGGAGGTCTGGGTGTAGAGGGAGTGACTATTTTAGGTGGATGATGAGGGCCTTTTCACAAGTGGCCTGCTTTGTGCATTTTGATGAGGAGACATTTGTGTATTGTTGGAAATGCAATACATGTGACTTGTTGGTGGTGGTTTGGATCAGATCAGGGCAGTAATACTGGGCGAGGAGTTGGAACCTCGCTGGCAGAGCAGGAGGGTGTTTGGTGAGAAAGCCAGAAACACACAGACAGAGGTCGGAGCCCTCACGAGCCTTCAACAAAACGGGTAAGATGGAGCTGTGTGTTCGGGAAGGACAGAGAGGCAGCAGAAATAAATGGATCATGTCAGAGTCAGGTAAGATGGGCTTAGGAACAAAACTAAGATATTTTCTTCATCTCTCGCTCCTGGAGAACAGCCAGGAATTCTGGAGAGCACCCAGGAAATGATAGCAGAGACAAAGGATGAAAATTTTCCAAACTTAGTGTCCAGGATCAAATAAAATGATTTGCCTCCTGTTGTTAAGAATATTGTAAGGATCTTTCTAAAAATCATGAGAATATGGAATCATTCGATGCACTTTGTTTCAATAGCTTGAAGCAGCTTACGTGAAAGAACTATACTATCTTTCACAGTTCATTTTAATGGTCGCTGAAGGATTTATGTCGCAGTAATAATAATTAAGAATGAGTAACAAGGTCTTTTTGTCAAAGTTATTATAGAAACGAATCTGTAGGTGGACAATACCATCCCAGAGAGATCGTGACCATCACGAAAGGTAGCTGTGATAAAACTTAAACCACATCAGAAATGAGCACTGACACACTCAATGGGGTGACCAATGGGCTGCTGAGGCAGCAAAGAATGCCCCAGGTATCAAGTACCACAGGCAAGGTGCTGATTGCATTTCGTGAAGAGAGGAAAGGGTGGTAGCGTCACGCTGCACTCAGTGTCAACTCATATAACATACTGTGGAAACGCACACCATGGGAGAGAGTTCTCTGCTGCAGACAATGGGCAGGTGTTGGTGCTGGAAAAGAATGAGAAGAGATGTAACAAAGTTCTGTCAGTTATGTGCCCTCATTGACCCAGTTAGCCCAGTCCAGTACTGCATCTCACACCAGGCCAGACCAAAGTGTTCTTGCGAACAGTTGCAAACTGACTTCACAGGAACCCCCTCACTGAGTTTAGGAGAAACAGCTTGTTGGTCAGTCGTGACTAATTTAGGGATTGTGTCAATCCTATACCGCGTGAGCTGAATGGACGACTCCTGTTTCTAGTTCTAATGATTATGCGAAGTTTGTAATTAGGTGGGAATCAAGCAAAATTCCAGACTCCCTCCCACTGCAGAGCTTAGGCATGTCTAAGTCAATGTACAAGGCATGAAATAGAGAATTAGCTGAAACCTTCCAGGAGATGTCAGACGGATGGGTCGATCCGTTGCTCAGTAGCCCAATGGGATTGAGGGAAACACCATGTGGATTGATTGGATTTACTCCCTCGGCGTTAATGACAGGAATGGGAATGAGATTGCCAGGGGACGCTGTGACTGGAAATGAGGAAATAAGGGAGACAAGTGAACCAATTGTGAGAAAGCTGTGAATGTCTCTGCATGGACTGAGACTAGAAGTTCCTGATCAGCTGATCAGATAGGACAGGGAGGTTGAGGCAGGATTTGAACAGGGTAAGCTGTCCAGTGTCGGAGATAATGTCATTGTGAAGGTCATGTTAGAGGAGACAAGATTCACACTATAATGGGTAGGGTATGATGAAATTATCATTACATATAATACATATGCCTGGATGTACAGGAGATGGAAAGGTCATTGGCTAAAAGTTCACAATTGGAGCAAGTCACTAATTGATGTATCTTTTCTGCAAGATTACACTCCAGGAGTAGTTGGACCATTCCATCGATGGGAGCACCAAGTCTTATGGGGATAGAGCGAGGGTTAGGGACAGCAAATTTGGGAATGATGATGAGATTGTTGGGTTGCTCCACAGATCAACAACAATACACAATCTACAAAGCCCCGAGCAGAGTACAACAGTTGATGGAGAACTCCAGGAAATGGACCAGTGTTTGTAAAGACAATAAATGTTGATAGGATAAGGTGCCCTATGAGCGGGGCCTGTTGTTATAAACATCTCCAATATTGGTTGACCCAAGTGGTGTTCAATCCTGACTCAAGCACTGGAAAGGTTTTAGTGAAACAAGTGATGAACTGGGCACCTTGGCCTCATGGAGCAGGGTGACCAATAGCTGGCCCAGAGTATGGCAGAGAAAGGTCGGACTGTGATGCAGTCTGCTCAATGATGTTGTTCCTATACCAACACAGACAACTCAGTTGATTTGGGCCAAAAGCTTCAGACATTAAGTACACAACTTGAGGAAAACTTCGAAATGCAACAAGCGTTCAGGGCAGACACCTGAGTACGGACTAAGGCCTGACAGAGATAACGTAGTGCCAGGCCATAGCACAAAGGTGTCATTCCTGGTCCATTCATAAATAATCAGCGTGCAGAAAAATATCTCCGATGGCACAATCAGAAATGATGGCTGCAGTTCTTTTGGAACAATGGTACTTGAGCAGAGAAAGAAAAACCTGAGACAAATTCATAACGATGAGGTAGTCCTGTGTATAACTAATGCTCACTTGTTTAATCTGTCACAGCACAGAGACTTTGGGCTGGTCAGCTGCCAGCTCAGGGGTTTAACACGTGTGTATGGTATTAATGTGGATTGTGTTAGACATGATCATACACTGATGGTTAATTAGGGGGCTATTATGTGAGAGAAACAATATACAGCAATACGCAGTAGAGACAGTGAGGAACATAGAACATAGAACATAGAACAGTACAGCACAGAACAGGCCCTTCAGCCCACAATGTTGTGCCGACCACTGATCCTCATGTATGCACCCTCAAATTTCTGTGACCATATACATGTCCAGCAGTCTCTTTAATGACCCCAATGACCTTGCTTCCACAACTGCTGCTGGCAACGCATTCCATGCTCTCACAACTCTCTGCGTAAAGAACCTGCCTCTGACATCCCCTCGATACTTTCCACCAACCAGCTTAAAACTATGACCCCTCGTGCTAGCCATTTCATCATCAATCCTGGTTTAGATGGGTGTCATGAAGTAGCCCATTCAGCTGGATGTACCCCTCGGATATACAGAACAGAAGTGGCAGTGCGTGGTTTGAAATGGAGATAAAATGACCAGTGGGGTCATTAGAACTGCAGATGCTGGAGTCAGAGACAACACAGTGAGGAGCTGGAGGAACCCAGCAGGTCAGGCAGTATCAGAGATCAGGAGAGTTGATGCTTCGGTTCGGGACCCTTCTTCAGAAATGGTGAGGGGGAAGAGAGCTGGGAAATAAATAGGAAGAGGATGTGTGGGGCTGGTGAAGCTGGATGGGAAGGTGATGGTTAAATGCAGGAAGTGAGTGATGGGGATTGGTCAGTGTGGTGGATAGCTGGGAGAGAAGATGGGCAGATTGTGTCTGGTCAATGAGGCGGGGATCAGAGAGAGGGTTGGACATGGAATGAAGCCAAGGGACCTCAGACAAACATAGGGGGTGAGTTTTATTGTCTTACACATTACTGCTGGAGTCAAATTTGCAAAATCTAAGACTATTCACTGTTTTTACACCAACGGGTGCCACTGAGACAGGGAAAGCTTGGTGTATCTATTTAAATTTCCAGGCAAATGTGAGGTGATGCATTTTAGAAGATCATGTGCAGGTGGAAATTGTACAGTGAATGGCAGAAACAAGAGCAGTGTTAGTATGCACCTTCAGAGAATGAAAATGCAGAGGGATCTGGGTTTGCAGGTCCACAGGTCGCTGAAGGTGGCAGCACAGGGAGATAATTGACTCAAAAAGTCCTGTGGCATTGTTGCCTTCATTGGAAAGTGCATTGACTAAATGTATGGATAAGTTGTGCTGCAGCTTTGTGGCACTTTACTGAGGCCACAGTTGAAATATTGCAGGCAGTTTGGATCAGCACACTACCAGAAGAATGTGGATGTTTTGGAGTGGGTAGAGAAAAGGTTTACCAGGATGTGGCATGGTGTGAGGGATTTTAGTGATGAAGCAAGGCTGGATAGAGTGGGTTTTCACTGGAAAGGAAGAGGCTGAGGGCCAACCTGACACCAGATTCTGAGATTGGGAATGGCACAGAAAGAGTGGGAAGTATGAGGCTATCTTGCTGGGTGAAGGGGTCAATTATTGGGGAACATGAATTCAAATTTCAGGGGCAGCGGGGAGGAAAGTTTAAAGAGATGTGTGAGGCAGGTTTTTCACACAAAGGGCGGTGAGTGCCTGGAATGTGCTGCCAGAGGAGGTGGTGGAAGCAAACACAACAGCAGCATTCAAGAAGCACCTGGACAAATACATGAAAAGGAAGGGAATAGAGGGATATGGATCCTGTCAGTGAAGGCAGCTTGAGTATGAAAGGGGAAAATAAGTCAGTGCAGGGTTGTACTGTATCGTTCTTTGCTCTTTCCTCAAGATACAAAGGAATGGGTAGTGTTATGCAATATCTTTCAAAGTTCTCCTGTGTGGTCCCATCAGTGACTGAACATCTCACCCTAATCCATGGGGAGGGACAGTAATTGTGTGGGACACATTATACACTCCAGCAAAAGATCTGAACCTTTGCAGACAACATTGACTCTCTGTCCTCTGCCCTAGGGATTTTGGAATTGGGGAATTAATATACAGACACACTGACGGTTTTGAACCACCTCCCACATCCTGCTTACTGCACAGGAATTTAAATTGGCTGCCTAACATGTGGGTACAGGCAGTAGAACGATAAAATGTTAATAACCCGAGGCTCGGGACCTGGAAAGGATAACACCATAAGACCAGAAGACATCGGAGCAGAAGTTAGGCCATTCAGCCCCTTGTGTCTGCTCTGCCATTCAATCATGGGTGCTAGGTTTTTGAACTCCATTCTCCCACTTTTTTCCCGCAACCCTTGATCCCTGTGGCAATTAAGAACCTATCCAACTCCACCTTAAATATACTCAATGACCTGGCCTCCACTGGTTCTGTGGCAGGGAACTCCATAGATTCACCGCTCTCTGGCTGAAAACATTACTCCTTATCTCCGTTCTAAGAGATAATCCTTTCCTCTATGCTGTGCCCTCTCCTTATCTCCGTTCTAAGAGATAATCCTTTCCTCTATGCTGTGCCCTCGGGTCCGAGTTCTCCTTTACTCCAGCTGGCCGAGAGTAAAATAACATGAAAGACTGTGGGAAATCAAAGTTGTGTGAGACACATGGACTTTGAAGTGTGGAAATCTGCACCATGCTGTCATCTGTACAAAGCTTGTCGGTGTTCTGCAACCCACCAAAGGGAGCTTTAATCTTCAGTGTTAATGCTCCCTCTACATCTGTGCCTGTGAAATATACAATTATTGTGCTGTGTCCCTGAAATCCTCTCAAAAATTAGTCACACTGCCTCCTGGAACAAACCATCACTTCTTTCCATTCGTGGGATGTGGGGATCGTTGGCTTTGCCAGCATCGATTGTTCCATTCCTCACTTCCCCAGAGAAGGTGGTGGGAGCTGCCTTCTTGAACTGCTGCAGTCCATGTGCTGGACACAGACCCACAATGCCCTGAGGGGGGCAAATCAAGGATTTTGATGCAGTGACAATGAAGGAACGGTGATGTATTTCCAAGTCAGGATGGTGAGTGGTTTGAGGGGAAACCTGCAGCTGGTGATGTTCCCCTGCATCTGCTGCCCTTATCTCCATTGCCAAACATTCCGAGAGGATAAGCTCACCTTCCTAACCAGGAATGTCAACAAAGTGGGGAACTGCGCGGAAATCGAGGTCCCATTGTGGGGTGGATCCGGACAGGAGGCAGCAGCTCAGGGTAACACTGATATTTGGAAACATACCCACTGGTTAGTTTTTGCACTGTCCACATCCATTTACACCTGGATGTTGCAGAACAGCAGAGCTTCGATCTGATCTGGTGATGATGTGAACACTTTATTCTGTGCCTGTTGCTTGCACAGTTTAACATGAGTGTAGTCCTGTGTGGAGCTTAACTGGGTTGGCACCTCATTTGTTGATATGCTGAGTGCTGTCCCCATAGCAGTGAACAAGGAGAGGGAATGGGGCCGCACTTTTCCATGATGTCTCCTGTGAGGACCAGAGTGCCCTGTGGAAGCAGAATCCAGCAAGAAGACAACAAACCCAGGAAAGGAGAAAGAAAATTGTTCAAAGGTAGACCAGGATCATAAATGACAAGGAAAATTGTGACTTGGTAATTCAATTATCAGTTCAATTCAAAAGGGGAAGAACAGCATAGAAACTCAAAGCCGGTTGCACCTAAAATATCAGATCAACATACCATCATTCATGGAACATCCGGTATCAACATGTTTTCTGGACTAAATTATCATATTTTGCTAATTAATGTTGCTGATGGGGAGCAGTGCCCTGAGGTTTCAGAAACAATTGCAATAGCAAAACTACAGCAAATACAACTCCCCATTAAATGTTAACTGGAAAGGTTCGAATGGAATATCAACAGTAAATCAATCCAAAGTGCTTACTGAATCACCATCCGTCAGTTGCAACCAAAATAAATATTTTATCGGAAATGATGCAAGATTGATTAAAAATGGAGCTGGAGCTGGAGGTGTATGCATTATCGAGGGGGTATTGGGCAGAACTGGGAAGGGAGAGAATGTGGGGTGAGAATTCAGTTCAGGGTGAAATAGAACTGTGAGGGTATGAACAGTCTGGTACAATGTGAGATGTTGGTAAAAGAGGGAGTTGAGTGAGTGAACAGGAAACAGTCTTTGTGACATATTTGGTAAATTCCATCATCAGGAGAGAGGGGGAGAGAGAGAGAGAGAGAGAGAGAGAGAGAGAGAGGGAGAGAGAGAGTGGGAGGGGGAGAGAGAGACAGAGACAGACAGACAGACAGAGAACTCCTGTAAGTACAGTCTGGTCAGACTAACATCAGTGATGGGATGAATTTCAGAAAGCAGAACTCAATGAGAATCAGATCAAAAACACTCCACTCGAAGGAATTGTTGTTACAATGAAAGAGAAATATGGGCTTTGGATGCGAAACACCTCAAATGAGGATAGACAGAAGTAAAAACATTGAAAACAGGATCAGGAGAAGTCCAATCGGCCCTTTGATCCTGCTCCCACATTCATTCTGATCATTGCTGACCCTGTTCAACATTCACCCCACATCCTTTTCTCCCTTAGCCTTGAAGTCTACAAATGACTCCTTTTGTAATTATTCAATGTTTTGACCTCAAACACTCTATTTGGTCAGGAATTCCACAGGCTCACCATACGCTGTGTGAAGAATTTTCACCTCATCTCAGTCTAAACTGGTCTTCACTATATCCTTAGATTGTCACCTCTGGTTCTGGATTGCCTGGTGGTTGGGAACACTCTTCCTGTATTCACCCTGTCTGCTGCTGTTCAAATTTTATATGTTTCTATGAGAATTCCAGAGATGAAATGAGAGTATCCACGCTTGACATCAAGGCCAAATGTCAACAAGTGTGTCATCAAAAAACCTGAAAAATGGAGAAACATATGGAAAAGGGACAAGGATAGGCCACTCGCCCCTTCCAGCGTGCTCCCCCACTCAATAAGATCATGGCTGATCTGATTTTAAACTCAACTCTACGTTCCTGTCGATCCCTGACAATCTTTCATCCCCTTGGTCATCACGAAGCTATTTAACTCTGCCTTCCGAATATTTGGATGTTCTTTATCCACTGCCATTTGCGGAAGGGATTCACAATGCTCTGAGAGAGAAAATCAATCTTTATCTTTATTTTAAATGAGTGACCCACATGTTCAAACTCCGACCCCTTCTTCTCCAATCTCCCACAAGAGGAAATCTCCTTTCCACAATCAACCAGTCAAGACCCCTGTCTAGCTGATTCGTAACTTCCTGTCTCTTGTATTCAATTCCCCGCACAATAAAGCAGAACATTATATCGGCTTTTATTTTCCTCATTCACCTTTGATGTAGAAGCGGAATAAATATCTTTTCTTTCCAGCACATGCTCAATGGTCAGAGGGGAGGCTCTGCCCTCCTGGTATTATCGATAGACTATTATTCCAGAAACTCAGCTGATGGTCTGGAGATAATGGGAACTGCAGATGCTGGACAATCCAAGATAATAAAATGTGAGGCTGGATGAACACAGCACGCCCAACAGCATCTCAGGAACACAAAAGCAGACGTTTCGGGCCTAGACCTCTGATGAAGGGTCTCGGCCCGAACCATCTGCTTTTGTGCTGCTGAGATACTGCTAGGCCTGCTGTCTTCATCCAGCCTCACATTTTTATTATCTTGATCTTCTGGAGACTCGGGTTTGGATCCCCCACAGCAGATGGTTGTCATTTGAATTCAATGAAAGAAATCTGAAAGTAAGAAACTTCTGATGATTATGAAACCATTGTCGATTGTCTGAAAAACCCATTGTCTTCACAACTGTCCTTCAGGAAAGGAAATCTGCCAACCTCACCCGGTCTGGTCTACATGTCACTCCAGTCCCACAGCGAGGTGGTTGACTCTCACCTGCCCTCTGAAAAAGCCAAGCAATCCATACAGTCATATCGATCAGGACAAAGTCTCAACAAACAAATGGAGCCAGGCAGACCACCTGGGCACTGATAAAGACAATGACAGAAACAGCCCTGTCGCCCCTGCACAGTCCTCCTCACTGACATCTGTCACAGACAACAGCATCACCATCCCTGGGTATGTCCTGACCAACAGGCAGTACAGACCCAGCAGAGGTGGCAGAACAGTGATATCCAGTCGGGAGCGAGTTTCCCTGGGAATCCCCAACATCAACACTGTCCCCATGAAGTCTCATGGGTAAGGAAACCTCCTGCTGATTACCACGTACCGTCCTCCCTCGGCTGATGCATCAATCCTCCTCCATATTGAACAACACTTGGAGGAAGCACTGAGGATGGGAAGGACACAAAGTATCCTCTGAGTGGGGGATTTCAATGTCCATCGCCAAGAGTGACTCGGCAGCATCGCTACAGATCGAGCTGGTCGGGTCCTAAAGGGCACAGCTGCTAGACTGGGTCTGCGGCAGGTGGTCAGAGATACAGAAAGAGGGAAAAACATAATTGACCTCGTCCTCACCAATATGCCGGCTGCAGATGTACCTGTCCATGACAGTATGGGTAAGAGTGACCACTGCACAGACCTTGTGGAGACAAAGTCCCACCTTCACATTGAGAATCGTGTTGTGTGGCACCATCCCCGTGTCAAATGGGACACACTTTGAACAGAGCTCGCAGTTCAAGTCAGGACACCCATGAGGTGCTGTGGGCCATCAACTGCAGCAGAATTGTACTCCAGCACAATCTGTAACCTCATGGCCATGGATATCACCAACTCAACTATTACCATCAAACCAGGGGATCAACACTGGTTCAATGTATAGTGCAGGAGGGACTGTCAGAAACAACATGAGGCAGGCCTGGAGATAAGGTGGCAACCTGGAGAAGCTAACAAACAGGATTCCTGGCAAAACCAAACAGCAAAAGCAGCAAGTGATAGGCACAGCTAAGTGATACGTCAGCAAATGGATGAGATCTGAACTGTGCAGTCCTGCCACATCCAGTCATGAATGGTGGTGAACAATTCAACAACTTCCTAGAAGAGGAGGTTCCACAAATATCTGCATCCTCAATGATGGAAGAGCCCTGCGCATCAGTGCAAAACGCAATGCTGAAGAATTCAGAACAATCTTCATCCAAAAGCGCCAAGTGGATGAACTATCTCAGCCTCCTCCAGTGGTCCCCAGCAAGACAGATACCAGTGTTCAGCCAGTTCAATTTAATCCACATGTTGTCAAGGAACATTTGGAGACACTGGATACTGCTAAGGCTATGGGCCAAGACAACATTCCAGCAATAGCCCTGAAGGCATGTGCTGTGGAACGTGCATTCCCACGGCCATGCTCTACCAGTAAAGTTACAACACTGGTGTGTGGACTGCAATGTGGAAAAGTGCCCCGTCATGTCCTGTGCACAAAAAGCAGGACCAATCCAATCTGCCCAAATCCTGCTCCGTCAGTGCCCTCTCAATCATCAGGAAAATGATGGAAGGTGTCATCAACAGCGCTCTCAAGCAGCACCTGCTCAGCAATAACCTGCTCAGTGACACCCAGTTTGCGTTTTGCCAGGGCCACTCTGCTCCTGGCCTCATTGCAGCTCTCATTCAAACATGGACAAAAAGAGATGGATTTTAGAGATGGGGTGAGAGTGAAAAGCCTTGACATCGTTGCTGCATTGGACCATTGGTGGCATCCAGTACTGGATTCAATGTGCATTGGAGGCAATCCCTTCACTATTTGGTGTCATTGTTGGCATCTGGGAAGATGGTTGTGGTTTTTTTTGAGTCAGACATTTCAGCTTCAGGATATCACTGCAGTAGTTCCTCAGGATAGTGTCACAGCTCCATCGTCAGGTCCAAAATGGGAACATTTGCTGATGATGGCACAATGTTCAGCACCACTCATGACTCCTCAGAAAATGAAGTTATCCATGTTCCAGTGCAACAAGATCTGAACAAGATCCAGGGCTGAGCTGGCACGTGGCTAGAAACATTCTTACCACACAAATGCCAGACAATCTAATCACTGCCCCTTGATATTTACAGCAGTGACCATTACTGAATCCCCCTCAGTCAACTCTCTGGGAGTTACCATGAAACAGAAGCTCAACATGGCTCACAATTTCGACACAGCGGCTACAATTCCAGCTCAGAGGTGAGGAACGGTGTGGCGGTAACTTACCTCCTGACTCTCCAAAGCCCGTCTGCCATCTCCAAGGCACAAGTCAGGAGTCTGATGGAATACTCCCCACTTGCCTGGATGGTTACAGCCACAACAACACTCAACGAGCTTGACACCATCCAGGAAAAAGCAGCCTGCTTGAAGTGAATTACATCCACAAGTATATACTCCGTCCAGCACTGAGTAGCAACAGTGTGTACTGTCTACAAGATGCACTGCCGAAATTCACTAGAGATCCTCAGACAGCACCTTCCAAACCCACAATCACATCCATCTAGAAAGACAAGGGCAGCAGATACATGAGAACACCACATCAGTGAAGGTCCCTTTCGAGGCACTCACCATCCAAATTCGGAAATATTCCATTGCTCCTTCACGGTCGCTGGGTCAAAATCCTGGAATTGCCTTTCAAATGGCATTGTGGGTCAACCCACAGCAGGAGGGCTGCAACATTTCAAGGAGAAGATCGCTGTGTACAGTGACTGAAATCAGGTCGGACAGGTGGACCTCAGAATTTGTGCCCTGATTGGGCTTGTTATCCTGGTCCAATCAGGGAGCCCTGGCTGGTAGATATAAACAGGAGTGTCAGGGGCTCTGCTCACACTAGGAGCTGGCTCTGAGTTTGCTGTGTCAGTGTCACATCCTATGCACGTGTAAATGGTTGGTGTCTTGGTGATGGGATGCTGGCCTTCACGGAGTTATTTCAGTGGTGATGAGAGAAAAACATGTCCCTGAAGAGATTCACTTACAACAGTCGTCTTTGAGTGAGGGTAAGCATTCCCACCTTCATGCTGCTAATTGGGAAGCTTGTCTTGTTCAATCCTGCTGTTGAAGACTGGGCCCAGTATGTGGAAAGAATGTGCTGCTTTTTCTGGTAGACTGACATTGGAGCAGACAAAAAGAAATGAGAAATTCTCCTGACAACTCGCTGTCCCACAGATTTTTCAGCGATTAGAAGCCTAACTTTCCCTGAGGCAACAGAGACAAAACCTTGGAAGAGTTGACCGATTAAGCTGAAGAATAGTGTGACCACAATCTTCCCCTCATTCTGAGACGCTATCAGTTTTTCTCAATTGTTCAGGACCCAGGGAATTCCATACTGGGATTTTTGATACTGTAAAGATGACTGGCAGAGGCATCTGACTTTGGTTTAATCCTTAAATGGGTGCTGAGAGCACATTTGGCGTGTAGGATGAATGATATACCAAAGTTGAGGCAGAAATCAGGAGACTGCAAAGCGAAGGAATCATCAAACCAGTCCAGTTTGTGGGACGGGCGGCACCGTTTGTACAAATTTTGAAGCCCAACAGATCGATTTGCCTTTGCAGGGATTTCAAACTCATGGTGAACCATTGTCACAGCTGGATATATATTCAATCCCTCGCTTAGAGGACGAATTTGCAAAATTGCCATGTGTGGGAGGGGGTTTGCACTGTCCTTTCTAAAGTTGAACATGACACAAGCGTTCCTGCAATTATGTTTAGAAGTTTGCAACAATTCATACCCATAAGTGTTTGTTACAATATATGAGACAGCCATTTATGGGATCATCAGCCATTTTCCAGCGGCCAATAGAGAATATTTTACAATGCCTACCCCAGTTTGTCATTTATCTGGATGACATGCTAATAAGTGGGAAGACCAATAAAGAGCATTTAGAGAACATGGACATAGTGCTTACACATTTCTCCACAGCGGAGGTACACCTTAGGAGGGGAAAATAATGTGTTCCTGGTGCCCCAATTGACCTAATTGGGCTACAGAGTCAGCAAGACGTCGTTATACCTGTTCGAAGATCAAGTGAGGAGCAATCAAAGGAGCCCTGGCTCCCACAACTGTTTTGGAGCTAAGGACTTTCCTCTGGGGAATTATTACAGAAAGTTCAAACATAACCTGGCTTCCATCCTGGTAACTTTACGTTTGCTTTTGCAAAAGGGTCAGCCTTGTAAATGATCTCATAGCCAAGAAGTGGCCTTTACAGAGGTGAAGAAGCAGCTCTAATCATCTAAAGTGTCGGCTCACCCTGATCCCATCGAGATCTGGTGCTGACATGGAATGCCTCACCATACGGTATTGGGATAGTGTTGGCTCACTGGTGGCCCAGCAGAGAGGAATGCCCGACAGCATATGCATCCCAGACTTTGGCTGATACCGAACAAATATACACCCAGTTAGATAAGGAAGGTTTGGTGGTCATGTTGGGTATGAGAAAGTTCCATCAAAATGTTTATGGATATAAATTTGTAACAGTAACAGACCACAAGCCCCTGCTCGGGTTAATTAAGGAGGTCCGTGCTGTGTCGCCCATAGCTTCAGGTCACATTCAGCAGTGGGCTCTAATGCTAAGTGGATACAATTACAAATTGGAACACCGTCCATGAGGATACACCACTGGTGGGACTACAACGCGAAGAGTCCATTCTGCCCTTAAACTTCCTGCACACCTTCTGCTCACCGCTGACAATATCCAACTGTGCACATGATAAGAGTTCATTCCTCACACATGGGGATGATGAATGAAACCTTGGCAGCATCTTGTGCAATACAACGGCTCCCAGATGTGTCAGTCACAGACACCGGGCCATCATTTCCCAGCAGAGAGTTTGAGTATTTCCTGAAGTCGAATGGCATTCGGACAGCATGATACCATCCACCATCCAAAGGTCTGGGAGAAGGAGCTGTCCTAACCTTGAAGGCAGGCTTCGAGAAACAGCCTCCAGCTTCTGCCCTGACTGCAGCTCAGTCCCCCTTCAGGCTCCTGACAAAGGCCCTGGGGGTTAAAGCCTAATCCCACCCTGATATGACCATTGGGGCCTGCACGAAGGTCATAGTCAGTGCAGTTTACCCATTAGCCATCATCGCTGCTGCAAAGATGTCTGGGAATGCCGTGCTCTTCCTTCAATCTGAGCTGGGGTGGGGAAGGGGGTGTACATGACCCAAGAGAAGGGGCTCACTGTGGGTGGTATGTATCTCCTGGTCGACCCTGTGGGGGTCATGACCCAGAGGAGAATGATTTCCAACATCCCGTCCCCTCATTGCCCGCGAGCTCCTCCTCCCCCATTTACAGCCGCTGGGTGAAATCCAGTCAGTGGTTGCTCCTATCCCACTCGGGCTGAAGGACCTGACCCGGAAGCACATCTACTCCACTCAGCACCAGGACTTTATTTGCTTGGCCCGGGAGGAGGTCACAGAGGGGCACCTTTACTGTGCTCCATGAGGGGGCAGCCTACCGCACTTCTGGGTGGCAGACGGCATGTGGTGTCACCTGTGCCGAGGAGTGGGGCACATGAGGAGGAATTGCTGCCCCCTGCAGGCTGCCGGAGCCATACCAGCAGTCGCTGGTGGCAATGCTACACTTGCAGCATTCCCCACCCCCACCACAGTAACACCGGGAGACCCACACCCGGGGCTCGAGCCGCAGCATTTTAAATTGATATTTACAGCTGTTGTAAAATAAAGCATAACAGAAATAGAAATAGCCATTATTTCTCCATTAACCTCTTCCCCATTCAATTACATTATGCCTGGTCAGTGCCTCAACTTTGCTTTCCACTCTTTCTACATTCTTAGAAATGAAAAATTTAGATTTCTTGAATATTTCGTTTAAATTAAATCTTCTGTATTGTCCTCCACAATGCCCAAGCTTTAGTTTTAAGATTACTCATCAGAAAAAAACCTCTCAGTATCAATCCTGTAAATCCATTTGACAGTTTAGATGTTTCGATCAGATCACACATTGGTATCCATTGTATCACAAACTATCAAAAGACTGTGGTAAGTGTAACATCTGAGTATTGGTTGGAATTCAATTCTTTTTGACAGCTTATTTTCATGTAAAAGATACCTGTCAAAATTACAATAGGGGTAATATTTATAATCAGTGAGAAAATGCATTTCTTATCAGTCTAGAATTCATTCAGAGTTCCCACCAGGGAAAGCTAGGCATTACTCAAGGACAACTGTCATCATACCATGAGCTACGGAATCTACACGAGTTTTTTTTTTCCTATTTCTATGCAGCAATTTCCTTTTAAAAGGCAAATAAACATTGAAAACATACAAGTAGAAAATATTGCATGCAAACAAGCAGCCACATTTAACAATAATTACTTTCCTTTTCTGTATCATTTCCAGATAAAGATTTAATCAGTGTTCTTTTTTTTCCAGAGTGTTGTTTTGCTTGGAATAGAATATTCTATCCATTCTGGTGAAATCAGAAGTGGAAATTTAGATGTCCAGTGTAACTGGTTCTGGATGAAAAGCTTTCGAAGTTCATTTATGAGGTTGTATTCCCAGCCCTTTTGAAACTCCGTGCCTTTATAGTCTCAACAGAGGCTTCATTGTTGGATATACTTACCAATGTCATCAAAAAGAGGTTTATCTTGTGACTACTTGACATCCCTTGTCCCCAGCAAGGTTCTTTACCTGGATTTTCAATTGCAAGTTGTTGCTCAGACAGCAATTAAGAACTCATTTTATTTGTCAGTCAGTAGCATGACAAGGGTTCCAACTGTTTGGGGTTAAGGGGCAGTAGTTAAGCCGTGGAATACAACCACAACTCATTAATAATTGCAAGACTGATGAGCAAATGAAGATTTACAGATTTCCATAATTGCTATTTGAGGCATTTATATTTCAGTCATGGTCTGTTGGATGAAGAAAGCGTAATATATGGTCCCTTTGTTCAATCAAAGTGTGCAAACTTTGTAATAGGTTAATAGCAGATAGCATTTTCACCATTTAATACTATTCAGCTATGAAGGCATTAGGGTCCACATGGTAAAAACCTTTTGGAACTATTCAACTGATTTTCAACACTAAGTCAGTGATGTCAGTCAATAACTTTTTAACCTAATACTCATGCACCGATACAAAGCATAAATTTAAAGATAAAATCAAAAACATTCAGTGACAGACAGTTCTATACTTTTAATTATGGTAAACAATTACTTGCATGAAGTGACCATTTTTACGGCTTTCTTCCAATGCCTACGTGTCTTTCAATACGATTTTCAGTCAACATCGTACAAGTCAAGAAAGTTTCCATTGGTTGATCTGAAACACAACAAAGATTGGCAAATTCCTTCTAATCATGATAAATGCTCTTTTGTCACCAGTGCTTGCACGAGTTGTTGTTGTGATCACAAAACTCAGTGAAGCCATATTTTTTCTTTAGTCCTTGCGATTCTGGCCTAGATAGATTCTTCTCAATTCACAGTTAATGGGGAATATGAAAGTATTTGATTTCCCAAAGGCATTGCCATCTCTTTCTCATATTGTGCCCTGGTAGAATCTGGGAAGAAAAGATTTCCATGAAAACTCCTCAGCAGCTAATGTTGGCAGTAGAGTGCGTTGTGAAGACTGTCTGCAGCCATTTGGAAATGTCAGCCATTTCCAAGCTGTATCTTTTGAATTGAAAAAGGACCATAAAGAATTTCAGTCTCAGGTATCCCAATTTTATTCACATTTCCACAGCTGTTAGCTCTGTTTGTATTTCCCATGATTGATTTGCAAGTTAAGATATATGTTGAGAATTTATATAATAAACAATTATTTTTTTCTCATACTTAGCTAGGAAAATGCTTGGCACAGCGGTCATATATTAACATTATTTCTAACTGCCCACCCATGAGATGAAGAAGGAATTCTATGAAGGCAAATGAATTGTAACTTTTCTGACATTTGTAGCTACACAGTCTACCTTCAGATTCACAAATTGTCCATGGTCAATGAGCTGGCCGGATCAGGCAGGATTATCACAGAGAATAGTGGAAGATGATGAGGTTTACTGTGACTTCACTGCTCTGGCTGAAATCTCTCTCCTCTGCATTTATCAGTATGTGCACTGACTCCCCTTCAAATTATCTGAATACAACCTGTCCTTTCTTACTAATTGCTATCTATGCCCTATGCTCCTTTAGTTATGGTCAGACCCTGAGAGAGGTTCCCAATTTGTTACTGTTCCAAATGAGGTACCTCAAGCTGTTGAACTCCCAGATGAGAATGGTTGAAATGGCTCGTTTTCTTCATTCACACGCCCTCTCAGTTGATTGCAATGAGGGTAATTTAAAATGAGTTTAATTCCTAAGGATACTTTTCTTGCAGAGCCAAAAAAACTTTTCAAAAATGTCAATGCAACCAGGCTTTCTTAAGTTAACAAAGAGTTTGCTTCTTAATTACTAAATGCAGGAATGATTAGTAACACAGAACATATATACAAGGATTTAAAAAGAGCAGTGAGTCCAAATGGATAAAAGCAAAATTCAGACATACAGGTCAGTCTCTGAATTGTTCACAGAGAATGGTTAGTTGAACATTGTGGCCATTGAAGTGGAAATAATAATTAGCTTTGATGTTGGGAATTGAACAATTTATTTTTGAAATTCTAGGTACTGTAGGATGTTTGAGATTCCTTTGTTTGGTTTGCTGCAATCAAAGTGAGAGAATGTCTTTCTTTTGATCAATGGGTGGCTAGCAGATTTCAAACATAGAGTACGAAAGGGCCTTTACCTGCAATTCAAGCATTGTTAGCAGATGGTTCTTTGACTGTAACCTTCACAGAACACTAATACTCAAACCCAGTCCCATGAGTATACATCAGTACAGTTAAATCTTGTCTTTTTAATCCTGCCCTTGTGTCTTCTGAAAGTGAAAACATCTGCTATTAGGGACAGATCTGCAGGGGGTGACTGGTGATGAGCAGGGGCTCATCAACCCTTCATTATATTTGCAATCTGAGCACCTTTTTGCTGTCCGAGACCCACACACAAACCTGTAATCTTTCGGGCTGCTTTCAACACAGCCAACTCATTTTCACCTACTAATGATCCCTATTATCAACTTTTCTTTCTCCCCAGCTCAGCATTATGCCTCACTTTGTCTGCCTAATTACTGTTCTATCTCTCAGTGCTCCATCTCCATCAAATATTTTCTCTTACCTCTACCATCAATGCCCAATCCCCTGTCTTCAACATATATACCACGTTTTCCAGCTGCATTCAGTTTTGAAGTAGGATCACTGGGCCCACAATGGTGACTCTGCTTTCTCTCCACACATGCTGCCAGACCTGCTGAGTTTCTACAGCAATGATAATGGGAACTGCAGATGCTGGAGAATCCAAGATAACAAAGTGTGGAGCTGGATGAACACAGCAGGCCAAGCAGCATCGCAGGAGCACAAAAGCTGATGTTTCGGGCCTACACCCTTCATCAGAGAGGGGGATGGGGAGAGGGAACTGGAATAAACAGGGAGAGAGGGGGAGGCGGACCGAAGATGGAGAGAAGATAGGTAGAGAGGAGTGTATAGGTGAGGAGGTAGGGAGGGGATAGGTCTGTCCAGGGAAGAGTTGCAGTGGGTGAGAGATTCCCTGAGGTTGGTCTGGAGGGAGGAGGGTAACTTCTTAAGGTTAGGCATCCCTGGAAGAGGCTTCGCAGTGAGGTTAAAATTGTATCAGTGATAATGGGAACTGCAGATGCTGGAGAATCCAAGATAACAAAGTGTGGAGCTCAATGAACACAGCAGGCCAAGCAGCATCTCAGGTGCGCAAAAGCTGACATTTCAGGCCTAGACCCTTCATCAGAGAGGGGGATGGGGAGAGGGAACTGGAAGAAATAGGGACAGAGGGGGAGGGATCTCACTGCCTCCAGCAACCAGAGAGCAAACCCCAGGGTTCTCCAGACCAATGGGCCATCTGAGACAACAGCTGGCCTCAAATCTCGTTGCCAGTGAACAGTAAGCAATCAGACACAGCACTTGGAAATGATCGAACAAAGTTCATTCAACTCAGAAGGGAAACAACTCTGGGACAGAAGATGAAGTGGATTGGAGGTTAATTGTTCAATTACTCCACTTACTCTAATTGTAATGAGTAATTTTTATTGTTCTGTTGAATTCATCGATCTGCATGTGTGAGGCAGACAGAGGACTCTGTGACAGACACTACAGGAGATCCACCGGTACGTGAGGGCAAGGAAATTTGTGAAAGTGAGGTTTTCTTGGTCGGGGGATCAGATCAGTTTCTGCAGCAGTGAACGTGTGCTGCTTTCCTGGTGCCATGCTCGGGAATGTGATGGATCAGAAGGAGGAGGCAGTGAGAATGAGAGGAAGCTTGTAGTCAGATTATTCTTTGGGTTAGTCCGTCAAATTATGAAAGGTTTTGTATGTACTGCTTCAGGGAAAATTATGCTCCTAATAACCAAAAAATCTGTGGGTACCCAAGCTGTCAGGAGAATTGCTCATTTCTTTTCGTCAGTTCCAATGTCATTCTACCAGAAAAAGTAACATATTCTTTCCACATACTGGGCCCAGTCTTCAACAGCAGGATTGAACAAGACAAGCTTCCCAATTAGCAGCATGAGGGTGGGAATGCTTACCCTCACTCAAAGATGACTGTTGTAAGCGAATCTCTTCAGGGACATGTTTTTCTCTCATCACCACTGAAATAACTCCATGAAGGCCAGCATCCCATCACCAAGACACCAACCATTTACACGTGCATATGACATGACACTGACCCAGCAAACTCAAAGCCAGCTCCTAGTGTGAACAGAACCCCTGACACCCCTGTTTATATCTGCCAGCCAGGGCTCCCTGATTAGACCAGGATAACAAGCCCAATGAGGGAACACATTCCATGAGGTCCACCTGTCCGACCTGACTTCAGTCACTGCACACAGCGATCTATCTTCTTGAAATGTTGCAGCCCTCCTGCTGTGGGTTGACCCACAATACCATTTGAAAGGGCATTCCAGGATTTTGACCCAGCGAACGTGAAGGAACGATGATGTATTCTAAGTCAGGATGGTGAGTGGCTTGAAGGGGACCTTCACTGTCGCCATGTTCCCATGTACCTGCTGCCCTTGTCTTTCTCACTGGAAGTGATTGTAGGTTTAGAGGATGCTGTCTGAGGATCTCAAGTGAATTTCGGCAGTGCATCTTGTAGATAGTACACACTGCTGCTACTCAGTGTTGGAGGGAGTATATACTTGTAGATGTAATTCACTTCAAGCAGGCTGCTTTTTCCTGGGTGGTGTCAAGCTCCTTGAGTGTTGTTGGGGCTGCACATATCCAGGAATGTGGCGAGTATTTCATTGCGCTCTTGACTTGTGCCTTGAAGATGGTGGCCAGGGTTTGGAGAGTCAGTAGGTGAGTTATTTCACCTCTGACCTGGTCTTGTCGCCACATTGATAATGTGGTTAGTCATGCTCTGTGTCTGTTTCATGGTAACTCCCAGAATGTTGATTGAGAGGGGTTCAGCGGTGGTAACACCATTAAATGTCAAAGGGCAATAGTTAGATCATCTCTATTGGACATGGTCATTGTCTGGCATTTGTGTGGTAAGAATATTACTTGCCACGTGTCAGCTCAGGCCTGGATCTTGTTAAGATCTTGTTGCATTTGAACACAGTCTGATTCAGTTTCTGAGGAGTCATGAATGATATTGCATGTTCTGCAATCATTGGCAAACATCCCCACTTCAAACCTTACGATGGGGAGTAGGTCATTGATGAAGCAGCTGAAGATGGTTCACGCTCTGACACTACCCTGAGGAACTCCTGTCAGGATGTCCGGGAGCTGAGATGACTAACTTCAAAAAACCACAACTATCTTCCTCGGTGCCACATCCCCTGATACTCATTGATTCTACTATTGCTTGGGCTCCTGTGTGCCACACCTGGCCCCCAAGGCAGCCATGAGGTCAAGGGCTGTCACACTCACTTCACCTCTCGAATTCAGGCCTTTTTGCCATGTTTGAACCAAGGCTGCAATGAGGTGAGTCGTCTTGGTGAATCCCAAACTGAGCGTCTGGGAGAAGAACAGTCCTTTCTGATTGCTTCCTGATCACACAGTTGTTGACTCCTTCCCTTGCTCTACTGCTGCACTTAATCAGTCAGCCATGTTTGGAGGCATCCTGCTTTTTGTGGACAGGACATACCTGGGCAATTTTGCATCTTGTTGAGTAGGTGCCAGCATTGTAAGTGTACTGGAACAGCTTGGTAAGGTGTGTGGAATCACATCCTGTCCTTGCTCACCAACATTACCCAGTGATGCTGGGTTAGTGTGAGGGAGCATCTGAACCGGTTCCTGCTTTTTGTCACCCCCACACACTGTACCACTGACGATCAGTGAAAGATTCTCCTCTGATCTCTGCTTTAGGGTTATTTTTGTTTTATTTCTTTTCCATCTGGTGTGTATGTTTCTGGAAGAGATGTTTCTGTTCATGTTCAGCTGCATGGAATATGTACAGCTCCCGTGCCTGAGGAGGAATGAATGGAGCTGACCACTGTGCACACAGCAGTGAGCATCCCTACTCTGACTGAATAATGAAGGGAAAGTTATTGATGAAGAATCTGATGCTGGTTGGGCCAAGAGTACAATCCTGGGGATCTCATGCAGACGATTTCTCTGATGGCAGGACTGACGTGTGAGGAGAGACCGAATCAGGTCAGACTATATTCACTGAGTTCAGAAGAATGAAGAGGGTCTCATACAAGTGTATAAAGTTCGAACAGCACAAGACACGGTGAATGCAGGAAGAATGTTCCCAATGACCATACAGTCCACAACCAGGGTTACAAACTAAGGATACGGGGAAGGCTAATTAATACTGAGATGAGGTGAACTTTCTTCATCCAGAGTGTGCTAAGCCCATCGAAGAGCTGGCACATTTACCTGTCTTTTAGCATGTTTTTGATATTCTTGTCACATGTCCTGAATATGATGGTATTTTCTTCATTTTCCTCTACAGAGTACAGTTCCAACATCACACAAATGTCTCCACATCAACCAGCACAAAGCAGCCCACTTGTAAAATGGCCCTAATCCCCCACCTAAAATAGTCACTCCCTCGACAGCCAGCCCTCCAGTTGCTGGTAGGGCTGCCCATGACTAAGCAGCATAAAATGGCCAATGACTGCCTGTGACAAGCTTTGCAGGACATGGCTGACAGAAGCTGGAGAGAGTGTGGGAAAGCCCTGCCTAATGTAGTCTCAGCAAGGAACACGATCGGCCGTCTGTCTAAAATACAGGAGAATGTCCAACTGCAATGGCCAATATAGGTCAGAACATTTCAGACTAATTAGTTGTTTCTCTTGAGTCTTTTAATCAACCTGTTATAATGTGATGAGTTGGTTTTAGTTACATTTCTTCAAAGTAATCATACATTTTTATTGCGGTTATAGATCGACATATAAACAACTCATCATCAAATGCACCAAATGAAGGAAAGATTCAAAAACTAACTTGAGGCAATAAAAGAGATGTCTCTTAACTTTTAACAAGCGCAGTGACGAGCAGGATTGCCATGCATATTGAAATACAATGTTCTCCCTGTTATGGGAAAATTTACAAGTCCTTGTGTCTGGTATATCCTGGAATGAGATAACAGATTTAGCAGACCGCGGCTACCTTAACTAGAAGGGTTGCTTGGTATCTCTGAGACTCACAGACTATCTATTCAAAGTTAAACTTCTCATGCACCAAAATGACTGAATCAGAAAACAGCAGCAAGAAAATTGCTAATACAGAACGATGTAACAAGGACCCAATCACATTTGGACAACCCAGCATTATTGACCAATCATACACTGGGGGAGGGAAGATATGCTGATAAAGAAGGGCAAGAAAAAGTATAAAATGAGAATCTGTTTGCATGAGGGCTGAGTCCATTTCATACAGCCCTGCATGGAGTGTCTTGAGTACTTGTCCTTGCAAATTACCAGCTCTTGCTTGAATCATCTACCATGTGCCTGAACTCAGCTGTCTCTGAAAACTTATTCCCAGATGGGTTGCCCCTATAGAGGTATCAGTGTGTACCACCTACAGGATGCTCTGCAGTGACTCACCAAGTCTCCTTTGACAGCACCTGCCAAAGTAGAAACCTTGACCTCTCCAAAGACATGTACAGCACACTCAGGGTACACCACTGAGCAAGTTCCCCTTCATTTCCAGATGAGGAAACATATCGACTTCCTTCACTGAAGCTGGGGCTAACTGCAATGATCTCTCCCAAATAGCCCAGTGGGTGCAGCTACACCCCTCAGACTGCAATAGTCTACAACCAACGTGATGCATGAAATTAGAGTTAGGAAATGCTGGCTTCACCAAAAACATTCATATTCCATGAAAGAGTTAAAAAATCAAATGAGAACAGATGAGAAGAAAATAAAGAAAAGTTCTGACCCCATGTACCAAGGAAACTGGGTAATGATCCATCACAGGAAGCAAGTCTGTTGCTCCAAACCCTAAACCAGGGTCACTGGGTAACGGTCAGGAACAGGAACTGGGCCTGCTTCCCTCAAACATTAACCCAGGCTCATTGAGTAATGACCTACAAACAGGAATTTATTCTGATTTGCCCACAATAACTGAATCAGTCTTTACTTGTTGAATTTAATATTCACTTTTGTGCTTTTTACTACTTCCTATTACGTCTCCCAATTTACACAACATGTTAAGACAGCATTTCCAATTGTTGTTCTTAGAACATCGAACATGGAAAAGTACAGCTCAGTACAGGCCCTTTGGCCCATGATGTTGTGCCATGGAATAATCCTAATCCAAAAATAAAATAACCGAACCTACACTCCCCTCAATTCACTGCTGTCCATGTGCATGTCCAGCAGTCGCTTAAATGTCACTAATGACTCTGCTTCCACGACTTCCACTGGCAAAATATTCCATGCACTCACAACTCTCTGGGTGAAGAACCTCCCTCTGACATCTCCTCTACACCTTCCTCCTAACATCTTAAAACTATGACCCCTTGTGGCAGTCAATCCTGCCCTGGGGAAAAGTCTCTGGCTATCGACTCTATCCATGCCTCTCATTACCTTGTACGCCTCGATCAGGTCACCTCTCTTCCTCTTTCTCTCCAGAGAGAAAAGTCCAAGCTTGGTCAACCTCTCCTCATAAGACAATCTCTCCAGTCCAGGCAGCATCCTGGTAAACCTCCTTTGCACCCGCTCCAAAGCCTCCACATCTTTCCTATAATAGGGCGACCAGAACTAGACACAATATTCCAAGTGTGGTCTCACCAGGGTTTCGTGGAGCTGCAGCATAACCTCGCGGCTCTTAAACTCGATCCCCCTGTTAATGAAATTCAAAACACCATATGCTTTCTTAACAACCTTGTCCACTTGGGTGGCAACTTTGAGGGAGCTATGTACTTGAACACCAAGATCCTGCTGTTCCTCCACTCTGCCGAGAATCCTGCCTTTAATCTTATACTCAGCATTTAAGTTCGACCTTCCAAAATGCATCACTTCGCATTTATTCAGGTTGAACTCCATCTGCCATTTCTCAGCCCAGCTCTGCATTCTGTCAATGTCTCTCTGAAGCCTGCAATAGCCCTCGATACTATCAACGGCACCTCCAACCTTTGTGTCATCAGAAAACATACTAACCCACCCCTCAACCTCCTCATCCAAGTCGTTTATAAAAACTACAAAGAGCAGAGGCCCAAGAACAGAGCTCTGCGGGGCACCACTCAGCACTGACCTCCAGGCAGAATATTTACCATCTACAACCACTCTCTGCCTCCTGTAAGCCAACCAATTCTGAATCCAGACAGCCAAATCACCCTGTATCCCATACCTCCTGACTTTATGAATGAGCCTGCCGTGGGGAACCTTATCAAATGCCTTGCTGACGTCCATGTACACCATATCCACTGCTCGACCCTTGTCAACCTGTCTCGTGACTTCCTCAAAGAACTCAATAAGATTTGTAAGGCATGACCTGCCCCTCACAAAGCCATGCTGACTCCCTTTAATCACGCTACGCTTTTCCAAATAGTCATAAATCCTAACCCTCAGAATTCTTTCCAAAACCTTGCTGACCACAGACGTAAGACTGACTGGTCTGTAATTTCCAGGGATTTCCCTATTCCCTTTCTTGAAAAGAGGAACAACATTTGTCTCCCTCCAATCTTCCGGTACAACTCCCGTGGAGAGTGAGGAAGCAAAGATCTTCGCCAGCGGCTTAGCAACCTCCTTTCTCGCTACCCGGAGCAACCTAGGATAAATCTGGTCTGACCCTGGGGATTTATCAATCTTAATGTTTGCCAAAATTTCCAGCACATCAACTTCCTCAATCTTGATCTGTTCAAGCCTGTTTTCCTGCTCCTCAAAGTTCTCATTCTCAACAAGGTCCCTTTCCTTAGTGAAAACCTATCTGCTCAGACTCCACGCACAAGTTCACTACGCTATCCCTGATCGGCCCTACTTTCTCCTTGATCATTCTCTTATTCCTCACGCATGAGTAAAATGCCTTCGGGTTCTCCCTAATCCTTCCTGCCAAGCCTTTTTCGTGCCCCCTCCTGGCCCTCCTCAGTCCACTTTTGAGCTCCTTCCAAGCAAGCCTGTCATCCTCTAAAGCTGTGCTAGACCCTTGCTTCCTCCACCTTACGTAAGCTGCCTTTTTCTTTTTGATGAGAAGCACCTCTGTGCCCGTCATCCAAGGCTCCTTAATCTTACCCCCTCTTACCTGTCTCAGAGGAACAAATTTATACATCACTCACAACAACTGCTCCTTAAATAGTCTCTACATATCTGTTGTGCCCTTTCTGTGGAACAATTGCTCTCAATCTGTACTTCCCAACTCCTGCCTGATAGCGTCATAGTTTCCTTTTCCCCAGTTAAATATCTTCCCCTGGTACCTGGTCCTTTCCCTTTCCATGGCTATGGTAAATGTGAGGCTGTTGTGGTCACTGTCGCCAAAGTGTTCTCCCACCGCAACATCTGACACCTGTCCTGGCTCATTGCCGAGCACCAAATCCAAAATGGCCTACCCCTCGTTGGCCTGTCCACATACTGAGTAAGGAAACCCTCCTGAATACTGAGTAAGGAAACCCTCCTGAACACAACTGACAAAAACGGCTCCATCCAAAACATCTGCACTAAGGAGGTTCCAATCAATATTGGGAAAGTTGAAGTCACCCATAACAACCCTGCTACGTTTGCACTTTTCAACAATCTGCCGGCCTATGAGTTCTTCGATCCCTCTACTGCTATTTGGGGGTCTGTAGAAAACCCCCAATGAGGTGATTGCTCCCTTGCTGTTCCTAACTTCCACCCATACTGACTCAGTCAATAAACCTTCCTCTGCAACCTCAGCCCGTACCACCTCAGTAGACGAGTCCTCATCAAAAGTTCTTTCAGGCACAGTTAGACTGTCCTTGACCAACAGAGCCACACCTCCCCCTCTTTTACCAACTTCCCTGACCTTAATGAAAGATCTAAACCCTGGAACCTGCAACATCCATTCCTGACCCTGCTCTGTCCATGTCTCCGAAATGGCCACAACATCGAAGTCCCAGGTACCTATGCTAGCTGCAAGCTCACCTCCCTTATTCCGGATACTCCTGGCGTTAAGGTAGACACATTTCAATCCAGCTTGCTGTCTGCCAGCACACTCCTGTGACAGTGCGGTCCTGTCCATGTCCTCCCTACGCTCGTCCTCCTGTGTACTAGGACTACACCTCAGTTTCCCATCCCCCTTCTGAGCTAGTTTAAATCCACCCGACTAGCACTAGCAAATTTCCCGCCCAGGATATTCGTGCCCCTCTGGTTCAATTGGATACTGCCCTGTTTGTAGAGGTCTCACCTTCCCCAGAATGAGCCCCAATTGTCCATATACCTGAAGCCCTCCCTCCTGCACCATCCCTGCAGCTACGTGCTCAGCTGAAATCTCTCCTTGTTCTTTGCCTCGCTACGACTCTGTTTGTTCTCGCTCTCAGTGTCTACCCTAGCTCCCTGAAATCCTGCCTGACATCCCTATCCCTCTTTCTATGTCGTTGGTGCCTATGTGAACCACAACTTGGGGCTGGTCACTCTCTCCCTTCAGGACCCCAAAGGCACGATCCGAGACACCACAGACCTTGGCACCTGGGAGGCAACACACTAACCGTGAGTCTCTTTTGTTCCCGGCAAACCTTCTATCAGTCCCTCTAGCTATTGAGTCCCCAGTGACTATCACTCTCTTCCTATCTCCCCTTCCCTTCTGTGCAAGAGGGACAGGCTCTGTGCCAGAGACTTGCACCCTACTGCATGCCCCTGGTAGGTCGTCCCCCCCAACAGTATCCAAAATGATATACTTGTTTTTCGGGGGAATGACCACTGGGGATCCCTGCACTGACTGCTTCTTCCCACTTCTAACAGTTACCCAGCTTTCTTCACGCTTTCCAATCAAATTGGTGATATTGTTTCATGGTCATTGCTTACCTTATGAGATATCTCTATTAGATGTACAAAGTTGTCAATAAATATTTGAATATTATGACTTGTTTAAAATGTCAGGAAATTAACACACTAATTTTGCTCACAATATGATGTATAATAATTTTATTTATTTTCTTTTCTCACAGTTAATTTACTGACAATTGTGATATTGTCTCAGAGAAAGTGTGGACTCTCCAAATGTGTCACTCGCTACCTGATGGCCATGGCTGTGATGGATCTATTGGTTCTAATCCTCGACCTGATATTGAAGCATATTCCAATTGTTTTTTGGGAGGGGTTTCTTTTACTGTATTCTGTCCCTGTTTGTAATATCCATGCTGTCCTGCTTTATGCAGCCACTGACTGTTCAGTCTGGTTCACTGTCACTTTCACCTTTGATCGATTTGCGGCCATTTGTTGCCAGAAGCTGAAATCTAAGTATTGCACAGAGAGAACGGCAGCTCTGGTTGTGGGAACAGTGACAGTGTTGAGCTTTTCATAGAATGTTTTCTGGTACTTTATGCTGACAGGCTGGTATTCTCGGGGGGTGGGGGGGGGGAGCAATTGCCTAGTGGTGTTATCACTGGACTGTTAATCTAGAGATGCAGATAATGTTCTGGAGACCCGGCTTCAAATCCTACCATGGTGGATGGTGGAATATGAATTCAACAAATATCTGGAATTAAGATTCTAATGATGAGGGTGAACCCATTATCAATTGTTGGGAAAAACCCACATGGTTCACAAGCATCCTTTGGGGCAGCACGGTGGCTCAGTGGTTATCACTGCTACCTCACAGCACCAGGGTCCCAGGTTTGATTCCACCCTCGGGTCACTGTCTGTGTGGAGTTTGCACATTCTCCCTGTGTCTGTGCTGGTTTTCTCTGGGTGCTCCGGTTTCCTCCTGCAGTCCAAAGATGTGCAGGCTAGGTGGATTGACCGCGTTAAATCGCCTGTAGTGATCAGGGATGTGTAGGTTAGGTGGGTTATAGAGGGATGGGTTTGGGTGGGTGCTCTGAGGGTCAGTGTGGACTTGTTGGGCCGAAGGGCCTGTTCCCACACCACAGGGATTCTATTCTATACGCTGCTGAATGATCCCTGATTTTGTCAAACAAATGGGACGCTCAGACACCGGGAGCTTGGGGAGCAATTCGCTACATTCTCACCCAGGAAGTCCCATTTGTTCTGATCCTGCTGCTGAGTGTTTTGACCATCAGACCCATTTTAATGATCCGAAGACCCCGCAGGAGACTCCGAGCTCACAGACGTGGGGAGAGTCCCAGAGACACAGAGATGGTAAATCGAAGGAAATCCATCATTTTACTTTTCATTATCTCTGGAAATTTCATTCTGTTCTGGGCAATGTTCATGGTGTCCTTGATATGGACACGCATGATGAAAGTTGTGATTGGAACTCCAAATATCCAGATCGCTGTAGGAGAAATGGGATTCTTGCTCCAGCTCCTCAGTTGCTGCACAAACACGTTATTTATGCTGTGACCCAGACTAAGTTCAGTGAGGAGATGAGGAATGTGGTGCTGAATCCATTAACGCTAATTGTAAACTTCATCAAATGATTAAAGCAAATTAAGCATCAGAAGAAAGAGAAATCCTGCATTAGATTCTGTGCAACAAATTCTCCCCAGGGTCAGTTTTAAACATAAAGTTGTGTCAGTCTGTTGTCCCCAAGGGCCAGTGATATACACATATTGGGGTCAGTCTGTTCTCCCTCAGGGTCAGTGATACAGTTATAGTGGGTTCAGTACCTCCCTCTCCCTGATGTCTCTAATGTAGACACAGTTTGTTCAGTCAGGTCTCCCTGTCAGGATTCAACATACAGACACAGTAATTACTGTTGCTCTGTACCATGCAGGCTCTCTGAATGTGGGGATGGACTTTGCAACAAATATCCCAGTGAAATATGGCCACATATTGAAAATGTATTTTGCAAAATTATGCTTAAAGTAGAGCTGGTCTACATCATTTAAAATTGCCGTCACTGATGTATCCTGATCGAATCATGGTGAGTCTCACTGAACCATCAAATTATCACACTGCTCGGAAACAGAAAGGTTGCCCTGGAATTAGAACTGGGCTTGACGTGACTGAATGTCAAAGACTGTAATTCACTGTCACAGATGGGGAAAGCCCTCTCTGTACCACACCAGAGTTGACCATTTTTGTGTCATATAGTGTGAACAAACTTACATTAACCACAGACTTTGAACCTCTTCGAAGTTCAAAATCTACAAACCAACTGTAACAAGTAAAACTGAGGAACAAAGAATCAGAGTTACTGAGAGGGAATGAAACTCCAGAGTAACAAACACTCACACATTCACATGGGCCCAGTGACTGTTACCTCAGGGTGAGGCCCTTAGTTCAATGTGAGGGAAGGTCTTATCCAATGAAATAACTCACTTCAAAACACCTATCTCTCTGCTTCTCGTTCTCTATCTTTTCACGACAGCCTTCCAAATAAGGCAAATCTGCTGTGGAGACTGAATGAGACAAAGAATAAAAATTCCACAAGGAGCACCTACAATTTGTGTTTAACAAAGATGTGAGAGGGACTATTGTATGAGAAAACATATCTAATTTAACAATGTTAGACAGTGGGTCAGAAAATTGGAGAAAACCTTGAACACAGCAAAGAAAATATAACAAGGAGATGATTGTTAGAGCCTGAAGGGAAATATAAAAAGACACTAAGACTTTCTCTGGATTTTTGTAAAGAAATAAAATTAACAAATTGGGATCCAACCCTGAGATTGTGAATCTAGGGAATTAAAGTTGGAAAATAAGGAGATGTCAGAGTTTCATTTGTCATTACTGGAGAGAATGTTAATAACATCCTAGAAAAAGCTGTACATCAGGAAATGGAAAGGAGGGAGAAACTCAAAACAAAGATAATCACAGCCAATGCATGCTGAGTAAATTGTTGGAGCTGTTGGCAAACAAATCCCTGGATCCTGTAGGACTTCATTTGAGGATCTTAAACAAACTGGTTCATGAGCTGAAGAAGGGTCTAGGCCCGAAACATCAGACTTCCTGCTCCTCTGGTGCTGCTTGGCCTGCTGTGTTCATCCAGCTCTACACCTTGTTATCTCTGGTTCATGAGCTAGTTAATAGGTTGTTTTTAATTTTACACAAATCCCTCTACCTGGGGAAGATTATTTCAGATTTGCAAACTGTCAATATTAGTTCTATATTCATAAAGGAAATGAGATAGAAAGGAAGAAACCAGGGCCATATAACACTATGAGAAGCAAGAGGCAAATTGGGCCATTCAGTCCAGCGAATTTGCACTGCCTTTCGATGTGAACATGGCGGATCGGAAAATCCCAAATGCCACTTTCCTGCCTTGCCATCCTTGTTTCCCTACTGATTCAAAACATGCCTATCTCAACCTCAAATATGCTGAATAACCCAGCTTTGACAGCACTCTGCAAGAAAGAATTCCGGATATTCACAACTTTCAGAGAGAAGAAATTCCTCTTTATTTTTGCCTAAGCCTAATTCTGAGAGTTTGACCTCTGGTCCTAGACTCACCCGAATGAGAAATAACTCCTGCACTGATTTCCCAGTCATATCACCTTCAAACCTTAAATGTCTCATTCTTCTGTCATTATCCATAAAGTACTGGCCCAACCTTCTCAAAATCTCTTCAGAAGACAATCCCTCCATAACTGAAATCAGCCAAGTGAACGAGAACTGCCTCAAATACCTCTCCTCAGACATGGGAACCAAAACTGTTCGCAGTATTGCAGATGTGATCTGACTTGTGCCTTGTATAGTTTTAGCAAAATCTCGCAACCTTTTCACTCCATTCTCCTTGAAATAAAGGCCTTCCTTGTGACCTGCTGAACTTTGATGCAAGATTTTTGTGATTCATGCACAAGGACTGTCAAATCCTTCTGTGCTGTAACTTTCTGCAGTCCTTCTCAATTTAAATCAAATGCGACTCCTCTATTCTTGATGCCAAAACCCCTAACCTCACGTTTTGGCATATCTGTCAGATTTTTCCCCATTGTGCAATCTGTATAATCAGAATATTCACTTCCTTCAGCCAAGCCATGAATACATTTTGTAAATAACTTTGGAGCCAGCACTGAGCCCTATGACACTTCATTAGTTACAGGTTGCCATCCTGAAAATGTACCCTAATCCCAATTTTTTTGTTTTCTATCAGTTAGTTAATGCTCTGTCGATGCTAATACAGTATCTCCAACACCATGGGCTCCTATTGTATGCTATAATTGTGTGCGTCCTACCTTGTCAAATACCCTCTAAAAATTCTAATACACCATGCATCACTTTTAAAGTTTCAGAAGAAAGAGACAGAGACAGAGAGCTCAGGCAAGGCGTAAGATCAGAAGGACAATCCTTCATGGTAACCTCAGCCACTTCACGAATTGAACCCACACTGCAGATACAACTCTGCATTTCAAACCAGCCATCCAGCCAACTAAGCACCCTCTGCTACCCCTTTATCTTTCCTGTTTTTTACCTACTCAAACAATTCCAGTCAATTTGACAGGCATAATTTCCCATTCATGAAGCCATGTTGACTGCTACATAATTTGTATTTCTAAATGCTCTGTTCATCCACCCTTCATTATATCATTGGGAAGATGCAATAAAAGAATGACTAAAGAGATTATAGCAGGACACTTGGAACTGTTCAAGGTAATCAGGCAGAACCAATGTAGTTTTGTCAAAGGGAATTTATGTTGAATCATTACATTGGGGCTCCTTGAGGAAGTGGTGCGGATAACTGGGAACAGATGAATGTACTGGACTTAAATTTCCAGTCAGCACTTGATGAGATGCTACATAAAAGGTTATTGCAGAAAATTAAAGCTCATACCGTAGGGAGGAGCCTTTCAGCCTGGGTAGAAATTGGGTAGCCAATAGGAAACAGTGAATAAGAGTAAAAGGTAATTTTCTGATTGGCAAGATGTAATAAGTGATGCATGACAGGGATCAATGCAAGATACTCAGCATTTTATAATTTATGTAAAAATCATTAACTGAGTTCAATTCCACCTGTTGTGTTAATGTATGGCCTGTTGACCAAAGTGTCTCACTTATTTTTTTTTCTCTGAATCCCTGTTTTTCACTCAGACTCATTCCCACACTCAATAACCATCCACACTCCCCACCACCAACACTTAGCCACAGCAGTGTGTAGTATCTACAAGATGCACTGCAGAAATTTGCTAAGGCTCTTTGGACAGCACCTCCCAAACCCACACCCATTGCCATCCAGAAGGACAGGGACAGCAAATCAATGGGAATACCACCACCTGCAAGTTCCCCTCCAAGTCACTCACCAGCCAGACTTGGAAATATATCATTGATACTTCACTTTGGCTGGGTCAAAATCCTGGAATATCCATCCCAAAAAGCGTTGTGTGTCTACCTGCAGCACTTGGACCACACTGGTTCAAAAAGACAGCTCACCGCCTCGTTCTCAAGGGCAACTAAAGATGGGCAATAAATACGGGCCCATTCAAGAACCCATATCCCATGAATGAATAAAAAAGGGGCCAGTCTTTCACTCTGTCGTTTTCATTCTCACTGATGTGTGATTATGTGAGCAGACACATTGCTGAGATATTTTAGCCCCTTAAAGTTTGAAGTAGGTGATGGAAACCTGTCAAGTACATCTCATCTTAACCTGGTCACCCATCATTATGAGGTAGAGAGACAGGACCCAGGCAGGTATGCAGCAAGGTAGGGAAGGGGTTCTCTGAACTCAGTCTCAGCTAATGGAGTCAGAGGTCTGGAGGTGTATTTGAGCAGAACCTTGAGCTGCTATCAGTGAGTACAAGCCTGCAGCTCCTGTGTTACAAGGGCAGTGAGGAATCCTAGGCCTGAACAATGCTCCAGAATCTACTTTTTTCACAGTCACTGAAACCCAAGCTCATCATACAGACCTCAAGAACCAATTGTGTTTCTCCTTCTCCAGATCCAGCATCGAAATGGGAACATGCAAATGGCTGCTGTCGCAGGGCAGGGAAACGGTGGCCCCAACATGGCCAAAGGGAACAGAGTTGTGCAGGAGTCTCTTAGCCTGCAGGAACCTATCCAGGCTCAGACAATCAGAGGGCACCCACGATTGTCAACTCAGGGACTGGGGGATGAGATTCAGTTCCAGGCGCCTGATATTTGGAAGAATGTTCAGGTTTTTGAATATGGACAGAATTTATCAGAATGGTTCCAGGGATTGGGAGCTTTAGCTGCAAGCTCAGGATTGAGAATCTGAGGCAATCATTTTTGAAGGAAGATTTTATACAAGATTATGAGGGGGCTAGACATGACCGATGAAGAAAAGCAGTTCATATCTGTTGGTTTTGTAATGACTGGGTGACAAGGTGTTAAGGTCCTGAAAATGGCCTTCTACAAGTGTTGTGTATCTGGAGATGATCAATGAGTCTAAAAGAAAATTGAGGTAAACTTGAGTTCAGGAATAATTCTCTGACACTGATCCTATCCCTCAATGGTGATGTCATTGTTTCTGCTGAAAAATCTAAGGAATGTCTGTGTTACATGTGGGGATGCGCTGGACAAATCATTGACTTGCTCAATCAGTGATGAGCATCCAGCAGTACCAAACACACGAACATCAGTGTCTCTGTGCTAAAGTAGCCTGGCTGGAGAGAGGAATTCCAACACAGCCTCAGACCAACCGGGAAAATAGACCCACATCCAACTCAGTTCCAGTTCCAATTCCAAAGTCAGTCCCAAAAGCAGTTGTTTGAGACTCCTGTGTCCACCGCATTGGGTTTGATCATCTTCATCATTAGGTCAGGTTTGACACATGCAATGCTGAAATATGTGACACCCTGGAACAAAATTGAGAGGCTTTCAGTGTGTGACAGGACAACCCAAGATCACAGAATTCCAACATCTCGACGTCAATGGTCCAAGACAATTCTGGAAGAGAAAGGACATATGCTGGAAAGGGAAAGCCCAAGGTAGCTGACAATATTCTGATTATCTTGACATGTGAAGGCTTTTGGAGGCACCAGGGCCACCAATAGACCAAGGGTGAATGTACAAAATGTCCCTCCTCCGCAGGATGATGTTTCTGTCCTCAAAATGACAACATGATCCATCAATACTAGAAAGAACATTTTCCAACAACATCTCCTCCATGAACACACCCTGGCAGCTGCTCCTCTCTGGGCCGTTGTCCCTGAAGTAGAATCCATGGGAAAACCATCATCAATGAGAGAGATACACCAACCAATAAAATGGAGGAACAACAAAGGCTGTGATCCTAATATGGTCTGAGTCAAGCTCTGAAAAGCTGCTGGCCTGGTGTTTTCCCCTCACTCTTCTTAAAAATGTTGAGGGAGAAAGAACTCCCTGTTCACAACTTCAGGAATGTGGTGATTGTAACCAGCTTTAGGAAGGGAGATAAGCCATGCTGTGGAAATGATCTAGATCTTTCCTTGTTGCCCGTACAATCCCAAGATTTCTGCTGTCCCTGATGGGGTTGATGATTAATTATCAGGTTAAACATGTCAATGATCATCTTATATTGGGTTGGGAACATCTTGGACTGGAACAAACTAAAAGGACAATTCATTTCTTCACAACTTTCTAAGTTTTTGTAAACAATAAATGCAGGGGAGACCTGCAAGTGAAAAGACCTTTGCCATGGTGGGGATGAGCTTCATGAAGCTAGTGTCTTCATGAAAGGAGAAAGAGCAACAACCGAAACAAAGGCTAGAAATAATGCTATAAGGAACAGTGCATCAGTTGCAGGGAGGCTTCAAGATGACACAAATAGAGAATTAATCCCAGAAAGTGTTATCAAAAGCAGGAGAAATAGTGAATCAGTCCCAGCAAGCGTTCAAGAGAATGGGAAATGGAACAGAGACTTACCTCACCTGTGAATGAGAGGCTGACAGCAGAAAATGGGGACAGAAGGGCTAGGGATGACTGCTGTTAGAGGAGTGAGGTATCTGATCAAAGACCATGTGTCACAGAATGCAGTGTGTGTGAGGATTAACATTGTCCTGATTCCCTGATCCCTGCCATAAACCACAAATGTGACAAAAACATCAAATTTCAGATTTCAGAAAGTTCCTGCAAAAAAATTCCAGATTCCATGAAAAATGTGGGCTCCTATCAGATCACTAATCAATGTTCCATTCTTTCATGATAAATCAAACCCAACCCCTGATAGTAGAACCTCAACCTGGGCTATTCACTGTGCTCCACCACTCCCCACACCCCCAAGGTTGAATTACTGACCAAAGCTCTTTTTTTTAATTCATTCATTTTGTGGTTATGTGGGTGTCACTGACTTACAGCATTTATTGCCAGTCCCTAGTTGCACTTGAGAAGATGGTGGTGAGGTTCCCTCATGCCCTTAGGGAGGTAATTCTGGGTTTTTGACCCAGTAACAGTAAGGAATGGTAATGTTTCCAAGTCAGGATGTTGAGTGTCTTGGCAGGGAACTTGGATGTGGTGGTGTTCCCGTACATCTACTGCCCTTGTCCTTCTGGAAGCGGTCATGGGGTTTGGAAGGTGCTGTCTAAGGATCTTGGGTTAATTTCTGCAGTGCATCCTGTAGATAGTAGCAGCAGTGTGTACTAGAGGTGGTTGAGGGAGTGAATGCTTGTGGATGTAATGCCAATCAAGCAGGCTGCTTTGTCCTAGATGGTGTTAATCTTCTTGAGTGTTGTTGGGGCTGCATCCATTCAGGCAAGTGGGGATTACTCCATCACACTCCTGACTTGTGCCTTATAGACGGCGGACAGGCTTTGGGGGAGTCAGGAGGTGAGTCACTTGACGCAGTGTTCCTCACCTCTAACCTGGTCTGGTAGCCACTGCATTTAAGGAGTGAGTCCAGTTGAGTTTCTGATCAATGATAACCCCCAGGATGGTAAAAGAGAGGGACTCAGTGATGGTAACACCGTTGACTATCAAGGGGCGATGGTTAGATTGTCTCTTGTTGGTGATGGTCATAGCCTGATATTTGTGTGGCACTGACGTTATTTGCCACTTGTCAGCCCAAGCATTGATATTGCCCAGATCTTGTTGCATTTGAATATGGACTACTTCAGTATCTGAGGAGTCAGTGCAATCATCAGCAAGCATCTCCACTTCTGACCTTATGATGGAGGGAAGGTCAATGACGAAGCAGTTGAAGTTGTTTGGGCCGAGGACACGGCACTGAAGAATTCCTGCAGAAATGTCCTGTAGCTGAGATGGCTGATCTCAAAAAACCATGACCGCCTTCCTATGTGTCAGGTATGCCTCCAACCACTGGAGAGTTTGCCCCCCGAAACTGATTGATTCCAGTTTTGCTCGGACTCCGTGATGCCACACTCGGTCGAAAGCAGTCTTGATATTAGGGGCTGTCACTCTCACCTCACCTCCAGAATTCAGCTCTTTTGTCCAAGCTTGAACCAATGGATGTAATGAGGTCAGGAGTAGAGTGGCCTGGCTGGACTCAAACTGGACTTCTCTGAGCCCGAAACATCAACTTTCCTGCTCCTCTGATGCTGCCTGGCCTGCTGAGTTCATCCAGCTCTACACTGTGTTATCTCTGAGCAGGTTATTGCTGAGCAACAGCTACTTGATTGCACTGTTGATGCCACCTTCCATCACTTCACTGATGGGGCGGTAATTGATCAGATTGGATGTGTCCTGCTTTATATCTGATTGTGTCAGTGATGAATCTCAGCATCCTGATGAGTTTTATGATTCATGGTCTGTTGTTTACACATACTGAGCATTGAATCTAAAATTCCTGTAGCTTCCCATCCCACTTCCTGTAAAGACTCGATCCCATTCTCTCAGTTCCTCCGTCTCTGTTGCATATGTTCAGATGAGGTCAATTTTGACAAAGGGAGCCTCTGAAATGCCACCTTCTTCCTCAACCGAGGATTCCCCAGCTCCATTGCTGACAGGCCCCTCAACCAGGTCCGACCCATCTCCCACACTTCCGCCCTCTCCCCTATCTTCCCTCCTGCAACAGCGATAGGGTCCCCCTAATCCTCACCTGCCATCCCACCAGCATCCACATCCAGAAGATTGTCAGGTGCCATTTCCACCAACTCCAGCAAGATGCCACCACCAAACACATATTCCCCTCTCCTCCCTTGTCTGCCTTCCATGGGGACCGTTCCCTCTGGGACACCCTGGTCCACACTTTCTTCACCCCCAATATACCCCCACAACCCTATGGCACCTTCCTCTGCAGCCGGCGAAGGTGCAACACTTGCCCATCTACCTCCTCCCTCCTCAGAATCCAAGGGCCCAGACGTACCTTCCTGGTACAGCAACACTTCACCTGCACTTCCAAGAATCTAGTCTACCGCATTTGCTGCTCACAATGTGGTCTCTTCTACACTGGGGAAACGAAGCTTCGACTTGGCGACTGCTTCGCAGAACATCTACGTTCTGCTCGCAAAAAAGACCCTGAACTACCTGTTGCTTTCCACTTCAATGCACCACCATACTCCCTGGCCAACATCTCTGTCTCTGGCTTGCTGCAATGTTCCAGTGAAGCCCAGCGCAAGATGGAGGAACAACACCTCATTTTCTGCTTGGGGACCCTACTGCCCTCCGGAGTCAATATTGAGTTCAATAATTTTAGGGCCTAAACTCTCCCATGTCCCAGGCCCCACCCCACACACCAGGCCTTGTTACCACACAGCCTGCGACTACACACCCCCTGTTGTTAGTCACTAACAGTCCTCATTAACAATTATTCATCCTCCCAGCCTGATACCTACTAACCTCATCCCACCTCCTTGACCTGTCCGTCTTCCCTGGACTGACCTATCCCCTCCCTACCTCCCCACCTACACCCTCTCCACCTATCTTCTTTACTCTCCATCTTCGGTCCGCCTCCCCCTCTCTCCCTATTTATTCCAGTTCCCTCCCCCCATCCCCCTCTCTGATGAAGGGTCTAGGCCCGAAACGTCAGCTTTTGTGCTCCTGAGATGCTGCTTGGCCTGCTGTGTTCATCCAGCCTCACATTTTGTTGTCTTGGAATCTCCAGCATCTGCAGTTCCCATTATCTCTGTTAACAACTCATTTGTCTGTCCAACTGTCTTTCTCTCTCTTTGGGCTCTATCCTATCGTTTACTTGCTGCCCCACCCACCTCCCTATTTTCTGCATATAAACTGATGTTTTCCCAGCCACCATCAGTTCTGAGGAAGGGTCACTGGACCTGAAACATTAATTCTGTTTTCTCCTTCACAGATGCTGTCAGACCTGCCAAGCTATTCCAGCAACTTTGTTTTTGTTCTTGATTTACAGCATCTGCAGTTCTTTTGGTTTTTATTCCTGTAGCTCTTCCTGGTTCATCTTTGATGACATCAGCACCATGAACACAGGCTTCTTGTGCCATGCACTAATCTGCATCAATTCCATGATCGTTGTTCCAAGCACTTACAGATTTAGTCCCATTGATCCTGTTTTAAGCTGTCTCTCGTATTCTAACAGTTACAATTTTGACCAGTTTGTTTTAAGCTTCTGATCCACTGGTGACAACCTGGATCTCCTGAACAGTCACTTATCATTTCTCCCATGGCAATATTAAACGCTCTAATTGGCCCCTGGGGCGTAATGTGGCTTGTGGGAGGAAGGAGACGAGGAGAATGGGGAGGGGGAGAAAGGAGCAGACAAAAGAATTTGAGAAAGCAGTGAAACCCACAACTATCTTTCTGAAGAATCAAGAGGTTACAAGTGAGGTTATTAAACTGTAAAAGTTTAAGTTTAATTCTTCCCTATATTATTCTGGAATAAATTTGTGATCTGTCCCACGACTGTTGTCTTGTGCTTTGTTGTCACTTCACAGAGAGACCTGGGCCAATTAATCACTTGGTCAAGGAGCTCTCATGGTCCTAGAGACAACCTGAACCAAAAAAATCATTTGTGAGCCCACAGGGTCCTACAGATACCCTGAATGGATACCATTCAAGGGGGTCCGCAGGGCCCTAGAAATACCATGTACTGGACAACAATGGTTTAGACTTTCCGGTCCAAGATGGTGATGGAGTAGGACACTCTGGCCAGAGCTTGTCCACTGCACCCGTTCTTCCTCTTCTCTTTTTTATTCTCTTAGTGTTGATTTTTCTCCTCTTCTATCCTGGCCTCCGGCAACTCATGGCCTCCAGCCAGCAGTTGGCCTCCAATGACTGGTGACCTCTTGGATTTGCGCAGGGGCCTCCTGGCATGGCAACCACCCAGATTATTGCAGCAGCCTACTGTCGGGGCCTCCTGGCATGGCGATCTCCTGGTGTGGTACAGCCACCTCTCGGTATGGTGTAGCGACCTTCCAGTCTGGTATAGCAGCCTTCAAGGGTGGCCTTCTGTCATGGCAACCTGAAATTATCTCCTAGCCACATAATCCTCAAGGTGAAGCCCAGTGCAGTCTGGGGCCAGGGCTTGGTGTGATCTATACTGGAAACCGTGGTTCATCCGTGATCCTATGTAATTATGGAGTGGTGTGAGAGGCCAAATGGACTACCACTACTCCTGTTTCTGTTTCTGTCTCTATTTCTTAATGCATCATGGCCCTGAAGGTGACAGTTGAATTCAAAAGATTTGGGATAACCCCGGTGTTACCCTCAGAAACAAGAAGCCGAATTCAGACTGAAAAGAGCAAAGGGAGTAATTTGTGGGCCTCAAGGTGTTCAAAGAGTTGGAAGGAGTAGGCCTGAGGTTGAATTTGGCAGAGTTTGTCATAACCAAGCTTCCATGGGCGGCACGGTGGCTCAGTGGTTAGCACTGCAGCCTCACAGCACCAGGGACCCGGGTCTAGCCTCGGGCAACTGTCTGTGTGGAGTTTGCACATTCTCCCTGTGTCTGCATGGGTTTCCTCCGGTTTCCTCCCACAGTCCAAAGATGTGCTGACTAGGTGGATTGGCCATGCTAAATTGCCCACAGTGTTCAGGGGTGTGTGGGTTATAGGGGATGGGTCTGGGTGGGATGCATTAAGGAGCAGTGTGGACTTGTTGGGCCGAAGGGCCTGTTTCCTCACTGTAGGTAATCTAATCTAATCATGCTGAGGGGCAGATAGTGAGTGGGATGGCTCAAAAAGTCAAAAGGCAGCTCAGTACTCGAGTAGAAATAAGAAATTGAACGAGGCTGAGACAAAAAGTGGCCAGCAGAGTTCTGTCTCCAAAAATTTTCGAAACAGGAAGATAAATGTGGATGAATACAGCCCACATTCTCAATCTCAATAGAACTTTCTCCCACACTGATAAGAAGAGGGAGATGCCTCGCGTGGTCGAATAGCTGCAGCATGTCATACCTGAACTAGGAAAAATGCACTATAATCGGTGTTCCAGTGTAACTAAAATTGTCATTAAATTATAAAATCCCAATGAGATATCCAAAATAGCCAATTTACCTGAACTGACTGCTGCTCAAGTCGAAAGGAATTCACACCTGATTTCATCAGGGAGAGAGAAATATAATTATTTATTTTAAAACTATCAACTTCAACAAAAGTGAAAAAAATAAGATTTCTAATTCATGCAACTTAAACTATGCCCTAGAATCCCCAAATGCACATATGCAAACCCAATCGTTGCTGGATCAGACAAAGATAACTAGTTTACCACATAATCAATCTAAACAAAAATACAGAGAGGGGAAACAAAAATCGCAAGTTGTAAAGTCTGTACCTGAAGGTTGAAAGGTGATTTTTGTGATGATGATATTGTGGGTTAAAGTTGGCAGAGTTTGTCATAAGAAGTCATCCTTTGATTCAATGAACGAATATGTCAACACAGGTATTTTTGAGTCCTTGTAATTTATTTGATTCTTTTTTGGGATTTATGCATTTTCTCCGTAGAGGATGAGAGTGAGGAAGAGATGGTGCTTTTTGTCTGTATGCTCTGGATGTCTATTCCACTCTGCAATTCAACCAATCCCTCCACAAACAGGCATCAAACAGGCATCTCCTGGCACTACAATCCAGCCTACCCCAGCTCAGAGCCTCCCTCTCCGAGACCTGCAAAGGACCTCTCCTGTTTTTTATTCTTCATAGGATCCACAACCTGAACTCACAATTCTACTCAGCTTTATTGGGTACAAAAAACTCTAAGTACAGTAAACTTACTGATGCCTACCAAACAAAACAGGCTTCCTCGAGCCCCCCAAAATCCCCAACCCTACCAGGACCTTCCACACAATGTGCCTGCCACCATTGGTCATGTGGCCACTGTCGGAGCACCCACAGATGACATGACATCCTCTGCCACCAGGTACACCACTTCCAGGACAGCAAACGCAATCGACACCGCTGCTGATGTCACCGCCTCCATTTCCAAGGCCAACACCACAGACGCTGAGGACGCACCTACCGTCACTGCTGCTGCCGCCTCCTACCCCAGTCCGCCCACTGCCAATGGTGCTCCACCCACTGCCGACGCTAATGCTACTCCGCCTGCAGCAAACGCAATTTCGCCCACCACCTCCACAGCCAGCAGCTCCAGAGGAGACAGCAGGACCCAGCCCTGCTGAATCTTCACCAAGCCCCCAGACCTCCCCCTTACTGAGGACGAATGGTCAATCCTCAGTAAGGGGCTCACCTTTGTCCCCCTCCACCCACACATCAACGAAAACCAGTCACATTTGGACGTTGAGCAGTTTTTCCGTGACCTCCACCTCCATGTTTACTTCTTCAACCATGAGCCTAACCCTCCCTCCACTGACCCCTTCACCAACCTCCAACACACCCCCTCCTCCTGGACATCACCCTCAGGCCTCCTACTCTCCCTCGACCTCTTCTCCATCTGCCGCCGAGACATCAATCGCCTCAACCTCTCCACCCCTCTCACCCACTCCAACCTCTCCCCTGCAGAACATGCGGCCCTCTGTTCCAATCCCAACCTCACCAGAAAACCCGCAGACAAGGGAGGCGCAGTTGTAGTATGGCATACTAACCTTCACATCGCTGAGGCAACTTTCCGACACCTCCTCCTACCGCCCCATGGATCATGACCCCACCCCCGAACACCAAACCACCATCTTCCAAACCATCCACAACCTCATCATCTCAGGTGACCTCCCACCCACAGCATCCAATCTCATCATTCCCCAATGCCACACCATCCACTTCTATCTCCTTCCCAAAATCCACAAACCAGACTGCCATGGTCAACCCATTGTCTCCGCCTGCTCCAGCCCCACCAAACTTACCTCCACCTATCTCGACTCCATTTTCTCCCCCTTGATCTAGGAACTCCCAACCTATATCCGTGACACCACCCACACCCTCCACCTCCTCCAGAACTTCCAATTCTCTGGTCCCCAACACCTCATCTTTACCATGGACGTCCAGACACTATACACCTGCATTCCCCGTACAGATGGCCTAAAGGCCCTCCGTTTCTTCTTGTCCCGCAGACCCAGCCAGTCCCCCTCCACCGACACCCTCATCAACTTGGCTGAACTCGCCATCACCCTCCACAACTTTTCTTTCAATTCCTCCCACTTCCTACAGACAAAGGGGATGGCCATGGGTACCCGCATGGGCCCAAGCTATTCCTGCCTCTTTGTAGGTTACGTGGAACAATCCCTCTTCCGTACCTACATAGGCCCCAAACCCCAACTCTTCCTCCGTTACATTGATGACTGTATCGGCGCCGCCTCTTGCTCCCAAGAGGAGCTCAAACAGTTTGTCCACTTCACCAACACATTCCACCCCAACCTTAAGTTCACCCGGACCATCTCTAATACCTCTCTCTCCTTCCTGGGCCTCTCTGTCTCCATCTCCAGCAACCACTTAGAAACTAATATCCATTTCAGGCCCAGCAACTCCCACAGCTACCTAGAATACACCTCCTCCCACCCACTTTCCTGCAAAAATGCCATCACCTATTCCCAATTCTTTCTCCTCCGCCACATCTGCTCTCAGGATGCGACAGTCCACTCCTGCACATCTCAGATATCCTCGTTTTTAAAGGACCGCAACTTAACCCCCTGCAGTGGTCGAGAACGCCCTTGACCATGTCTCCAACATTTCCCGCAACTCATCCCTCACACCCCGTCCCCGCAATAACAACCAAGGCAGAATTCCCCTCATCCTCACGTACCACCCCACCAACCTCCAGATCCAACGCATCATCCTCCGACATTTCCACCATCTGCAATCCGACCCCACCACCAAAGACATTTTTTCCTGCCCAACCTTATCTGCTTTCCGAAGGGACCTCTCTCTCCGTGACTCCCTTGTCCGCTCCACACTCCCCTCCAGCCCCACCCCACCCAGCACTTTCCCCTGCGACCGCAGGAAGTACTACACCTGCCTCTACACCTCCCCCCTCACCCCCATCCAAGGCCCCAAGAACACTTTCCACATCAAGCAGATGTTCACCTGCACATTCACCAATTTGGTATACTGCATCCGCTGTACCCATTGTGGCTTCCTCTACATTGGGGAAACCAAGCGGAGGCTTGGGGACTGCTTTGCAGAACACCTACTCTCGATTCGCACTAAACAACTGCACCTCTCACTCGCAAACCATTTCAACTCCCCCTCCCATTCCGCAGACGACATGTCCATCCTGGGCCTTCTGCAGTGCCACAACGATGCTACCCGAAGGTTGCAGGAACAGCAGCTCATATTCCGCTTGGGAACCCTGCAGGCCAATGGTATCAATGTGGACTTCACACGCTTCAAAATCTCCCCTTCCCCCTCTGCATCCCAAAACCAGCCCAGTTCGTCCCCTCCCCCCACTGCACCACACAACCAGCCCAGCTCTTCCCCTCGACCCACTGCAGAGACAGAGGGGGGGGGGGATGTGAAGGGGGAATGGGGGCTGGGGAGACTGGGGGTTGGGATTTTGGCGGGGGGGGAGACAGTGAGGTGGAATGTGGGGGGTGGAAGACAGGGAGGTGGGAATGGGAGTTGGGGAGACTGAGGATTGGGATACGGAGGAGGGAGACAGGGGGTGGGATGTGGGGGGAGGGAGACAGGGAGGTGGGATGTGGGGGGGGAATGGGGGCTGGGGTGACTGGGGAGACTAGGGGGTGGATGTGGGGGGGGGGGGAGACTAGGGGGTGGGATGTGGGGGGGGAGACTAGGGGGTGGGATGTGGGGGGGGAGACTAGGGGGTGGGATGTGGGGGGGGTGAGACTAGGGGGTGGGATGTGGGGGGGGTGAGACTAGGGGGTGGGATGTGGGGGGGGTGAGACTAGGGGGTGGGATGTGGGGGGGGTGAGACTAGGGGGTGGGATGTGGGGGGGGTGAGACTGCGGGGGGGTGAGAAGACAGCGAGGCGGTAATGGGGGCTGGGGAGACTGGGGGTTGGGATAGGGAGTGGGAGGGGGAGACAGGGAGGTAGGATGTCGGGGGTGAAACAGGGAGGTGTGATGTGGAGGGTGGAATGGGGGCTGGGGGAGACTGGGGGTTGGGATAGGGAGGTGGGAGACAGGCAGTGGGATGTGGGGTGTGAGACAGGGAGGTGGGAATGGGGAGAGCAAGGGAGTTGGGAAATGTGGGGAGGACAGACAGGGAGATGGGATGTTGGTGGGGGGGGGGGGGAGAAGAGACGGAGGTGGATGTGGGGGGTGAGAGACAGGGAGGTGGGATGCGGGGGGGTGGAGAGACAGGGAGGTGGGAGTGGGGGGGGGGGAGAGACAGGGAGGTGGAGTGTGGTGGGGGGGGAGAGACAGGGAGGTGGAGTGTGGCGGGGAGGAGACAGGGAGGTGGGAATGGGGGCTGGGGAGACTAGGGTTTGGGATAGGGAGGTGGGAGTCAGGGGGGAAGAGACAGGGAGGTGGGACGTGGAGGGTGGAATGGGGGCTGGGGAGACTGGGGGTTGGGATAGGGAGGTGGGAGACAGGCAATGGGATGTGGGGTGTGGAGACAGGGAGGTGGGAAATGGGGGGGGTGGGAGAGCAAGGGAGTTGGGAATGTGGGGAGGACAGACAGGGAGATGGGATGTTGGTGGGGGGGAAGAGACAGGGAGGTGGGATGTGGGGCGGGGGAGAGACAGGGAGGTGGGATGTGGGGGGGGGGGAGAGACAGGGAGGTGGGATGTGGGGGGGGGAGAGACAGGGAGGTGGGATGTGGGGGGGGGAGAGACAGGGAGGTGGGATGTGGGGGGGGGAGAGACAGGGAGGTGGGATGTGGGGGGGGGAGAGAGACAGGGAGGTGGGATGTGGGGGGGGGAGAGAGACAGGGAGGTGGGACTGTGGGGGGAGGAGAGAGACAGGGAGGTGGGATGTGGGGGGAGGAGAGAGACAGGGAGGTGGGATGTGGGGGGGGGAGAGAGACAGGGAGGTGGGACTGTGGGGGGGGGGGAGAGACAGGGAGGTGGGATGTGGGGGGGGGAGAGACAGGGAGGTTGGATGTGGGGGGGGGGAGAGACAGGGAGGTGGGATGTGGGGGGGGAGAGAGACAGGGAGGTGGGATGTGGGGGGGGGAGAGAGACAGGGAGGTGGGATGTGGGGGGGGAGAGAGACAGGAGGTGGGATGTGGGGGGGGAGAGACCAGGGAGGTGGGATGTGGGGGGGGAGAGACAGGGAGGTGGGATGTGGGGGGGGGAGAGACAGGGAGGTGGGATGTGGCGGGGAGGAGACAGGGAGGTGGGAATGGGGGCTGGGGAGACTAGGGTTTGGGATAGGGAGGTGGGAGTCAGGGGGGGAGAGACAGGGAGGTTGGGACGTGGAAGGTGGAATGGGGGCTGGGGAGACTGGGGGTTGGGATAGGGAGGTGGGAGACAGGCAGTGGGATGTGGGGTGTGGAGACGGGGAGAGCAAGGGAGTTGGGAATGTGGGAGGACAGACAGGGAGATGGGATGTTGGTGGGGGGGAAGAGACAGGGAGGTGGGATGTGGGGGGGGGGAGAGACAGGGAGGTGGGATGTGGGGGGGGGGGGAGAGACAGGGAGGTGGGATGTGGGGGGGGGAGAGACAGGAGGTGGGGTGTGGGGGGGCAAGAGACAGGGAGGTGGGATGTAGCGGGGAGGAGACAGGGAGGTGGGAATGGGGGCTGGGGAGACTGGGGTTTGGGATAGGGAGGTGGGAGACAGGGGGTGGGATGTTGGGGGGAAGGACAGGGAGTGAGATGTGGAGGGGGGGGCTGACCGGGGGGTGGGATGGGCAGGGAGGTGGGATGTGGGGGGGGGGGAATGGGGGCTGGGGAGAGAGATGTGGGGGCGGAGAGAGATGTGGAGGGGGGAAGAGACAGGGAGGTGGGATGTGGGGAGGGAGAGACAGGGAGGTGGGAAGAGACAGGGAGGTGGGATGTTAGGGCGGGGACAAGGAGGTGGGATGGGGGCTGGGGAGACTGGGGGTTGGATAGGGATTTGGGGAGACAGGGAGGTGGGATGGTGGGGGGGGGGAGGGGGGGAGACAGGGAGGTGGGGGGGTGTGATGGGGACTGGAGGGTGAATTGGAGAGGGGAGTCGGAGGTTGGAGAATCAATGCAAGCGAGGGAGATGGGAAAAGTGACGATCAGAAACACGCCTCTTCCGGTTGTGATCACGCTTGTGCGGAGGGTGCCTGAAGTCACCGGAAGGAGGTGCGGAGAGCACGTGACCTGCATAGGACAACGAGGGACAGGAGCGAGGAGCGTGATTGGTCACCGTTAGTCACGTGAGTAAACCGTCGGTTTGATGGTGAGAGCGAGAAACAGAAAATAAGAGAAATAGAGGACAAGGACGGAAACAGGCCAGAGAGAGAAATAAATAAATAAATATAGCCGGCCGGACAGCGCGACAGCAAAGTAAATGGCGTTATACCGGCGTAGAGAAACAATAACAAAACAGGGTCACAGAGAGATAATGGGAACTGCAGATGGTGGAGAATGTGAGATAACAAGGTGTAGAGCTCGATGAACACAGCAGGCGAAGCAGCATCAGAGGAGCAGGAAAACTGACTCTGATGAAGGGTCGAGGCCCGAAACATCAGCCCTTCCTGCTCCTAAGATGCTGCTTGGCCTGCTGTGTTCATCCAGCTCCACACCTTGTTGTCTCAGGGTTACACAGACATAGAGAGGGAGAAAAGTAAACTGGGTCACAGAGAGAGAGAGAAAATCTAAACAGTCATAGAGAGAGAGAGCGCGCGAACTAAACGGTCACCGAGAGAGAAAACTAAACAGGGAGAAAACTATGCATGACCACGTAGATATAGAAAGCGAGAAAACTAAACAACGCCAAACCGATAGAACTAAACAGGGTCACAGAGACTGATAGAGAGGATGAAAACTAAACAGGGTCAGAGAGGGAGAAAACTAAACAGGGTGAGAGAGAGAAAACTAAACAGTGTCAAAACATAGGACTAAACGGGATCACAGAGAGAGAGAAAAAACAACGTGTTACAGAGAGAGAAAATAAACTAAATGGGGTCAACAGCGACAGGGCAAAAACTGAACAGGGTCACTCAGAGAGAGAGGGTGAAAACTTATCAGGACCGCACAGAGAGATAGAGGATGAGAACTAATCAGGGTCACTGAGACAGAGAGAGAGGGCAAAAACTAACCAGGGTCACACAGAACTAAACAGGGTCACAGAGGGAGAAAACTAAACAGGGTCACAGACAGACAGAGAGAGAGAAAAAAACAAAACAGGGTCACAGAGAGAGAGAGGGTGAAACTAAACAGCGTCACAGAAGAGAGAGAATAAAAACTAAAACTTGTCAAACGATAGTACTAAACAGGGTCACACAGGCGGAGAAAACTAAACAGGGTCACGTAGATATAGAGATGGAGAAAAGTAAACAGGCTCTCTCAGAGAGAGAGAGTGCAAAAACTAAACAGGGTCATGAAGAGAGAGAGGGTGAAAACTAAACAGGGTAAGACAAAAAAAAATTAAACGCGGTCACACACACCGAGGGGGAGAGAGAGAACTAAACAGGGTCACAGAGAGAGAGAGAAAACTAAACAGGGCCACACAGTGTGTGAGAGAGACAGAGAAAACTAAATAGAATCTCACAGAAAGAGGGTGAAAACTAAACAGGGTCACAGAGAGAGGGAGTGAGTAAACTAAACAGGGTCACACCGAGAGAGTGAGAGATAAAAACTGAACAGGGTCACACAGAGAGAGAGAACTAAACAGGGTCTCACAGAGAGAGGGAGAAAACTAAACCGGGTCACACAGAGGGAGAGAGAAAACTAAACAGGGTCAGACAGGAAAAAAAACTAAACCAGGTCTCTCTCTCTCTCCCACTGAGAGAGAGAGAGAGACAAAAAACTAAACAGGGTCACGGAGAGAGAGAACATTAAACAGGTTCGGACAGAGAGAGAGTGTGAAAACTAAACAGGGTCACGGAGAGAGACAGAGACGGAGAAAGGCAGAGCAAGAGCGAAAACTGAACCTGTTCAGAGAGAGACAGAATAGAAAAGTAAACTAAACACTGTCTCGGAGATGGAAAGAGAAAATTAAACGGGGTCTCAGAAAAGAGAAAGCTAAACAGGGTCACAGCGAGAGAGACTAAACGCAGTCAGAGGGAGGGAGAAGGAGAAAGAGAGAGAGAGTGAGTGAAGGGGAGAGAGAGAGGGGGGGAGGCAGAACAAGAGACAAAACTAAGCCTGTTCACAGAGAGAGACAGACAGAAAACAAACACTCACAGAGATGGAGAGAGTAGACTAAACAGGGTCACAGAGAGAGAGAGAGAGACAGACAGACAGAGACAAAACTAAATGCGGGCAGAGAGAGAGAGGGAGAAAGGCAGAGCAAAACCTGGTCACAGAGAGAAAAACGGAGAAAAATAAACCCAGTCAGAGAGCGTGAGAGGGGAGAAAAACTGACGGCTTTTACAGTGACAGAGAAGAGGGTGTGGGGGTAAAGAGTGTGGAGGCACCAGGCAGTGTGTTCTGGGTGACGGGGAGGAGCTTGGTAGCCTGCGGTTGTAGGGATTGAGTTGAGAGATGGAGTGACTGTCAAACAGAGAGACAGCGAAAGCAAATCCTGACAGAGAATAAGAGTGAGTGACCCAGTCAGAGAGACCCTTTCTATTATACGGTGTGAATATAGTACCTCACTTTCATGTTGTTGTCATTGTTCAGATTGATCTGCTGAGTAATGGCTTCAGCAGTTGAACGAATGGATGAACTTGTTCGTGAGTACCTGCTCTACCGAGAATTCACTAGTACACTTAGAACTTTTGACATCGAGATCAAGGCAGACAAGGATAAAGGATTTCGAGTGAGTTGACTGTAAATTCTGCTGAACCTGTCATAGATAGCTAGCTGATATAATAATAAATGTTTGTATAAAGGCAGATTTGAGACAATCTTCATAGATTCATACCCCTGGTCAGATTGAAGCTTTCTAGTGAATTTAATTGTGAGATATGCATTTTAGAATTATACAAATTATTAGTGCAAGTGCATCAATAGTAGCATAGCAAGTGTAAATCTTTGTTTTTAAAGCAGTCATGTGAAGATTAAGTAGACCAGGGTTTCCCAAATTGGTGGTTATGATCCAAAGTGGAGCTGTGAGCTCCAAGGCAACAATGGCTTCAGAGCTGTCAGCATTTTCCACACTTTCAGGTGTTTCCCTGCCCCATACCCTGCTGCCATGTGTCATTGTCTTTTTCACGCCCTCCTTCTATCAGCATCGCTCTGACAGTTCTTAGAGGGGTAACGGTGATGTCCAAGTCTTGAAACGGGACCACAGTGGAAAAGTTCAAAGGCAATGAACTTGGCTGGTTCCTGGGGTAAATGAGGAAAACGTAGATTTGTAGGAATGTGAGGTGACCTTGAAGCAGTAATGATTCTAATGGAGTCTCATTAAGTGAGTACTGAGAGGATTTTCCTCCTGTAATGAAATCTAGAATTAGGCAACACTTGGGACAAATGAATCGTCATGGGTAAACCTGCACGATGCTGTACTAAGTCTTCAGTGATGTCTTGCCACGTTTCTACTTCATGTTACCCATTTTACTTGGTTTCATTTTGAAGTATCCTTCAGGTTCCTGTCCTGTCCATCAGACAAAAGCAAGCTAGTTGATTTGATTTATTACTGTCACATGGACCAAGGTACAGTGGAAAGTGTTGACCCACGTGTTTTAGAGGCAGATTGTACTGTACATGTGCATCAGGGTTACAGAACAGAGTGCAGAAAGTGTTGCAGCTGCCTCAAAGGTGCAGAGAGAAATCAACATTAACGTTTAAGAGCTCCATTCAAAAATCTGATAACAATAGGAAAGAAGCTACTCTTGAATCTGCTTGTATGCATATTCAAGTTTTTATATCTTTTGCTCAACAGCAGACAGTGAAAGAGAGTATAACCAGAGTAGGACGGGCCTTTGATTATGTTGGTCGCTTTCCTGATGCAGCGGACAGTATAGATGAAGTCAATGGATGTGAAGGGTGGAATGGGGGCTGGGGAGACTGGGGGTGGGGGGAGAGACAGGGAGGTGGGATGTTGGGTGGGGGGGAGACAGGGAGGTGGGATGTTGGGTGGGGGGGAGACAGGGAGGTGGGATGTTAGGGCAGAGACAAGGAGGTGGGAATGGGGGCTGGGGAAACTGGGGGTTGGGATAGGGAGGTGGGAGTCAGGGGGTGGGGAGAGACAGGGAGGTGGGATGTGGAGGGTGGATTGAGGGCTGGGGAGTGAGATGTGGGGGGAGGGGGGAGAGACAGCAAGGTGGGATGTGAAGGGTGGAATGGGGGCTGGGGAGACGGGGGGGAGGGATGTTGGGGGGAGAGACAGGGAGGTGGGATGTTGGGTGGGGGGGGAGACAGGGAGGTGGGATGTTAGGGCAGAGACAAGGAGGTGGGAATGAGGGCTGGGGAAGGCTGGTTTGTGTGACTGACTGGGCTATGTTCACAATTGCCTGTGGTTTCTTGCAGTCTTGGGAAGAGCAGTTGTCATACCACACTATGATGCATCCAGATGGGATGCTATAGATGGTGTATCTATAAAAATCAGTAAGAATCTTTCTGGACCTGCTAAATTTTCTTATCTTCTGAAGAAGTAAAGGCTTTGTTGTGCTTATTTGATTTTAGCTTCAGTGTGGATGGACCAGGACAGATTGTTGGTGATTATCACTCCCAGGAACTTGATTCTGTTGACCATCTCCACTTTAGCACCATTGATGCAGTCAGGGTTGTGCCATTCCCTTAGCTTCCTGAAGTCAATGACCAGCTCCTTGTTTTACTGACATTGATTGAGAGATTGTTGCCTTTACACCATGCCACTAAGCACACTATCTCCTTTCCGTACTGTGTCTCATTGTTTTCGAGATCCTTTGTACAATGGTGGTGGCATCAGAAAACCCGTCAATGGAATTGGTGCAGAATTTGGCCACAAAGGTGTCTATAAGGAGTATAGTAGGGGGCTGAGTATGCAGCCTCTTAGGGCACCAGTGTTGAGGAATATCTTGGACAAAGTGGTGTCGCCTATCTTTACTGCGGTCTGTTGCTCAGCGTGTTGCAAATCCAGTTAGAGGGGTTGCAGAGACATAGGTCTCGAAGACAGAGATGAATTTTTTTGGTGTTATGGTGTTGAAGGTGGAGCTGTATTTAATAAGTAGGAGTCTAACATAGGTATCCTTGTTGTCCAGATGTTTCAGGGATGAATGTAGGACCAAGGCGATAGCATCTGCTGTGGTCCTTTGCATTGGTAGGCATATTGCAAGGGATCAAGGCAATCTGGGAAGCTGGAGTTGTAAGCCATGACCAACCTCTCGAAGCACTTCATTGTTATGGATGTCAGAGGTACCAGGCAGTAGTCATTGAGGCACTTTGCATGATTTTTCTTTGGTACCAAGATGATGGTGATGTTTTTGAAACAGTTGAGGACTTCAGATAGTAGTAAGGAGCAGTTAATGATGTCTGTGAATACTGCCGCCAGCTGGTCCACACAGAATCTGAGTGTACGGCTAGGGTCTCTTTCCAGGCTAGTTGCTTTCCATGGATTCACCTTTAAGGCTGATCTGTGGTGGTGACCAAGGCTACGGGTGCCTCCGACACTGTTGGGACAGGTGACATTGTTCACTACCCTTCTGTTCAAAGTGATTGTAGAATGCATCAAAATCATCAGATAGGAATGTATCATTCGACTTCGCTTTATAGCCGCAAGCCATGGCCATGCCACAAACGGCGGGTGTCCATGTGGTTAGTCTGGGCCTTGAGCTTAGTTTGGTATTGCCTCTTAGCATCCCTGATGGCCTTGCGAAGGTTGTACTTGGTTGCCTGTCTCAGTCAGGGTCACCCAGCTTGAATGCCTCAGACCTGGACTTCAGTAGGAAGCGGATTTCCTGATTCAACCATGCTTTCCAGTTGGGGAACACTTGGACTAACTTCATCGGCACACAGTCATTTAGCAGAAATGAAGTCTGTAGTGGTTGTGAAATTCTTGATTAGGTTGGCTGCCGAGTTCTTGATTATGGAACAATCTGGTGACTCTAAGCAGTCTCACAGAAGCCCTTTTGTTTCCTCAGATCAGTGCTACGCTACTTTCTATACTAGGTCCTTGTGCTTCAGCTTCTGCTTGTAGGCTGGGAGGAAGAGTACAGCATTGTCATCTGTTCCAAAATGCGGATGGGGAATGGAGCAATAGACATCTTTGGATGCATAGCAAAAGTCAAGGATGTTTGGACTTCTGGTGGGACAGAAGACATGTTAGTGGTATTTTGCTCGCATTTTCTTGAGATTGGTTTGTTTGAAGTCACTGGCCATGATAAACAAGACTTCGGGATATTCTGCCTCATGGCTGTTTAGTGTTGTATATTTCATCAAGTATGCTGTTCACTTCTGCATAGGGTGGAATGTAGATCACTGTCAGGAGACGGAGGTGAACTCGCACGACAAGTAGCACGGATGGCTTTTCATTTTAAATATTATAGGTCCGGGGCCCAGTGACTCACCACGGTCACCATTGCTGAGCACCAGGGGGTGTTGATTACAAAGCAGACGCCAATGCCTCTGCTTTGCCCGAGAACTCTGAATGGTGCACTTGGTGAATTAAAAATCCCTCGGGTGGTAATGCAGTCAGATGTAGCAGGGTTGAGCCATATCTCTGTGAAACAGAACACACAACATCTCTGAATTCTGTATGGAAAGCGAGTCTGGCTTTTAAGGCCATGCATATTGTTTTCAATGGCTTGGGTGTTTGTCAGGTATATGCTGGGGAGGGGAACATGAAACCTTGGAGTTTCAGTCTTTCTTTAAGTTCAAGTCTCCCATGTTTCTGAGTAAGGTGGCTGCTCCATGTCAATCTCAGATATTGGTGAGTGAGCTCTCCTGATGGGTCTTGGGCACTAACTGTGAACTTGTACACTCCAGAAATTTCGTGGTTGATCTCAGGCACCAGTGAAGGAATTCTGCTGCTGCGGAAGATGAGTGAGTGCAGCTGATGGGGTCCTGGGTGCAGTCACAGCCTTGAGAATTCCAGGAGGTTTTGTGGCCGATCTAGTTGGGCCACCTCAATGTTGGTTCACCATAGGGTCAGGTTGTGTTCCCATGTTGGTCAAGCCTAGGTTCTGGGTTTCCACAATGTCGGGCTTGCAAGAGGCTGGAACGCCTTCGATCTCCCTGGGCTTGCAGTTCCAGCAAGTGAGTGCTCCTGATGGGGTCCTGGGTACCAGCTTTGAGTGTTCTGGGGAGTCTTGTGACCAATCTAGTCAGGCTACTTCTGTCAGGTCACCTTGGGGTCAGGTCTCATTCCTGCACTGGTTGGGCTTCTGTTCTAGGTTTCTTTAGGTTTGCAGTTTTAAAGTAAGTAATTGGGCCTTGTCAATCAGAGGATCATCGAGTGCATTTAAAAGAATATTGTTAGTCATTTTGACAGAGTTAGAATTGAGTTTTAAAAGAGCAGAATGATTGTGATAGGTAAGAATAAGATCTGCTGTAGACAGCTATCAAGGAGTTGTCACGGTCTGGCGCCATCTTGGGAAAGATCTAATCCCCGGCACAAGCAATTTTCCTTGCAATGATATTGGTCTTGTTTCTGCTGGATGAACACAGGCCAAGCAGCATCAGAGGAGCAGGAAGGCTGATGTTTTGGGCCTAGACCCTTCTTCAGACCTGCTGTGTTCATCCAGCTCTACACTTTGTTATCTCAGATTCTCCAGCATTTGCAGTTCCTACTATCTCTTGGTCTTGTTTCTGTTGAGATGGAACCCACTAGCTTGTGCAGGTCCCAAATTGATGCCCTGCTTTTTAATTTCCTTCCTAACTCCCTAAAAATATGCTTTCATGACTTTATCCCTTTGCCTACCTACATTATCAATACTGAGGACACCTGAATCGTCTGCATGTCTCATTCTCTTTCTGCCTGTAGTACGCACTAAACCTGCAATGTTACCACCACTGTAAACGTGCTTTTTTTTTTCATTCATTCACACAATGAGGGTGTCACTGTTTTGCAGATGTAATTAACAGTTTGAGTCAACCACATTGCTGTGGGTCTGGAGTCACATGTAGACGATGCCAGGTAAGGATGGCAGTTTCCTTCCCTAAAAGACACGTGGATTTTACCATTAATTGGCAATAGAGTCATCATTTGAAACTTGATTACAGATGTTTTAACTGAATTGAAATTCTACTGTCTCTGGGGGAATTAGAATCCGGGTCCACAGCATATTACTTAAATCACTGGATTAATAGTCTGGTGCTAATACCACTAGGCCATTGCCTCCCCTTAACTATCCTTATAGCTGTGTGGCTCATGGCTGCAAAACAGTGATTCCAACTGATGCTCCAGATCCAGAGGTCAAGCTTGTGCACCCAGAAATGTTTTTCACAGATGTGTTCGTGTATGGCATATGATGCATTCATGATTTCCCACATGCTGTAAGAAATAAACTTCATTTGGCTGAGAATAACCAGAGCCAACTAATACCAAACTGCTAATCAGCTGCTTCACCAATACCAAAGTAAAGAATTACTGGAGGCTGAAAAAGAACCAAGCACTTTCTTTCTCATATCACCAAGTTCCCTTATTCACTAAATTAAAATCACTAAGTACTTTATAGCCAATAAAGTAATTTTGTAGTCGCTGTTGTACTATAGCCAATACAGCAGCTGATTTGGGCACAGGAGTGCCCCATCCAAAGAAGCAATCCGACAATCTGTTCTTGATAGCAACGTGTAGAGCTGGATGAACACAGCAGGCCAAGCAGCAACAGAGGAGCAGGAAGGCTGACGTTTTGGGCCTAGACCCTTCCTCAGAAAAACAGAAAATCTGTTCTTGATGATGGATATGTGAATGCAGGCTGATCTGCTGTGCACTTTTAATAGTATCTGGATTTGATGTCCATTCCAGAGGATAGATCTACCACAGCTGTTTCAATACATCACTGGGCTATCAGCCTGGATTATTTCTTCAATTCTGAAATGTGGGGCTTTTATCCGCAACCTTTCAGTTAGTGGTAAGAGTACTGCTCACTGAGTTCCAGCTGATGTGATGTGGTCATGTTAGGTGTCTGACTGATGTCAACCACATAAACTGTTGTTTTGTTTTTGCAGATTTCAAGTAATTAAAGAAAATTTGTACCCATACATAAATCATAGTGCATTTAAAAAGCTGGCTTTGCAACGATGATGGTTGAATAATGTTTTGTTTTAGGTTGATAAAATTGTAGAACAACTGCAACATTTGGTTCAAGGTTATGACCTTAGTGGACTGCGTGAATACTGGGGGTACCTGGATCATCGCCTGTTCAGCAGACTGGAGGATGCATATCGACACACAGTCAACAAGCTGAAAACCAGTTTGTACCGTTACTATCTGGTCCATACCATCCAGGTAATTGACCCTTGCCCTAACTGTATCTGGAGCATTTGATGAAAGCGGTACAGAGGGAACTTAACTTTGATTCTGACCCTGTGCAGAGCCTGTCTTAGGAGTGTTTGATAGGTCAGTTCGTGGGAGTTTTGCTTTTCAGTTTAAGGAGCAGAGGAAGTTTTGCAATCTATTGAACTCTTGTGCGTACCCTGTGTGGTCACTGCAACAACGTAAGGGGATATCTACTTTGTATCTAACCCTGACCTGCAGACTCTTATGGATGGTAGGTAAAGGTCAATGAGGTTCATTCTGCAGCTTTACCAGCACGGATAATTAACAAAATCGCACAAAGAGACAGTCTGAGGGATATGATTGTTTGTTTCATTTAATGTCTGTGCCAGCTGAACTTAGGCCTATGTGCTGCCTTTCTTTCATAGGACATCAGACGCTTCCTAACCTATCCTGCCAGAATGAATGCTCAACTTGAGACATTGGTCAATAAATGCTGTTTTACTAATCCATTGTGAAGATGTTGTGGCAAATGTCATTGCTTCGTGATTTTTGTAAAATTGGTCCCACAGCCCCACCCAGTCAATAAACAATCACTTACCTTTTTGTAATTAGGAATCGTTTTGTATGTATTGTCTCCTGAGTCTAGAGACCTCCACATTTGTCCTGGCCAGAATTAGTTAATTTGGCATAAATCTGAGAATCCTCCTGGTCAAGGTTAGTTAGTTTAGCACAACTGAGAGTCTTCCTGGTCTGTTGCATGTTGTCTTTCTGTATTTTCTGAGAATGGGGTTTTGGTGGAAGCTGTCCAAATGAGTATGACAATAACATTTCAGGTTTGGAGAGCAGGGCTTGCAGAAGGAAGGAAGGAAAGAATGTAATGTCTCTCTTTTTACTTTTGTTGCAGTCTAATAGGATTGATAAAACCCAGGAGTTCTTCCAGAAACAGGCCCTGGAACTGCAGAACCAGCCAGAATGGAAAGAATGGTTTGTTCTTCCTTTCGTTCCGAATCCAGATCAGAACCTAGTGTTTGCCACCTACTTCTCCAAGCAATGGGCAGAGACTTTTTTGGTGTCATTGCACAACTTTTTAAGCGTGCTGTTCCAGTGTATGCATATCCTTTATTGCATTGTGTTGTGAATTCTTTGTCTGCATTTCCATTCTGATTTTTCCTACTTGTCAGCTGACGGGACAGACCTTACAATAGATGGAAGATTGAAATGCTTCAAAGAAGCAGCTTTGTACTTATTGTCAGTAGTGCTGTCAATCCTTTGTGACTTGTTAAAAATCACCCCTTACGGTCAGATATGGTATATTCCTTTTGTCATTTTTTGACTTAATCCGGACCTTTTTTTTTCATTTGCTTCTCCACTGGCAAGTAATGATCAGCTTAGAAAGATGCATGTGGGCTGGGTGAATGTTGAGTAGTTTTTAATGAATGCATACATCTACTCTTCAGCACAAAGAAAATTGAAGTGGGTGGAGAAAGCAGCAGAACTTGATTGCGTAATTTTAAGGTCGATGAACAATGTTGTAAAGAGATAACTGTAGTATAAGAAAATAGTCGGAGGTGGATTCACAAAATAATTGAGTATATAAATGAGAATTGGGGAAAACTCCCCACTGGCTAATATAGCTAGGACAAAGGAAGATGGTTGTGATTGTTGGTAACCAATTTTCTGATTGAGGATGTTGCTGCTGAAGGTCTTCATGGTAGTTGATCAAGGTGCAACATTTTGATATACTTTATTAACACAAAGTCTGCAATGCTTGATTCTAGCTTTTTAGCTTTATTTCTTTTACTTTTTGACTGAATACTATGAAGAACTGAAACGTTTAACTTTGAACTTCTAACTTTGTTCCTTATTTCATTCCACCTTGTTCTTATGTTTTTGTATCTAGGCATTTGTACCTAAAATAGCACCATGTGGTAATATTGAAAACTTTTCACCGTACGTTTGTATGTGAATACGTGACAATAAAGTCTAAATCTGTTTCTGTAAGATCCTCCAGACCTATAATCCCCTGAAATTCCTCTGCTCCTCAATTCTGGCCAGTTGGACATGCTTAGTTTCTGGGATTTGCCCCCTAAATATTTTTACCTCTCTTCCTTAAAAAATGCTCCTTAAAACCTACTCTCTCGCCAAGCTTTTTGCTGTCTATGGAAATGCACGTTTATGTAATTAGTGTCAACGTTTGTTTGATATTTGTTCCTTTGAAGTTTGTTGGATAGTTTATTGTGTAAGGGTATGTGCCAGTGTTAAACACTTATCCATCACAACTCTATCATTCCCATTTTCTCAAGGACAATTAATGATGATCGAAAAAGTGTTAGCCTTGATAGTGATGCATCCATCCCGGGAAATATTTTAAAATGTGGATTATAGATTATGTAGATACAGGGCTCACTTCAATGACAGCACTGAGAATTGTACTGCGATTCTGTATCATTTTGTGATTGAGTTTAGGAAAGTTGAACCAGCCTGTGAGCTTTATCTCTCCCGTTTAAATCCTTGCAATGAATTGCTATTCTAATTTTGCAATAGGAACAATAACTATTTTCTATGTTTTCTAAATTATTCCTATGAGCTGTAATGCTGGACATGTTATCTCTTTATTTTTCTATTTTTTTTCTGAAATACTTCTACTGAAGGATCTATACCTAGGTACCTTGCGCTTAAGGTGATACCTTGTAAACATTTCACTGTGACAAAGCTAATTCGTATTGATCTTCCCTCTTTCAAAATGATTAGAATGGATTTATTCACTCATTGTAATTCCTTGTAATTAAACAGTAAGTGCCTACTCACAACAAGCATTCAGCTTTCTGCTGATAAGTGGTAAATAATGTTTAGTGTGTAAATGCCAGGCAGTGACCATCTCAACTACAAGTGAGCCTAATTCCTTTCATTCAATGTTTGGTGTTATCATTGATCAATCTCTCATAATCAACATCCTGGAGGTGGTAGTTGGCCAGAGATTTAGCTGGACTGGTCATCTATATAATATGGCTACGTGAACATTTCTAGGTGTAGCATATAACTCATCTCCTGTCTCCTAAAGGTCTGATACAAAGCAAAGGCAAGGCAAGTGTATGGTCAACACCATCCAGGACAAAGCAGCTCACTTGATTGACACCCATCACCACCTTAAATATTTACATTAATAAGAACATAGAACAGTACAGCACAGGTCCATAACTGATTCAAAGCAGCAACTTAATAAAGTTCCTTCAGCAGCACCACCAAAATATGTGACATTTAGGATCTGGATAGACAAAACCTTGGCCGTGCTTCTGTTAGAATACTGTGCTGTTTGATTATCTCATTTAGTTGGTAATACTGAAGTTCTTGAAAAGGGGCAGAGTCATTTAATAAGAACAAAATGCTGGAGAAACATAGCAGGTGTGTCAGCACTTGCGAATAGAAAAGTAGAGTTAATGTTTTGAGTCTGGTAAGACTTTTCTTGAGTTGTAAGTAGACTCCTTCCCAGTTTGAGCTATAATAGTTTATCAAGATAGATGAAATAGAAAGAGTGGACCAAGTAGTTAGAGAGAAACTGTTCCCTGTTGCAAAAGGATCAAGAACAGGATGGCACAGATAATTTTAATTGAAAGAGAAGCGAATGTGATGTGAGAAAAAGAAAATTCCATACAGTGAGTTGTCAGGGTCAGGAATACAATGCCTGAAAGTAAGGTGGAAGCAGGTTCAAGATGTTGAATGATTATTTAAATAGGAACAATATTCTGACATTTAAGGAAAAAGGAGAGTCAAAATGTTCATTCAGAGAGCTGGTGATTGCCTGGAAGGCCTCCTTTTGCACTATAACACTTCTATGAAGAGCTGGGACGATATACTTGGAGAAATAGAGCCTTGGGCATAACCTAATGTTTTGACAAAATGATGAGAATAAACTGTTAGAGAGGGTCAGGAGTCGCAGTTTTAATTTGTGTACCTGGACCTAGGTGAGATAATTAAGAAGCAGTCCTTTACCCAGAGAACACTGGATATCTGGAACAGACTTTTGGCTGTTATTGAGTTCAGATTTGCTGAATTCCCCCAAATGAGGACTTGATCAGTTTTTGTCCAGAGTAAAGATCTGACATAGCAGGTAGATACAGCAGGGAATTGAATGGGTCAGTGATCTGGACTAGTATTGGCTAGCCTGGCTTGGTTGTTTGGCGGGGATGTTAAGAGGAATTTCCTGTGAATTTTTGCCCTGATTTGGCCTGAGATTTTAATCTCTCTTGTGCTCCCCAGAAGATTTCATTGTTTGAAATGGTGATGGTTACGTGGGGAAAATGTAAATGGTGTGATACACACGGCATGGCAGTTGTGAGTGACAAATTGATTGGACCTGAGGATCCTTTCTTCAGTTGTTGATGCTGTCTTCAGTTGTCTTGTAATTCTGGCTATATCAGTTGTTCTGTTTCCTCGTCAAGTGGATAATTCTCAAATGTGAATCTAGATAGAGAATATTTTTTAACAAAGGCTTGTCTTTATATAGTGCTTTTCATGACCTCACTGTGTAAGCAAATGAATATTTTTGAAGCATGGTCATTGTTATAACGAAGGAATGTCTTCACAGCAAGCTCCCACAAATAATACTGCACTAGCAGGTAATTTGATATTTGTGATGTTAGGGGCTAAGTATAGACTAGCAGATCCAGATTAACTCCTGTAATCCTCTTTGAAATAATGTCATGCTTTCTTTAGCATGCACATGAGAGAGCATGGGGTTTTCAATTAAGACTCAGTAATAAATGGGATTATCAGGCAAGATTTTTGTGCTCAAGTCCTAGAGCAAGATATAGACCCACAACTTTCTGACTCATGAGTAGAGGTATTTTCAATTCATTATAGCTAACAAAGGCAGCAGAGTATCGGACCATAGATAGAGGCTGCCACAGCTAAAGATGATTGAGTCAGTAGTTAAAATGTCCTTTTTAGCTGGTCTTAGTGAACAATCAGCTCCAACTTTTGATTCCTTACCTAATCTTGGTCCAGGTTTCTAGAATCAGATGCAATACTTGATCAGCATAAATTCTGATATGTTAGCCAGAATGCATTTGCAACATTGGCACACAAAGCTGCCTTGTAGGTTAAAAGTGAACTCTTTTGCTTATTGCATGGTGAAATCCTTATTTCAGTCTCAGGCTTATGAAGAAAATTGGGTAGTCTTGGATGATCTGGAGGATGTGGTTATAATTTCAGTTTGGAGTGAACTCAATATTGATGCTGCAGACAGCTATGATCAATGCAGGGTTGATTTTGTGCACCTTTTATGACAGTGGTGCAGGCCACCAAGTTTGTGTTATGATCTGGCTCGGAACCAATAATTTTTATTTTAAAGTAAACAAAGTTTGAGATCCCAACTAGCTAAGAGAATTAAACTGCAACGTGCTTCTCAGTTTACAACAAACAATAATATTTACAATGTACAATGTCTTTTTGATATGTACTCTGACATCTAGAATTTATGAGGAAAATATATGAATAGAGGCTGGTTGAACACCCCATAGATTTCTTGGTAACCATCAATAGGTGCCTCACTAACTGCTTGCATGTTAGTTCGTTTACCTTTCCTGGGACTGCACTTCAGTACCTACTCAAGGTTCTAAATGATCACTTCGTACTGGTGTTCACTAGTGAGAGGGATGATGTGGGTACAGAAATTTGAAAGATGGACTGTGATGTATTTAAATATATCCCATGGCTGTTGAGTGTGCCAAGAGAGGAAATAGTAGGGGTGCTGGCAATTTTCAGTTCTTGTCTGGCCACAAGAGAGGTGTCAGAGGACTGGAGCACAGCCAGTGTGCTACCATTATTCAAGAAGGGAGCAAGGGATAGGCAACTCCAAGCCAGTCAAGCTAACCTCACTGGTCAGGAAACTATTGGAAGTAATTCGGAGGGAAAGAATTAATCTCTACTTGGAGAGGCAGGAATTAACCATGAACAGCATAGTTTCGATGTCATATCTGAACAATTTGATTTGAATATTTTGAAGAGGTGACTATGTAAATGAATGCACTGTGTTCAGTGTGGTCTACTTGGGCTTTAGAAAAGCATTTGTTAAGATAATGTGAGACATAGCGAAGATAAGATCCCATGGGATCCAAGGAAATTTGGCTGATTAGATCTAGAATTAGCTGAGCGGCAGGAAGCATAGTGATGGTTGAGAGGTGTTTTTGAAACTGGCAGCCTGTGTCCAGTGGTGGTCCACAGGAAACAGTGTTGGGGCTTTTACTATTTGTGGTGTGTATATACAAATGATTTAGACATGAAATAGGAGGATTGATCAGTTAGATTGTGGATGATATGACAATTGGTGGGGTGGTAAATGGTGATAAGGATGCTTTGATTGTAGGAGAATACTTACAGGCTGATCAGTGACAAATGGAATTCAATCTGGATAAGTGTGAGGTGATGCACTTTGGCAGGGTATACAAGGCAAAGGAATACACGATTAATTGGGGGGCTATGGGAAGTGCAGAGGATCAGCAAAGCCATGGTATGCATGTCCATCTGTCCCTTAAAGCCACAGGACAGGTAGGTAATGTGGTTAAGATGATATGTCGAGTGCTAGAGTTTGACGCATAAAATTTAAGAGCAGAAAAGTTATGCTGGAACTGTATAAAAAGTTGCTTAGTCCACAGCTAAAGTATTGTTTGAAGTTCTGGAACCAACAGAGGACAGATGTGATTGTACTGGAGAAAGTGCAGAAGAGATTTACCAGAGTGTTGCCTGGGCTGGAGAGTTTTGGCCATGAAGATAGGATTAGATAGACTGGAGTTGTTGACCTTGGAGCAGAGGAGATTGAGGGGGGTACGTGATTGAGATGTGTGAAATAATGAGGGGCATATCAGCAGGAAGGAACTTATCCCTTTGGTGGAGGGAACAATGACCAAGGACCCATCAGTTGGAGGTAAGAGGCAGGAGGTTTAGAGAGGATGTGAGGAAAAGATTTCTTTCACTTGGAGAGTGACAGCAACCTGGAACTTGCTATCTATAAAGGTGGTAGAGCTGGACGCCCTCATAATATTTAAGTGTTTAGATGTGCATTTGTGATGCCAAGGCCTGTGAGGCTATGGGCCAAATGGTGAAAGCTACAGTTAGAATAGTTAGGTGGTGGTTTTCCCCAGAAGAGCCTTTTACTGTGCTATTGACTATCAGGGCATAGTTGCAGCCTTTTTTTTTGTAAACAGATAACTAGCTTCACTGTGCTATTGCTGCTCGTGGTTTCTCATAGAATCCCTGCACTGTGGAAGCAGGCTATTTGGCCCTTTTAAGTCTACACTGACCCCCCAAAGAACATCCTACCCAGACCTCCCACCCACCCCCCCACCCTACCCCTGTAAAGCTGCATTTCCCTTGACTAACCCACATAGCCTACACATCTTTAGAATGTGGGAGGAAACCAGAGCACTCGAGGAAATTCATGCAGACATGGGGACAATGTGCAAACAGCCAGTCAAGGCTGGAGTCAAACCTGCTAATCACAGTCACCGTGCCTCCTGGTTTCTTCAGGCTTTAATATTTCTCATTAGCTGTGCAGGCAGTCTCTGTGCTGTGACCACGTTCCATTCTGAAGTATGCTTGCAAGTCAAATTGTACATCAGTTGGAACACAGTTATAACATAGCCATTTCTAAGTATAAGAAATGATCATGTATCAGATCTTTAAAATTATACCCGTGTACAGGATTGTGTTTGTAAGTATGAATGTTCATAAGTGGGATGCTCATAAATCAGGGATCCTCTATATTTAGCAAACAATTCATGTCAACTTTGTTATACCTCCACCTTCAGTTGCACTGAATTATTAGTTGTCACAGGTTTCTTCCAAGACCCTACAGCTCCCAGGACCTTTCCTAACCCCAGCATCTACTGGCTCCTGTGACTTCTGAGTCCTAGTTCAGTCTGTTACAGCAGTGTCTTTCGCAGGGTGAGCCATTCTGTCCCTGTTGCTAAGCACTTGATTGACTTGGACCTCGAAGATAGAAATCTCCTTCCATGTTTGTGACTGGCTGAATATTAGAACATAGAACATAGAACATTACAGCACAGTACAGGCCCTTCGGCCCTCGATGTTGTGCTGACCTGTCATACCGATCTCAAGCCCATCTAACCTACACTATTCCATGTACGTCCATATGCTTATCCAATGACGACTTAATACCTAAAGTTGGCGAATCTACTACCGTTGCAGGCAAAGCGTTCCATTCCCTTACTACTCTCTGAGTAAAGAAACTACCTCTGACATCTGTCCTATATCTTTCACCCCTCAATTTAAAGCTATGCCCCCTCGTGCTCGCCGTCACCATCCTAGGAAAAAGGCTCTCCCTATCCACCCTATCTAACCCTCTGATTATTTTATATGTTTCAATTAAGTCACCTCTCAACCTTCTTCTCTCTGATGAAAACAGCCTCAAGTCCCTCAGCCTTTCCTCATAAGACCTTCCCTCCAGACCAAGCAACATCCTAGTAAATCTCCTCTACACCCCTTCCAAAGCTTCCACATCCTTCTTATAATGCAGTGACCAGAACTGTACACAATACTCCAAGTGCAGCTGCACCAGAGTTTTGAAATCATCAATCATTGAACTGCTCTTAGTGCCCAATTTAAAAATCTTGCAACAAACTTGTGCCTAGGTAGGGATGAATGTAACTTACGTTGTAGCATCATTTTTATTTCTACCTTTTGGCAGATTCATAACTTAGCGGAATGTTGGCTTGTGAAAACTTTCTCTGACCTAAGTGACCCCTCACCCACAAGAAAAGCTGTATGTTGATGTAAAAATCTCTGGCCTAAGACTTAAACAATGCAGAGTTAATTCTTAACTTTTCAGATCCATATGCTCCTTTCTGGAGAAGAGTTATAAGAAATTTGATGTTAACTTTGTTTACCTCTTCACAGCTGCAAGACCTGCAGAGTTTGTCCAGCATTTTCTTTTTTATTATTGTAATAAATCTGACCATGATTTGAACCTGAGAACTTGGTGTATTTGATAATGTTACTTTGAAAATGAAGCTTTGACATGAGACTGGCACCATACTGAAGTGATTTCCTAAAAGTATGCAGGATTTTGCCAGACATTTTCCCCCAGAACTTTTAAACTTGACATTAAACTATGAATTGATGAAGCATTTTTTTCTTAACTTGTGTCACCTGTTCCTATGTTGCTGAACTTTGATGCAGAGGTCCAGAGATGCTACCAACTACAGGAAGAAAATGAAGTCTTAAGGCAGAAGGTAGTATGTTGTTTTATTGAAACCCAGGGAGGTTTTTAAGTCTTGCTGGGTGTCAGTGAGGCTCAGGTTAGGTAAGCATGGGTGAGGGAGAAGGTGGCCAAGAAAAGTTGTAGGATAGAAAGCCTTTATTCTGGGCTGGTGAGGCTCAGGTTGAATAAGTCTAGCACTGGGATGGAGAGTCAAAACTCCAATTATCTCTCAGCCCCAAGCTGATAGAAACTTTGGGTAATCTGAGAGTTGGCATTGTTTCCAGTTTTCTTGTGTGCTTAGTTCTTGGTTATGTACTTTCAAAGTGTGTGATATCGACAAATGGTCTAGTGAATGGTGATAACACAGTGTGGAGCTGGAGGAGCACAGCAGGCCACGCAGCATCAGAGGAGCAGGAAAGTTGACGTTTCGAGTCGGGACCCTTCTTCAGATTTTTGATCCCGACCCGAAACGTCGTTTCCTGTTCCTGTGATGCTGCCTAGCCTGCTGTGTTCCTCCAGCTCCACACTGTGCTATCTCTGACTGCAGCATCGGCAGTTCTCACTATCTGTTGTGAATGGTGATTTTCTTTTTACTTGCCTTGCAGTGTGCTTCCAGCTTTCACTGAAGGTGTGAGAATCCTTGAGATTGTTGGTTTGTCAGGGTGCTTGTGTTTTTTAGGGGACATTGGAAACTTGATATTTACCATTTAAACTATAAAGTGTGTGCTGTTTTGATTTCCTAAATTTTCATGTTATCCCTCAGTTGTTTGCTCTGCAAGCAGAGCCAAGAATGAAGAAAGAAGAGGAGATGATTCACCACAAATTGCCTCCATACATTCAGAACATGGACCGACTGGGAGATTCAGAATTGTGAGTACTGCCGCTAAAAATCAATACTGAGGTTTGTTTTGATAAGCTTTTAGTCATAGAACAGTTCAAAGCCTCATTCCACAGTACTGATTCTGGGGCAGGTATCCAACTCTACAAACCTACTCCACACACCATTACTTTGTCATTCCTTTGAGTGCAATGCAAAATGTTCTTGGAAACATTGAATCCTCTGTAAACCCTTAATGCACAAAGCACATTGCATCCGTTGTCACATTTCACATGATAACAGTTGTTAATATACAGGGTGGCCCCACTTTATGAACACTTATACTTACAACTGAGATCCACACAGGAGTCTAATTTTAAAGATCCAATGTATGAACATTTTCTGTATTTGCAAACAGCTATTTTAAATTGTCCTGCATTGCTTTCCAATCTGCATACAAATCGACTTGCGTTTGGGCTCCAGAACAGAACCTGTTTGCATTCTGGGACTGAATGTAATAACAATTTCTGTTTTTATTTGTTTAATATCTGATATGTCCCTTATTTGTGGCCCATATATTAGTGACTTTTGCAGCAGAGATTTCTCTTTCTACTGTACGCATTGACCAGGTATCGTAGTACCATTGAGGAAGGGGTTCTTATGCTACTGTGGTTGTTTTGCTCCTCTGATCCAGAAGTCCCACCTGCTGCAGGGATGTGTCATAGCTTTTATAAACAAGTTGATTAGAAAAATATTTAAATGTGCATTTTCCAAATTATTTAAATTGTTTCTTATTGTTCTTTTATTCTAAAAATACTACAGCACAGGAACAGCTTTTATCCCTCCAGTTCTGCACATTTTGCCCTTTCATACTAAAACTGTGTTCACTTACAGGCTTTGCATCCCTCATTTCCCTTCGTATTCATGTATATACAGGCGCTACTTGAAATCTGCCATTGTGTCTGCTTCTACCACCACCTCTGGCAGCATGCTGCAGGCACTCATCACCTTTGCACATATGTTTTAAACTCAGCCTGCTCAAAACCTTGAACCTGTGTTCCCAGTAGTTGATCCCTCGACCCTGAGAGAATGCCTCATACTTTCCACTCTATCCATGCAATTCACAATCTTTTAAACTTGTATCAGGTCACCCCTCAACCTCCTATGTTCCAGTGAAAACAAATCCAGTCTACCCCACCGTTCTCCATAGCTAAAATCCCCCACACCAGGCAACATCCTGATAAACCTTATCTGTACCCTCTCCAAAACATCCGCATCCTTCTGGTAGTGTGGTGACCAGAACTGTATACAATTTTCTCCCTCAGAAGTTTTTGACATATTGCTGTTGTCCAGTCCTTTGGACATTTACATTTTCCTTCATTTTATGTGTGTGAGTCTACTTTTAATGTGGCAAGGCCATCACATGAAAAATCCAGTTATTTCACACCCTAGTTCTTTATCCACACATGTGGTTTCCAGTTTCTGACAGTAGAACGCTGGAACTTTATTCTGGCAGGATTTCGCCCTCCTTAGCAAAGGTGCACAGGCGTTGACTATCGTACTGGGATCTGATAACTTTGGCCAGGTTGCACATTGAACCTGGGCTCAGCTTGGCTGCTTTATCTCTGAATTGTACATTTTTTTTCTATTTCACCCTCAGTATGAAACCACTTTGTCTTGTATTGTTGGAATTTTAAACCGGTCCTGTATTATGATCTTTTTGTTATTTGCACTGGTACATCGTTGGTTCCTTGGCAACCTGGTAGTGAGTCAAATTATTGTCCCACTCTGTATATGGAGTCAGTCACAGTAATCTTGTGTTTTTAAGATAAGATTGAATTTGCTGTTTATTTGCAGAGAATTGATGTCCAGTCAGAGGGCCTCGTCAGTGATGTCGTCTCAGCCCAAAGCTGGCTCATTTCTGTCATTGCTACTCCCACAAAGCAAGAAACCCTCAGGAAAAGGCCAGGTGCACCCAGGGCCTTTGCAGTCCTGTCAGAGTCCGGTGTCATTCGGAAAGAGAGATGGTGCCAACAATCAGGTATTGACAGTTTGTGCCAACTCCATTTGCTGTTTCAATGTTCTACAAACCAATAATGGCCCTGTATCAGGAAATTGCTTGTTTGTTGTCTCTATTGGTCAGACCACCAAGAGTAAAGAGACTTTGGCCTCCAAAGATGGAAAAGTTCTGATGAACACAGCAGCTGACACCAGCACGCTGCAGCAGCGACAGAGGAAGATACAGGACCATGAGAGAGACCCAAACATGGTGCAGCAGCGACAGAAGAAGGTGCTGGACCATGAAAAAGAACGAAAGGATCTGTTATCCAAACATAATACACAGGTAAAAGTCAGATTAATCTGAATGCTAATCAGGATAATTGAAAGTAACTTCCAGCAGGTTATGTTGTAGTGTTTTGAAGAAATCTTGAATGCTGCTGCAGGGTCAGTAAGGTGTGCTGCACTGCAGTCCGCATAGTACCTCCAGGCAGAGCTCGGATACATTCACAACAGAAAATGTGGTGCCGCTCAGCTGTCTCTATGGTTTCTGACTCCCCACACAACTGCTCAGCGTCCAACTATCACCGCAAGTTATTACACAATTGGGGAAGTTTTCTACTGCTTTGAAGCTTAATTTGCACCATGTAATAGAATCATGGCTGATCTGACGAGCCGCATGTCCACTTTGCTGCCCTTTCCTTTTAATCTTTGATCAAAAATCTATCTATCTCAGTCTTAAATATAAACAAGCCTCTGTCCCCATGGCTGCCTATGACAGGGAGTTCCAAAGTCCCTCAAACGTCTGACAGAAGAAAATCCTCCTCATCTCATTCTTAAAATGGAGCCCTTTAATTCTCTGACAATGCTCTTTGGTCCTAGAGTCACCGATTGGGGGAGTTAACCTCTCAGTATTTACCCTGCCAGGCCCTCTAAGAACCAGCACCTGCACACTGATACAGTTGCAGTAAAAATTATCACCTTCTCTTGCACTCCAACCCCATTGAAATAAGGGCCGAATTCCATTTGCCTTTCTGATTACCTTCTGTACCTGTGTGCCAGCTTTCTCGGTTTCATGCACAACTGCCCACAAGTCCCTTTGTGTTTTGCTTTCTGCAGTTTTTCCCCAATTAAATATTATTCTGTTCTTTTATTCTCCCTTCCAAAATGAAAACTTCACATTTTCCCACATTGTCACTTCACTTGCTAATGTTTTGTTCGCTTACTTAACCTATCACTATCTCTTTGTAAACTCTTTGTATCCCTCTCGTAACTTGCCTTTCCACTTATTTTTGCCGTAGGCAAATTGTGGTACAATGCGTGTGCTTCCTTCCTCCAAATCATTAATATTTATTGTAAACAGTTATGTTTCCCGCAGTGATTCTTATCAAACCCCACTGATCACAGGTTACCAACCTGAAAAAGAACCCCTTATTTTCACTCACTGTCTCCTGCCTATTAACCAGTTCTCTATGCACACCAGAATACTACCTCCAGCACTGTGGGTTGTTACCTTATGTCTTAAACTACCATGAGATACTTTACTGAATGCCTTCCCGATGTCCAAATATATCTACTGATTCCCCTCTAACCACCGTCGTTGGGGCTTCCTCAACAAACTCTTAATAAATTAGTCAAACGTGATCTCCCTTTCATGAGCATGCTGACTGTGCTTGATTAGATTATGATTTTCCAAATGTTCTGCTATTACTTCCTCAATAATTGATTCCAGTGTTTTTCAAATGATAGATGTCAGGGCTAAGTTAACCACTTTTTGCCTCCCTCCATTTTTGAACAAGGCTGTCACGTTAGCAGTTTTCCAGTTCTCTATTACTTCTCCAGAATCTAAGGATTTTGGAAAATTACAAGTAATTCATTCACTATCAAGTAGCTATCAATTTCACCTTCTTTGACATAATTCTCTGATAATTCTTCACAAGTGGGCTACATTCAAAAAGTGCTAGTCATCATAGTCTTACAGCCAAGCCTGATCCTGCTCAATGCTATTGACTTAGATAGTGCCAGAGGCAGACTTGACTGAAATTTACTGTCAGCGCTGAAGTTAATTAATGTGGCTTATCAAATCTCAGGAGTTGGGAGTACCTGAATAAAAATAGAACTTGGGATCCTCTGGTGAGTTCATACTCTCCCTGCTCTAAAGTGAAGAGATCACACGAGCATCTGAATGTTCAAGAAATTATTTTATTTTCTCCAATATTAACGGGTGCAAATTTCATTGCTATCTAATTGCATCCAGGGTATGGAGAAAAACTCTGAGCCCGGCTGCACTGAAATGGATATTTCCAGCAGCCCTGACATGTCTGTGGATCAACAGGACTCTCCTACAAAACTGAACAAGTGTAGCTTGGAGCGCAGGAGTGAACAGCCTTTCATAGTGCTGAGTCAGGAAGAATATGCAGAACATCACTCCTCCATCATGTATTGTGGGTGAGTTGGTGTTTATAGTTGTCTATGTATCACCTGCATTTTATAGTGTGCCTACTTTGTAAAATTCTCCCTTAAACTGTTGTTTTACATATGCACTCAGTTTGTAAACAATAACAACATTGTGGCAAAAGCAGAAGTTGCTGGAAAAGCTCAGCAGATCTGGCAGCATCAGTGAAGAGAAATCAGAGTTAATGTTTCGGATCTGATGATCCTTCTTCGGAACTGGTCACTGGATCCAAAACAGTAACTCTGATTTCTCTACATAGATGCTGCCAGACCTGCTGAGCTTTTCCAGCAATTTCTGTTTTTGTTTCTGATTTGCAGCATCTGTAGTTCTTTCAGTTTTTACAACATCGTGACAGTTCAGATTATTTTGGGAGGTGTTTGTTGTGTCTGGGCTTCATATATTCATACACAACTACAAGTTGCCTGTTCTCTCTGTGCAATACCCATGTAGCAACCTGCCTTGCTAATGGGATTGAATAATGTTTAACAGTCCTGTGGTAGTGGAGCTGTGGCTTTATTCCAACGGAAGCTAACAGATCATAGATTAATAAATGACCATTCCACAACCTGAGCCTGAATAGAATGGTATCTAAACTAAGTTGCACAACCAACTGCAGTCCTCTTGGAATTAAGCCTCTAATTAAGCCTTCTTGCACTTTAATGTTAGGTTTCTAATTGTAGGTTGAGATTGGTATTGATGGTGTTTCCAGAAAGCTAGCTTTATTTAATGAAAGTATGCCGTGTTCTTGGAGTCTCGATTTATCGTGCAGCTCCGGTGATGTTCATTTAATAGCGGTCTCAGAGGATAATACACCAGTTTTAAATGTATTTCTTTTGTGACTGATTTAGGGTGGATTGCTCTGGCAGGAGAGTTGCCAGTCTGGATATTGATGGAGTGGTTAAAGTGTGGACATTTAACCCCACGATGCAGACTAAAGCCACTATAATGTCCAAATCACAGCTGCTTTCCTTGGAATGGGCTACCAAACCAGACAGATTGGTGAGGAACAATCTATATAATCTGGATATTTCTCTCAGACACTGCTTCCCAACTGTTCACTAGAATGTAATTGGAAGATCCATTAATGTTGGAATGTGGATGGCAGGGTGGATTAATTCCAAGAGTGACAAAGATGAGTACTAGAGCAGCAAAATGACATACCAATGCAATAGTATCCAGGATGCGGTGTTGCAAGACACTAAAGTGTCAAATTCCTCATAGAGCTGTAGTGCATTGGCAGTGTTGAGTGGACTTGATACAGTGCTGCCATGTACTGGCTACTATACTAACGTACACTCTGTTTATCGTTACTCCTGTACTGAATACAGTCCTTCTGTGTACTGGTTATTGCACTAACTTAGTGTGTTTATTGCGATCGCTATACTTTACAATTGCAGGGGTGAACCTACTTCATCCCTTTGTAATTGTGTAATTTTCCTTTGTTGAACTTTTTGACTTGCCCTTGTATTTTGGTGCTTGCTTAGGATTTCTTCTTTGGCGTTATAATGCTAGACCTGTCAAGAATAGCAGACTTCTTTCCCTAAAGACTAACAAAACAATTGTTTCTTACAATGATCTCAGAACTTCATGCTTTCATTTTTAGTGTCCAGAGAATTCATTTGTGGGGTTTACTGGCTAGTCAGCAGTTAAAAAGTTGTGAATAATTTTGTTTCCTTTTAATTTCTTCAAACGTCTTCTGAGGAATATTGATGTAATTTTTATGACTCAGTGTGTTCATGGAAAAACTATTGAGTATTTGCAGAGAGCACAATATAGTTAGTTGTCAGCTTTCTACGGGGATCAGAAGATTTTTCCTTTATAGCCCAAAGTTTGATATCTTCATAGCTGAAGATTGTGTGCTGTTCTGAAATCCACGTTATTAGGAAGAATGCAGTAGCACTGGAGAGGGTGCAGAGATTCATCTGGATAGCGAGTTTTGAGAAGATTTGTAGCTCAGGTTGAGGTTCTGGATGTGAGTTTGCTCGCTGAGCTGGAAGGTTCGTTTTCAGATGTTTCGTCACCATTCTAGGTAACATCATCAGTGAGCCTCCGACAAAGCACTGGTGTTATGTCCCGCTTTCTATTTATCTGGTTAGGTTTCCTTGGGTTTGTGATGTCATTTCCTGTTCTTTTTCTCAGAGAATGGTAGATTGGTTCCAAATCAGTGTGTTTGTTGATGGAGTTTCGGTTGGAATGCCGTGCTTCTAGGTCTTCTCGTGCGTGTCTCTGTTTGGCTTGTCATAGGATGGATGTGTTGTCCCAATCAAAGTGGTGTCCTTCAGATGAGCCAAACAGAGACACGCACGAGAATTCCTAGAAGCACGGCATTCCAACCGGAACTCCATCAACAAACACGTTAATTTGGAACCAATGTACCATCCCCTGAGAAAAAGAACAGGAAATGACATCACCAATGCAGGAAATGACATCACCAACCCAAGGAAACCTAACCAGATAAATAGAAAGCGGGACATAACACCAGTGCTTTGTCGGAGGCTCACGGATGATGTTACCTAGAATGGTGACGAAACGTTTGAAAACGAACCTTCCAGCTCAGTGAGCAAACTCACATCCAGATTCATCTGGATGTTTTCTGGTTTGGAAAGTTTCATATATGAAGAGAGATTGGACCAACTGGGGTTGTTTTCCTTAGAGAAGACTTTGAGTGGACAGAATTGAGATGTATAGAATTGAGAGACATAGATAGGGTAGACAGGAAGAAAACTTTCCCCATGGCGATAACCAGGGTGTATAGATTTAAGGTAAAGGGCAGGAGGTGTGAGGAGAATCTTATTCAACCAGAGGATGATTGGAACCTGGAACTCACTTCCTTTACGAGGCAGTCACCATCCTAACTTTTAATCACTACTTAGATGTGTGCTTTCAATGCTAAGGCAAACAAAGCGGATAGGCCTTGGAATTACAATAGTTAGGTGGTTGTTTTTGACCAGTGCAGACTTGATGGACTGAAGGGCCTTTTTCTGTGCTGTAGAACTCTATGTCTGTGACTGCTCTTTGTCAGCACCCTGCCTGCTGAGCTTCTAAACTGTATACATTTTTTTGTCCAAAGACCAACAATATCTGCCTTCATAATGTTTAATGTTTCCAGGCCTGCATCTGCCCCTCAACCGCAAAATGCCTTTGTCACCTTCAGATGTTGACAATGTCAATGTTTTCCCAAACAGCCACTAATTCTTCATGCTGGATAAACTTAACTAACCCATAATTCTGCTACTCATAGCCTAGCTTGTACAAAGCCCTGTTCACCCTTGTGTTTGCTGACCTCCATTGATTCCCATTTCTGTAAATCTCACATTTTAAAATTGCCATCCCTGTATTTGAATTTATTCATGGCTTTGTCACAATCTTCTTAACATTTTTGCAGCTTAGAACACTCTTTATCTTGGCCCCCTGAAATCTCCGTTTTTCTAATCTTGGTGTCCTCAAAAAAGCTCTGACATTCATTCACCATTGACAGCCATGCCTTCATGGATCACACATTGAGAGCATTAGGTGTTCCTCTAATTTGGTGTCCTTCTAGAATTAAGTTTAATTCCTGCTTTATAAAGTTTGATGAATGGAATCAATCACTTGGTAACTAAAATGCTCAAATATATTTTGCACCAACCGTATGTCAAGGCTGAACTTCCTGTTGAAGAGAAGCAGCCCTCAGAAGGTCAGGAGGAATGGGATACAGGGGAACTTAGCTGCTTCTATACAGAATTGGCTGGCCAACAGAAGACAGCGAGTGGTAGTAGAAGGAAAATATTCTGCCTGGAAGTCAGTGGTGAGTGGAGTTCCACAGGGCTCTGTCCTTGGGCCTCTACTGTTTGTAATTTTTATTAATGACTTGGACGAGGGAATTGAAGGATGGGTCAGCAAGTTTGCAGACGACACAAAGGTCGGAGGTGTCGTTGACAGTGTAGAGGGCTGTTGTAGGCTGCAGCGGGACATTGACAGGATGCAGAGATGGGCTGAGAGGTGGCAGATGGAGTTCAACCTGGATAAATGCGAGGTGATGCATTTTGGAAGGTCGAATTTGAAAGCTGAGTACAGGATTAAGGATAGGATTCTTGGCAGCGTGGAGGAACAGAGGGATCTTGGTGTGCAGATACATAGATCCCTTAAAATGGCCACCCAAGTGGACAGGGTTGTTAAGAAAGCATATGGTGTTTTGGCTTTCATTAACAGGGGGATTGAGTTTAAGAGTCGTGAGATCTTGTTGCAGCTCTATAAAACTTTGGTTAGACCGCACTTGGAATACTGCGTCCAGTTCTGGGCGCCCTATTATAGGAAAGATGTGGATGCTTTGGAGAGGGTTCAGAGGAGGTTTACCAGGATGCTGCCTGGACTGGAGGGCTTATCTTATGAAGAGAGGTTGACTGAGCTCGGTCTCTTTTCATTGGAGAAAAGGAGGAGGAGAGGGGACCTAACTGAGGTATACAAGATAATGAGAGGCATAGATAGAGTTGATAGCCAGAGACTATTTCCCAGGGCAGAAATGGCTAGCACAAGGGGTCATAGTTTTAAGCTGGTTGGTGGAAAGTATAGAGGAGATGTCAGAGGCAGGTTCTTTACGCAGAGAGTTGTGAGAGCATGGAATGCGTTGCCAGCAGCAGTTGTGGAAGCAAGGCCATTGGGGTCATTTAAGAGACTGCTGGACATGTATATGGTCACAGAAATTTGAGGGTGCATACATGAGGATCAATGGTCGGCACAACATTGTGAGATGAAGGGCCTGTTCTGTGCTGTACTGCTCTATGTTCTATGCACGCTGCCATTGTCTCCTGCTGCAAGCTTGGCATGGATACTGTGTTTTAAACTCCTTTTTAGTATGTGCAGTTATTGAATAGGTAATGGTAACTGAGAAAGTTGTACTCCATATCTGTTTATAGGATTTTCAGCAATTTTCAGGAATGATTTCTGCAATTTGCAATTTTGGAGATCCCAGTATTGAGAATCAATATGCTATGCAAGGCCTTTCCAGAGTATTCAATTTCGAAACTGCATGTTTTAGCACAGCAATGTTTTCAGATATGTATTCCTTCTGCAGCTGTTGCTTGGCAGTGGGATCGGAACAGTTCGACTTTATGATACCGAAGCTAAGAAGAGTCTCTATGAGCTGACAATTGGTGAATCTTATCCTAGGTAAGTTCAGTATGTATAAGGGGGAGCTGGCAACAAGAAAATATGCAAGTTGTACTTGTGGGGCATGGGCATCTCCGGCTGGCCAGCATTTATTGCCCTTGTGTAGGTGATGGTGAGCTGCCTTCTTGACCCATTGCAGTCCATGTGCTGTAGGTTTACCTATGATCCCGTTAAAGAGGGAATTCCTGAATTTTGATCCAGCGACAATGAAGGATTAGCAATATATTTCCAAGTCAGGATGATGTATGGCTTGGTGAGAGACTTGCAGGTTGTGATTTTTCTTGGTATCTGATACCCTTGTCCTTCTCGATGGAAACGGTCATGGGTTTGGAAAGTGCTATCTAAGGATCCTTGGTGACTTTGCAGTGCATCTTGTAGATAGTATGCACTACTGAGCATTGGTGATGAAGGGAGTTACGTTTTAAAATATGTTTGATGAAATGTTGAAACTCAGCTGACCTGCATCAAAAATTCAATATAACTAAATATGTGAAGGCTAATGTACCATTTGCTGTCTTCACCTGCATGTTTACTTTTAGCCTTGGTGTACAATGATACCAATGTCTTGTTGCACCTCCCCTTTCCTAATTTGTTGCTATTCAGATAACCTGCCTTCCTGTTTTTTTTTGCTGCCAAACTGTATAACCTCGCATTTGTCCACATTATACTAGATCTGCCACATATTTGTGCACTCGATCAACTTGTCCAAATTTTACTGAAGCATCTCTGTATCCTCCATTTATTTTACCCTCCTACCCAGTTTGTGCCATCTAAATCATTATTATATAATGTGAATAGCTGAGGTCCAACCATTGATTTCTGTCGTACTCAACTAGTCACTGCCTGCCACTCGGGGAGAAAACACGTTTATTTCTACATTTTTTGTTTCATTCCTGCCAACCATAACACACAGAAGGAAATCTAGGCCATTCAGTCCATCAAATCTGTTCTGCAATTCAGTGAAATAATGACTGATCTGATAATTCTCAGCTCCCTTTTCTGCCTTTTTTAACCACGTGATTTCCTCACTGGTCAAAAACGTGTCTCTTCCAGCTTTGACTGTCCATACTCACCCAGTCTCAACAACTCTCTGCAGTAAAGAATTCAAGAGAAGAAATTCCTCATCACTGTCTTAAATATACACCCACCCCTTATTCTGGGATTATGCCCTCTGGCCTTAGACTCTCCAACAAGGCTTTACAGCCTTTCCAAATCTACCCTGTCAAGCCCTTAAGAATCTTTTATGCTTCAAAACGGTTACCCCTCATTGTTCTATATGTCAGTGAGTATAGGGCCAATCTACTCAACCTCTCCTCATAAGTCAGCTCCTCCATACCTGGTATCAGCCTTGTAAACCTCCAGTGTCCCAGTGCCAGTACATATTTCCTTCAATAAGGGATCTAAACTGTTGACAGTATTCTAGCTGAGGTCTGACTGGTGTCTGTTATAATCTTAGCAAAACCTCCTTACTTTTATATTCAGTTCCCTTTGAAATAAATGCCAGTGTTCTGTTTGCCTTTCCTGTTAACTACTGAACGTAAATTCTGGCTTTTGTGATTCATGCATGAGTACTCCCAAATCCCCCTCTGTCATCTTGCTCAATTTAATTAATATTCAGCTCCCCTATTCTTCTTGCCATAGTGCATAACCTCACATTTCCCGGCATTATATTCCATCTTCCAAGTTTTTGCCCACTCATTTAAACCTATATATGCCTCATAGACTTTGTCATCCTCACCATGCTTTTCCACCAATTTTTGTCAACAGCCTACTTGGATATAGTACATTCGCTTTCCTCATCTGAGTCATTTATATATAATTTATATAATTGTGGCCCTAGCAGTCACCCTTCTGGACACAACTAGTTACAATTTGGCATCCTGAAAATATACCCCTATCCCAACTTTGTCTTCTATTAGTTAGCAAATTCTCTGTGCTAATTTTACAGAATCCCCACAGTGTGGAAACAGGCCATTTGGCCCAACAAGTCCATACCAACTCACCAAAGAGCATCCCACCTGGACTCACCTCTCTACCATATCGCCCTGCATTTTCCATGGCTAACCCACCTAACCTACTCCATCCCTGGGTACACTGTGGGCAATTCACCATGGCCAATCCACCTAACCTGCACATCTTTGGATTGTGGGAGGAAACTGGAGCACCCGGCACTATCCCACCCAAACGTGGGGAGAATATGCAAACTCCACACAGACATTTGCCGAGGCTGGTCTTGTACCCAGGTCCCTGGGGCTGTGAGGCAGTAGTGCAAACCGCTGAGTTAGCATACTGTCCTTATACTGTCTCCAACAGCATGGGCACTTAATTTCTTAAGCAGCCTGATCAATGTACCTGATCAATGTACCTGATCAAATGTCTTCTGAAAGTCCAAATATATTATGTCCTCTGCTTTACTTTTATCTTGGCTCGTTACTTCCTCAAAGAATTTTATTCACTTGTTCGGCATGATAACCTCTTCGTGAAGTCATGCTGACTCAGTTTAATCATCTTATGTATTTCTAAATGCTCTGTTATTTCCATCTATTATAATGGATTGTAATATTTTCTCAATAATAAATGTCAAGTTAACCGACTAGTTCTCTTCCCATGCCAGTACATTGGCCACAGTCCCGTGCACTTTAATTTTGCATGTCAATCTCTAATTTGCGACCTTTATCAACTTCTGAAAGTCCGTAAACGTCGTCCATTGGCTCTCTCATTAGTACTGTTAGTCCAAAAAATTCCACTAGATTTGTTGAGAATAATTTCTCTTTTTTAACTTCATGGTGACTTTGTTGTATCCTGTCACTCTCTTTTCCGAGTGGGACTTTAGCATTTTCCCTGTTAGCAATGTCTGGCTGACCAGCTTATAATTCTGTTTTCTGTCTACCTCTTTTCTTTTTTAAACCATAGTAGGATTACATTAGCTACCCTTTACTCTCTAGAAACTGTTCCAGAGTCTGTAAAATCCTGATAAAAGACTACCAAATGAACATAGAATATAGAACAGGTGAGCACAGGAACTGGCCCTTCAACCAACTGCACTGATTATGATGCTGTCCTAAACTAATCACATCTGCCAACACATGGTCCATATCCCTCTATTCCCTGACTCCTAATGTGTCTGTCTAAATAACGTTAAATGTTGCTGTTATATCTGCTTCTACCATCTCACCCAGCAGCGCATTCCACGTACCTGCCACCCTCTGTGTTTAAAAGAAGAAATCCTCACACTTTTTGCCCCCCCCTTACCTTAAACCAATGCCACCTCGTAAAAGATTCCAACTATCCTTTCTATCCACGTGTCTCAAAATTTTACATGCTTCTATCGCTTGCCCTCAGCCTCCTATTCTCTCGCACAATCAATCCAGGTTTGTCCAACCACTCCTTGTACTTAATACCCTCTAATCCAGGCAATATCTTGGTAAACTCTTTTGCACTCTCTCCAAAGCCTTCATATTTTTCCTATGATGTGGTGATCATCTACTGTTCCTAGGACCATTTCCTTAACTATTCTAAGATGTAGATTATCAGGCCCTGGGGATTTATTGGCTTTTATTCTCGTCAATTTTCCCAACACCATTTCCCTACCAGTACTGATTTGCTTCAGTTCCTCTCTGCGGAACATGTGATCCCCCAGCTGTTTTGGGACAATGCTTTGACCTCCTTTGTGAAGACGCAACCAATATATGTATTTTCTGGATCGGTTATCTCTTTGTTTTCCCCGTTATCAGTTCCCCCATTTCTGATTTAAGGGACCTACATTTGTCTTCACTAACATTTCTTTTGACATACCTATGGAAGCTTTTAAAATCAGTTTGTATGCTCCCTGCAAGCTTACTCTTGTACTCTATTTTCTCTCTCATAATCAAACCCCCTTTTTCCTCCTTCATTGATATCTAAGCTGCTCCCAGTCCTTAGATCTAGACAATTCGAATGCCTCCTCCCATAGACCTAATCATATCCCTAATCTTGTTTGTTAGCCATCATAGGGCCATCTTTCCTGTTTCATTTTTGAGCCAGGCAGGAATGAACAATTGTTACAGCTCCTCCGTGTACTCTTCAAATATTTGTCATTGCCCAAGATCCCACGTCTCTAAGTAAGATTCCCCATATATCTTAGCTAGCTCATGCCGCATCCTCGTAGATTCCTTTATTTAGATTCAGGACTCTAGTCTCAAATCAACCTTATCACTGTTCACCTTAGTGAAGACTTCCATCACATTATTAGCCATTCTACCCAAAGTGGTCTTGCGCAGCTAAATTGCCAATTATTTTGTCATTACACAATACCCAGTCTCGGATAATTGTTTTCTAGTTGGTTCCCCAATGTATTGATGTCGGAAACCATTCCAACACTCCAGGAATTCATCTTCTACTTCTTTGTTCCTGTTTTGATTTGCCCGATTCAAACACAGATTCAAGTCACCCAAAATTATAGCTGTATCTTTATTACTTGAATTTCTACTTTCCTGCTTTCCCCAACATTACCACTACAGTTTGAGGGTCTCTATTACAATTCCCATGATCATTTTCTACCCCTTAGAATTTTTAAGCTCAACCCATATAAATTCAACTTCACCAGAGCTGATATCCTTCCTCACTATAATCTTAATTTACTTTCTTGTGCCAGCAATCACCCCCTCCTTTTTCTTTTAGTCAGTCCTTCCTCAAAACTGAATACCCTTGGACATTCAATTCCCAACCCGGTCACCTGACATAATAATAAAATGTGAGGCTGGATGAACACAGCAGGCCAATGAAGGGTCTAGGCCCGAAACGTCAGCTTTTGTGCTCCTGAGATGCTGCTTGGCCTGCTGTGTTCATCCAGCCTCACATTTTATGATCTTGGATTCTCCAGCATCTGCAGTTCCCATTAACCCTGGTCACCTGACAGCCACCTTTCATAATCTCGACAGTGTCGTGACATTTCATATCTCTGTGCAACTAACTCATCTACTTTATCACAAATTCTCTGCTCAGTGAGGTTAGTTCTTTGCTCTGTTTACATTATTTTGCCTTGTGGCCCTGTTTGATTTGGTCTTTCTTCTGCCTCCCCATTCTCCTACCATTTTAGCTGAAAAACTCCCTGACAACACTCAGTTTTCCACCAGGACATCTGTTTTGGTCCTGCCCAGGTGCAACCCATCCAACTTTTACTGGTCCCACCTGTCTCAGATCCAGTCCCAATATCCCAGGAATCTGAAATCCTCCCCGCTACATGATCTCTCTTGCATACATTCATCTGATATATCCTGTTATTCTACTCTGACCAGCACGTGCTGTGTGCTGGCAACGTGGGTTCTTGGGCAATGACAAACATTTGAAGAGTACATGGAGGAACTGCAACAATTGGTCATTCCTGTCTGGCACAAAAATGAAACAGGAAAGATGGCCCAACGATGGCTAACAAACAAGATTAGCGATAGTGTTAGATCCATGAGACTGCTACATCTGAAGTCCCACCTTCTTTCTTCCTAACTGCCTACATTCTGCTTTTAGGGTCTGCCATATCACTTTGGTATCGACATGCACCATTGGTTCACACCGCTACTCCAGAATATCCTGTACCTGCTCCGTGACATCCTTGATCCTAGTGCCCAGGAGGCAATAATTATCCTTGTGGCCATAAAAACATCAACCCATTCCCCGTATGGTTGAATTCCTGACTACTGTAGCCTTCCCACACGTATTCTTCCTCTCCTGTGCAGCAGAGCCAGTTGTGGTGCAACAAACTTGGCTGTTGCTACTTGCCTGTAAGCGGCTGTTTCTGTATTGTTCAACCACACAAGAATCAGTCAAGAAGTTGTTGCTATGCTGATTACTCCTGAATGCACAAAAATACATAACAACTGAACCTGGTTGAAAGTCAATCAAAAGTCTGTCACTGAGCCAAACTGTCTTTTAAATATACTTAGAGCTGTGTAGTCTGGCTTTCTTCCACATTGGTTGAATATGCCAGTACTGTCAATACAGCAACTTGTTTGTTTCTAAAAAAAACCTGCCACATCATCTTCCGCAGTTCCATGGTTTGAAGCGGGATCTTTTCCCAATTTTAAGTCCACAGTGCAAAATAGTATGGTCTTTGCAATGCTTTCTGTCATGAAGACCTGATGCAGAGACTCTGAATAAGTATTTTGCAGTTTCCATATTTCAAAGAACAACGAAGAACAAAGAAAATTACAGCACAGGAACAGGCCTGTCAGCCTTCCAAGCCTACGCCAATCGAGATCCTCTGTCTAAACCTGTCATCTATTTTCTAAGGGTCTGTATCCCATTGCTCCCTGTCCATCCATGTACCTGTCCAGATACATCTTAAAAGACACTATTGTGTCTGTGTCTACCACCACCGCTGGCAATGCATTCCAGGCACCCACCACCCTCTGCATAAAGAACTTTCCACGCATAAACTTCCGTCTTCTCACCTTGAAATCATGACCTCTAGTAATTGAGTCCCCCACTCTGGGAAAAAGCTTCTCGCTATCCACCTTGTCTATACCCCTCATGATTTTATAGACCTCAATCAGGTCCCCCCTTAGTCTCCGTCTTTCTAATGAAAAAATCCTAATCTACTCAACCTTTCTTCATGGGTAGCACCCTCCATACCAGGCAACATCCTGGTGAACCTCCTCTGCAACTTCTCCAAAGCATCCACATCCTTTTGATAAAATGGTGACCAGAACTGTACGCAGGAAAGATGGCCCAACTGGCCGAATCAAAGTCTTATACAACTGTAACATGACCTGCCAAGTCTTGTACTCAATACCCTGTCCGATGAAGGAAAGCATGCCATATGCTGCCTTGACCTCTCTATTGACCTGCATTGCCACCTTCAGGGAACAATGGACTTGAACACCCAGATCTCTTTGTACATCAATTTTCCCCAGGACTTTTCCATTTACTGTATAGTTTGCTCTTGAATTAGATCTTCCAAAATGCATCACTTTGCATTTGCCTGGATTGAACTCCATCTGCCATTTATCTGCCAAACTCTGCAATTTATCTGTTATCTGCTGTAATTCTGACAGTCCCCTTCACTGGATGTGAGTTTGCTCGCTGAGCTGGAAGGTTCGTTTTCAGATGTTTCGTTTTCAGATGTTTCGTCACCATACTAGGTAACATCATCAGTGAGCCTCCGACGAAGCGCTAGTGTTATGTCCCGCTTTCTATTTATCTGGTTAGGTTTCCTTGGGTTGGTGATGTCATTTCCTGTTCTTTTTCTCAGGGGATGGTAGATTGGCTCCAAATCAATGTGTTTGTTGATGGAGTTCCGGTTGGAATGCCATGCTTCTAGGAATTCTCGTGCATGTCTCTGTTTGGCTTGTCCTAGGATGGATGTGTGGTCCCAATCAAAGTGGTGTCCTTCCTCATCTGTATGTAAGGATACGAGTGATGGTGGGTCATGTTGTTTTGTGGCTAGTTGATGTTCATGTATCCTGGTGGCGAGCTTTCTGCCAGTTTGTCCAATCTCGTGTTTGTCACAGTTCTTGCAAGGTATTTTGTAGATGACGTTCGTTTTATTTGTTGTCTATATAGGGTCTTTTAAGTTCATTAGCTGCTGTTTTAGTGTGTTGGTGGGTTTGTGGGCTACCCTGATGCCAAGAGGTCCGAGTAGTCTGGCAGTCGTTTTGGAAATGTCTTTGATGTAGGGGAGAGTGGTTTATGGTTTCTGGGCCTGTTTTGTCTGTTTGTTTGGGTTTATTGCTGAGGAATCGGCGGACTGTGTTCATAGGGTACCCATTCTTTTTGAATACGCTGTATAGGTGATTTTTCTCTGCTCTGCGTAGTTCCTCTGTGCTGCAGTGTGTGGTGGCTCGTTGGAATAATGTTCTAATGCAGCTTCATTTGTGGGTGTTGGGATGGTTACTCCTGTAGTTCAGTATTTGGTCCGTATGTGTTGTTTTCCTGTAGACGCCGGTTTGAAGTTTCCCATTGGCTGTTCGCTCTACTGTGACATCTAGGAATGGCAGTTTGTTGTTGTTTTCCTCCTGTTTTGTGAATGTTATGCCAGTAAAGGGTATTATTGATGGTCTTGAACCCGCACGAGAATTCCTAGAAGCATGGCATTCCAACCGGAACTCCATCAACAAACACATTGATTTGGAGCCAATCTACCACCCCCTGAGAAAAAGAACAGGAAATGACATCACTAACACAGGAAATGACATCACCAACCCAAGGAAACCTAGCCAGATAAATAGAAAGCGGGACATAACACCAGTGCTTCGTCGGAGGCTCACTGATAATGTTACCTAGTATGGTGACGAAACATCTGAAAACGAACCTTCCAGCTCAGCGAGCAAACTCACATCCAGAACCTCAACCTGAGCTATAAATCATCTCAAAACTCGCTAGTCCCCTTCACTATCTGCTACTCCACCAATCTGCAAACTTGCTAATCAGACCACCTCTGCCTTCCTCCAAATCATTTACGTATATCACAAACAACAGTGGTCCCAGCACAGATCCCTGTGGAACAGTACTGGTCACAGGTCTCCAATTTGAGAAACCCCCTTCCACTACTACTCTCTGTTTCCTGTTGCCTAGCCAATTTTTTATCCATCTGCTAACACACCCTGGACCCCATGCGACTTCACTTCCTCCATCAGCCTGCCATGGCGAACGTAATGAAACACCTTACTGAAGTCCATGTATATGACATCCACAACCTTTCCCTCATCAATCAACTATGTCACATCCTCAAAGAATTCTATTAAGTTGGTAAGACATGACCTTCCCTGCACAAAACCGTGCTGTCTATCACTGATAAGCCCATTTTCTTCCAAATGGGAATAGTTCCTATCCCTCAGTATCTTCTCCAGCAGCTTCCTACCACTGATGTCAGGCTCACAAGTCAATAATTACCTGGATTATCCTTGCTACCCTTCTTAAACAAGGTGACAACATTAGCAATTCTCCAGCCCTCCGGGACCTCATCCGTGTTTTAGGATCCTACAAAAATAGCTGTTAAGGCCCCAGCTATTTCCTCTCTCTCTTCCCTCAATAATCTGGGATAGATCCCATCCGAACCTGGGGACTTGTCCACCTTAATGCCTTTTAGGATACCCAACACTTCCTCCCTCCTTATGCCGACTTGACTTAGAGTAATCAAACATCTATCCCTAACCTCAACATCCGTCATGTCCCTCTCCTTGGTGAATACCAATGCAAAGTACTCATTAAGAATGTCACCCATTTTCTCTGACTCAACGCATAAATTCCCTTCTTTGTCCTTAAGTGGGCCAATCCTTTCTCTAGTTACCTTCTTGCTCTTTATATATGAATAAAAGGCTTTGGGATTTTCCTTAACCATGTTTGCTAAAGATATCTCCTGTCCCCCTTTAGCCCTCTTAATTCCTCATTTCAGATTCACTCTACATTCCCGATATTCTTCCAAAGCTTCGTCAGTCTTCAGGCACCTAAACCTTGTGTATGCTTCCTTTTTCCTCTCAGCTAGTCTCACAATTGCACTTGTCATCCATGATTCCCTAATCTTGCCATTTCTATCACTCATTTTCACAGGAACATGTCTTTCCTGCACGCTAATCGACCTCTCTTTAAAAGCCTCCCACATATCAAATGTGGATTACCTTCAAACAGTTTCTCCTAGTCTACATTCCCCAGATCCTGCCGATTTTTGGCATAGTCGGCCTTCCCCCAGTTTAGAACCTTTCCTTTAGGACCACTCTCATCTTTGCCCATGTGTATTATAAAACCTACGGAATTGTGGTCACCATTTCCAAAGTAGTCCCCTCCTGTAATTTCAACCACCTGGCTGGGCTCCTTCCCCAACACCTGGCCCAGTATGGCCCTTTCCCGAGTTGGACTATTTACATGCTGCTGTATAGAACCCTCCTGGATGTTCCTTACAAATGCTGCTCCATCTAAACCCCTAACACTAAGTGAATCCCAGTCAATGTTGGGAAAATGAAAATCTCACATCACTACCACCCTGTTGCCCCTACACCTTCCCGTAATCTGTCTACATATTTGTACCTCTGTCTCACGCCCGCTGTTGGGAGGCCTATAGTACAGCCCCAACATTGTTACTGCACCCTCCCTATTTCTGAGCTTTTCCCATATTGCCTCACTGCTTGAGTCCTCCATAGTGCCCTCCTTCAGTATAGCAGTGAATAGCGTCTTTGACCAGTAATGCAACTCCTCCACTCCCGCCTGAGGTATCGACATCCCAGGACAACTATTGCCAATCATGCCCTTCCCTCAAACAAGTCTCAGTGACAGCAATAACATCATACTCCCAGGTACTGATCCGAGCCCTAAGTTCATCTGCCTTATGTATTGCACTTCTCACTTTAAAACAAATGCACCTCAGACCACCTGTCCCTTTGTGTTCATCTGCTCCCTGTCTACTCTTCCCTTTGATCATGCTGACTTCATTACCTAGTTCCCTACAGGCTTTTGTTACTACCTGTTTTCTGTCCAATATTTGGTTACCATCCTCCTGCCACATTAGTTTAAACCCTCCCCAACAACGTTAGCAAAAGCACCAACTAGGACAGTGGTTCCAATCTTGCCCAAGTGTAGGACGTCCAATTTGTAATATTCCCACCTTCCCCAGAACCGGTCCCAATGTCCCAAAAATCTGAACCCCTCCCGCCTGCACCATCTCTCAAGCCACTCATTTATCCTGCCTATTCTTTCATTTCTACTCTGGCTAGCACGTAGCTCTGGTAGCTATCCTGAGATTGCTTTGAGGTCCTACTTTTTAACTTGGCTCCTAACTCCCTAAATTCTGCTTGTAGGACCTCATCCTGTTTTCTGCCTATATCATTGGTGCCTATATGCACTACAACAACTGGCTGTTCGCCCTCCCACTTCAGAATGTTCTTCAGCCGATCTGAGACATCCCTGACCCGTGCACCTGGGAGGCAACATACCATTCGGGAGTCTTGTTTTCGACCACAGAACCGCCTATCTACTCCACTTACAATTGAATCCCCAATGACTATAGCCCTTCCACTCCTCTTCCCACCCTTCTATACAGCAGAGTGAGCCATGGTGCCATGAACCTGGCTACTGCTGCCTTCCCCTGGTGAGCCATCTCCCCCAACAATATCCAGAACGGTATACCTATTTTGGAGGGGGATGACCGCAGGGGACACCTGCACTGCCTTCCTGTTTTTTCACTGCCTTTTGGTCACCCATTCCCTTTCTCCCTCAGCACTCCTAATCTGCGGTGTGACCAATTCACTAAACGTGCTATCCACAACCTCCTCGGCATCGTGTATGGCCCAAAGTGAGTCCATCCGCAGCTCGTGCGGTCTGAGAAGAGCTGCAGCTGGACACACTTCCTGCACGTGAAGGAGTCAGAGACATCAGCCGTGTCCCTGAGCTCCCACATTGAACCAGAGTAGCATAACACGGGTCTGAGATCTCCTGCCATTTTTAATTTTTAATCTTAAACTTAACTTAGATAAATGAAAAAGGAACGAAAAAGTTTTCACCGATCACACAATATTTTAAAAAATTAAATAGAAAAAGCCTCACCTTATCTACACACCACCGCATCCTTTTTATTTGGTTAGAGGAGGGGTGCGCGGGTGGGAGAAACTACACATGTAGCGTCTCTGGTTCAGCCGTTGCCCAAATGAATGAAGGACGCTCCCGGTCGAGGTAAGCTTTTTAAAGTGGGAAGACGTACCTTCCTGGCAGCCTCCAGGTTTTCTCGCTCTCACTGTCTTGCACTTTCTCTCTCTCGCTGCTCCCATTATTAATTTCCCAGTCTTGCCCGCTAAAGGGATAAACTTCAACTACTGTGTTCCATGTACACTGGAAGTGCTTGCTGTCTGATACTCACAATCTGGTTTTTCCTGTTATTCTTAGTCTGTTTTTTGCTGGTTTTTCCTGCATCTAATCTTCAAAACTTTTATTCCAATTTTCATTTCCATCTTTCCATCAGTTTGATGTCATGCTTAATTAGCTCTGGATGGTTCAACCCCTGTTAGTCGTCTTCTCAAGGAAGTATATTTTTATTGATAATTATGAAGTATCCCCTTAAAACATTTTTCCTCTACACAACAATGGTCTTATTTTTTAATGTTCTTTCTCAAGCAATTTTAGCCAATTCAGTCTTCTTAACCTTCATTTATGACATTAACTTTCCTGCCCTCGAACTGATTGAATATCACAATCATATTAGTTTAGAACAAACACGTAGGCACATCTCTTGAATACACAACAATAAGGAGCAGTGGAGGGGATTTTCATTGCTTAATATTGACTGTTCTAGTGTGAAAGGAATTGAGGGAGCCGAATTCTTGACGTACGTTTAGGGTAATCTTTTTGGCCAATATGTAGCAAGAGAAGACAGATTTCTGGAATTAATTTTAGAAAATGAAGCTGTTAGGTGGAAGAACATGGCACAGCTTTCGGGGGTGGCATGGTCGCTCAGTAGTTAGCACTGCTGCCTCACAGTGCCAGGAACCTGGGTTTGATTCCACTGTCGGGAATGTGTGTAGTTTGCATGTTCTCCCCGTGTCCACTTGGGTTTTCTCCCACAGTCCAAAGATGTGCAGGATAGGTGGATTGGCTATGGAAAATGCAAGATTACAGGGATAGAGTAGGGGCGAGAAGCTCTTTGGTAAATTGGAATGGACACGATGGCCTGTGTTTTCTTTAGAAAAAGCCTATTGGGTGTAGTGATTGTAATTCAGTTAGTTTTGACATAATTATAACAAACTAGTTTTACTTCAAAGCTGGGGCAAAGCCAACTTGCTAAGCTGATGAGTGATTTAGTGAAAGTGAACTTGAAGCAGCTAATCAAAGAAATGTCTGTGCCAGAGCAGTGGGAAACATTTGAAGGGACTATCAAAGAATTTGGTGTAAACATGTTTGCACGAAGAGGAAAGGTAGAATAGTCAAATCCAGTACCCGAGGTGCCAAGGAGCATGCAAGTTAAGATTAGGCAAAAGAGGAAAGTTAATGACGGAGGCAACTCGGGGGAGTATAAAAACTTAGAGTGAAATCAAAAAGGGAAATTTTTTAAAAAATGAAAATATTGATAACTAAAGGCAAAGAAAACACAAAGATGTCTTATAGAGATAATGGGAACTGCAGATGCTGGAGAATTCCAAGATAATAAAATGTGAGGCTGGATGAACACAGCAGGCCAAGCAGCATCTCAGGAGCACAAAAGCTGACGTTTCGGGCCTAGACCCTCCCTCAGAGAGGGGGATGGGGAGAAGGAACTGGAATAAATAGGGAGAGAGGGGGAGGCGGACCGAAGATGGAGAGTAAAGAAGATAGGTGGAGAGAGTATAGGTGGGGAGGTAGGGAGGGGATAGGTCAGTCCAGGGAAGACGGACAGGTCAAGGAGGTGGGATGAGGTTAGTAGGTAGATGGGGGTGCGGCTTGGGGTGGGAGGAAGGGATGGGTGAGAGGAAGAACCAGTTAGGGAGGCAGAGACAGGTTGGACTGGTTTTGGGATGCAGTGGGTGGGCGGGAAGAGCTGGGCTGGTTGTGTGGTGCAGTGGGGGGAGGGGACGTACTGGGCTGGTTTAGGGATGCAGTAGGGGAAGGGGAGATTTTGAAACTGGTGAAGTCTACATTGATACCATTAGGCTGCAGGGTTTATCATTGTATTCAGAGCAAGCAAATAACAAAGAAAAGAGTGGGGTCCATTAAAAGCCAAAAGCAGTCACTTACTCAGAGGTGGATGATGCAGGTATGCTCCTTAATGAATACTCTGCATTCCTGCTCGCAAAAGAGAGTATGACATATTGGATTTAAGGAGAAATGTGAAATATTGGATATGATAAACTTAGGGAGGACGCATTAGTGGATCCTTGAAAGTAGGTAAATCACCCGAGCTGGGTGAAATGTACTCCAGGCTATTAAAAGAGGCAAGGGAGGAAGTAGTGGAATGTCTGACCATCACTTTCTAACTGTTGCCTAATACAGATTCAACATCAATGGAATGGAGGACTGGTAATGTTGTGCCTTTGTCTAAAGAGGCACTGAGGGGAAAGAATAATTATTGACAGGCAGTTGGTGTAACCTTAGAAGCAGGCAAATTGTCGGTGCCAATTCTGTGTGACAGAATAACTGTCACTTTTAAATACAGAGATTATCAAGAAGGTTCACTATGTATTTGTTATGGGACTGAACTGTGTGACTAACTTGATTGAATTTTTTTGAGGAAATGATAGAAAATTGATGAAAGTAGGCCATGCTGTCTGCATGAATTTTAGTAAAATTTCCACATGGCAGACTGGTTTAAATCACAGCCATGGGATCCAGTGGAATGCCTCAAGCTGGATGCGATGTAGAAGAAAATTACTGCAGAATGCTGGAATCTGTCCTGAGAACAGAAAATGCTGGAAATCACAGATCAGACAGCATTCATAGAGAGAGCAGGCTAATGTTTCGACCGGTGAGCCTGACGTCAGTGGTAGGGAACCTGCTGGAGAAGATACTGAGGGATAAGATCTATTCCCATTTGGAAGAAAATGGGCTTATCAATGATAAACAATATGGTTTTGTGCAGGGAAGGTCATGTCTTACCAACTTAAAAGAATTCTTTGAGGATGTGACAAAGTTGATTGAGGGGAAGGCTTACTTCAGTAGGGTGTTTGATAAGGCTCCCAACGGCAGACCCTGTACAGACAACAAGCAAAATGAACGTCATCTACAAAATACCTTGCAAGAACTGTGACAAACACTACATTGGACAAACAGGCAGAAAGCTAGCCACCAGGATACATGAACATCAACTAGCCACAAAAAGACGTGACCCACCATCACTAGTATCCTTACATACAGATGAGTAAGCACACCTTTTTGATTGGGACAACACATCCATCCTAGGACAAGCCAAACAGAGACATGCACGAGAATTCCAAGAAGCATGGCATTCCAACCGGAACTCCATCAACAAACACATTGATTTGGAGCCAATCTACCATCCTCTGAGGGGGGGGGGGGGGGGGGGGGGACAGGAAATGACATCACCAACCCAAGGAAACCTAAACAGATAAATAGAAAACGGGACATAACACCAGCGCTTCACTGGAGGCTCACTGATGTTACTTGGAATGGTGACAAAACGTCTGAAAACTAACCTTCCAGGTCAGCGAGCAAACTCACATCCAGAAACTCAACCTGAGCTACAAATCTTCTCAAAACTTGCTAAGAAAGGTTGAGTAGATTAGGATTATTTTCATTAGAAAGATGGAGATTGAGGGGGGACCTGACTGAGGTCTGTTAAATCATGAGGGGTATAGACAAGGTGGATAGCAAGAAGCTTTTTCCTAGAGTGGGGGACTCAATTACTGGGGTCATGAATTCAAAGTGAGGGGAGGAAAGTTTATGGGAGATATCCGTGGAAAGTTCTTTATGCAGAGGGTGGTGGGTGCATGGAATGCGTTGCCAGCGGAGGTAGTATACGCAGACATGAGAGTGTCTTTTAAGACGTATCTAGACAGGTACATGGATGGGCAGGGAGCAATGGGATACAGACCCTTAGAGGAAAGATGACCGGTTTAGACAGAGGATGTCAATCAGAGCAGGCTTGGAGGGCCAAAGGGCCTGTTTTTGTGCTGTAATTTTCTTTGTTCTTTTTTGAGTCTACATGACAAGCAGGTTACAATATTGGCTCAGTGACAGGACATGAAGTGCAATGGATGATGGGTATCTTTGTGACTGAAAGACTGTTTACACTGTGGCTCTGCAGGACTTAGACCTTGGTCCCTTTTTTGTGTTGTATCTCAATGATTTGGACATAAATATAAGGCACATGATCAAGGAGTTTACAAACGTCACAAAAATTGACCAGATGGGTGATAGTAAGGAGATTGCAGAGAGCTATTTTAATGAACTGGTCAGGTAGGCATAAAAGTGGAAGACAGAACTCAATCTGGAGAAACGCAAGGTAGTGCAAGGGAATGCACAATAAATTGGAGGATGCTGAGAGTGTGCAGTGGAAGTGGAGACTTCACAGTGGATACCAACAGATCCAAAGAAGGTAGTGAAACAGGTTGATATGATGATAAACATGGCATAAGGACTCCTTTATTAGCCATGGCACTGACTATAAGAACTGAGACGGAGTAAAGCATTACAATCCAATTTGAATATGTGTGCATTCTGGGTGCAATTACATGAATGAGAGTACAGAGGACATTTTAAATGAAGTTGCCAGGACTGGAAAATTGTAGGTAATAGAAAAAGTTGGATGGGCTGCCATTATTTGTCTTTGAACAAGGATGGCTAGGTGGAGATTTGGTTGAAAGTTGAGGAGCCTAGATCAAGTGCATGGGAAGGGCCTGTTTACCTTAGAGAGAAGTCAATGACAAGGGGCATAGATTTGAAGTAACTGATGGAAAGATTTCCTTGTATAATTAATGGTAATGGTACTGGCCAAGTAATTCAATGGCCTGTGCTAATGCTGTGGGGACGTAGGCTAAAGTCCCAGTTGGAAAATTTGAAATTCAACAATAAAACTGGAATTTAAAACTGAGCTCAGTAATAGTGATAACAACCATGATTGATTGTAAACATTGGTCTAGCTCACCAGGGTGCTTTAGGAAAGTAAATCTGCCATCTTTAGATTAGATTCCCTACAGTGTGGAAACAGGCCCTTCAGCCCAACAAGTCCATACCGCCCCTTGAAGCATCCCACCCAGACCCATCCCCCTATAACCCACACACCCATGAACACTATGGGTAATTTAGCATGGCCAATCCACCTAGTCTGCACATCTTTGGACTGTGGGAGGAAACCGGGGCACAGGAAACCCACATAGACACTGGGAGAATGTGCAAACTCCACACAGACAGTTGCCCAAGGCTGGAATCGAACCCGGGTATTTGGTGCTGTGAGGCTGCAGTGCTAACCAGTGAGCCACCGTGCCGCACTAGATCTTCATCTAGTCTGTCTTGTGTAACGCCAGATCCACATTAATGTAATTGACTCCAAACTGCTCCTGAAAATGTCTTGGAAAGTGACTCAGTTCAGGTGCAAAAAATGTGGAAAAGGAAACATGAATACAACCAGGACAGGATGCATTGGAATGTTTCCTAATTTGTATGTTTAGATCAGGAGACTCTGGGATATTTCTTAACTTGCTGCCTTTCCTTGTATCCACAGAATTTTGTCCTTATCTTGTAGTCCAAGTGGAACATCATTTGTTTGCTCCTCAGCTGCTCCAAGCATCAAACTGGGAACAGTGGTGGAAGCAGGAGATAAAGGAGTTAACCTGGTTCCAGGTGATCTCCTCCTATGGGACACAAAAACGATGAAGCAGCAGGTAAAGTACCAGAGACTGCCCACTTCGGAGAAATGGTAATGCTGGCCTGAAGTGTTGCTGAGGGTACACTTGGTTGAAATATACAACTGAATTCTGATTGATACATAATTTGATGCATATACATGAACAGTTGATAGTGAGAGAGAGTAATATGTCCACATTCTGTGCATGTGTGACAGAGAGAGAGATCTGTGTGTCCTGGCAGGTTGAGCGTTGAGAAAGACATCTGTACATCCTGATAGTGTATGAGAGAGACTGACATCTGTATATTGTGACTGTGTGAGAGAGAGAGACAGTGATGTGTACTGACTGTTTGTACGTGTGTGGGTGGGTGTCTCCAGGGAACTAGCAACAACTTGAGGGGGCTGCTGTTAAAATTTGAGTTTCACTTCAGCCCCCACACTCCTGGTGTACAGGCGCAGAGGGGCAGATAAGTCTATGAACCTTCTGGTGGCTTTGCTCCTGGGGGTGGCCATGATGGTCATTAACAGGTGTAGGCAGCAGGCCAAAGAGGGGCTCGTTGTTCCTGACTGTCTGACCCTCTTTCACGGTTATGTCTGCTCCAGGTCGTCCCTGGAGAGGGAGCACACGGTGCACACTGGTATGTTCGAGACCTTTCGAGACTGCTGTGTGTCTCATCGTTTGGAGTGTATAAACAACCTGGATAATGGTATTCTGATTCAGTTCAGTGTGTGTGTGTGTGAGAGAGAGAGAGAGAGATTGGCATATTCTGACAGCATGTGTGTGAGAGAGAGAGATCGGCATATTCTGACAGCATGTGTGAGAGAGAGAGAGAGAGAGAGAGAGATAGGCATATTCTGACTGTGTGTGTGTGAGAGAGAGAGTGACAGGAAGAAGCGGAGGGCCTTGAGGCCATCTGCATGCGGAATACAGGTGTACAGGGACTGGACGTCCTGTCCCGCAGACCCGACCAGTCCCCCTCCACCGACACCCTCATCCGCCTAGCCAAACTCGTCCTCACCCTCAACAACTTCTCTTTCGATTCCTCCCACTTCCTACAGACAAAGCGGGTGGCCATGGGCACCCGCATGGGCCCCAGCTATGCCTGCCTCTTTGCAGATTACGTGGTACAGTCCCTCTTCCGCACCTACACAGGCCCCAAACCCCACCACTTCCTCCGTTACATTGATGACTCTATCGGCGCCGCCTCTTGCTCCCCAGAGGAGCTCGAACAGTTGATCCACTTCACCAACACATTCCACCCCAACCTTCAGTTCACCTGGGCCATCTCCAGCACATCCCTCACCTTCCTGGCCCCCTCAGTCTCCATCTCAGGCAACCAGCTTGTAACTGATGTCCATTTCAAGCCCACCGACTCCCACAGCTACCTAGAATACACCTCCTCCCACCCACCCTCCTGCAAAAATTCCATCCCCTATTCCCAATTCCTCCGCCTCTGCCGCATCTGCTCCCACGACGAGGCATTCCACTCCCGCACATCCCAGATGTCCAAGTTCTTCAAGGACCACAACTTTCCCCTGACAGTGGTCGAGAACGCCCTTGACCGCGTCTCCCGCATTTCCCGCAACACATCCCTCACACCCTGTCCCTGCCACAACCGCCCAAAGAGGATCCCCCTCGTTCTCTCACACCACCCCACCAACCTCCGGATACAACGCATCATCCTCCGACACTTCCGCCATTTACAATCCGACCCCACCACCCAAGACATTTTTCCATCCCCACCCTTTTCTGCTTTCCGGAGCGACCGCTCTCTCCGTGACTCCCTTGTTTGCTCCACACTGCCCTCCAACCCCACGACATCCGGCACCTTCCCCTGCAACCGCAGGAAATGCTACACTTGCCCCCACACCTCCTCCCTCACCCCTATCCCAGGCCCCAAAATGACCTTCCATATTAAGCAGAGGTTCACCTGCACATCTGCCAATGTGGTATACTGTATCCATTGTACCCGGTGTGGCTACCTCTACATTGGGGAAACCAAGCGGAGGCTTTGGGACTGCTTTGCAGAACACCTCCGCTCGGTTCGCAATAAACAACTGCGCCTCCCAGTTGCGAACCATTTCCACTCCCCCTCCCATTCTTTAGATGACATGTCCATCATGGGCCTCCTGCAGTGCCACAATGATGCCACCCGAAAGTTGTAGGAACAGCAACTCATATTCCACTTGGGAACCCTGCAGCCCAATGGTATCAATGTGGACTTCACCAGCTTCAAAATCTCCCCTTCCCCCTCTGCATCCCAAAACCAGCCCAGTTTGTTTCGTTCCCTCCCCCCACTGCACCACACAACCAGCCCAGCTCTTCCCCTCCACCCACTGTGTCCCAAAACCAGTCCAGTCTGTCTCTGCCTCCCTAACCTGTTCTTCCTCTCACCCATTCCTTCCTCCCACCCCAAGCCGCACCTCCATCTCCTATCTACTAACCTCATCCCACCTCCTTGACCTGTCCGTCTTCCCTGGACTGACCTATCCCCTCCCTACCTCCCCACCTATACTCTCCTCTCCACCTATCTTCTTTTCTCTCCATCTTCGGTCCGCCTCCCCCTCTCTCCCTATTTATTCCAGAACCCTCACCCCATTCCCCCTCTCTGATGAAGGGTCTAGGCCCGAAACGTCAGCTTTTGTGCTCCTGAGATGCTGATGGGCCTGCTGTGTTCATCCAGCCTCACATTTTATTATCTTGGATTCTCCAGCATCTGCAGTTCCCATTATCAGAGATGTAAACGAGCTATGCATGAAATGATTTTAAAGTTTGCAGGCAATAAAACTTGGGGGAATTGTGAACGGAGAAGAGAACAGCATAAACTTCAAAAGGGCATTGACGCATTGGAGTGGTCGAATAGGTGTCACATGAACATAGGAACAAAACAGCGCAGAACAGGCCCTTCGGCCCTCCGTGTTGTGCAGACCTGTGACCTAATCTAAGCCCCTCCCCCTACACTATCCCATCATTATCCATATGATTATCCAAGGACTGTTTAAATGCCCCTAATGTGGCTGAGTTAACTACATTGGCAGGCAGGGCGTTCCACGCCCTTACCACTGTCTGAGCAAAGAACCTGCCTCTGACATCTGTCTTAAATCTATCACCCCTCAATTCGTAGCCATGCCCCCAAAAGACTCTCACTGTCCACCCTATCTAATCCTCTGATCATCTTGTATGTCTCTATTAAATCCCCTCATAGCCTCCTTCTCTCCAATGAGAACAGACCCAAGTCCCTCAGCCTTTCTTCATAGGGCCTGCGCTCCAGACCAGGCAACATCTGGTAAATCTTCTCTGCACTTTTTCCAATGCTTCCATGATGAAGTTCAGTGCTTTGGGGTGTGAGGTGATATACTTTGGTACAAAGAACATGGGGAAGCAGTATAACATAAAGGGCACTATTCAAAAGGGTGTATATCATTAGAGGTGGCAGGGCATACATAGTCTCCATAAATGGCAACATAGGCAAAAAGACACAAATGTTCAGCATGGACTGGTTGGACCAAAGGGTCTGTTTCCATGCTGTATGATTCTGTAAGAGCAGGGAGGTTATGTTGAACTTGTACAAGACACTGGTCAGACTTCATAGAATATTGCGTACAGTTCTGGAGACCGCACAAGGATATGTGGGAATACATTAGAGAGAGTGCAGAAGTAGTTTACTAGAATGATCCCAGGGATGGGACACTTAAGATATTAGGATAAAATGAAGAAGTTTGACTGTTTTTGTTTAAGAGGAGAAGTCTCAGAGAAGATTTGTTACAACTTTTCAAGATCTCAACGGGCCTGCACAGAGGGGATAGGAAGAAATGGTTCTCACTTCGAAATGGGTAGAGACCCAGAGAGCAGTTTTCAAGTGTTTATAACAGAAGGAAATGCACGGTGAGGAAGTAAATTTCCACATGGTATATAATTAGGGTTGGGAAGAGAGATAATTGGACTGCCTGTACTCAGAGTTGATGAGTTAATGTACTTAAAGTTGATGTGGCACCAGGACTGAATGAGATGCATCCATGGATGCTGAGGGATGTGAATATGATATTGTAGAGTCCCTGGTTATAGATTTTCAGTCATCTTTAGACTGGTGGATAATGACAGAGGTCTGGAGTAATTTTGAACGTTTTGCACCCTTCTTTACAAATAGGGTTAAAGATAATCCCTGCTGGTATTTGTCAGCCTGTTTAACCTTGGTGGGAAACCTTGTGAAAACAGTAAGTCAGGATAATAGTACTGGTCAAATGGGCAAACGTGGGTTAACTCAGGAAAGCCAGTGAGCAAAAATGATTTTAAGTAATTTGAATATTTTTGAAGAGTAACAGATGTTGATGAGAGCAATGTTGTTGATGTGGTGTCCATGGACTTCCGAAAGGTGTTTGATACAATACAAAAACAGACATGAACAAAGTTAGAGCTGACGGAATAAACAGGTTAGTAGCAAGAAGGATACAGTATTAGCTCAGTGACCGGAAAAGGAGGAGTGGTTCATAGATGTTTTTCAACTTGGCAGAAGGTTTATTGTGGAGTTCGTCAAAGATCAGTATTGGACTTGATATGTTTAAATGATCTTGGTGTATAGGGCACCATTTCGATATTTGCAGATGATATAAAACTTGGAAATACTGTGAGGAGGAAAATATGTTCACAAGGACATAGACAAGTTGATGAAATTGTTGGGGAGATGTCAATGAAATTCACCTTGGGGAATGGAAGAGAGTGAAATTTGAGGTGATTAACCTTGATCAAAAGACCATGGAGAGATGAAATAAAGCAAAACGTACAACTTGAGGGGTGGGTGGGGGCAGTGGTGGTGCAGTGTAGGAGCAAAAGGACTTAGATGTGTACATGCATAAGTCATTGAAAGTACCAGGACTGATTGAAATAGTGGTTGACAGAACGTAATGTATCCAAGGTGTTATTAATAAGGGCTAAGCAGAGCAAGAGGTTATGATGGACTTGCATGAGACACTGGTTTGGCCTCAGCTGGAAGTTTGCATAGACTCCTATGCCTGATCTTTTAGAACGATGTTAGGGTTTTGGAGAAAATTCAGTAAAGGTTCAGGAGAATGATTCCAGAGATGGAGATTTTCAGTGACATAGACAGATTGGAGAAGTCGGGGCAGTTCTCCTTCGAGAAAAGAAAGCTGAGAGGATAAGGGGTCTGATTGATTGTGGACAGTGTGATTTTGAAGAAATTGTTCCCACTTGTGAAAGGGTTGAGAACGATAGTGTACAGCTGTAAAGTAAGCAAAAGAAGCAAACACAATTTGAAAAAATCCGTTTTGTGCAGCAAGGGCTTAAGATCTGGAAAGCAGTCCTGCGAATATGGACTAGGCAAATTCAATAGAGACTTTCAAAAGGGAATTGAACTGCTATTTGAAAAGAAATAGTGCCACTCTGCTGCCTGAACATTAAGAGAATGTCTCATTCAGCCATGGCTTCATTGCATGCCACAGTAATTCTGAAATGCTGTGCTGGGGAGGCTGAGCATGCTTGCTATTGGTAACAAATTGAAGTGGATGGAAGTTGCAGTGTTTGTAACTTAATGCTGCTGAGTACTTAAATTTTCCAGTAAGTTGACTTGTTTTTCTGTAGCACCAGTTTTCTCTGGACCCTGAGCCTATTGCCATTAACTGTACAGCTTTCAACCATAATGGAAATCTGCTGGTGACTGGAGCTGCTGATGGCATCATCCGACTCTTTGGTAAGATAAACCTTTTCTTTACATTGGTAGTCAAAAGGATACTTTTAAGTTTTAATAAAAAGGCCTGCTTCAAATAAACTTAACATTGAAGATAGTTTAATGTCCGAACGATGGGCTGCTGGTGTCCAGTTATTCCAACAAGAGTTGTCCTCTCTACATTGCCAAATGGCTACCTAGCCACCCTTCAGAAAGGACCACCTCATAGTGCTTCTCTGCATTAAACCTCTCCTTCTTTCAAAGCAGTGCCATAATCCAAAGCAATGAGACTTACTAGAGCAGGTCAGCTGACTGTAGTTGGTGAATTTGAAAGAATTATGGGGTTTTTGTGGTGCAGTGGTGGTGTCCCTGCCTTTGAGCCAGGAGGTTCGTGTGCAGGTCCCACCTACCCCTAGAGGTGTGTAATAAGATCCCTGAACAGGTTGATTAGAAAATATCACAACAGAATTAAGTGTGGCTTTTCCTCACAAAAGCATTCAGCTACTGGAATGAGCTGCCAGGGGAGGTGATGGAGGCTAGTGCAATTACAATATTTACAAGGCATCTCGATTGTTACCTGAACAGGAAGGGTTGGGAGGGATATGGGCCAAATGCTGGTAAATGGGTGTGGACGTGTTAGACCAAAGAGACTGTTTCTATGCTGTACATCTCAGTGACTGGATTGGCCAATGAGGTGAAAGGGTTATTGGTTTGAGTAGTTTATCTTTTCTTAACGTGCTGAGATTTCTCTGGTTCATGCACCTATCAGTCCCAGTGGTGCTTGTTTCATTTATTAACGCACTCTGTTGAGAGAGATTTGTGGTGAGCCACCCAGACATTTGCACACTCCTCCATGCCCAGAAACCAGAGACTAGGTTCTTGCTGTCTTCCTTCATCCGTCCCATTCTGAAATGAATTCTGCAGAGACTATTGCCCAGGGCAGAAATGGCTAGCACGAGGGGTCATAGTTTTAAGCTGGTTGGTGGAAAGTATAGAGGGGATGTCAGAGGCAGGTTCTTTACGCAGAGAGTTGTGAGAGCATGGAATGCGTTGCCAGCAGCAGTTGTGGAAGCAAGGTCATTGGGGTCATTTAAGAGACTGCTGGACATGCATATGGTCACAGAAATTTGAGGGTGCATACATGAGGATCAATGGTCGGCACAACATTGTGGGCTGAAGGGCCTGTTCTGTGCTGTACTGTTCTATGTTCTAAATTCGGTGTGCTTTGTTTCATGTGTTTCAGACATGCAGCGGTATGACTGTGCTATGAGCTGGCATGCACATTCTGGAGAAGTTTATTCAGTGGAGTTCAGCTATGACGAAAATTCAGTTTACAGCATTGGTGAAGATGGAAAGGTAATTGCACAGCTGTCAAACAGCGAGCCTGAATACTGTGTCTAAAAGATTCATTCGGAGGGGCAGTAGCACTTGGAACTCTACCTGTATTTCGCCCAAAGATTATCCTGCATCCTCCACAGTTTTGTCTTCCATTTCATCAGAAATACCCGTCTCTCCAGATTTTCAGTTTTTCACAGTGGGCTGTAGATAAAAGATATTTCTGAAGAAGGGTCTCGACCCGAGACGTCAAACTTTCCTGCTCCTCTGATGCTGCTTGGCCTGCTGTGTTCATCCGGCTTCACACTGTGTTATCTCAGATCCTGCAGCGTCGGCAGTTCCTATTACATCTGCAGATAAAAGGCTTTCACTTAGCTGTATTTGGAAAGATGTAGTTGAGAGTCTGTAAATGTATCTTTCTGTGGTGAATGAGTGTGTCTGTGTAGAACATAGAACAGTACAGCACAGAACAGGCCCTTCAGCCCACAATGTTGTGCCGACCATTGATCCTCATGTATGCACCCTCAAATTTCTGTGACCATATACATGTCCAGCAGTCTCTTAAATGACCCCAATGACCTTGCTTCCACAACTACTGCTGGCAACGCATTCCATGCTCTCACAACTCTCTGCGTAAAGAACCTGCCTCTGACATCCCCTCTATACTTTCCACCAACCAGCTTAAAACTATGACCCCTCGTGCTAGCCATTTCTGCCCTGGGAAATAGTCTCTGGCTATCAACTCTATCTATGCCTCTCATTATCTTGTATACCTCAATTAGGTCCCCTCTCCTCCTCCTTTTCTCCAATGAAAAGAGACCGAGCTCAGTCAACCTCTCTTCATAAGATAAGCCCTCCAGTCCAGGCAGCATCCTGGTAAACCTCCTCTGAACCCTCTCCAAAGCATCCACATCTTTCCTATAATAGGGCGCCCAGAACTGGACGCAGTATTCCAAGTGCGGTCTAACCAAAGTTTTATAGAGCTGCAACAAGATCTCACGACTCTTAAACTCAATCCCCCTGTTAATGAAAGCCAAAACACCATATGCTTTCTTAACAACCCTGTCCACTTGGGTGGCCATTTTAAGGGATCTATGTATCTGCACACCAAGATCCCTCTGTTCCTCCACGCTGCCAAGAATCCTATCCTTAATCCTGTACTCAGCTTTCAAATTCGACCTTCCAAAATGCATCACCTCGCATTTATCCAGGTTGAACTCCATCTGCCACCTCTCAGCCCATCTCTGCATCCTGTCAATGTCCCGCTGCAGCCTACAACAGCCCTCTACACTGTCAACGACACCTCCGACCTTTGTGTCGTCTGCAAACTTGCTGACCCATCCTTCAATTCCCTCGTCCAAGTCATTAATAAAAATTACAAACAGTAGAGGCCCAAGGACAGAGCCCTGTGGAACTCCACTCACCACTGACTTCCAGGCAGAATATTTTCCTTCTACTACCACTCGCTGTCTTCTGTTGGCCAGCCAATTCTGTATCCAAGCAGCTAAGTTCCCCTGTATCCCATTCCTCCTGACCTTCTGAATGAGCCTACCATGGGGAACCTTATCAAATGCCTTACTGAAGTCCATATACACCACATCCACAGCTCGACCCTCATCAACCTTTCTAGTCACATCCTCAAAAAACTCGATAAGGTTTGTAAGGCATGACCTACCCCTCACAAAGCCGTGTTGACTGTATTTGATCAAGCCATGCTCTTCCAGATGGTCATAAATCTTATCCCTCAGAATCCTTTCTAACACCTTGCAGACGACAGACGTGAGACTTACCGGTCTATAATTGCCGGGGATTTCCCTATTTCCTTTCTTGAACATTTTGGTGAAATTTCATAGATAAAGTCAGAATTAGTTTAAAGTTTGTTGCAGCAAGTTGATTTGTGTACCCAGTTGAGAGATATGCAAGTTTTAATGAATCTGATAAGTTTGGCCTTTCATTTTTGGTTCTCTTGTTGATCTAGTTTATTCAATGGAACATCCATAAGAGCGGAGTCAAGGTTTCTGAATGCGAGATGCAGTCAGATGCTATCGGCCCATTTGTACTGTCTGGCTACAGCGGGTACAAGCAAGTTCAGGTGCCTCGTGGAAGACTATTTGCATTTGATTCAGAAGGGCACTATGTACTCACTTGTTCCTCTAGTGGTGGAGTTATTCACAAGGTAAGGCACAGAGACCAGTATGTGTGATGGGAACTTAGTTTATTTTCAACCTCTTCTGAAGAATCAGTTGATGTTGAGATGTGACTTCCTTACTACTTCACCAAGTGGCCATTTGTTTTTTGTAAGCCTGGACAGTGCACATGACACACAGCATTACAGCTGAGTCTTGTCCACTCAATTGAACTGTGTGCTTTAAGCAAAAGTAAAAATGTTGCTATCAGGATTTGCATTTCTGGGTGTATCTTTCTTTCCCTCCCATATTGTAAGCACTGATCCTAGTTGCAACCTTAAAATTTTATGTCCTGGCTGCAATCAGTGGCATCTAATCGAGGTGTTACTTTTCAATTACATTAGTATTATGAGTCACACTTGAGGTGCAATTACTCTAATTTAGTGAACCATACAGAGTGCTGATTAGAGTGTAGCTGGAATACTATATGCATCAGGAAGGATGCATTGGTCTTGGTACAGCACCAATTCAGTGCAATAATACTTGGGCTAAAAAGTTTACACTATGAGGACAGATTGTGCAAACTACTTTCCTTTCAGTCAGGGTAGTCTGGAATGGCAAAATAAACTGATGTAGTAACTACTTCCTCTGCTGGAGAACCCAGAACAAGAGCTCATTCGTTCCCTCCAATGACAGTGCACACTGGCAGTTGTTTCAGATGTGTGCAACTGAGATTGGTGCATATTTGTCAGGTAAGGATAATATGAACTGTGGAACAACAGCAAATTGATCCTGACTGATCTATCAGGGCTGATTTGTATCTTAATTCTCATCTAATTGAGTAGAGGACAAGTTTGAGGGACTGAATGACCTCCTCCTATTCCTCTATACAGTTGTTCTTATTCTTATTGGGCTGAGTTATACTACCTCGAAGATGGAATTGAGTTCTGACCAACTGGGCTATATGGATAATGGCTACACCAGCTATTGCTTTTAACCGCAGTCTATAAGCATATGGCCTTGACCTCCCATGATTGAGCAATGAAGTAGTTTGGTCAAGGGATGGAAGAGAAAGGATGACAGCAATGGAACATGTTAAGCTCAAGTGGATACAAAGCACCAGCAGAAACCGTGGATATGGAGAGCAGGTGAACTGGTCGTAAATGCTGAGCAAAGAGCAGGCAAAGTATTAGTTTACAAACGTGTTTTAACATTGTAAGATTCTTGGGTGCTGACAGATTAAAGCATATGCACACTTCAATAAATGTTTAAATTTTTCACTGGGGAGTAAGATTTATTGCTTAATCAGGCCATTCCTTAGCTCAGAACATTTTCATCATGTGTAGCTTATTTGCAGGTTCCAGCATCTGAGCCTTGTGTTTTAAAATACTGCATTCTTTAGATTTAGCCTTTGTATTATCCTCTGTCGTGACTCTCTGCCACATAGCATATGGTAACAGTGTGATGACTGCAAGTAGACAGTGTCATGCATCATATAGTGACCATGTGATCAGTCATGTCAACTGTGCTGCACTGCACATGGTAACAGCATGATGGGTCACGTATGCTGTGCGTCGCAGAATATGGTTACAGTGTGTTAGTGCCCATGAATACTGTGTCGCACAGCATATGGTGACAGTGTTGTGAGCATGGGCATACTGTACACGGTACAACAACCTAAGCATGGGGATATTTAGGGTTTGCTAACTCATAAAACTAGCAATATGAGTGTGAAACATTGTATATCACAATGATGTATATTACAGACTCCCTGTATATGATTTCAGTAAGCAACTTGTATCATTGACTGTCCACAGTACAAATAAGAACAGGAGTAGGCCATTTCACCCCTTGACAATGTTCTGCCGTTCAGCAATTTCCATCACATCCCTAAACATGTGGCAGGTGTACTTAGATACAGCAGTAATAATATGCTGTGTAACAGCCTAGCTTTTGCTAACTGCTGCACAGCTCATACCTGTAGCTAACAGTCCTTGTTTGAAAAAAGACCCCATTACAAGGGTCTGGATGCCTTTCTTTACCTTAGCTTTGTATTTGGTTCCTGATAGTTGCTTTTCTCTCATCAGTCAGTGTTTTACGAACTTTTAAGTTCTATGTCTAATTTATAATTCACTTTTTCCCCAATTAACTTGTGAAACATACAGAATTATAACAGGGCTAAACAGGGTAGATACAGGAGTGATATTCCTGTTGGATATGAGGTAAACTGTTTAGGACCGAGATGAGAAATTTCTTCACCCAGAAAGTGGTGAGCCTTTGGAATTCATTATCAGAGAAAGCAGTTAAAGCCAAAACATTGTATAATTTCAAGAATGAGTTGGATTTTGCTGTTGGAACTAAAGGGATCAATGGGTATGGAAAGACAGTGGAAACAGGATACTGTGTTGGTAGATCAGCCATAATCGATCAATGGCAGAGCAGACTTGACTGTTATACTCTGGCCCCTATGTTCTGTTTCTTATAAAACATTTCACAATTTTGATTATTCTTGCTACTTTTCCACTTGGGTACCTCCACATTTGAGTAAGATAGACAAATCGAGATAGTGGGAAAGGTGGAGAGGAGGAATGGATGAGTGAGAGGTGCTGAGTGGAAGGGGAGGCATAAGTGAGTACAGAGGGTATAAGTGAGCTTATGTTGCAAAAATGAGTTAGGAAGACAGATGTGTGTGGTGGAGAGAGAGAGAAACTAGCTTTAATAACTCTGTGGGGTTAAGGGAATGTAGGGCTTAACTGAGTCTTCAGAATATGGAGAGTTTGGCTGAATCATGCCTGAGTATGCCAAATAAGGTTTGAAAAGTACTGAAATTTTTTTCATGCTTATTTATGTTTTATCTTCTTGATCTATAATGCTCGAACTTTAATATACCAAATATTCCTGTGCTACTTTTTGCTGTTTTGGTTTTCCTAGAGTTGTTAATTTTCAAGCATTTTCATGGATGTTTATTTATGTGGACATCACTAGCAAAGCCAGCTTTTCTTGCTTAACCTTAATTATCCTTGACAAAGTGGTACTGAGCTAAAAATCAGATTTGACGACGTCTATGAAGCCTCACCTTCAAGCACTGGCTGTAATGATTGCTGTAATGCTGAGTTCACTTTATTAATTTGATGATAATGCAAAGGCCTACACACTCGATCATCACAGAAGGCAAACAAAGGGAAAACTACCAATTTGAAATAGCCTTAAAGCTTTTGCATTTCATAGAGTTATATATACATTATTCTTTGTAAATAAAAAAGACAAAAAAATTCACATTCTTTTCTTTGGCCTTTCCCATTGCTATGTGCTGTCCTTAGTTGTGTACTTACATTTTCAAGTGATCCTCTGGATTTGGCCATTTGTAAATGAATTCTATACCTAACTTATGCATGTGTGATTCTGTCAGAGTGTCCCTCTTTTGCTGCATTTCAAGATCAAAGATCCCCACTTTCTCCTAAAGTACACTTGCAAATCCTTGTTGTCTTGATTAATCTGTACTAGGAATAACAGTTCATGGGCATGGGCAAAGGTTGATCCAAGAATAAGTGAGACTCGAGATTCAATTTTTCTGTTCACTGCAGTGTGTTTTCTGCCTTCTAGCTGACAAATGCTGAGCAAATCTTGGAGCCTTGCCTATCACTTGGAGGTCATCGGGCACCTGTGGTCACTGTTGATTGGTGCACTGCAATGGATTGTGGGACATGCCTGACAGCATCCATGGATGGGAGGATTAAGCTGACAACTCTACTAGCCCAAAAAGCATGAATGAAAAACCATCAGGACTGAAGCTACACTCTGGCTGACTGAGAGACATTGCCCCATTAGCAAGGTGCAGGACGTTGCAATAGTGTGCTTCCAGTGCAATCTGTGAAGGTTTCACTAACCAAATGATTCCCGATATTTTGCTGCCTATGAAAGTCATTTCTGTTTTAGTCTTATTTCTAAAACTTCACTTCAAGAACAGCTTATTGTGAATGCCAGGGACCAGGGTTAATGTACTGTCCCAGGCCACAATTAATTGTAGCTCTCACCTCTTTTGTCACAGTGGTGGAACATGTCCTCAGAATGAACAAATATACTGTCTCTTAACCTCATCACACTATTGTGACATGATCTGCATCTTATGCTTTGTTACTTTGCTGGTGTCGGTCACATGCCAAATAGTGTTATTGTGACCCAATTCAACCAGAAATTCATAGGCTAGACCTTTGTTAGCTTAGCTTACCTGATCTTAGATGGTCCAGTTGTCCAATACAACAGCTTAGTTGAGTACCTTAGGCAGAAGGTTATATGTTATCTAAGTTCTTACTTCTGTGGTATCTGTTTCTGTCTAGTGGACTGTTTTTGTGTTTTTTCATTGTGCACAAGATCTGGGCAAACTATGAAATCTCATAGTTAGGTATGCTGCAGGTATTCTCAGTGTAGCCTCATGTGATAACTAATGGTTTTGAAGGATCACACATATGTATATTGTATAGAAGGAAACATGGATAAAATAAACCTGATCCAGAAATATTCCCATTTTTATTTGCGTTACTGTGTGTTATATGCCTTTCATTGTCTTAGTTGAGCATTAAACCTGCTTGGAGAATTTGTGAATACTTTTAACTGGTAATATAGTTTCACACAATTGGCTCAAGTAGAAAAAAGGCTGTTTACTAGGAGGTGAGAAGGTATATTGGTAAGAGCATAGTGGTGCAGAGTTTAAATTTCTACCAAACAAAACCTTGAACAAATTTCTGTCATATAAGGAGAGCAATGACAACTGACCCAGGCTCTACGGTAACTTTTACTTACGAATGTCCAGCCGTTCTGTGACCTCAAGAAGCATATATTGCAGGGTTGCACTTGGTTCTTGGGTACCCATAATAATTGCTTCATTCTTGGAGAGTCCGAGATGCTGCACCTGTTCAGACCAATATCCATTGGTTAATGACAGCCTCTGGCTCAGACTCACCGAACATGGATTCCGTTTTAAATTTCATCCTTAGTGTTTCAAATCCACTCAGGATCACAAGTACCGCCAAGACGTACAGCACTGTCCGGTCAGTGCATCCCTGCATCCTGAAATCCACACTCAATGCCGTGCACTGCCATATGCTATCTCAGAGCTGCCCTGCTGAGTGCCAGCTCTCTGGCACCACCATTTTTCTCCCCCAGAAGGTGATCCCCACCCTCAAATATCAGGGAATAGTGCTGACGACAGTCACTAATCTCATCTCGTCTGGGATCTCCCTGTTCTCCAAGCTCATCGTCCCTCAGCCCCATATAGCCTGCTTCTACCTTCTTCCCAAAATCCGCAAATAGGACAGACTCATTATTTCTGCCTGTTCCTGTCCCACAGAACCTATCACTTCCTACCTTGACTCAACTTTTCGTTCTCTCCTTGTCCAGTTGCTTCCCACATTTATCTGAGATTCTTCTGACACTTTACATTTGTTTCAGAATTTCCAGTTCACAGACTCCAGCTGCCTCCTCTCACCATAGACTTGCAGTCTGTTTGCATGCCCTTTTCCACCATCAGAATGGTCTTGGGGCTCTCCACTCCTTCCTAGAAAGAAGGCCTGACCTGTCCACTACCACACTCCTCCACCTGACTGAGCTTGTTCTCACTTTGAACAGCTCCTTTAATTCCTTTCATTTTCTTCAGATCAATAACGTGGCCATGGGCACCTGCATGAGCATCAGTTACGCCTGTATCTCTGTTGCATCCATGGAACATTCCTCGTTTCAATCCTATTCATGTGCCTCCCCACAAATTTTTCTCTGGTACATTCATGACATCATTGGTGCTGTTTCTCTCATTCAGAAAATGGAAAAAATTATGAATTTCACTTCCAGTGCCCCCCTTATTCTTACATTGACCATGTCCATCTCTGATCCTTCCTTCCCTTTCTTGACATCTCTGTTCCCATTTCCCAAAGTTAACTATAAATTGTCTCACTCAGTTTCCTGTAAAGATTCCTCTTCATTCTCCTAGTTTCTCTATCTGAACAATATCAGTTCGGATGATACCAGCTTCCACAGAAATGTCCACCTTGGTTCGCAGGGCGCTTAGTTGGTCTGACCTATATGCCAAGTTCTGCCCTTACAACATCAGTTCATTCCCACAATACCAACAGGGTCCCCTGTCCTCATATTCCACACTCCACAATCAAAGTATCATAAGGCACTATTTCTGTCACATACAGTGGGGTGCTACCTGCAGACAAACATGCCCCTCGTCTGCCTTGTCAGCATTTTGTGAGGACTGTCCCTCTCCAGGACATCCTGCTGTACTTCTCCTTTGCTCCCAGCTCATTCCTACATGTCATGGCACCTTCCCATGCAATCACAGGTTGTGTAGGACTTCCCCATTTACCATCACCTTCCTCAAGGCTCCAGACGCACCTTCCAGGTGAAGCTGTGATTTATCTGCACTTCACTCAACATAGTCTACTGTATTTACTGCTCACAATGTGGTCTCCTCTACATTCGGTGACTGCTTTATGGACCACTTACGTTCTGCAAAAGTGACCCCAACCATCCTGATGCCTGCCATTTCAACTCATCACCATGTTCCCTAGTCAATACTTTATGGTTCAGGCATGTTGCAGTGCTCCAGCATCTTGGCACAAGCTACAAGAATTGCATCTCATTTTTGCTTGGGGAAACTGCAGCCTTCAAGCCTCAATATTAACTTCAATAATTTTAGGGCCTGAATACCTTGTTCCATGCCCTTTTGCCCACCTCACATGCCAGGCCTGTAACACAGGCTGCTTTCAGCATAGCCAACCCATTTTCAACGACTCATAGTCCTCATTTTCCTGCTCCCTGGTGTATTATCATGCATCTCTTTGTCTGCTTAATTGTCATATTCTGTCTCTTTCTTGGCTAAATCTTGGCCTACCTATTGAAAAATTTCTTTTTCTCCTCAGATCCCCACCTCACCCATCCCACTCCACCTGATCAACCATCTGTCTTTAGCATAGCATATATACTACCTTCTCCTGGGTACTATCAGTTCCAGAGAAGACCGGCTAGACCGAAAATGTTCACTATGCTTTCTCTCCCCGGATGCTGCTAGGTCTGCTGAATTTCTCCAGCAAGTTCTATTTTTGACCCAATCTTGGTGGCTGGATGCTGATTAATAATTATAGGATAATACCAAAGAAGTGGTTCCTGTCCCTATTTGGCAGAAAGGTCCAACAACCAAAATCATCTAACACAGACTCTAATTGAACAGTCCATTTCATCTTGAAAATTTGCTACCATTACCTTAACCAGTTGTGTGATGTCCTCCACTACAAGTCAGTCAGGGTGGTCTGATATTGTGGTCATCTTTGTGTGACTAAACAGGGGCCTGGAGCTAGATTACAACAAAGAACCAATGTACTGCCATTCCTTGGAGGAGGATAAAGTTGGTGCAACTGAGTAGCCTGCCATCTTCACCCTTACCACCACACACATTGAAGGAGGAAATCTTAAAGTCCCTACAGTGTGGACACTAAAGTTCTATAATGTTGCAGCATAACATGCCTGTCCTTATACTCAGTGCCCCTTCCAATGAAGGCAAGAATGCTATGGGCCTTTTTATTACCTTGTGTCCCTGCACTGCCACCTTCAAGTGATCTGTGGACGTGCACACCCAGATCTCTGCACATGAGTACTCCTAAGGGTTCTGCCATTCACTGTATAATTTCCACCTGTACGTGATCTTCCAAAATGCATCATCTCACTTTGTCCAGATTAAACTCCATCTGCCATTTTCTGTCCACGATTCCACCTGATCTATATCCTGCTGTATCCTCTGACAATCCTCCTCACTATCCACAACTCCACTAATCTTTGTATTGTCCACAAACTTACTAATTAGACCAGCTACATTTTCCTCTAGTGATAGTAGGAAAGCAGATGCTGGAGAATCTGCGATAACAAGGTGTAGAGCTAGATGAACACATCAGGCCAAGCAGCAAAGCTGACGTTTTGGGCCTAGACCTTTCTTCAGATTTTTCTGAAGAAGGGTCTAGGCCCGAAACGTCAGCTTTCCTGCTCCTCTGATACTGCTTGGCCTGCTGTGCTCATCCAGCTTTACACCACCTTATCTTACATTTTCCTCTAAATTATTTATGTAGATCACGAACAGCAGAGGTCCCAGCACTGATACCTGTGGAACACCACTAGTCAAAAAAAAAAGCATCCTTGTACCACTACCCTCTGTCTCCTATGACTGAGCCAGTTCTGTATCCATCTTGCCAGCTCACCCCAATACCATGTGACTTTACCCTTTGTACCAGTCTGAAATGAGGCACCTTGTCAAAGGCTTCACTGAAGTCCATGTAGACAACATCAACCACTGTTTCCTCATCGACTGTCTTTGTCATCTCCTCAAAAAAAACTTGATCAATTTATTGAGGCATGATCTCCCTGCAGAAAACAATGCTGTCTATCGCTAGTAAGCCCATTTTCTTCTAAATGGAGATCTTGTCCCTGAGAATCTTTTCCAATAATTTCCCTACCACTGACATGAAGCTTTCAGGTCTGTAATTTCCTGGATTATCCCTGCTATCATTCTTAAAAAGTACAACAACATTAGCTATTTTCCAGTCCTCTGGGACCTCACCTGTGGCCAGAGAAGATACAAAGATGTCTGTCAATGCTCCAGCAATTTGGTTTCCAGCCCCCCTCAATATTCTGGGATAGATCCCATCAGGACCCAAAGACTTAATTACCGTAATACATTATATGAAATTACAATACCTCTTCTTTTCTAGTAGCAACTTAGAAATTTAACACTCCCTTGCGATCATCCTCCACCAATTCCTTCTCTTTTGTGAATATCACGCAAAGTATTAACTTAGGACCTTGCCTATCTCTTCTGGCTCCATATAGATTCCCTTCTTTTTGTCCTTGAGTGGACCAACCTTTCCCTGGCTACCCTTTTGCTTTTTATGTTTGTATAAAAAGCCTTACGATTCTCTTTAAACCTGTTTGCTAATAAATTTTCATGACTCCTTTTAGCTGTTCCAATTCCTTGTTTAAATTCTTTCTGACTCGCCTTGTATACTTAAAAGGGCTACGTCTCTTCTCATAGTCCTGGACCTTATGTATGCTTCCTTTTTTTGGCGAGGTCATAACATCCCTGGTCATTCAGGGTTCATGTCACATGCCATACCTATCCTTCATCCTCACAGGAATGTGCTGCTCCTGAACTCTTATCAACCACCCTTTTGAAATACTCCCACATGTCTCATGTGGATTTATCCTCAAACAGTTGCGTCCAATCAAAATTCTCCAGTTCCTGCCTAATATTGTTGTAGTTCACCTTTCCCCATTTTAGCATCTTCACTTAGCAAGGACTGCTGCTATCCTTACCATGAATATCTTAAAACTCACAGTATTGATTACTACACCAGAAATGCTCCCTCTCTGAAACTTCACTCACCCGGGTGGACTTATTTCTCAAAACCACGTCCACTATAACCCATTCCCTGGTTGGACTGTTTACAAACTGTGTTAAGAAACCCTCCTGAATGATCCTTACAAATTCTGCCCCATCCAAGCCCCTTACAAGAAGTGAGTCCCAATCAATATAGCAGAAGTTTAAAATCAACGACCACAACAACCCTGCTGTTTTTAAATCTTCACAAAATCTGTCTCTTCATTCGTTCTTCTATCGCCCCACTAGCTGTCGGGAGGCCTGTAGTACACCCCAGCACTGTGATTTCACCTTTCCTGTTCCTGAGTTTTACCCAAATTGCCTCGTTGCATGGGTGCTCAGTATCCTCCCTCCATACAGCTGTGAGATACTTCTTTACCAGTAATGCAACTCCCTGACCCTTTTTACATTCCCTTCTATCATACCTGAAACGTCTAAATCCTGTAACATTCAGCTCCCGTCCTGAACCTCTTTTGGTCAAGTCTCTAATCACATAATGTTATTGTTCCAGGTACTAACTAACATTCTAAGTTTATCTGCCTCACTCATTATACTTTTCACGTTGAAGCACGTGCATTTTAGACCACCTCCCCTGCTTTTTTCAGTAGCGTTTCCCTGCCTGTTGTTGGTCATGTTTGCCTTGGTTTCTACCTCTCCCTCAATTTCTGCATCTACTACCCTACTCCTGGGGTTCCAATCTCCTGCCACATTAGTCCAAACCACTCTACCAAGTAAGCTCCCCAAGGACATCAATCCTGATCCTGCCCAGGTGTAACCCGCACCCCTCGCCCAGAACTAATGCCCCACAAATCTGAAACCCACCACCTCACACATCTTTTCAGTCACATGTTCATCCTATATATCCTTTTCCTACTCTAACTAGCTCGCGGCACTGGTAGTAATCCTGAGGTAACTACCTTTAAGGCCGTACATTTCAACTTTCTTCCTAGTTCTCTATATTCTTCTTTTAGAACCTCGTCCCTTGTGATAACTGTGTTGTTAGCATCAACGTTATGACAACCACTGGCAGTTCACCTGCAAAATGTCCTGCAGCTGCTCCGAGATATCCAGGACCCTAGCACCAGAGACGCAGCGCATCATCCTGGATTCTCATTTGCAGCCACAGAAACGCTTGTCTATTCCCTTTACAATTGAATCTCCTACACCTATTGCATTTCTATGCCTGTTTCTCCCACCATCTGCAGCAGAGCCAACCATGGTGCCATGAATTTGGCTGCTGTTCTATCCCTTTAAGGCAATTTCCCTCAACAGTATCCAAAATGGTATATCTGTTCTGCAGAGGAATACCCACAGGAGATTCCTGTACTCCCTGCTTAGCCCTCCTGCTCTGCCTGGTGGTCACCCATTCCCTTTCTGCCTATAGAGTCTTGAGTCTGCAGTGTGAACACCTCTCTATTCTTTGCTAACCTCGTGTCACTGTGGTGTGTACACCCCGCTGTATGTGCTAGCTGTGTGCGATTGCCTTGAAGATATGAAGCAAATACAAGTTGTTGCCTCCATTTATCAAATCTAAAGTGAATCTTACGAAGCATTCTCCTGACCACTTGTGCAGTTGTTTGCAGAGAATAATTCATGATCTGAAATTCCTTAACAGTGAATGATAGTGTTAGCGAAGAGTTGAGGCACCAGAGCTGGCATACTAATCATGACATCCAGCTATCCAGAAAAAGGCACACACATCAGTACTCTGCTTCTTGTTAGCCAGTCAATCTTTTCTGTCCATATCAATATATCATCCTCTACACTTGAGTTTTTATTTTCTCTAGTAACCGTTTGATAAGGCATCTTATCATATGCTTTTTGGAAATCTAAGTGCAATACTTAGATATCTAAATAGTGATTCTTTTCCCCCCTCTCCCCCTTATCCAGAGCACACATTAGATATTCAAAGAAATCCAAGTTAGTTAAACGTAATTTCCTGTGGCCAAAACCATGTTTACTCTGCCTGAGTTTATCCTGGTCCCCTGTTACAATATCCAACATTTCCCCTGTGATAGATGTTAAGCTAACTGCGTTGTAGTTCCCTGGTGTCTAAATGAAGGAATTGCATGAACTATTTTTCAATCTAAAGGAAGCTTCCTCAAATCTAATTGATTTTGGAATATTAAAACCTATGCATTTCATTGGCAACTACCATCAGGACCTAAGTTGAAATCCATCAGGGCCTTTTCAACTTGTGGTTCCGACAATTTACTCAGTGTTACTTCCTTGATGATTATAACTTTCTAGAGTTTCTCCCTCCCTTTCATTTCCTGATTTACAACCATTTCCAGGTTACTTATATCCTCTGTAATTTACAGTTTGCCTGCCATCTGTTTATCCTCCATTACTGTTTTCCAAGAAGGACTAGGAGACTGAAGCATTAAACAGTAGGAGCTTTTATTTTGGAGGTGTTCACTCTACAGGCAGCAAAGTTAAAGGGAACTGTTTGTGTGCCCAAAATAGCTGACTATTACATCATATGATTGGACTTAGTCTACCATACTTGGAGAAATGCACAACATCCAAGGTTCCTGCAGTGAAAACATTCACAGTATCTGCAATCATATGCATAGAACATAGAACATTACAGCACAGTACAGGCCCTTCAGCCCTCGATGTTGTGCCGACCTTTCATACCGATCTCAAGCCCATCTAACCTACACTATTCCATGTACGTCCATATACGTCCATGTACGTCCATATGCTTGTCCAAAACAATCAGTAGGTAAGAAGAACCAGAGGACATCAATTTTGGCAAGCTTCAAGTGTCTGTTTATTTTTCTCATTGGCTTTAACCTCTGTTATTTTAGTTGTACTAGTAACACTGAGATGTTAATGTGATAACATCCCATTGATTTCAATGCTTCTATAAATTAAAGTCTTTTATCTGCATTTGATTCCTATACAGAGACTTTAATTTATAGAAGTAAACTCTTATCTACCTACACATAGGTATGCAGGCTTCCTGCCCAGCTAGGAATTCAGTGTAAAGCTTTTGTAACTCCTTATCTTCCCACACATCGGTATGCAGGCTTCCTGCCCAGCTAGGAATTCAGTGTAAAGCTTTTGTAACTCCTTATCTTCCCACACATCGGTATGCAGACACTGTCTTAAGCTTCCTGACTGAATTAAAATTAGAATCAAACTGTTTCAAATAGGGTTAGATGGGGAAAATTTGTAAAGGTGTGAAACCTCTAAAGCATGTAACTTCTGTCACTGACAAAGGGGCCAGGACTTTGTCCTAGCCAGACTCACTGGCAACTTGAAATCAGAATCTGTCCCGGACAACAACTCGAAATCGCCTCCTGCCATTAGCAGCTAATTCACTAGCAATCGATACTATATCCTGCTCTTTTATGTCCTAGATGCAATACTTGTTTGGTATCCTGTCTTTGTCTGCTGTAGTAATTGTTTCATGAATCATGTCTTTTGTAAATTGTGAAATTGTTTTCTGTATCATGTCTTCTGTAAAGTACAAAAAGCGGGGACTGTCCATTGTTCGGGGAGAATTACTTGCGAGACTTCTGCACTCTGTGCCGGGTTAAGTACAGTGATTCTCCACAGCTTGTACTTGCTTGGTAATAAAAGGATTTGTATTTTTCTAAACAGGTCATTGTCTTGTTATTGAAGCAAGTCCGTGAGGGTCTCCGAAAACAAACCTGACAACACCATCTACTATAGTCTCTTTCTGAGACATCTGAACACTCAGGGGTTCCCACAATGTTATGATATTCTCCACTAAGGTACTGGTCCCGCAGTGCTTCAGTTACTGTTCTGTCCATGTCTTTTGGTACAATTATTTGTGGACCTTAAATTAGTGTTGTTCTTGGTATATTCATTCTTGTTGCTCACAGTTGATCTGCATGTCTTTTCCATACCACATGGTCTTTCACCTGTATGATAGGAGATAGTCGAGTCTCTGCTCTATTGATGGCTGGTACCCACTACGTGCAAGTGACTACTTGAACTTTTTGGAATACTCAGCATTTGGCCTCATTCTCTTGTTGGAAAACCATGATTCTGTTGTTCCCTGTCGATATTATTTTTTGTTATAGGTGGTTTCAGCAAATCACTTGCTGAGCACAACATGCTTTGCCACGAGCAATGCTGGAGATCTTCACCACGGCCTTTCCCAGGGGTGTAATGATGCTACTGGAGCTAGGTTGTGAATTCTCATTCTAGCTTCACATATTTCTGCCTTCTCCACTTCTTCGGAGTTGACCCCTGACCACCAAAAATAGCTTCTGACTATCATCTTCATTCTGACAATGCCATAGCGATATTCATGCAGTTGATGTATCACTAGTTTCCTTAGCTGTGGTGGAACAATGACCATCATTCCCCATAGTAGACGTCCTGCTTGTATGGATAGCTGTAGCTTCTGTGTGACATGTGGCTTCAGTTCTGCAGTTATGCCTGTGATCTTCCCACAATGTACCATGTCCATCACTTTTGATAGTGGTAGATCATTTCCTGTTTCCTTCTTAACTTGAACTGCCATTACTGGAGTGTTTACTTGTTGAAAGTGCAAGATGTCGACATGAGAACTGTTTGGCAAAGTTATGTAGAAAGCTGTCCAAGATGGATTGCTGTTATTAGTTGTGAACTGGTACTGACAACAGCATCTCTGCATATGGTACACTGCCTGAGAAGATATCCCTGCATGAAGCCTTGATATTGTGATCAGTGAATGTTGTGTGGTCTGTCACTAGGGTGACCTATGGTTACTGGTGGAATCATCTGTTGCCAAAAGTGATTCCGAGACCTGCTTTCTCCATCTGCATAGTTCGCTTTTGCTTTCCTTAAAGAACTTAATGTAAAAGCTTTGGTTTCTCTCCACCATGATATATATGAAAAACTACTGCCCTCACTCCATATGGTGAGGCATCATATACCTGTTGCAGTAGTAACTTTGGATCAAAATGGGTTTAGATTTCTGACTTTAATAAAGCCTCTTTGGCTTATATAAAGGCTGTTTCACATTGGTCTTCCAATTCTCAATTCTTGTTTTCACATAATAAATTGCTCAATAGTTCAAGAATGGTTGCAAGATTTGGTATAAATTTGCCAAAGTAATTTAACACTCACAGATATGATTGTAGTTTGTTTACGTTTTTTAAGTGTTGGTGCTGCAGTTATTCCGTTTACATTTGAAGGTGTCTTGTGTCGTCCCTTAGCAACAATGACATGCCCTAAATGTTCAAAGAACATAGCACAACGTAGTAACAGGCTATTTAGTCCACCATGCCTGTGCCAACCATGATGCCATTCTAAATTAATCCCATTTGCCAGCACATGATCTGTATCCCTCTTTTCCCCGACTGTTCATGTGTCTCTCTCGAATGGCGCTATCGTATCTGCTTCTACTACCATTCCAGGCACCTACCATGCTGTGTTAAAAATAAATAACTTGCCTCATACGTCTACTTTTAAATATTTCCCTTCTCATCTTAAACCTGTGTACCCAGACATTTCCACCCTTGCTCCAACTCTCCACCCTTTCCATTCCTCAGATAATTGTATATATTGTACTCTTTCAGGTCACCTCACATACTTTGGCGCTATAGAGAAAACAATCCAAGATTGTCCAACCTCTCCTGATAGCTAATCCAGGCAATATCTCTCCAAAGCTTCCACATTCAACCTATAACATCCCAAGCAGAACTATGCACCGTATTCTAAATGTGGCCTCACTAAAGTTTTATACAGCTGCAACGTGACTTGTCAACTTTTATATTCAACACTGTGAACAATGAACATGAGCCTTCTATATGCCACCTTTGCCACCTTATCCAGCATGCATCTAAGGGCCTGGCCATTTACTGTTTACTTTTCTCTTGCATCACCTCACACTTGACAAGATGAAATTCCATCTGCCTTTTTACTGTCCAATTTTCCAGCTGATCTTTCTCCTGCTTCATCCATTGACAACTATATTTACAAACGAGTAATGGGCACTGATCCTTGTGTAACACCACTGGTCACAGATTTCCAGTCAGAAAAATACCGACCAAGCCAATTTCGTATCCAGCTTAACAAGTCACTGTAGATCCCATGTGACTTAATCTTCTGGACCAACTCACCATGAGGAATCCTGTCAAATGCCTCAGCTTGCAATTCAGTATCAGCAATTCAACTAGCAAGGGATTTAATAGGTTTCCTTCATAGAAGAGTTTTAAAAATCACATTTGTCTTTTCTCACTCTTAGGCAATAATCATCAAATCTCTGTAGAGAAGCATCTAAATTGTTTTTCATTTCTCCCCAGGACTAACCTATAATCTGGGTAACACTGGACTCTATCCAATCCACTTAAAATCTGACCTGTGGCAAGTTGGAATGACACAGGTACAGAATTGATTCCAAATAGAAATCTTTTGTGTTTGACTGGTTCTCTGTCTTACAGTCGTGAAATACTCCTAACTCAGAATCTACATTAATCTGGAGATAAGCTTAACTAAAGTCAGTTTTACTGAAAAACTGACCTCCAGTTCGTCCAGCAAATAGGTAATCAGCTAAAGGAAAGGATGCTGCTCGGCACAGGAACAGAGTAATAGTGACCTTAAAACTACATCAGATGTGTCCCAATCTATTTGTCTTCATTAGTGGTATGATTAGGCTATGTCTATCATCACCTTTACGACTTAAAGGAACAACACCTTGACCAGCTACTCTAATTCTGCCTGAGATAACAAAGTGTGAAGCTGGATGAACACAGCAGGCCAAGCAGCATCTTAGGAGCACAAAAGCTGACGTTTCGGGCCTAGGCCCGCCATCAGAAAAGAGGGTTGGCGAGAGGATTCTGAAATAAATAGGGAGAGAGGGGGAGGTGGACCAAAGATGGATAGAGGAGAAGATAGGTGGAGAGGAGAGTATAGGTGGGGAGGTAGGGAGGGGATAGGTCAGTCCAGGGAGGACGGACAGGTCAAGGGGGCTGGATGAGGTTAGTAGGTAGGAAATGAAAGTGCGGTTTGAGGTGGGAGGAGGGGATAGGTGAGAGGAAGAACAGGTTAGGGAGGCGGGGATGAGCTGGGCTGGTTTTGGGATGCAGTGGGGCAAGGGGAGATTTTGAAGCTTGTGAAATCCACATCGATAACATTGGGCTGCAGGGTTCCCAAGCAGAATATGAGTTGCTGTTCCTGTAACCTTTGGGTGGCATCATTGTGGCACTGCAGGAGGCCCAGGATGGACATGTCATCTGAGGAATGGGAGAGGGAGTTAAAATGGTTTGCAACTGGGAGGTGCAGTTGTTTATTGCAAAATCTCCACTCCCCCCACTGCATCCCAAAACCAGCCAAAGACTATGTGGAGGGTCATTAAGGTAAGGCTTTTTTTATCATTCTTCTGGAAATCAAGAGTAGGGAGAATGGAAGCTGGGGCAGTTGCAGGATGTGGGAGGTAAGGGTCACTGCTGGTGTCCCTTCTGACTTCACCTGCAAGATGTGCACCCACCTCCAGCTCCTCAAAAATCGCGTTGGGGAACTGGAACTGGAGCTAGATGAACTCTGGATCATTCGGGAGGCTGAGGGGATGATAGAGAGGAGTTATAGGGAGGTGGTCACACCCAGGGTACAGGATAAATGTAGCTGGGTGACTGTCAGGAGGGGGAAAGGGAAGATGTAGACAGTACATGGATCCCCTGTGGCTGTTCCCCTCAATAATAAGTATACGGTTTTGGATACTGTTGGTGGGGGGACGGGGGGAATGGGGGTGGGGCGCGGGGAGAACCTACCAGAGGAAGGCTACAGCGGACAGGTCTCTGGCACTGAGCCTGGCCCTGTAGCATGGAAGGGAAGTGGGGGGAGAATAGGAGAGCAATTGTAGTGGAGGATTCAATAATAAGAGGCACGGACAGGCGGTTCTGTGGACGCAAATGGGACGAACAAATGGTATGTTGTCTCCTGGGTGCCAGGGTCTGTGAAGTGTCAGATTATGGCTTCAAGATCCTTAAGGAGGAGGCTGAGCAACCAACAGTCTTGTTACACATCGGTACCAACGACATAGGTAGAAAAAAGACAGTGAATGTGAATAACGGGTACAGGGCATTAGGATGAAAGCTAAAGTCCAGGGCAAACAGGATAATTATTTCTGCATGACTACCAGTGCCACGTGATAATGAGGTAAGAAATAGGGAGAGAGTGCAGCTAAACACGTGGCTACAGGGCTGGTGTAGGAGGGAGGGCTTCCATTATGTGGATAACTGGAGCACATTCTGGGGAAGGTGGAAGCTGTACCCCTAAACCAGAAGGGCACAAATATCCTCAGAGGGAGGTTTGCTCGAGCTATACGGGATGGTTTAAAATAGACTGGCAGGGGGTGGGGAACCGAATTTGTAACTCCGAGTGTGAAATATTCAGCCTTCCAACATATGCATCAGGGAGTGAGATTGTTAATAAAGAAATGCAGTCAGTGGAGCATAATTGTGGACACAGGGATGGTTTGAAGTGTGTATACTTCAATGCTAGAATTAGCAAAAATAAGGCGGAAGAACTTAGAGTATGGGTCAGTACTTGGAACTAGGATGTTGTGGCCATTACAGAAACTTGGGTAACTTAGGGACGGGAATGGTTGTTGGAAGTTCCCGGATTTAGATGCTTTAAAAGAAATAGGGAGGGTGGTAAAAGAGGAGGGAGAGTGGCATTGCTTGTCAGGTCCAGTATAACAGCTACAGAAAGGCAGTTCGAGAATGATATGTCTACAGAGTCATTTTGGGTTGAGGTCAGGAACAAGAAAAGAGCAGTCACTTTGTTGGTTTTTTTTTACAGACCCCCTAATAGTTGCTGAGAAGTAGAGGAACGAATTGGGAGGCAGATACTGGAAAGGTGCAGAAGTCACAGGATTGTAGTCATGGGTGACTTAAACTTTCCAAATATTGATTGGAAACCTTTTTGTTGTAATAGAGAAGATTTTGTCCAGTGCGTTCAGGAAGCATTCCTAACATAGTATGTAAATAGTCCTCTCTGATGAAGGGTCTAGGCCCAAAACGTCAGCTTTTGTGCTCCTGAGATGCTGCTTGGCCTGCTGTGTTCATCCAGCTTCACACTTTGTTATCTTGTAAATAGTGCGACATGGGGAGAGGCCATTTTGGATTTGGTGCTTGGCAATGAACCAGGCCAAGTGTTAGACCTGTTGGTAGGAGAGTGTTTTGGCGGTAGCGATCATAACTCTGTTACTTTAACAGTAGCCACGGAAAAGGATAAGTACATACAGCAGGGTAAAGTTTATAATTGGAGGAAGGGTAATTATAATTCGGTTAGGCAAGAACTGGGTAACATAAAATGGGAACAGATACTGTCAGGGAAGAGCAGTATTGGAATGCATACAGTGTGTGCTCGATATGTTTGTCCCTAGCAGGCAGGAAACATGCAGTTGAGTAAGGGAGCCTTGGTTCTCAAGAGAGGTTGAGCGACTGGTTAAGAGGAAGAAGGATGCTTGTGTAAGATTTAGGAAACAAGGAACGGAAAAGGCTCTAGACGGATGCAAGTTATCCAGAAAGGAACTGAATAAAGGGCTTAGGAAAGCTATAAGGGGGCATAAGAAAACCTTGGCAGATAGGATCAAGGAAGATTCCAAGGCATTTTACACATACATGAGGAATAAGAGAGTGACCAGACAAAGGATAGGGCTGATCAAGGATTGTAAAGGAATTTGTGCACAGAGCCTAAAGAAATAGGAGAAGTCCTTAATGAATACTTTTCTTTGGTATTCACAACTGAGAGGGACCTAGTTGTAGAGGAGGACAGTGTGAAACAAGCTGATAGGCTAGAGGAGGTTGATGTTAGTAAGGAAGATGTACTAGGAATTTTGAGGAACTTGAAGATAGATAAATCCCCTGGTCCTGATGGAATTTATCAATGTATTCTATGGGAAGTGAGGGAAGAGATCGCAGGGCCTTTGGCGATGATCTTTTTGTCCTCACTGTCCATGGGTATAGTGCCAGAAGATTGGAGAGAGACAATTGTCAAACCTTTGTTCAAAAAAGGGAGTAGGGATAATCCCGGAAATTGCAGGCCAGTTAGTCTTATGTCAGTGATGGGAAAATTATTGGAAAGGGGGGCTCTGAGAGATAGGGTTTATGATCACTTGGATAGGTTTAGTTTGATTCATGACAAGCAGCATGGATTTGTGAGGGGTGGATCCTGCCTCACAAACCTAATTGAATTCTTTGAAGAGGTGGCCAAACATGTGGATGAAGGTAGAGCAGTGGATGTGTTATACATAGATTTTAGTAAGGTGTTTGATAATGTTCCCCATGGTAGGCTCATGCAAAAGGTAAGGAGGTAGGGGATAGAGGGAAATGTGGCAAATTGGATTCAGAATCGGCTGACCCTTAGAAGACTGAGGGTGGGATTAGACAGAAAATATTCAATATGGTGCTCAATTACGAGTGGTGTACCATAAAGATCTGTTCTGGGTCCTCTTTTATTTGTGATTTTTGTAAATGATTTAGATGTAGGAGTGGAAGGGTGGATTAATAAGTTCGCGGATGTTACAAGGGTGGGCCGAGTTGTGGACAGTGCGGAGAGCTGTTCTAAGTTACAAAGGAACATTGATAGGATGCAGAACTGGGTTGAGAAGTGGCAGATGGAGTTTAACCCTGAAAAGTGTGAAGTGATTCATTTTGGAGGGGCAAACTTGAAAGCAGAATATAGGGTTTATGGAAAGATTCCTTGCAGTGTGGAGGAGCAGAGGGATCTTGGGGTTCATGTCCACAGTCCCCTGAAAGCTGCCACTCAGGTGGATAGAGTTGTTAAGAAGGTGTATGGTGTGTTAGCTTTCATTAATAGAGGGATTGAGTTCAAGAACCATGAAGTTACACTGCAGTTATACAAAAGCCTGGTTCGGCCACATCTGGAGTATTGTGTAGAGTTCTGGTCGCCTCATTACAGGAATGATGTGAAAGCGTTGGAAAAGGTGCAGAGGAGATTTACAGGATGTTGCCTGGAATGGAGGAAAGGTCTTACGTGAAAAGGTTGAGAGAGCTAGGGCTTTTCTCTTTAGAACGACGAAGAATGAGAGGTGACTTGATAGAGGTGTACAAAATGATCAGAGGTATAAATAGAGTGGACAGCCAAAGATTTTTTCCTTAGGTGCAGGTAGCTATTACGAGGGGGCTTAGTTTTAAAGTGAGTGGAGGTAGATATAGGGGAGACGTCAGAGGTACTTATAGGGAAGATGTCAGAGGTAGATTCTTTACTCAAAGCATTGTAGGGGCACGAAATGCATTGCTGGATAGGGTAGTGGAGTCGGATTCATTAGGGGCATTTAAGCAGCTATTAGACAAGCATATGGATGATAGTATAAGGTAGGGGTGGAGGTTAGATCGACCTTAGGTTTAGGGTAAACGTTTGGCACAGCATCATGGACTGAAGGGCCTGTGCTGTACTGTGCTGTTCTCTGTTCTATTATCTATGTACTGATATTATTTCCCCTGAGACAATTCCCCAGAAAAGATCTACTTGGGTATTCTGTATGCAGGAGACATGACCTGGCTGTCAAAGCTGAATTTTCTGGAGGGTGACCGTCATGATATTGAGCACGATATGATCTCAGATCTTGTCGTCCTGCCATGGAATTCTCATGATGGACCTCCAGTTTCTTCGTTGGAATTGTCCTAGGAATGCACCTATTGCAAATCCAGGATCCTGAGATGCAGGCTAGTAATTAGAGCTTCATTTTATTTTTCAGTTTAATGCAAATGTTTCCTGCAAACACAATCATAGTTGAACTGGAGGCAATATTATAATTCACTTAGAAAGAGTACATCAATCATCATTGCCACTTTTTCCTAAACTGTCTGATATGTGTAACAACTCAGTCTAGCCACCAAGGTAGTCAGTTTTTGTGGCAGTGCGAAGGTGTTTTGCACCTGATTTCTTCATTCGCGGAAAAATCGCTTTATTATTACAAATGGCAAAAACGGGTCACCAGTTTAGTACTATGCATACTAATCTTCACCCCTTTAAAACTCCAAATGCATCCATTCTTTCACAAATACTTCAAACAAAAGCAGTTTGGTACTAATATAATTGAAAAGTATTATTCACTGTCATTGTCAACCTCCCGACTCTTACTACCTGAATAACTTGGTCCCTATTATCTTCCTCTCTGCAATATCAGTTTAATACGTTGTGTGTCATCTATCCTTCCTGTCATCTGGAGTCTCTACCAGATATCATAGAATCCCTGCAGCGTGGGAACAGACCCTTCGGCCCAACCATTCCACACCAACTCTTAGAACATCCCACCCAAACCCATCCCCCTACCCTTAACATCCCTGAGCACTATGGGTAATTTAGCATGGCCAATCCACTTAACCTGCACATCTTTGGGCTGTGGGAGGATACTGGAGTACCTGGAGGAAATCCGCACAGACACTGGGAGAATGTGCAAACTCCACACAGGCAGTCGCCCAAGGGTGGAATCGAATCTGGGCCCCTGGTGCTGTGAGGTGGCAGTGCTAACTGCTGAGCCACTGTGCTGCCCAAAATGTCACTTTGGTTTATAAAATCCAGAATGCTGACATCACAAATTAAAAATTTTACTGTTTTTATGTTGTAAAACTATTCAGGTACATAGTTTTTTTAAAAAATTTGCATTACAGGTCAACAGGATGGTTAATATGGCATTTGGTGCATTTTCCTTCATTGCTCAGACCTTTGAATATAGGAATTGGGGTGTCATGTTGAGGATGTTGGTGAGACCTATTCTGGAGCACTATGTCCAGTTCTGGTTGCTGTATTATAGGAAAGATATTATTAAATGGAGAGGGTTCAGAAAAGATTTACCAGAATGTTGCTGGGAATAGAGGGTTTAAGTTAACAAGTTAGACTGGAAAGGCTGGGACTTCTTTTGCTGGAGCATAGAAGATTGAGGACTGACCTTACTGAGGCTTGAAAAAAATCATGCACGTAGATAAAATGAATGACAATGGTCTTTCCTTAGTGTGGGGGAAATTCAAAACTAGAGGGCGTATTTTTAAAGTGAAAGGAGAAAAATGTTAAAAGGACATAAGGGACAACTTATTTATATAAGAGAGTCCTCCTTTACAGTGTTCTAATTTGCTTCCAATTCTCAAGACCTAATAGGCATTCTTGTCAGGCCACTTTGATTGACCTATTGCAATCTTTGACATTTTCTTTAGCCATAAATGATTGGTTCTTCCCTTTTGATATTTGTGTCTCAAAAGAATTTCTACCTCTGTAGACCTTATGCTGTTTCTTTAAACGTCAGCCATTGTCTATCTACCATCAAAGCTTTTTCTAGTCGACCATAGACAAACTGCTACTCCAAACTTCATAGATTTCTTCGTTCAATTTAAGATCCAAGTTTTAGAATGAACTGTATCGCTTTCAAGGTTATCATGAAACTCTATAATATTATGGTCCCTATTTTCTAAAGGCGACTTTACAATAATGTAATAATTTCTCATTACATTACAAAACAGTCCAATCTCCATTTGATTATTCTATGTATTGATCCAGAAGCTAATCTCGTACACACTTCAGAAATTTATCCTCCACAACATTAGTGATAATTAGGTTCACCCAATCTATAGAAGTTTAAAGTCCAGATGGTGACTCTGTTTCCCAAGTAACATGCATCTTTAATTTCCTGAATAACACTGTGCCCAATTCCAAAACTACAGTTTAGTCACTAGAGTGATGTTAAGGCAAGTATGTCTAATAAGAAAAACAGGCAGGTCTAGGTTAATGAACACAGCAGATCTAGTAGTGTGAAGTATGTTTATTCTAACACAAGGAATATGACACACAAGGCAGATGAGGTTAGAACCTGGACTATTACATGGGATTATAATGTTATGTCATTACAGCTCAAAATTCCATGGTTTAGATTTTTCAGACATGAATGCAGAGTGATATCAAAAGGGTGGTGGAATTTCATTACTGATTAAGGAGAATGCCACAGTTGTGACAAAGAGAGGACATGTTGGAGGACTCATCCAACGAGACAAAATGGATAGAACCCAGGAATAAGTATGTTTGGGATTACACCATGCACTTACCAATCCCAGTGGGAGATAGACGAACAGATATGTAAGCCAATCATTTAAAAGCAGGAAAATTGTTATGTTGGTAATTTTAACTTTCCCAGGATTGACTAGGCCTTCCTTAGTGCCAGGAGCTTGTTTGGGGCAGAATTTATTCAGTGCATCCAGAATGGTTTCTTGAAGCAATACGGCAACATACTCCAACTAAGGAAGTGTCCATATTTGACCTTTTATTATGTGACCAAGTGGTCAAAGTTTGTAGGGGAGCATTTTGGAAACAGTGATCATAATTCCATAAGTTTTAACATTGTTAGCCAGTTGATTAGCCAGTTTTCCATTCATGTTAATATGCCAGAATCTAAAATCTCTATCACCACCTCCCTCTCTCTCTATTTATTTCAGAGCCCCCTTCCCCTCCCTCATTTGTGAAGAAGGATCCAGACCTGAAACGTCAGCTTCCCTGCTCCTCTGTTACTGCTTGGCCTGCTGTGTACATCCAACTCTACACCCTGTTATCTCAGATTGTCCAGCATTGGCAGTTCTTATTATCTCAGGAATTTTATTTGCAGTTTTTAAGTTTTCAGTAGTTGTAGCTAGAGACTCAGCAGAGTTGGAAGCTGCAGTATGTATCTTCTGGTTGCTACTCTGTTTTCTCAAAACATTTTTTGCACCTGGCATGCCAGAGTCACATGTGAAACAATCTGTTTTCTGAATTTGCCTTTTGCCAAGAGCTTATTTATGGGTTGCTACTATAATGGAAAAGTTACCATTTAGTAGTAAAATAATCTATTATTCTGTTAGGGGCTTTCCAATGAAGTTAGACCAATTACTTCTTTCTTTTGTATTTTAACTATAGTGTTTGAATAAATTGTTTTATTTGATGTAGTTTAGTTTGGCCAATTGAATTGCATCTGGAATGCACCATCTTATGTTCACCTTTAAAATTAGAAGTAGTTAGAATCTAGGCTGCCTTCCTAATACATTTTGAGGGGTTTGGTCTGGTCCATGACACTTTTAAAGAATTAGCCTGGTGAAATAATAATGGGGAACAAAAAATACTGGAGGAGCTGAATAAATATTTTACATACCTTTATACAGGGAAATACATAAATAGCATTCCAAAATTACTCAATAATTAACGGGCAAGTGGAGGCAATGATATAGACACAGTAACAATTACTAGAACAAAAGCATACTTAAGGTAACTATGGGGGGTGGGGGGGGTCGGCAGTGTCAAAAACTGATAACTCCCCTGGATCAGATAGCTTTAATATCCTAGGATATTAAAAGAAATAGCTACAGAGATAGTGGATGCACCAGTAGTGACCTTTTGAGAGATCAGAAGGGTCCAGACCCAAATCGTCAGCTTTCCTGATCCTCTGATGCTGCTTGGCCTGCTGTGTTCATCCTGCTCTATACCCTGTTATCTCTAGTAAAAATCCTGGTTCTGTGAGAGCTTGACTGCACTCAATCAGTTTGCTTCTGTTGTTCCAAGCTTTTAAAACAAAAAGACCAGGCCTCTCAAGCTGTTATGTGTAGTGGCTCTGATAAGACTGGTCCAGACCTCTGCCTTAAAACCTCTCTTCAAAGAAAACCAGGACAGAATAACTTCTAGAAGCTATAGTATTGTCACAAAGGAGTCTGTTAACTTTGGAGATACAGGGACTGCAGATGCTGGAGAATCTGAGATAACAAGGTGTAGAGTTGGATGAACACAGCAGGTCAAGCAGCAACAGAGGAGCAGGAAAGCTGACGTTTCGGGCCTGCACCCTTCTTCAGAAATTTTTTTTTTTGTCATTTGTCATTTTTTTTCTGAAGAAGAGTCCAGGCCCGAAACATCAGCTTTCCTGCTCTTCTGATGCTGCTTGACCTGCTGTGTTCATCCAGCTCTACACCTTGTATCTCTGTTAACTTTGGACTATGTTTTCCTTTTGTTATTTTTAAAGAAACTCTTAGTGTGTATCTTGATATTACTTGCACGTTTGCGCTCAAATTTATCTTTTCCCTCTTTATTGGTGTTTTTATTGTTTTGTTGGTTTCTAAAACTTTTCCAATCCTCTTTCTTACCACTAATCATCCGTTTGCTTTTTCTTTCCATCTGATGTTAGCCTTCACTTCCCTAGTTGACCATGGTTGCCTTATTCCCTTCTTTGAATTCCTTCTTCTTCACTGGAATAAATCTTTGCTGAGAAGTGTGAACTATTTTCTTGATTTTCTTGGTTTTTTTGATCAGTAATCTTCTCTGATTAACTCCTTTCTCAATCCATTTCAGTTCTCTCTGCCTTCATTTCTTTGTACCTTCTCTTATTTAAGCTTAGCACACTTATCTGTGAGCTAAGTACCTCACTCAAACTGCCAAATTCTATAATATTATGATCACCGTTTTAGGGAATCTTTTACTTTGATATCATTCATGAAACCTACCTCAACATACACTACCAGCTTCAAAATAGCCTGATTCCTGTTCGGTTCCATAACACATTGTTCTAGGAAACTGCTGATGCTAAGTTGTCTAGACACCACATGGTGCCTCTTCTCAAGGGTGCAATTAGTATCCACCCTCCCCCACCCCGAGAGGAATGAATTGGCCTTCTTTGATGATGCTAAGAGTAGACACTTCTTGAAAGGAGCTTATCTGCTCCAGTCCCATCTGAGGCACGTATATGTTCATGGAGTGAAACGCCCCGTCTCTTAAAGCATGAGTTTGAGCAGATGGTCTGGCCGTTGTTCCTTGACTCTCAAGATACCCAGCTGGAAATAAAGGAGCCAACAATATATCTATGCTGTCAGAATTGGAGGCCAGGTGATTCATGAAGACCCTTCCCTGCCACACCAAGAGCCATTCTGTTTTGTCCCCTGAAATGGAATAGGTTTCTTGCAGGAGTCGCACTGCATATTCCCATTTCCTGAGGAGCAAGATAATATGAAATCTGCACTGGGCCTTCCTGCTGCTGTTGACGTTGAAGCGCGCTATGGATGTCTTCATGGCTGCAGTATGTATCACTGTCGCCAGTTAAAACAACTGAAAACAACTGCAGGGGGAGGGACCTCTTTCTCCACTCTCCATGGGCACTGCAAAGGAAACCTTGGCACCACCACCTTGTATTGCTGTTCGCTCCTTGAGGTGTTAATAGCTGCTGGTCAGAAATAACAGAAATGGTCCAAAGCCAACTGGACTCTGTCTTGCTGATTTAGCAACGCTCACAAAAATTCTCATCGTTTTGTCTAACAGCGTGGTGCTTACGACAAATGCCCCGTCCTCCTCCAGGTCGTTGCCTCTGACTCTGATCTCTCTCCTGCATCAAGTGTTTGGATGGTGGACCATGGTCACTGATTGGACACACCCCTGCATAAACCCATTCCCCCCCCATCCCTGCCCCACTCCAGGCTGACAGCCGGAGGATTCTTTGCAGGGACCTCGAAGACTTGGATCAAACCAAGTGTCAGAAAGCTTAGGTGGCAGTGGGCCAGAACCCTGCTCTGCTCCCAGTGGCAGGGCACGCTCTGCATTGAGGAAAAGATCCCCAGTAAGGGCGAGTTGCCTGACGTAAAGGTCAGAGAGACAGCGATGAGGCCTGCTCCTGAACACTACCACCTACTGTACGCTCAAGCACCATAGTACCTGGCCAGCTCAGACAGCATCAGGGCCTTCTATATCTTGTGGCATCAGCAAGACCACTGTATTCATGCCCACCTCAGCCTCCAAGATGCCTGCCTCAGTCACAGAGGACTGCAGGCATGGGTTCATGTTCCCTTCACAAGTGAGGAGGGTGAGATGTTGTCAGGTGACGCTACTGCTTCTTCCCCGGATGAAGTGATGTTACTACCAGACTCTCCTGGACCCTCAGACCTGAAGGAGCAGTGTCTTTTCAGGGAGGATGGGGAATCAAGGGACACTTGCATCTCTCCATCATCCTGCTGTACCACCCACGCCCCCCGATATTCCTCCCATTTTTGTTCTCTCATGCAGGTTTTGCAGCAATGAGGGGTTAGAGGAAACTGGTGCACCACCTGCTGTCTCATTGGGCCGCAGGTTAGGCTCCGGACCTGAGGTCACAATCCTTTGGAACAGGCCCTCTGCAAGTCTGGAGGGTGATGAACCTGGGGAATCCTCCTGAAAGGCTACTCCCAATTATTTAGTTTTTCTTGTTTAGTTTTTCTTATTTAGTTCTTCCCATGTGGCCATTCTCCACCACCACCCTCCGCCAACCCCCCTGTCCAACCCCCTCAGTACAAGAGTTCAGAGGCATTCTGTTCCTGTTAGAGTGAAGGGTAAGACTGATAAGGTTAAGGAACAATAGATGAATTAAGATATTGAGATTCTAATCAAGAATAAAAGGGAGCATTATTTTAGATATAGACAGCTTGGTTCAACTGAATCTCTTAATCAATAAAAAAAGTGTAGGGGCATTGTTAAGAAAGAAGCCAGAAAGGCAAACAGGGGATATGAGATAGCATTGGTAGATAAGTTTAAGGATAATCTAAAGAGATTTTCCAAATACATTAAGAGCAAGAGAGATGTACTAAATGAATATTTCATGTCAGCTTTTACTGTGGCGAAAGAAATGGAGTCTGGAGAATGCAGAGACAAAAATGTTGATATTTTAAAAACAGTTCACATTACAGAAGAGAACGTTCAGGAAGTCTTAGAAAATATGAACATGGATAAATCTCCAGGACCTGATCTAATGTATGCCAGAACATTGTGGGAAGTAAGGGAGGAAATTGCAAGATCCCTTGCAGAAGTATTTGTATCATCTATAACTGCGGGTAAGGTGCCTAATACTGGAGGGTGGCTAATGTTGTACCTTTGTTTAAGAACAGTTGTAAGGAGAATCTGAGGAACTGTGCCTGACTTCAGTTGTGGGTAAATTGTTGGAGGTGATTTTAAAAGATAGTATTTATGGATATTTAGACAGGCAAAAATTGATTCGGGATAGTCAACATAGTTTTATGCAAGGAAATTGTGTCTCAAACTTAACTGGGTTTTTTGAGGAAGTTACCTAAAAGATTGATAATGGCAGAGCAGTAGATGTTGTTTACTTAGACTTCAGTAAAGACTTCAACATGTTTTCACATGGTAGCCTAATTAGTACGGTTAGGTCATATGGGATTCAGGGTGAGCTTGCCAATTGGATACATATTTGCTTAACAGCAGAAGATAGAAAGTGGTGGTGGACGGTTGTTTTTCGGAATGGAGGCCTGTGTTCCACAGGGATCAGTTCTGGGTTCTCTTTCATTTGTCATTTATAGAAATGATTTGGATGAGAATATAGAAGACATGGTTAGTAAGTTTGTGGATGACACCAAACCTGGTGGCATTGTAGACAGTGAAGAAGGTTTTCTAAGATTACAAAGGGATCTTGACGAAATGGGTCAGCGTGTTGAAAAATGGCAGAAGGAGTTCAATCTGGATAAATGCGAGGTATTGCATTTTGGTACAACAAACAAGGGTTAGGGTTTATACAGTTAATGGTAGAGTCTTGGGTAGTGTTTTAGAACAGATTGACCTGGGGGTTCAGGTACATAATTTTTTGTAGTTTGTGTCACGTACAGGCAAGGTGGTTGAAAAAAGCATTTGACCGCTTGCCTTCATTGCTCAGTCATTTTAGTACAGGAGTTGGGAAGTCATGTTGAGGTTATACAAGACCTCTTATGGAATCTGTGTCCAGTTCTGGTCACTCAATTAAAGTAAGGATATAATTAAGCTGGAGAGGGCTCAGAAAAGATTTTCTGAGATGTTGCCGATTATGGAAAGTTTGAGTTATAAATGCTGGATAGGCTGGGACTTTTTTCACTGGAGCATAGGAGGTTGAGAGGCGACCTTATAGAAGTTTATAAAATGATGAGGAGTATAAATAGAGTTAATGGTAGTTGTCTAAGATTAGGGGGCATATTTTTAAGGTAAGAGGAGAAAGATTTTAAAAAGACATGGGCAAATTTTCTTGCATAGAGTGTGTTTCACATGTGGAATGAACTTCCTGGGGAAGTGGTGGATGTGGGTACAATTACAAAGTTTAAAGACATTTGGATAAGTGCATGAATAGGAAAGGTTTGGAGGTATGTGGGCCAGGAACAGGCAGGTGGGACTAGTTTAGTTTGAGATTATGTTAGACTGTTTAGACTGAAGGGTCTGTTTCCATGCTGTATGACTGTCATATGCCTCCTTTTTCTTGAACAAGTCCTCAATAACTTTAATCAACCAGGGTTCCCTACTCCTGCCAGCCTTACCCTTCACTCTGTCAGGGACGGCTGAGGCCCTGAACCCTCATTAACTCACTTTTGAAAGCCTCCCACTTACAACCTGTCCCTGTGCTTTCAATCTGCTTCCCCCAATCAACTTTCGACAGTCCTTATCTAAGAACATCCAAAGTGGAACTGAAAGAATTGCAGATGCTGGAAATCAGAAACAGAAACAGAAATTGCTGGGAAAACTCAGCAGGTCTGGCAGCATCTGTAGAGAGAGATCGGAGATAACAATATTTCAGGTTGAGTGACCCTCCCTCAGAAGCCTTCCATCAAAATTGGCCTTGCCCCAATTTAGGACTTTAACTTGTGACCAGACCTATTCTTTTCCATAGCTATTTTAAAACTAATGGAATTATATGTGATCACTGGTCCCAAAATACTCCCCCACTAACACTTCTGTCACTTGCCATGCCTAACTTCCCAACAGGAGGTCAAGTTTTGCCCCTTCTCAAGTAGGGCCATCTACATATTGCATGAGAAATTCTTCCTGAACACACTTAAACTTCTTTCCATCCAAACCCTTAATACAATGACAGTCCCAATCAATTCATACCAAGACAAACATCAGCTGTGCCTGGAGGACCATCAATTCAGTGAAAGATGCTCATTGGTCAGCGTGAAACTTGTTGGCCTTCCAGAACAAGGAGTTGATCCTGACTGAGTGTTGCAGACTGGAATATTCCAAGGCCCAGGACTATGTGCTGAGGGTTGCACTAAAGGTTGGGGCAGCTACTGCCAAGGCACAGTAGGGAAAGACCACTGTCTGAGGTCTTTCTGCTGAAGATAAATGTTCAGTTATCAGACCATCCCCATGTCTGAAATATATATAGTATTGTATATATGAGAGATCTTTGATTTTTTTGAAAGAGTCAAAGTCCAATGTTTTGCTGGTTTACTTGATATGCAGTTGTTCACAACCTAACTTCATTTGTGAGTATGTATATATATAAAATGGCATTTTTTTATGAATAAAGTATATTTTTGGAATTTTTAAAAAATGAGGTGGAATCCAAACTTCGAACATTGTGACACGTCAGGGAGATTAGATTCCCTACAGTGTGGAAACAGGCCCTTTGGCCCAACAAGAGATGATGTGTTACTAACTCAAATTCAGTCAGTGGTCAAGGACGGAGAGTGTGACTATAAAGAAAGCAGGTAGGGGGGTCCGTGAGGTGGTGCGGTAGGAGCCTCAGCCCTTGAGCTTGTCTAACAGGTTTGAGATTCTTGCTCCCTGTATGGAAGAGACCAGAGTCTGTTGGGAGGATGAGTAAATTGACACAGTACCACGGTACAGGGGGCATTCAAGAGGAGGGGTTTACTACAGGCCCCCCAATAGCAGCAGGGAGATTGAAGAAAGCATAGGTCGACAGATTTTGGAAAAGTGTGCACGCAGTAGGGTTGTTGTAATGGGTGACTTTAACTTTCCTAATATTGATTGGAACCTCCTTCGAGCAGAAGATTTTAATGGAGCTGTTTTTGTAAGGTGTGTTCAGGAGGGTTTCCTAACGCAGTACGTTGACAGGCCGACGAGGGGAGAGGCCATTCTAGACTTGGTGCTCGGAAACGAGCCGGGGCAGGTATCAGATCTTGTGGTGGGAGAGCATTTTGGTGATAGTGACCATAACTGCCTCACATTCTACATAGCTATGGAGAAGGAGAGGATTAGGCAGAATGGGAGGATATTTAATTGGGGAAGAGGAAACTATGATGCGATTAGACATGAGTTAGGAAGCATGGACTGGGAGCAGTTGTTCCATGGTAAGGGAACTATAGACATGTGGAGATGGTTTAAGGAACAGTTGTTGGGAGTGATGAGTAAATATGTCCCTCTGAGACAGGCAAGAAGGGGTAAGATTAAGGAACCTTGGATGACGAGAGCGGTGGAGCTTCTAGTGAAAAGGAAGAAGGTAGCTTACATAAGGTGGAGGAAGCTAGGGTCAAGTTCAGCTAGAGAGGATTACATGCAGGCAAGGAAGGAGCTCAAAAATGGTCTGAGGAGAGCCAGGAGGGGGCACGAGAAAGGCTTGGCAGAAGGAATCCGGGAAAACACAAAGGCATTTTACACTTACGTGAGGAATAAGAGAATGGTCAAAGAAAGAGTAGGGCCGATCAGGGATAGCATAGGGAACTTGTGTGTGGAGCCTGAGGAGGTAGGGGAAGCCCTAAATGAGTTTTTTGCTTGTGTCTTTACGAAAGAAACCAACTTTGTAGTGAATGAAACCTTTGAAGAGCAGGTGTGCATGCTGGAATGGATAGAGATAGACGAAGCTGATGTGCTGAAAATTTTGTCAAACATTAAGATTGACAAGTCGCCAGGCCCGGATCAGATTTGTCCTCGGCTGCTTTGGGAAGCGAGAAATGCAATTGCTTCGCCACTTGCGAAGATCTTTGCATCCTCGCTCTCCACTGGAGTCGTACCTGAGGACTGGAGAGAGGCAAATGTAATTCCTCTCTTCAAGAAAGGAAATAGGGAAATCCCCGGCAATTATAGACCGGTAAGTCTCACGTCTGTCGTCTGCAAGGTGTTAGAAAGGATTCTGAGGGATAAGATTTATGACCATCTGGAAGAGCATGGCTTGATCAAATACAGTCAACACGGCTTTGTGAGGGGTAGGTCATGCCTTACAAACCTTATCGAGTTTTTTGAGGATGTGACTAGAAAGGTTGATGAGGGTCGAGCTGTGGATGTGGTGTATATGGACTTCAGTAAGGCATTTGATAAGGTTCCCCATGGTAGGCTCATTCAGAAGGTCAGGAGGAATGGGATACAGGGGAACTTAGCTGCTTGGATACAGAATTGGCTGGCCAACAGAAGACAGCGAGTGGTAGTAGAAGGAAAATATTCTGCCTGGAAGTCAGTGGTGAGTGGAGTTCCACAGGGCTCTGTCCTTGGGCTTCTACTGTTTGTAATTTTTATTAATGACTTGGACGAGGGAATTGAAGGATGGGTCAGCAAGTTTGCAGACGACACAAAGGTCGGAGGTGTCGTTGACAGTGTAGAGGGCTGTTGTAGGCTGCAGCGGGACATTGACAGGATGCAGAGATGGGCTGAGAGGTGGCAGATGGAGTTCAACCTGGATAAATGCGAGGTGATGCATTTTGGAAGGTCGAATTTGAAAGCTGAGTACAGGATTAAGGATAGGATTCTTGGCAGCGTGGAGGAACAGAGGGATCTTGGTGTGCAGATACATAGATCCCTTAAAATGGCCACCCAAGTGGACAGGGTTGTTAAGAAAGCATATGGTGTTTTGGCTTTCATTAACAGGGGGATTGAGTTTAAGAGTCGTGAGATCTTGTTGCAGCTCTATAAAACTTTGGTTAGACCGCACTTGGAATACTGCGTCCAGTTCTGGGCGCCCTATTATAGGAAAGATGTGGATGCTTTGGAGAGGGTTCAGAGAAGGTTTACCAGGATGCTGCCTGGACTGGAGGGCTTATCTTATGAAGAGAGGTTGACTGAGCTTGGACTTTTTTCATTGGAGAAAAGGAGGAGGAGAGGGGACCTAATTGAGGTATACAAGATAATGAGAGGCATAGATAGAGTTGATAGCCAGAGACTATTTCCCAGGGCAGAAATGGCTAGCACGAGGGGTCATAGTTTTAAGCTGGTTGGTGGAAAGTATAGAGGGGATGTCAGAGGCAGGTTCTTTACGCAGAGAGTTGTGAGAGCATGGAATGCGTTGCCAGCAGCAGTTGTGGAAGCAAGGCCATTGGGGACATTTAAGAGACTGCTGGACATGTATATGGTCACAGAAATTTGAGGGTGCATACATGAGGATCAATGGTCGGCACAACATTGTGGGCTGAAGGGCCTGTTCTGTGCTGTACTGTTCTATGTTCTATGTAATCCAAGATAGTATTCTTTGAGGAAATGTCAAAGTTGATAGATGAGGAAAAGGCTGTAGATGTCATATACACGGACTTCAGTAAGGCATTTGATAAGGTTCCCCATGGTACGCTGATGGAGAAAGTGAAGTCACATGGGGTACAGGGTGTACTAGCTAGATGGACAGAGAACTGGCTGGGCAACAGGAGACAGAGAGTTGTAGTGGAAGGGTGTTTCTCAAAATGGAGAACTGTGACCAGTGGTGTTCCACAGTGATCCGTGTTGGGATTACTTTTGTTTGTGATATTCTTAAATGATCTGGAGAAAGGTATAGATGGTGTGATTAGCAAGTTTGCAGATGACACTAAGATTGGTGGAGTAGCAGATAGTAAAAGGGACTGCAAGTAAACACCATTCCAAAATCACAAACTGTGTGCTACATCTGAGACAATGGCTTGAGACACAGATGTAACTATAACAAGGCAACCGTTCTTTTAGTGGCAAAATCATCAGTGATCTATAGAACATAGAACATTACAGCACAGTACACGCCCTTCGGCCCTCGATGTTGTGCTGACCTGTCATATCGATCTCAAGCCCATCTAACCTACACTATTCCATGTACGTCCATATGCTTATCCAATGACGACTTAAATGTACCTAAAGTTGGCAAATCTGCTACCGTCGCAGACAAAGCGTTCCATTCCCTTACTACTCTCTGAGTAAAGAAACTACCTCTGACATCTGTCCTATATCTTTCACCCCTCAATTTAAAGCTATGCCCCCTCGTGCTCGCCGTCACCATCCGAGGAAAAAGGCTCACCCTATCCACCCTATCTAACCCTCTGATTATTTTTTATGTTTCAATTAAGTCACCTCTCAAACCTTCTTCTCTCTAATGAAAACAGCCTCAAGTCCCTCAGCCTTTCCTCGTAAGACCTTCCCTCCATACCAGGCAACATCCTAGTAAATCTCCTCTGCACCCTTTCCAAAGCTTCCACATCCTTATAATGCGGTAAGCAGAACTGTACACAATACTCCAAGTGTGGCCACACCAGAGTTTTGTACAGCTTCACCATAACCTCTTGATTCCGGAACTCGATCCCTCTATTACTAAAAGCTAAAACACTGCATGCCTTCTGAACAGCCCTGTCAACCTGGGTGGCAACTTTCAAGGATCTGTGTACATGGACACCGAGATCTCTCTGCTCATCTTCACTACTAAGAATCTTACCATTAACCCTGTACTTTGCCTTCCGGTTACTCCTACCAAAGTGCATCACCTCACACTTGTCTGCATTAAACTCCATTTGCCACCTCTCAGCCCAGCTCTGCAGCTTATCTATGTCTCTCTGCAACCTACAGCATCCTTCATCACTATCCACAACTCCACCGACCTTAGGGTCGTCTGCAACAGAAACAAGCAGTGAAGAAAAGACCCATAGAAGTAGTGACCATCCAATGACAATAACAAAGTTTCTGAAAAGCCGCAACAGAATGTGTGCGCTCCACACCTGTACTTTCATAACTGTTCTCATGGGTGAAGAATAAAAATTGCAGGAATCGAAAGAGTCAAGAGGGATAGAGGCTCAGCCTGAACACAGGCTATTATTAATAGACAGGCAGCATTATTTAATACAACTAAGTGTGATAACAGGCTAAAAACCATTATATTCAAATCAGAAATTAGAAATACCCAGAATCCAATTTTCCAAATGAAGTCTGCAGTTTGCTTCAGCACATGGGATTTTTTGATGGTGGACCAAGTATGCTAGGCAGAAGGTGTTAGAAATATCTATGGATAATTTATGAGAAACATGTTGGAGAAATAAATAGCTTTCATATTCTTAATTGTCAGTTTGGGGTCTTGGTGCTGCTGTTTGTTGAATTACCCCTGAGAAGGTAAGATGTGAGATGTTCATTCTACAATGTTCTGAACTGTATTCAGGATTCTAGTACTGAAGCAGTCCACATGCATCAATACATGTATAACATCCAGGTTTGGTCAGAAACGTGAAAAATAATATCATACAAGTGCCAGATATTGACAATCTCTCACAACACATTTTTACCATTTTCCTTGGCATTCAATAGCATTCAGCACGAGCATTATCCTGGAAGTTTCATCATCAGGAAGGATAGACCCTCAGCCTCTCCTCGTAAGACCTTCCCTCCATACCAGGCAACATCCTAGTAAATCTCCTCTGCACCCTTTCCAAAGCTTCCACATCGTTTTTATAATGCGGTGACCAGAACTGTACACAATAGTCCAAGTGCGGCCGCACCAGAGTTTTGTACAGCTTCACCATAACCTCTTGGTTCCGGAACACTTCAAACTGACGATGCATACTGAGGATGAGTTTCAGAGCCCTCACCTGCACAAAGTTTGATACCTTCATTATTGGATGTTAAGACTCAGGGATTGCATTTCTCTAGGGCTGTGTATAAACAGAGGATGAGGCTCAGTGCCATTATCTCTATTCAGTAACGCAAAATAAGGGACAAGGACCAGAACCTTCACCTCTACTTGGCAGTGCAAAAACAGAGATGCAGCTTGGAACGTGCACCTTCACTTCCCTCCAAAAGTATGCACTTAAATTGAAGAGCTCTGCTGTAGTCAAGTAAACAGTTACCCAGGAAAGGTTAGGCCATTAAACACATAATCTATCTCATTAGTTACTATTCACTTTCCCGCTGCCAACCCTGAACTACAGACCCTAATTCTCTGGACTCCACCCCAACTATCTGCAGTTCTGGAATCCACATTATAGGAGGGATCTGATAGGACTTGAAAGGGTGCAGAGGAAATTTATCAGGATGTTGTCTTGGGTGGAAAGCTTCAGTTATGAAGACAGATTGGAAAGACTGGCGTTGATTTCCTTGGATCAGAGAAAACTGACAATTCAGCAATAGCAATAATGCCATTTAATGTCATAAGTAGATGGTTAGATTCTCCTGTTAAAGATGGTCTTTGCCTAACACGACTTATGTGAGAATTGCTTAGCACAAGACTAAATGTTGTTGAAGTCTTGCTGCATGTAAACACAGACTGTTTCAGTGTTTGATTATAACACAATGTGGAGTTGGAGAAACATAGCAGGCCAGGCAGCATCAGAGGAGCAAGAAAGTTGACATTTCGGGTTGAGACCCTTCTTCAGAAATGTGGGCGGGTGAAGGTGTTCTACAAATATTCATCAACTTCCCTACGTGATTTTCAGTTCAATGTGGCATAGTAGTTTGTTTAACTATAAATGTGACAGTTTTCAATTGTTCACATGCACAGAAATGAAAAATTGCTGTTTAAATCAAAATGAGCAAATTTTCAATTCTGTACTTGCACATCAATGACATCTGCACCTTGGAATACCATGACATTCATCGTATTGGTGCCATCAAATGCAAATGCACATGCATTGACTTAAGTTACTTGTGTGGTCAGTGGTTTTAGATTAGATTAGATTACCTACAGTGTGGAAACAGGCCCCTGAGCCCAACAAGTCCACACCGTCCCTTGGAGCATCCCACCCAGACCCATCTCCCTATAACCCACAATCCCCTGAACACTACGGGCAATTTAGCATGGCCGATCCACCTAGCTTGCGCCTCTTTGGACTGTGGGAGGAAACCAGAGCACCCAGAGGAAACCCACGCAGACACGGGAAGAATGTGCAAACTCCACACAGACAGTTATTGGAGGGTGGAATCGAACCCCGGTCGCGTCCCTGATGCTGTGAGGCTGCAGTGCTAACCACTGAGCCACCGTGCTGCCCAAATGGTGTCATGTGACTTCCACATGCGCAGCCATGGTATCATCAAGTCCAGCAATGGATGGTATGCCAATTAAGTGAACTGCTTTATCAAGCTTCCTGAGTGTTATTGAAGATAGACTAATCCCAAACAAGTGGAGAGTATTCTGCCATACATTTGACTTGGACCTTGTAGATTGTTGTAAGATTTTGAGTAAACAGAAGGTGACTTAGTCTCCACACATACACACACACACACACACACACACACACACACACACACACTCAAATCTATGGGATGAATTTGCATTTGTGGATGCCTTTGTTTTCTTCAGAAAGTACACAATTTATAGACAGTCAGTCAATGGGACAGTTTATAAATTCCTGCTTTAGAAATAAAACCAATCTGACTCCAGGTTAAAACACAGACAGATTCTAAACAAGGTCTCATACCTAAAATGCATTATTTGACCTGAGATATGTGTACACACTGTACATATATCATGTATACACTGATAAAACCTTTAATTATCTCGGGGCAGTAACTTGAAAGAAATTCTAGGATTTGCATTTTAATCAATCAATTCCTGCATCTCCATTCTAATTGGTTAAAGATTTAACAGGAAGGAGTCAGCCAGCAATTTTAGATTTATTCAATACATTCCCATCAGTTGTATGATCCTTTGATTTTTACTTATAAATTATATGTCTTAATACCTCCCCTCTCACGACACCTGAGGAAGGAGCAATGCTGCAATAGCTTGTGTTTTCAAATAAACATGTTGGACTATAACCTAGTATCGTGTGATTTTTGACGTTGTCCAATCCAATCCAACACCAGCACCTCCACATCACATCTTGCTGCATGTGAACTTGGACTGCTTCATACAAGTTTATACATTAGGAGATAACAAGGTGTGGAGCTGGATGAACACAGCAGACCCAGCAGCATCAGAGGAGCAGGAACACTGACTTTTCAGGCCTAGACCCTTCTTCAGAAATGTGGGAGGGGAAGGGGATTCTGAAATAAATAGAGAGAGAGGGGGAGGCCCCCTTCCCCTCCCCTATTTCTGAAGAAGGCTCTAGGCCTGAAACGTCAGCTTTCTTGCTCCTCTGATGCCTCCTTAGAATTTTGTCTATTAATTAAGTCACTTCTTACATTTCTAAACTCTAGTGGATACAAGCCGAGCCTTTCGTCATAAGTCAACTTCCCTCATTTACCAGTATTAGGCTGGTGAACACTCTCTGAACATTCATATTTTTCCTTAAAAAGCTTGAACAATACCATGCACAGTAATTCAGATGTACTCTTACCAGTGCCCTGTATAACTGAAGCATAAACTCTACCTCAGTGAAACCGACGACTGCAAATGATGGAAACATGAAACAGTTCTGGGCGCCCTATTATAGGAAAGATGTGGATGCTTTGGAGAGGGTTCAGAGGAGGTTTACCAGGATGCTGCCTGGACTGGAGGGCTTATCTTATGAAGAGAGGTTGACTGAGCTCGGTCTCTTTTCATTGGAGAAAAGGAGGAGGAGAGGGGACCTAATTGAGGTATACAAGATAATGAGAGGCATAGATAGAGTTGATAGCCAGAGACTATTTCCCAGGGCAGAAATGGCTAGCACGAGGGGTCATAGTTTTAAGCTGGTTGGTGGAAAGTATAGAGGGGATGTCAGAGGCAGGTTCTTTACGCAGAGAGTTGTGAGAGCATGGAATGCGTTGCCAGCAGCAGTTGTGGAAGCAAGGCCATTGGGGACATTTAAGAGACTGCTGGACATGTATATGGTCACAGAAATTTGAGGGTGCATACATGAGGATCAATGGTCGGCACAACATTGTGGGCTGAAGGGCCTGTTCTGTGCTGTACTGTTCTATGTTCTATGTTCTAAAACAGAAATTGCTTGTGAACCTCAGCAGGTCCAGCTTCATCTGTGGGGATAAAGCAGAGTTACCCTTGCACTGAACATGATGCCAAATTAACTAATCCCTTCTGCCTGCCTGGAGCCATATCCCATAATTTCTTGTATATTCATGTGCTTATTCTAAAAGTCCCTTAAACACCCCTGCTGCATCTGCCCCCCTGGTGGCGTGTTGCAGAAACCTATCACTCTGTTTTGAAAAACCTGCCCCTCATATCTCCTTTGAACTTTCTCCCTCTTACCTTAAATGCAAGGCCCCTAGTATTAGACATTTCAACTCTGGAGAAAGCGATTCTGACTGTCAACCTTATCTATGCATCTCATAGTTTTATAGCTTTCCATCAAGTCTCCCTTCAGCCTCTGCCGCTCCAAAAAACCCTTCATTTTTCTGACCTCTCCTATTAGCTCATACCCGCTAATCCAGGCAGCATCATGGTAAACCTCTCCAAAGCCTCCACATCCTTCCTGTAATGTGGCAACCAGAATTGAACACAATACCCAGTGCAGCCTAGCCAAAGTCTTATAAAGGAGCCACATTTGGATACAGAACTGGCTCAAAGGGACAAGACAGAGGGTGGTGGTAGATGATTGCTTTTCATACTGGAAACCTGTGACTGTGGTGTGTCATAAAGATCGGTGCTGGGGCTACTGCTTTTCATCATTTATATACTTGATTTGGATGCGAACATAGGAGGTATGGTTAGTAAGTTAGCAGATAACACAAAAGTTGGTGGTTGTCATGGATCATAAGGGGTATTCAAGCAGTTTGTTTTGGTTTCAGTTAAATGTAGTTAATGGAAGACTTGACAATAGTAATTTCCTTAAATATTAGCATTTATTGAATAATAATAAAAGACGAAAAAAGAAATGAACATCTATTCAGCAAATAAAAAGAATAAAAAAGAGAGGGAAAAAACAAAAGCCTTATGCCCTTCTGCCCATTGCAGACCCCTCGATCAATGGCTGGTCTGGAGGTTAAAGTTGGTCCTGGCACCATTCGCAATCCTGGTCCTAGGGGAAATCTTGCAACTTGGAAAAAAACTCTCTCTCCATAGTGTAACAACAGCAAGGCACAAAAAAACGACAGAAAAACACACTGATTGTGCCGACTGTGGCATGTACAGGAATGTTCACGGGGCTCGTTCAAGGTCATGCGGCTGTCGAATGTCATCAACAAGTTTGGCCCTTCAGCCCGTCCTATACAGTGGTTAGTGGACAGTGAAGTTTATCTCAAAGTTCAACAGGGCTTGTTCAGATGGGCCAATGAACCGAGGAATGGCAGATGGAGTTTAATTTAGATAACCGTGAGGTGCTGGATTTGAAAAGTCAAATCAGGGCAGGACTTATACATTTAATGGTAAGGTCTTGGGGAGTGTTGCTAAACAAAGAGACCTTGGAGTGCAGGCTTATTGTTCCTTGAAAGTAGTGCCACAGATACACAGGATAGTGACAAACGTGTTTGATATGCTTGCCTTTATTGGTTGGTGCATTGAGTCTAGAAGCTGGGAGGTCATATTGCAATTGTACAGGACTGCTTTGGAATACTGAGTTCAATTCTGATCTCTCTGCTATAAGTAGAATGTTGTAAAACTTGGAAGCATTCAGAAAAAATTTACAAGTATGTTGTCAGGATTAGAAGATTTGAGCTATAAGGAGAGGCTGGATAGACTGGGGCTATTTTCCCTGGAGTGTCGAAGGCTGAAGTGTGACCCTGTAGAGATTTATAAAATCATGAGGGGCATAGATAGGATGAATAGTCGAGATCTTTTTCCCAGGGTGGGGGAGTCGAAAACTCGAGAGCATAGGTTTAAGGTGAAAGGGGAAAGGAACCTAAGGGGCAACCCTTTTATGCAGAGGGTAGCATGTGCATGGAAGGAGCTGCCAGAGGATTTGGTGGAGGCTAGTACAAATACAACAAGTAAAAGGCATCTGGATGGGTTTACGAATAGAAATGGCTTAGAGGTGATATGGGCCAAACCTGGCAAATGGGACTAGATTTATTTAGGATATCTGGTCAGCATGGACAAAGCATCTGTTTCCATGCTGTACGGCTCTATGACTCTATGACATCATGACACTTGTACTCATTGTCCTGACTAATAAAGGCAAGCATGCCATATGCCTTCTTTACCACCCTTCTACTTAGTGGCCATTTTCAGGGAGCTATGGATTTGAACCCCAAGATCCCTCTGTACATCAACGCTGTTCAGGGTCCTGCCATTAACTGTATACTTTTCCTTAACATTTGATCTCCCACAGTGCAGCACCTCATACTTGCCCAGATTAAACTCCTTCTGCCATTTCTCCACCCATATCTGCAACTGATCTCTATCCTGCTGTATAGTTTGACAACTATCAATACTATCCACATCTCCACCAATTTTTGTGTCATCTGCAAACTTACTAACCCATCCATCTACACATGGATCTCTGCGGAACATTACTAGTCACAGACCACCAGCAAGAAAAATATCCTTCCACCATTACCATCTGCCTTCCATGGGCAAGCCAATTCTGAATCCAAGCAGCCAAGTCACCAAGGATCCCATGCATCTTAATCTACCAAGGAAGAGGGACCTTGTTGAGATCCTTACTACAATCCATGTAGACAACATCCAGGCTCTATCCCCATCGATCACCGTCATCATTCCCTTGAAAAATTCAATCAAGTTAGTAAGACATGACCAACCCCATACAAAGCCATGCTTACTGTCCCTAATTAGGCCATGCTTTTCCAAATGAATATAAAGTTTGTCCCTACGAATTCCTTCCAAAAGCCTCCCAGCCACCCAGGTGAGAGTCATTGGCCTATAGTTTCCTCGACTATCCCTATTTCTCTCTTGAACATATCAGCATTAGCTGCTCACCAGTCCTCTGGGACGTCTCCAGTGGCTAATCCCCGCAAGCTCTTTTTGATCAAGTCCCAAGCAATCTCTTTGTTTTGCCTCCCTCAAGTAACCTGGGGTAGATATCATTGGGCCCGGGGTCTTATCCACCTTGATGCTATTCAAGAGGCCCAACTTTCTTGATCTCAGAATGCCCTAGCATATTAGCATGTTCCACAAAAATCTCACTTTCCTCCATATCCTTCTCCTGGGTGAATACTGAGATGAAGTACTCATTAAGATCTGACCCACATCCCCTGACTCCAAGCACAAGTTCCCTCTGTTTTGCTTGAGTGGGCCTAAATTCTCGCTAGTTATTTTCTAACTTTTAATGAATGTATAGAATGCCTTGGGATTCTCTTTAACCCAATTTGCCAAGGTCATTTCCCCCCTTGCTCTCCTAATTCATGCTAGAATTCTTTCCTGCCTTCTCTTTATTCCTCTTGGGCCCTTCCCATTTTTAGCTTCCTAAACCTTACATATGGTTCTTTTTTTCCCTTTCAAGTAAATTCTCTACCTCCCTTGTTAACCAAGACTCCCTTACCTTGCCATCCAGTCCTTCTTTCTTACTGGAACATGCAGGTCCTGAACTTTGATCAGTAGATCATCAAATCTGGACTTACTCAATAGCTGCTCCCAGTTAACTCTCCCTTGCTCCTTCCTAATACGATTGTAATTTGCCCTCTCCCTTCGCACAAGGTCCTGACTTATCCTTAATCATAGTTATCTGAAAATCTAAGAATTTGTGATAACTATTTCCAAAATGCTCTCCCACTGAAATGTCAGTCACCTGGCCAGGCTCAGCAGCCAATACAAGGTCCAGTATGTTAGCTTCTCTAGCTGGACTATCCACATGCTGTTTCAAGAAATCCTCTTGGATTCACTTAACAAGTTCTGCCTCATCTAAGCCTCTTGCTCTAAGGGAGTCCCAGTCAATACTAGGGAAATTAAAGTCACCCACTATAAAACTCTGCTGTTATTGCAGCTTTCCATAATCTGCCTATATATTTGTTCCTCAATGTCTTATAGTAAAGTGGCCAATAGTATAATACTATCAGAGTGATTGCACCGATATTATTTTTCACCTGTACCCATATTACCTCAGTGGTTGAGCCCTCCAGTCTGTCCTCTCTGAGTGCAGATGTGACATTCGCTCTGATTAGTAACGCAACTCCTGCATGGCTTTTACCTACCTCTCCATCTCATCTAAAGTGACAAAACCCTGCAGCGTTTAAGCAGCCACGCCTGTCCTCTTCTCTCAACCAAGTTTCTGTAATGGCCACAGCATCATATTCCCATGTACTGATCTAGGCTCTAAGCTCATCTGCCTTATCCATGATATTCCTTGTGCTGAAATAAGCACATGTCAGCCCATCAGTCTCATCGTGTTCATTTACCTGTCTCTGCCTGTCCTTCTTTTTAGACTTACTGGTCCTAAAATGCACCGACCCCTTAATCCCTCTGCTTGCTGACCTGCTGCTCTGCAAGGATATCGCTTCCTCCCCAGTTTAGGTGCAACCAGTCTCTCTTCACCTTTGCCCCAGAAGAAGCCCTAATGATTCCAAGAACTTGAAACGCTATCCCCTGTATCAGCTCCTTAGCCACGCATTCATCTTTCCTATCTTTCTATTCCTTGCCTCACTTGTATATGGAGCTGGTAATCCAGAGATTACAACTCTAAATTACGTACGTCCATTATGTTTGATGTAACAGCATCCGAACTTTCTGGCAACTTTATTTCATCCAAATCTATCAAACCATTTTGCTCAATCAAATACACATTAGTGCTACAATCATGTTAAGAACTTGGTTTCCAGTTGTTTCAGATTCCATATTGTAACTAAATGTTACTAAATGTTGACTGCCTGAACATTAAATTCAGTGCATTTCCTACTATCTCCATCAGAATGTAGGCTCTGTTTCTCCTCTCCAGAGTTACCAGGGAATTTTTCCATTGAAAGCCTGAATCAAGCACTCTGGGAATTATTGACACTGCTTGAGTATATTTTGACTGATCTACATTGGTTTCTACAAGGAGAATTTAGAGTAGGAGGCTCAACAACCATTTTTCAATTTCTAATTGTGTAAGGTCTGCTTGTAAATACTTAGTATTCCCCTCACTGGATGACATTGCCATTTCCAGAACGTCACGAGAGATCTAGACATGATGGTACTGTGGACACTGTTAAATGATGCTCAATGATATTTTGTTCTTTTACTTGCACATTGAGTAAATTGACTACTTCTGAGCACAGTGAACTTGTGGTAGAGATAAATCTGTTATAGAACATTTAACATTTGTTTCATATTTGTCAAACTGAACTTCTGTTGTCCAACTTTTCTCATGGCAGGGTTATGTATTTCACATTCCCTGATTAGAGCTTCAGATTCAATATTTTATATCCCTCGCTTCAAACAAAACTACAATTTCATCACAAATTAATTAACTAATCCATGCACCCTTCTGAAATATGTTTAATAATAACTTCCAACAATTTCCTTATGACAGATGTTTCACTAACTGATCTGTCATTTCCTGTGTTATGGCGCCCTCTCTCTGAATAAAGAAGTTACATTCATTACCTTCCAGTTGGATGGAACTATCACTAAATCAAGAGTTTTGGACTTTAAAAGCGATGGTAGAGCTAACTTACTGGCTACTTTTTTAAGACCCGAGGGTGGAGTCCATCAGGATCCAAGGGGTCGTCAGCCTGCAGTTGAAATATTTTCTCTGATTATGATTTTCCAGAGCTTCTCCGTCCCTTCTATGTCCAGACTAAGATGGTGGTGGAGTAGGACTCTTCAGCCAGAGCTCATTTGCTCCGTCTATTTCTTTTTTTTTCCCTTTTTTGGTGTTTCTGGTTTGTTTCACTCCTGGCCTCAGTGCACACCCAGTGAGGTCCATGGCAGTCTCTCAGCTCAGTGTGGCAGTGTCCACGCCGGGCGTGGCAGTGTCCCAGCCCAGTGTGGCAGTATCCCAGCCCAATGTAGCAGTATCCCAGCCCAGTGTGGCAGTGACCCAGCCCAGTGTAGCAGTGACCCAGCCCAGTGTGGCAGTGACCCAGCCCAGTGTAGCAGTGACCCAGCCCAGTGTGGCAGTATCCCAGCCCAATGTAGCAGTATCCCAGCCCAGTGTGGCAGTGACCCAGCCCAGTGTAGCAGTGACCCAGCCCAATGTAGCAGTATCCCAGCCCAGTGTGGCAGTATCCCAGCCCAGTGTGGCAGTGACCCAGCCCAGTGTGGCAGTGACCCAGCTGGGCGTGGCAGTGTCCAAGCTGAGCGTTGCAGTGTCCCAGCCCAGTGTGGCAGTGACCCAGCTGGGCGTGGCAGTGTCCAAGCTGAGCGTTGCAGTGTCCCAGCCCAGTGTGGCAGTAACCCAGCCCATGGTGGCAGTGTCTCAGCCCAGTGTAGTGTCCCAGCCCACTGTGGCAGTGACTCAGACTATGGTGGCAGTGTCCTAGCCCAGTGTGGCAGTGGCCCAGCCCAGTGTAGCAGTGTCCCAGCCCAGTGTGGCAGTGTCCCAGCCCAGTGTGGTAGTGTCCCAGCCCAGTGTGGTAGTGTCCCAGCCTGTGGTGGCAGTGTCCCAGCCCAGTGTGGTAGTGTCCCAGCCCAGTGGAGCAGAGTCCCAGCCCAGTGTAGCAGTGTCCCAGCCCAGTGTGGCAGTGTCTCAGCCCAGTGTGGTAGTGTCCCAGCCTGTGGTGGCAGTGTCCCAGCCCAGTGTGGTAGTGTCCCAGCCCAGTGTAGCAGTGTCCCAGCCCAGTGTGGTAGTGTCCCAGCCCAGTGGAGCAGTGTCTCAGCCCAGTGTGGCAGTGTCCCAGCCCAGTGGAGCAGTGTCTCAGCCCAGTGTGGTAGTGTCCCAGCCCAGTGTAGCAGTGTCCCAGCCCAGTGTAGCAGTGTCCCAGCCCAGTGTGGTAGTGTCCCAGCCCAGTGGAGCAGTGTCTCAGCCCAGTGTGGCAGTGTCCCAGCCCAGTGGAGCAGTGTCCCAGCCCAGTGTAGCAGTGTCCCAGCCCAGTGTGGTAGTGTCCCAGCCCAGTGGAGCAGTGTCTCAGCCCAGTGTGGCAGTGTCCCAGCCCAGTGGAGCAGTGTCCCAGCCCAGTGTGGTAGTGTCCCAGCCCAGTGTGGTAGTGTCCCAGCCCAGTGTGGTAGTGTCCCAGCCCAGTGTGGCAGTGTCCCAGCCCAGTGGAGCAGTGTCCCAGCCCAGTGTGGTAGTGTCCCAGCCCAGTGTGGTAGTGTCCCAGCCCAGTGTGGTAGTGTCCCAGCCCAGTGTGGCAGTGTCCCAGCCCAGTGGAGCAGTGTCCCAGCCCAGTGTGGTAGTGTCCCAGCCCAGTGGAGCAGTGTCTCAGCCCAGTGTGGTAGTGTCCCAGCCCAGTGTGGCAGTGTCCCAGCCCAGTGTGGTAGTGTCCCAGCCCAGTGGAGCAGTGTCCCAGCCCAGTGGAGCAGTGTCTCAGCCCACTGTGGCAGTGTCCCAGCCCAGTGGAGCAGTGTCTCAGCCCACTGTGGCAGTGTCTCAGCCCACTGTGGCAGTGTCTCAGCCCAGTGTGGTAGTGTCCCAGCCCAGTGTGGCAGTGTCCCAGCCCAGTGGAGCAGTGTCCCAGCCCAGTGTGGCAGTGTCCCAGCCCAGTGTAGCAGTGTCCCAGCCCAGTGTAGCAGTGTCCCAGCCCAGTGTGGCAGTGTCCCAGCCCAGTGTGGTAGTGTCCCAGCCCAGTGGAGCAGTGTCCCAGCCCAGTGTGGCAGTGTCCCAGCCCAGTGTGGCAGTGTCCCAGCCCAGTGTGGCAGTGTCCCAGCCCGTGGTGGTAGTGTCCCAGCCCAGTGTGGCAGTGTCCCAGCCCAGTGTGGCAGTGTCCCAGCCCAGTGTGGCAGTGTCCCAGCCCAGTGTGGTAGTGTCCCAGCCCAGTGTGGTAGTGTCCCAGCCCGTGGTGGTAGTGTCCCAGCCCACTGTGGCAGTGTCCCAGCCCAGTGTAGCAGTGTCCCAGCCCAGTGTAGCAGTGTCCCAGCCCAGTGTAGCAGTGTCCCAGCCCACTGTGGCAGTGTCTCAGCCCAGTGTAGCAGTGTCCCAGCCCAGTGTAGCAGTGTCCCAGCCCAGTGTAGCAGTGTCCCAGCCCAGTGTAGCAGTGTCCCAGCCCAGTGTGGCAGTGTCCCAGCCCAGTGTAGCAGTGACCCAGCCCAGTGTGGCAGTGTCCCAGCCCAGTGTAGCAGTGACCCAGCCCAGTGTGGCAGTGTCTCAGCCCAGTGTGGCAGTGTCCCAGCCCGTGGTGGCAGTGTCCCAGCCCAGTGTGGCAGTGTCCCAGCCCGTGGTGGCAGTGTCCCAGCCCAGTGTGGCAGTGTCCCAGCCCAGTGTGGCAGTGTCCCAGCCCGTGGTGGCAGTGTCCCAGCCCAGTGTGGTAGTGTCCCAGCCCAGTGTGGCAGTGTCCCAGCCCAGTGTGGCAGTGTCCCAGCCCATGGTGGCAGTATCCCAGCCCGTGGTGGCAGTATCCCAGCCCAGTGTGGCAGTGACCCAGCCCAGTGTAGCAGTGTCCCAGCCCAGTGTGGTAGTGTCCCAGCCCAGTGTAGCAGTGTCCCAGCCCAGTGTGGTAGTGTCCCAGCCCGTGGTGGCAGTGTCCCAGCCCAGTGTGGCAGTGTCCCAGCCCAGTGTGGCAGTGTCCCAGCCCAGTGTGGTAGTGTCCCAGCCCAGTGTGGTAGTGTCCCAGCCCGTGGTGGCAGTGTCCCAGCCCAGTGTGGCAGTGTCCCAGCCCAGTGTGGCAGTGTCCCAGCCCAGTGTGGCAGTGTCCCAGCCCAGTGTGGTAGTGTCCCAGCCCGTGGTGGCAGTGTCCCAGCCCAGTGTGGTAGTGTCCCAGCCCAGTGTGGCAGTGTCCCAGCCCATGGTGGCAGTATCCCAGCCCGTGGTGGCAGTATCCCAGCCCGTGGTGGCAGTGTCCCAGCCCAGTGTGGCTGTGTTAGAGATAATGGGAACTGCATAGAACACAGAACAATACAGCGCAGAACAGGCCCTTCGGTCCTCAATGTTGTGCCGACCTGTGAACTAATCTAAGCCCCTCACCCTACACTATCCCATTATCATCCATATGCTTATCCAAGGACTGTTTAAATGCCCCTCATGTGGCTGAGTTAACTACATTGGCAGGCAGGGCGTTCCACGCCCTTACCACTGTCTGAGTAAAGAACCTGCCTCTGACATCTGTCTTAAATCTATCACCCTCAATGTGCAGCTATGCCCCCTTGTACAAGCTAAAGTCATCATTCTCGGAAAAAGACTCTCACTGTTCACCCTATCTAATCCTCTGGTCATCTTGTATGTCTCTATTAAATCCCCTCTTAACCTTCTTCTCTCCAATGAGAACAGACCCAAGTCCCTCAGCATTTCTTCATAAGACCTTTGCTCCAGACCAGGCAACATCCTGGTAAATCTCCTCTGCACCTTTTCCAATGCTTCCACATCCTTCCTGTAATGGGGTGACCATAACTGTACGCAATATTCCAAATGAGGCCGCACAAGCGATTTGTACAGTTGCAGCATGACATCACGGTTCCGCGAAACTCAATCCCTCTACCAATTAAACCGAACACACCGTATGCCTTCTTAACAGCACTATCTACCTGGGTTGCAACTTTCAGGGATCTATATACATAGACACCAAGATCCCTCTGCACATCCACACGACCAAGAATCTTTCCATTGACCCAGTATTCTGCCTTCCTTTTATTCTTCCCAAAGTGAATTACCTCACATTTATCCATATTAAACTCCATTTGCCACCTTTCAGCCCAATTCTGCAGTTTATCCAAGTCTCCCTGCAACCTGCAACATTCTTCCACACTGTCCACCATTCCACCAACTTTAGTGTCATCTGCAAACTTACTAACACATCCACCTATGTCTGCGTCCAAGTCATTTATAGAAATGACAAACAGCAGTGGTCCCAAAACAGATCCTTGAGACACACCACTAGGAACCGGACTCCAGGCTGAATATTTTCCATCAACTACCACTTGTTGCCTTCTTATCGAAAGCCAATTTCCAATCCAAACTGCTAAATCTCCCTCAATCCTATGCCTCCACATTTTCTCCAGTAGCCTACCATGTGGAACCTTATCAAAGGCTTTACTGAAGTCCATGTACACCACGTCAACTGCCCTTCTCTCATCCACATGCTTGGTCACCTTCTCAAAAAACTCAATGAGGTTTGTGAGACACGACCTGCCATTGACTATCTCCAATCAATTTGTTGCTTGCTAGATGATTATAAACCCTATCTCTTATAATCCTTTCCAAAACTTTTCCTACAACAGACATAAGGCTCACAGGTCTATAATGACCTGGGTCATCTCTACTGCTCTTCTTGAACAAGGGCACAACATTTGCAATCCTCCAGTCCTTTAGTACTAAACCTGTAGACAATGAGGACTCAAAGATCAAGGCCAAAGGCTCCGCCACCTCCCTAGCTTCCCAGAAAATCCTTGGAAAAATCCCATCCAGCCCAGGGGATTTATCTACCTTCACACCTTCTAGAAGTGATGACACCTCCTCCTTACTCACCTTAATCCTTTCAGTTCTAGTAGCCCGTAACTCAGTCATCTCCTCTACAATATTCTCCTCTTCCTCAGTGAAAACAGATGAGAAATAATCATTTAGCACCTCTCCAATCTCCACAGGGTCCACACACAACTTCCCACTTCTGTCTTTGACTGGCCCTATTCCTACCCTAGTCATCCTCTTATTCCTCACATACCTATAGAAAGCTTTAGGGTTCTCCTTTATTCTACCTGCTAATGTCTGCTCATGTCTCCTCCTTGCTCTTCTTAACTCTCTCTTTAAATCCTTCCTAGCTAATCTGTAACTCTCCATCGCCTCATCTGAACCATCTTGTCTCAGCATCACATAAGCTTCCGCTTAACAAGAGATACAATTTCTTTAGTAAACCACGGTTCCCTTACCTTATCTCTTCCTCCTATCAAGGATATGCAATATCTGTTCCTGAAACCAGCTCCACATTTTGAATGTCCCAATCCCCTGCATTTTGCTAACCCATTCTATGCCTCCGAAGTCTTGCCTAATTGCATTATAATTGCCCGTCCCCCATCTATAACTCTTGCCCCGTGGCATGTTCCTATCCCTTTCCATCGCTAAACTAAACGTAACCGAATTATGGTCACTCTCTCCAAAGTGCTCACCTACCACTAAATCAAACACCTGGCCTGGTTCATTACCAAGTACCAGATCCAGTGTGGCCTCCCCTCTTGTTGGCCCTTCAACATACTGTGTCAGGAAACCATCCTGCACACATTGGACAAAAACTGATCCATCTGACATACTAGAGTTGTAGCATTTCCAGTCAATGTTAGGGAAGTTAAAGTCTCCCATAATGACCACCCTGTTCCTTTCACTCCTGCCCAGAATAGTTTTGCCAATCTTCTCCTGCCACATCCCTGGAACTTTGCGGAGGCCTATAAAACACTCCCAGCAGTGTTACCTCTCCTCTCCTGTTTTTGACCTCAGCCCATACCACTTCAGTAGACAAGTCCTCATCAAAAGTTCTTTCAGCCATCGTTAGACTGTCCTTGACTAACAAAGCCACACCTCCTCCTCTTTTACCACCTTCCCTGATCTTTACGAAAGATCTAAACCCTGGAACCTGCAACATCCATTCTTGATCCTGCTCTATCAATGTCTCCGAAATGGCCACAACATCGAAGTCCCAGGTACCTATCCATGCTGCAAGCTCACCTACCTTACTCCAGATACTCCTCGCGTTGAGGTAAACACACTTCAAACTAGCTTGCTGTCTGCCAGCACACTCCTGTGACAGTGAGGTCCTGTCCATGTCCTCCCTAATCTCATCCTCCTGTGTACTAGAACTACACCTCAGTTTCCCATCCCCCTTCTGAGCTAGTTTAAATCCACTCGAATAGCACTCGCAAATTTCCCACCCAGGATATTAGTGCCCATCTGGTTCAAGTGGATGTCTCCCTGTGTGCCCACCTTCCCCAGAATGAGCCCCAATTGTCCATGTACCTGAAGCCATCCCTCCTGCACCATCCCTGCTACCATGTGTTCAGCTGAAATCTCTCCCTGTTCTTTGCCTCGCTATCACGTGGCATGGGTAACAAACCAGAGATAACCACTCTGTCTGTTCTAGCTCTCAGCTTCCACCCTAGTTCCCTGAAATCCTGCCTGACATCCCTATCCCTCTTCCTAACTATGTCGTTGGTACTTATGTGGACGACGACTTGGGGCTGGCCACCCTCTCCCTTCAGAACCCCAAAGACACAATCAGAGACATGCTGATGCTGGAGAATCCGAGATAACAAAGTGTGGAGCTGGATGAACACAGCAGGCCAAGCAGCATCTTAGGAGCACAAAAGCTGACATTTCGGGCCTAGACCCTTCATCAGAAGCGATGGATGGGGAGAGGGTTCTGAAATAAATAGGGAGAGAGGGGGAGGCAGATCAAAGATGGATAGAAGAGAAGATAGGTGGAGAGGAGATACACAAGTTAAAGGGCCGGGGTTGGACCCTGTAGAGGTGAGTGTCGGTGGGGAGCGAGGGAGGAGATAGGTCAGCCCAGGGAGGATGGACAGGTCAAGGAGGCGGGATGAGGTTAGAAGGTAGGAGATGAATGTGCGGCTTGAGGTGGGAGGAGGGGATAGGTGAGAGGAAGAACAGGTTCGGGAGGTGGGGACAAGCTGGGCTGGTTTTGGGATGCAGTGGTGGGGAGGGAAATTTTGAAGCTTGTGAAATCCACATTGATGCCATTGGGCTGCAGGGTTCCCAAGCGGAATATAAGTTTCTGTTCCTGCAACTTTTGGGTGGCATCATTGTGGGAGGCCCAGGATGGACATGTTATCTGAGGAATGGGAGGGGGAGTTGAAATGGTTCGCGACTGGGAGGTGCAGTTGTTTATTGCAAACTGAGAGTAGGTCTTCTGCAAAGCGGTCCCCAAGCCTCCGCTTGGTTTCTCCAATGTAGAGGAGGCCACAACGGGAACAGCAGATACAAGAGGCCACATTGGCAGATGTGCAGGTGAAGATCTGCCTGATGTGTAAAGTCTTCTTGGGGCCTGGGATGGGGGAGAGGGCGGAGGTGTGGGGGCAGGTGTAGCACTTCCTGCAGTTTCAGGGGAAAGTGCCAGGTGAGGTGGGGTTGGAGGGGAGTGTGGAGCGGACAAGGGAGTCACAGAGAGAGTGGTCCCTCCGGAAAGCAGACAAGGGTGGGGTGGAAAAACTGTCTTGGGTGGTGGGGTCGGATTGTAGATGGCGGAGGTATCAGAGGATGATGGGTTGGATCCGGAGGTTGGTGGGGTGGTATGTGAGAATGAGGGGGATTCTCTTTTGGTGGTTATTGCGGGGACAGGGTGTGAGGGATGAGTTGCAGGAAATGCAGGAGACACGGTCAAGGCTGTTCTCGACCACTGAGGGGGGTAGTTGCGGTCCTTGAAGAACGAGGACATCTGGGATGTACGGGAGTGGAATGCTTCATTCTGGGAGCAGATGCAGCGGAGGCGAAGGAATTTGGAATAGGGGATGGAATTTTTGCAGGAGGGTGGGTGGGAGGAGGTGTATTCTAGGTAGCTATGGGTGTCAGTGGGCTTGAAATGGATATCTGTTTCTCGGTGGTTGCCTGCAATGGAGACAGAGAGGTCCAGGAAGGTGAAGGATGTGTTGGAGATGGTCCAGGTGAACTTGAGTTGGGCTGGAAGGTGTTGGTGAAGTGGATGAACTGTGCAAGCTCCTCGTGGGAGCAAGAGGCGGCGCCATTACAGTCATCAGTGTAACGGAGGAAGAGGTGGTGTTTGGGGCCAGTGTAGGTGTGTAAGAGGGACTGTTCCACGTAACCTACAAAGAGGCAGGCATAGCTTGGGCCCATGCGGGTGCCCATGGGCACCCCCTTTGTCTGTAGGAAGTGGGAGGTATCGAAAGAAAAGTTGTTGAGGGTGAGGACGAGTTCAGCTAGGCGGATGAGGGTGTCAGTGGATGGGGACTGGTCAGGCCTGCGGGCCAGGAAGAAGCGGAGGTCCTTTAGGCCATCTGCATGGGGAATGCAGGTATACAGGGATTGGATGTCCATGGTGTAAATGAGCTGTTGGGAACCGGGGAATTGGAAGATCTGGAGGAGGTGGAGGGCGTGGTTGGTGTCACGGACTTAGATAGGGAGTTCCTGGACCAAGGGGGAGAAAATGGAGTCCAGATAGGTGGAGATGAGTTCGGTGGGGCAGGAGTAGGCAGAGACAATGGGTTGACGAGAACAGGCGGGTTTGTGGATTTTGGGAAGGAGATAGAAGCGGGCCATGCGGGGTTGGGGAACAATGAGATTGGATGCTATGGGTGGGAGGTCACCTGTGGTGATGAGGTTATGGATGGTTTGGGAGATGATGGTTTGGTGCTCGGGAGTGGGGTCATGATCAAGGGGGCGGTAAGAGGAGGTGTTGGAAAGTTGGCATCTGGCCTCAGCGATGTAGAGGTCAGTGCGCCATACTACAACTGCGCCTCCCTTGTCCGCCGGTTTTATGGTGAAGTTGGGATTGGAGTGGAGGGAGCGGAGGGCTGCACGTTCTGCAGGGGAGAGGTTGGAGTGGGTGAGAGGGGTGGAGAGGTTCAGGCGATTGATATCATGAGGCAGTTGGAGACGAAGAGATCGAGGGAGGATAGGAGGCGTTGGGGTGATGTCCAGGAGGAGGGGGTGGTTTGGAGGCGGGTGAAGGGGTCAGTAGAGGGAGGGTTTGGCTCCCGGTTAGAGAAGTAAACTTGGAGGCGGAGGTGGTGGAAAAACTGCTTGATGTCCAAACATGACTGGTATTTGTTGATGTGTGGGTGGAGGGGGATGAAGGTAAGACCGTAACTGAGGACTGACCATTCGTCCTCAATCAGGGGGTGGTCTGGGGCGATGTTGAAGATTCAGCAGGGGTTAGTGTTGCTGTCTCCTCTGCAGCTGCTGGCTGTGGAGGCTGTGGGCGGAGCGATGTCAGTGTCGCCAGCTGTGGTCAGTTACATGGGCATCGGCTGTGTGTGGAGCAATATCGGTCCCAGCCCAGTGTGGCAGTGACCCAGCCCCGTGTGGCAGTGTCTCAGTCTGTTCTCTGAGCTCAGCATAGCGGTATCTCAGCGTGTGTGTGGGTCCTGCCCAAGCATGTTCTGGAGGCACCAGGAGGGGATCAGGGAGACAGCAACTTCATAGCAGCAGTGATGACATCATGGCCCAATGTGGGAATAGTGAGCAGTAAATGAGGTCTCCTGGTATCTGCAGTGGCTGCATTGAGAACAGGCAGCTGAGATCCCCTGGAGAGCAAGCTGAGCAGAGGACTCGTCAAAGACTGTTGAACTTCTAACTTCATTCTTTATTTTTCTAATTTATATTAAGAAGAACTTCAATGTTAACAATTACCTTACTTCTTTTTTTTCTATTTATTCTAGGAAGGTAATGCTTAACTTTTTAAACTTTGTTTGTATTACTGCTTTGGACCTAAGTCTTCTGTACCTGGGTACCCTTGTACTTAAGATGGCACTGCGTGTGGTGACCTTATACACTGTTTATTCTACTCCTGTACTTCTGTACTTGAATATGTGACAATTAAATCTAAATATAATGAAGACTAGTGAAATATACCTGTCTTTTCTCATTTTCCATTTTTATTTCTCCAGTCTCACTTTCTTTCGAACCAATGCATCTTTGTTAACTCACTTCTTTGAACCTCTATTAAAATTCTTGCTGTTTTCATATCTCTAACTAGTGTTCCCTCACACGCTAATATTTCCCTCTTTATTAACTTTTTGCTTATTTTTATGTATTTTGTCCAATCTTCTGACCTGCTACCTGTCTTCGCACAATAATATGCTTTTCCATTTAATTTGATACTCTCTAACATTTCTCATAATCCATGCATAGTGTGTCCTTCCCTTGAAATGTTTCTTACTTGTTAGAATGTACCTATTCTGAAATAATTATTTAACCATTGGACACTGCATTTCTATTGACTTTTCTTTCAACCTAATTTGCCAATTCACTTTAGCCAATTCTGTTTTCTCCTTGCTTAAATTTTGAACTATAGAGTCATCCCAGGCTTTTCTGACGTTAAATTAAATGTAAACTGAAATTATACTTTGGACTAATTGCCCAGAGGGCAGTTAAGAGTCAACCACATTGCTGTGGGTCTGGAGTCACATGTAAGCCAGACCAGGTAAGGATGGCTGTTTCCCCCGCTAGAGGACGTGAGTCAGCCTGATGGGGTTTTTCATGACAATAAGCAACAGTTTCGTGGTCATCATTAAACTCTTATTTCCAGATTATTATTAAATTGATCCAAGCTGGTGGAAGAGTAGGACGCCTTAGCCAAAGCTCTTCACTCCGTTCATTTTTTTTTCTGTTTTTTCCTCTTTTGAGACTTTTTTTCTCCCTTCTTTCTTCTGGGCAATGTCCTGAGCCCCTGGACTCAGTGCGGACACAGATTCCAGGTCTCAGCATGGACTCGGACTCCATGCCTCAGTGTGGGCTCATATTCCCGGCCTCAGTGTGGATTCATATTCCCGGACTCAGTGTGGGCCTGTATTCCCAGCCTCAGCACGGACTCGGAACTCCCAGACTCAGTATGGATGCGGGCTCCTGGCCTCAGCATGGACTTGAACTCCCAGTCTCAAAGTGGTCTCGGACTCCCAGCCTCAGCACGGACATGGACTCCCGGTCTCAGTGCAGACACAGACTCCTGGTCTCAGCGCGGACTCGGACTCCCGGAGTTAGTGCGGACTCAGACTCCCAGCTTCAGCACGGACTTGAACTCCCGGTCTCAGCGTGGACTTGGACTCCCAGACTCAGCACAGACTTGTATTCCCAGCCTCAGCGCAGACTCGTATTCCCGGCCTCAGCGCGGACTCGGACTCCCGGCCACAGCGCGGACTCATATTCCTGGCCTCAGTGCGGATTCATATTTCCAGCCTCAGCGCGGACTCATATTCCCAGCCTCAGCATGGACTCATATTCCCAGCCTCAGCGCAGACTCGGACTCCTGGCTTCAGCACGGACTCATATACCCAGCCTCAGCTCAGACTCATATTCCCGGCCTCAGCACTGACTCATATTCCCAGCCTCAGCGTGGACTCGTATCCCCAGACTCAGCACAGACCCAGAACCCCGGACTCAGCGCAGACACAGACCCCCAGACTTGGTGCGGACTCGGACTCTCGGCCTCAGCACAGACTTGGCCTCCTGGATTCAGCGTGGACCCAGTGTGACGATCTCTCGGCCTCAGCACAGACTTGGCCTCCTGGACTCAGTGCAGACCCAGTGCGATGATCTCCTGGCCTCAGTGCAGGCTTGGCTTCCTGGACTCAGCGTGGACCCAGCGTGACGATCTCTTGGCCTCGGTGCAGGCTTGGCCTCCTGAACTCAGGGCGGACCCAGCGTGGCAATCTCATGGTCCACTGAGGCAGTTTCTCAGTGGCCTGCCAACGCCTCAGGGTGAACTTCTGACCTTCAGATGATTCCATAATGGTCTCCCAGCCTTGAGAGCCTCAAGGTGAATCTGGACGTGGCCTGAAGTTGAAGCTAGGTGCAGCAACAACTCAGTTGGAAGGACTTTTATTCAGAACGCTTTATTTTTTATTTTTCTAATTCTTTTTCCCAAGAATTTGTACTTAGAATCTGTACCTAGGTATTTTTGTATTTAAGATGGCCATAAGTGGTGACTTGTAAACGTTTCATTGTTACAAGTGGCAATAAAGCTAATTCTAATTCATTCTAAGAATTCAAATTCCACCATCTGCCCTGACAGGATTTGAACCCAGGTCCTCAGAACATTACCTGGATCTCTGGATAAATTGTCTCTCATTAATACCACTAGGTATTAATACCACTATTTTATCCTTAATGTGCCTGTGAAACAACCTACGATTTTCCTTTATTTACCTACCAATATCCTTTCATGTCGCCTCTTAGCCCTCCCAATCTCTTTTTTTAAGTTCCCTCTTGCATGTTATGTATTTCTGTAGGACTTCTGCTGTTTTGAGCCCTCATTATGTTTCATAAACCTCCCTTTTTTTCTTTATCCAATGCTGTATATACCTTGATATTCAGGATTCACAGGATTTGAGGCACCCACCCTTTTTCTTTAGATCAAGTTGGCTCTAACTTTCCATATTCCCTTCTTGAATGCATTCCACTGTTCTTGGACAGATTTATCTAAAAGTATCAGCTCTGAGTCCACTGTGAACAAATCAAATCTATTCTTATGAAAATCATTCCCCCCTCCCAAACCCCCAGGTTGAGAAACTTGATTTCAGGCCCATCCTTATCCTTTTGTATAACAGTCTTAAATCTATCGAAATTATGATCGCTGTCCGCAAATTGTTCCCCCATTGATACTTCAACACCTTGCCTGGCTTTGTTCTTGAAAATGAAGACAAGTACCTCCCCCTTTCTCGGACAGCCTTCTACATACTGGCTTAAAACGCTGTCATGGATGCATTTGAAGAATTCTACTCCCTCCAAAATTTTTACATTATGATTACACCAGTCAATGTTGTGGAATTTGAACTCCCTGATTATCGCTACCCTATTACTTTTACATTTCTCTGAATTTTGCCTAAATGTCTGCTCTCCTATTTCTCTCAGACTGTTAGGAGACTGTAACATATGCTTCCAGCAAAGTGATTGTTCTTTTTAGTACTTTTTAAAAAGTTTTTACAATATTTCTACAAAGAACTCAAGTAGGAACTTAGGAAATCAAGATAGGAGCCATGAAACGACTTTGGCAAGCAGGGTGAAAGAGAATCCCAAGGCATTCTATACCTAGATTAAAAGCAAGAGGATGACAAGGGAAAATGTAGGACCACTCAAGATAAAGGAGGGAACTTGCGCTTGGAGGCAGAGGATATGGGTGAGATCCTAAATGAGTACTTTGCATTGGTGTTCACGCATGAGGACATTGAGATTTGTGTGGTACTTGTTAATCATAGAATCCCTACAATGTGGAAACAGGCCCTTCAGCCCAACAAGTCCATACCGACCCTCAGAGCATCCCGCTCAGACCATTACCCACCTAATCAACACTACGAGCAATTTAATATGGCCACTCCACCTAGCCTGCACACCTTTGCAATGTGGAAAGAAACCGGAGCACCTGGAGGAAATCCATGCAGACACAGGGGGAATATGCAAATACCACACAGACAGTTGCCCAAGGATGGGATTGAACCCAGGTTGCTGGCGCTGTGAGGCAGCAGTGCTAACCACTGTGCCACCATGCCACGCCATTTCGAAATCAAAAAAGAAGTGGTCTCTTGAATGGCATTAAGGTGGCTATATCCTCAGGGCCCTATGGTATCTACCCCAAGTTATTGAGAGAGAGGAGATTGCTCGGGAATTGACCAATATCTTTGTATCCTCACTGGAGAGGTCCCAGAGGACTGGCGAGCAGCTAAAGTTGTTCCTCTGTTCAGTAAGGGAAATAGGGATAATCCAGGAAACTTAAACCAGTGAGTTTCACATCAGTGGCTGGGAAGCTTTTGAAAGGAATTTTTGGGATAGAATGTACGCTCATTTGGAAAAACATGGCCCAATTAGGAACAGAAAGCATGGTCTTTGTACAGGGCAGGTCATGTCTTACTAACTTGATTGACTTTTTTGAGGAGGTGTGATCGATGGGGTAGAGCAGTGGATGTTGTCTACATGGATTTTAGAAAGGCTTTCAACATGGTTCCTCACGATAGGCTCATTCAAAAGATTTAGATGCGTGCAATCCATGATTGCATGACCACATGGATTCAGAACTGCCCCGCCCATAGAAGGCAGAGGATAATGGTGGAAGGGTGTTCTGGCTGGAGATTTGTGATTAGTGGTGTCCTGCAGAGATCCATACTGGCCTCTCTGTTATTTGTGATGTATATATAAATGACTTAGATGAAAATGTAGATAGCTGAGTCAATAAGTTTTGCAGATAATGCAAAGATTGGGAGGAGTTATAGATAGTATAGAAGGTTGTCAAAGGAAACAATGGGATAGAGATCAGTTTCAGATCTGAGAAATGGAAAATGGAGTTGAATCTGGGTAAGTGTGAGGTGCTGCACTTTGGGAGATCACATGTTAAGGAAAAGTATACAGTTAATGGCAAGACTCTGAACAGCATTGATGTACAGAGGGATCTTGGGTTTCAAGTACTGAACTCCCTGAAAGTGACAACGTAAGTAGATAGAATGGTAATGAAGGCGTATGGCATACTTGCTGTTATTGGTCAGGGAATTGAGTACAAGAGTCACGATGTTATGTTGCACCTTTATAAGACTTTGGTTAGGCCACATTTAGAGTATTGTGTTCAGTTCTGGTCGCCACATTACAGGAAAGATGTAGAGGCCTAGGAGAGGGTGCAAAAGAGGTTTACCGGGATGCTGGCTTGATTAGAGCATATGAGCTATAATGAGAGGCTAGTAAAATTTGGGTTGTTTTATCTGGAAGTTCAGAGGCTGAGGGGTGACTTGATGGAAATCTATAAAATTATGAGATGCATAGATATGGTTGACAGTCAGAATCTTTTTCCCAGAGTTGAAATGTCTCATGCTAGGGTCATGCATTTTAGGTGAGAGGGTAACAGTTCAAAGGAGATGTGAGGGGCAAGTTTTTTTACACAGAGAATGGTAGGTGTCTGCAATGTGCCACCAGGGATGGTGATGAGACAAGTACAATACGGGCTTTTAAGTGACTTTTAAGTTAGGACATAAATATACAAGGAATGGAGGGATATGAGCTGAGGGCAGGCAGAAGGGATTAATTTAATTTAGCCTCATGATAGGTGTATTATTGTGGACCAGAGGGCCCGTTCCTATGCTGTACTGTTCTGTTGTATTTTTAAAAATAGCATTATAACAGGAGTTTCTGGATGTGAGTTTGCTCGCTGAGCTGGAAGGTTAGTTTTCAGAAGTTTTGTCACCTTTTTTTATTTGAAAAAATATACTTTATTCATAAGATGTACAAAAAATAAAACATATTTATACACCTACCCAGTCATGCAAGCCACTCCGGGTTACCCAGGGGGTACGTACACCAACTAAAGGCAAAAACAAAGCAAAGAAAATACCCCGGCAGTCGTCTCCCCGTACAGTCCCCATTGGCCACCTGACCAGTTGGGGAAGGCGCCAGCTGGGCCCAGTTACCAGATAGGGCCCTTTTTTCTATTCTGGACGAGGGGTTTCATACGGTGGTCTTTCCCCACCGCGCCTTGGCGGCGGCTGCCCCAAGCTTTAGCGCGTCCCCCAGCTTGTAGTCCTGGACCTTGGAGTGCGCCAGTCTGCAACATTCAGTCGGGGTCAGTTCCTTCAGCTGGCAGACCAGCAAGCTGCGAGCAGACCAAAGAGCTTCTTTCACCGCATTGATGGTCCTCCAGGCGCAGTTGATGTTGGTCACGGTGTGTGTCCCGGGAAACAGCCCGTAGAGCACGGAGTCCCGCGTCACGGAGCTGCTCGGGACGAACCTCGACAAATACCACTACATCCCCCTCCAGACCTCCTGCGCATAGGCACACTCCAGAAGGAGGTGATCGACAGTCTCGTCCCCCCCGCAGCCACCTCGAGGGCAGCGTGCGGTGGTGCAGAGATTCCTGGCATGCATAAAGGATCTCACTGGCAGAGCCCCTCTCACTGCCAGCCAAGCAATGTCCTTGTGCTTGTTTGAAAGTTCTGGCGATGAGGCATTCTGCCAAACGACTTTGGCAGTCTGCGTGGGGAACCACACGACGGGATCCACCCTCTCCTTTTCCCAAAGGGTCTCGAGGATACTACGTGCTGACCACTGCCTGATGGCCTTGTGGTCAAAGGTGTTTCCTTTCAAAAATTTCTCCATGAAGGACAGGTGGTATGGAACGGTCCAACTACTCGGAGCGTTCCGCAGCAACGAGGCCAGGCCCATCCTTCGCAACACCAGGGACAGGTAGAACCTCAGTAAGTAGTGACACTTGGTGTTTGCGTACTGAGGATCTACGCACAGCTTGATGCAGCCGCACACAAAGGTAGCCGCCAGGGCGAGGGTGGCGTTCGGTACGCCCTTTCCCCCATTCTCCAGGTCTTTGTACATGGTGTCCCTGCGGACCCGGTCCATCCTCGACCCCCAAAAGAAGTGGAAGATGGCTCTGGTGACTGCAGCAGCGCAGGTCCAGGGAATAGGCCAGGCCTGCGCCACATACAACAGTACCGAAAGCCCCTCACACCTGACAACCAGGTTCTTACCCGCGATGGAGAGGGACCAGAGCATCCACCTGCCCAGCTTCTGCTTCAATTTGGTAATACGCTCCTCCCAAGTCTTAGTGCGTGCCCCAGCTCCACCAAACCAAACACCCAGCACCTTCAGGTAGTCCGTCCTGACGGTGAAGGGGATGAAGGAGCAGTCGTCCCAGTTCCCGTAGAACATGACCTCACTCTTACCCCTATTGACTTTGGCACCCGAGGCCAGTTCAAACTGGCTGCAGATGTCCAATAGTCTACTCACCGACCGACGATCGGTGCAGAAGACGGCAACATCGTCCATGTACAGGGAGGTCTTGACCTGAAGGCCTCTGCTGCCTGGGATAGTCTCGCCCTTCAGGCTCACGTCCTTCCTGATGGATGCGGCGAAGGGCTCCACACAGCACACGAACAAGGCAGGAGAGAGCGGGCAGCCCTGCTCGACTCCAGATCTGACAGGAAAACTGTCCGATTCCCACCCGTTGATCGAGACTGCGCTAACAATGTTGGCGTAGAGCAGCCGGATCCAATTGCGGATGCCGTCTCCGAACCCCAATTTGGAGAGGACGTCCCTCATGTAAGCATGAGAGACCCTGTCGAAGGCCTTCTCCTGGTCCAGGCTGACGAGGCAGGTGTCCACCCGCCTGTCCTGTATGTAGGCGATCGTATCCCTGATGAGCGCGAGGCTCTCAGCGATCTTCCTGCCCGGCATAGCACAGGTTTGGTCAGGGTGAATCACCGACTCCAGGACAGACCTGACCCGGTTGGCTATGACCTTGGCCAGGATTTTGTAGTCCACGTTCAACAGTGAAATGGGACGCCAATGCTTAATTTCTTCCCTCTCCCCCTTCCTCTTGTAAATGAGGGTGATGATGCCCTTCCTCATGGACTTGCACATTTCCCCTGCCCGAAGCGCACTATCGTACACCTCCAGCAGGTCCTGGCCGACCAGGTCCCACAGAGCGGAATACAGCTCGACCGGTAAGCCGTCGCTCCCGGGAGTCCTATTCCTCTCCGAGGACTTGAGGGCTCTGGTCAGCTTGTCCAGGGATATCGGCCGGTCCAGCCACTCCCTCATGCCGTCGTCTAAGACCTCCGTGATAGACGACAGGAACGACTCGGAGGCCATGCTGTCCATGGGCCTTGTGTCGTATAGTCTGGCATAGAAGGATCTGCTGATCCTCAAAATGTCGGGCCGAGACGACGTCACCGAGCCGTCGTCCTCCTTCAGCCGGCTAAGCACAGAGCTCTCTTTGTGCACCTTCTGAAAGAAGAAACGCGAGCACATCTCGTCCTGCTCCACGGAGCGGACCCTGGACCGGAAGATTATCCTGGAGGCCTCCGCGGCGAAGAGCGAGGCTTGCTGGCCCCTCACCTCGCGGAGGTCCTCTGTGACATCGACCCCTATCAACTGCAGAAGGAGCAGGTTCTGCACCCTTTTCTGGAGTCGCAACAGCTTTCCCCGCCTCTCTCTCGCCTTCCGAACACCCTTGAGGACAAAGAACCTCTTGATGTTCTCCTTCACCGTCTCCCACCAGTCGCCCGGAGACTCAAAGAGGGGTTTCACGGTTCTCCAACCGGCGTACTCCCTCTTAAGCTCCTCGACGTTCTCTGGGGTCAACAGAGTCGTGTTGAGCTTCCACGTCCCCTTGCCGGCCGGCTGGTCGTCCTGTAAGTGACAGTCGGCCAGCAGGAGGCAGTGGTCAGAGAAGAACACCGGCTCGACACCGGTGGACCTGACCGAGAACGCCCGTGACACAAACAGGAAATCTATCCTTGAGCGAATAGACCCGTCTGGCCGCGACCAGGTGTCACTCTGCTGCGCTCCGTCTGCAGGGGTGCTGAAGACGTCGAGCAGCTTGGCATCCTTCACCATGCCCATCAGGAATCTGGACGTGACATCCAGTTGACTCCCCCCACCCGCTGTCCCCACGCCGGATCTTCCATCTGCATCGATGATGCAGTTGAAGTCTCCGCCTAGGATGACCGGCCTGGACGTAGCCAGCAGGGGTGGAAGCCGCTGCAGGACGGCCAACCGCGCACTCTGTACCGCTGGGGCATACACGTTGATCAGCCTCAGTGGAGCGTTCCTGTAGGTGACGTCAGCCACTAGGAGGCGCCCCCCCCCCCACCTTCTCCTGAACTTGAGAGATGGTGAAGTTGCGCCCCCTCAGCAGAATAGCCAGGCCCGAGGAGCGACCGTCGTTACCCCCCGACCAGATCGACGGCCCACAGGTCCAGGCGCCGGACCATTTCCCGTACCTGCCGAGGTGCGGTATCCCGCACTCCTGCAGAAACAGGAGGTCCGCCTTGATGGTGGTCAGGTAGGCCAACGTGGACACACATCTTGCGGTGGACTTGACACTGCGCACATTAATGCTCGCAACTCGTGCACCCATTGTGGGCAGTGACCACAGTACCCTCCCCAAGTCCAAGGTCCAGCCCCTCCATCTGTCCCTTCATGCCCATTGCCCGGGCTAACTGCTGGATGCTCTCCGGGCTCAGGAAACCGTCCGTGCTGCCTTCCGGGTAGCATCCCCCCGTCGGGGGTGCGGAGGCAGGAGGGTCTGGCTCTGGGTCAGGCTGGGGACGTGCTGTTTCCTCCTTCCCGCCTGGAAGTTCCGGGGGGCCCCCCAGTGCCCCAGCGGCACTTGACTGGGTGTCGGAGGGAGCCTCAGGACGCCTCCCATCACCTGGAAGCATGGTGCTGCTTTCCTTCTCCCTTGAGATCTTTAATTTCTGCTTCGGGCGGGCCCTCTCTGAATCCCCCTCGTCAGAGGAGCTCTTATAGCCCCCCTGTAGCTGCCTCTTCCCGCCTGATGGTTGCAGTTCCTGGGCCCGTCGACGCACCTTCCTCCTTGCTTTCTGGACCGTCGTCCACTCCCCTGGGTCGCCTGTTGCCGCCTCCATCGACTCCAGGTTGTCGGGGGGGAGCGGAGCCTGCAGGGGCGCTTTGCTGGCCTCGGGCCCATCCTCGGGGCTGGGCCCTCCTGCACATCAGTGGGGACATGGCTGGGCCCTGGTGCCTTCCTCCCCTCCGGGGGGGCTGGCCCCGCATCGCCCCTGCCGGCGACCTGGGCGTAGGTGGTCCCCCGCTGCGGGCATGCACTATAGAGGTGGCCCGCTTCCACGCAAAGGTTGCAGCTTTTCTCTTGTGGGCAATCCTTTGCGAGGTATCCCTCCTCCCTGCAGATCCTGCAGATGGTGGCTTGGTCGTCGGCCGCCACGTGACCTGACCTACCACAGGCATGGCAGACTTTAGGTTGCCCTGCATAGGTCAGGTAGCCCTTGCTCCCGCCGATCGCGAAGCTGGACGGTGGGTGTACGACATTCCCGTCCGCACCCATCCTCAGCGTCACCTTGACCTGCCTCTTACTCGTCCAGATGCCAAAAGGGTCCATGATGTCAGTTATGTCCCCTTCCACCTTCACGTACCTTCCAAGGAAGGTCAGGACATCAACTGCTGGCACATGCGGGTTGTACATGTGTACAGTCACCATACGGCTCCTCTGCGCTGGCATCACAAACAGCAGGACAGCGGTCAATACAGAGAGGAGGCCCTCACCTCTTTTCTCCTTGAAAACCTCCAGGAAGCGCTCGCAAAGCTTGGCACTCCTGAAGGTGACATCGTAGAAACCTCCTCCGGGGAAATCCTGCAGGTAGTAAACGTCCGCAGCAGCGAACCCACAACAGTCCAACAGGACCTTCTTCACAAAGAAGGTGCGGTCCACAGGTGCACCTTCGTCCACCTTCTTTACGGAAACACGGATGGTGTTCCGGACCCGCTGACCTGGGGCACGAGCACTTGCCGCAGCCATCGTTGCAGGTTGGCTGCTCCCCTGAACCAGCATTAGGCTGAAGCCAGCATTAAGATCCACTGGTCGCAAGGGTGCACAGCCAACCCGATGTCTTCCTTTCACCTCCAACACAGCGCTCTCCTCCTCTCGGTCCACAAGAGAGTGGGTCTTTATTTTGTTCCAGATGTAAGCTGGTTCACTGAGCTTGAAGGTTTGTTCCCAGATGTTTCGTCACCATTCTAGGTAACATCAACAGTGAGCCTCCGATGAAGCGCTGGTGTTATGTCCCACTTTCTATTTATCTGTTTAGATTTCCTTGGGTTGGTGATGTCATTTCCTGTTCTTTTTCTCAGAGGATGGTAGATTGGCTCCAAATCAATGTGTTTGTTGATGGAGTTCCGGTTGGAATGCCATGCTTCTAGGAATTCTCGTGCGTGTCTCTGTTTGGCTTGTCCTAGGATGGATGTGTTATCCCAATCAAAGTGGTGTCCTTCCTCATCTGTATGTAAGGATACTAGTGATAGTGGGTCATGTCGTTTTGTGGCTAGTTGATGTTCATGTATCCTGGTGGCTAGTTTTCTGCCTGCTTGTCCAATGTCGTGTTTGTCACAGTTCTTGCAAGGTATTTTGTAGATGACGTTCGTTTTGCTTGTTGTCTGTTTAGGGTCTTTTAAGTTCATTAGCTGCTGTTTTAGTGTGTTGGTGGGTTTGTGGGCTACCCTGATGCCAAGGGGTCCGAGTAGTCTGGCAGTCATTTCCGAAATGTCTTTGATGTAGGGGAGAGTGGTTTATGGTTTCTGGGTCCGTTTTGTCTGTTTGTTTGGGTTTGTTGCTGAGAAATCGGCGGACTGTGTTCATTGGGTACCCATTCTTTTTGAATACGCTGTATAGGTGATTTTCTTCTGCTCTTCATAGTTCCTCTGTGCTGCAGTGTGTGTTGGCTCATTGGAATAATGTTCTAATGCAGCTTCATTTGTGGGTGTTGGGATGGTTGCTCCTGTAGTTCAGTATTTTGGTCCGTATGTGTTGTTTTCCTGTAGACGCTGGTTTGAAGTTTCCCATTGACTGTTCGCTCTACTGTGACATCAAGGAATGGCAGTTTGTTGTTGTATTCCTCCTCTTTTGTGAATGTTATGCCAGTAAAGGGTATTATTGATGGTCTTGAATGTTTCCTCTAATTTGTTTTGTTTAGTGATGACAAAGGTGACATCCACGTAGCAGACCCAAAGTTTACGTTGGATGATTGGCAGAGCTGTTTGTTCGACCCATACCAGTCCAACCTGTCTCTGCCTCCCTCACCTGTTCTTCCTCTCACCCATCCCTTCCTCCCACCCCAAGCCGCACTCCCATCTACCTACTAACCTCATCCCACCTCCTTGACCTGTCCATCTTCCCTGGACTGACCTATCCCCTCCCTACCTCCCCACCTATACTCTCTCCACCTATCTTCTTTTCTCTCCATCTTCGGTCCGCCTCCCCCTCTCTCCCTATTTATTCCAGAACCCTCACCCCATCCCCCTCTCTGATGAAGGGTCTAGGCCCGAAACATCAGCTTTTGTGCTCCTGAGATGCTGCTTGGCCTGCTGTGTTCATCCAGCCTCACATTTTATTATCTTGGATTCTCCAGCATCTGCAGTTCCCATTATCGATGATACTATTTTATCCTTGAAAGTTGCCACCCAGGTTGACAGGGCTGTTAAGAACGCATACAGTGTTTTAACTTTTATTAATAGAGGGATCGAGTTCCGGAACCAAGAGGTTATGGTGAAGCTGTACAAAACTCTGGTGTGGCCGCACTTGGAGTATTGCGTACAGTTCTGGTCACTGCATTATAAGAAGGATTTGGAAGCTTTGGAAAGGGTGCAGAGGAGATTTACTAGGATGTTGCCTGGTATGGAGGGAAGGTCTTACGAGGAAAGGCTGAGGGACTTGAGGCTGTTTTCATTAGAGAGAAGAAGGTTGAGAGGTGACTTAATTGAAACATAAAAAATAATCAGAGGGTTAGATAGGGTGGATAGGGAGAGCCTTTTTCCTAGGACAGTGACTGCGAGCACAAGGGGGCATAGCCTTAAATTGAGGGGTGAAAGATATAGGACAGATATCAGAGGTAGTTTCTTTACTCAGAGAGTAGTAAGGAAATGGAACGCTTTGCCTGCAATGGTAGTAGATTCACCAACTTTAGCTATATTTAAGTCGTCATTGGATAAGCATATGGACGTACATGGAATAGTGTAGGTTAGATGGGCTTGAGATCGATATGACAGGTCGGCACAACATCAAGGGCCGAAGGGCCTGTACTGTGCTGTAGTGTTCTATGTTCTGTAGGATCAAGGAAAACCCCAAGGCTTTTTACATGTACGTGAGGAATAAGAGAATGACCAGAGAAAGGGTAGAGCTGATCAAGGATTGTAAAGGGAATTTGTGCACGGAGCCTAAACAGATAGGAGAGGTTCTGAATGAATACTTTTCTTTGGTATTCACAACTGAAGAGGGATCTAGTTGTTGAGGAAGACAGTGTGAAACAGACTGGTAGGCTAGAGGAGGTCGATGTTAGTAAGGAAGAGGTACTAGGAATTTTGAGGAACTTAAAGATACATAAGTCCTGTGGGCCTGATGGGATTTATCCAAGAATTCTATGGGAAGCGAGGGAAGAGATTGCAGGGCCTCTGGCAATGATCTGTTCATCCTCACTATCCATGGTTACAGTGCCGGAAGATTGGAGAGAGGCAAACATCATTCCCTTGTTCAAAAAAGGGAATAGGGATAATCCCGGAAATTACAAGCCAGTTAGTCTTACATTAGTGTTGGGCAAATTATTGGAAAGGGCTCTGAAAGACAGGATTTATGATCACTTGAAAAGGTACAGTTTGATTCATGACAGTCAGCATGGATTTATGAGGGGTAGATCATGGCCCACAAACCTTGTTGAATTCTTTGAAGAGGTGACCAAATATGTGGATGAAGGTGGAGCAGTGGATGTGGTACACATGGATTTAAGTAAGGCATTTGATAAGGCTCCCCATGGTAGGCTCATGCAGAAGGTAAGGAGGCATGGGATAGGGGGAAATGTGGCAGATTGGATTCAGAATTGGCTGACCCTTAGAAGACCAAGGGTGGGAGTGGACGGAAAATATTCAACATGGTGCTCAGTTATGAGTGGTGCGCCATAAGGATCTGTTCTGGGTCCTCTTCTTTTTGTGATTTTGTAAATGATTTGGATGAAGGAGTGGAAGGGTGGATTAGTAGTTCACGGACGATATGAAGGTGGGCCGAGTTGTGGATAGTGCGAAGGGCTGTTTTAGGTTACAAAGGGACATTGATAGGATGCAGAACTGGTTGAGAAGTGGCAGATGGAGTTTAACCCTGAAAAGTGTGAAGTGATTCATTTTGGAGGGGCAAACTTGAAAGCAGAATACAGGGTTTAACGGAAAGATTCTTGGCAGTGTGGAGAAGCAGAGGGATCTTGGGATTCATGTCCACAGCTCTCTGAAAGCTGCTACCCAGGTGGATAGAATTGTTAAGAAGGCGTACGGTGGGTTAGCTTTCATTAATAGACGGATTGAGTTTAAGAGCCGTGAAGTTGTGCTCCAGCTATACAAAAGCCTGGTTTGGCCACATCTGGAGTATTGTGTCCAGTTCTGGTCACCTCATTACAGGAAAGAAGTGGAAGCATTGGAAAAGGTGCAGAGGAGATTTACCAGCATGTTGCCTGGAATGGGGAGAAGGTCTTATGAGGAAGGGTTGAGAGGGCCAGTGCTTTTCTCTTTCGAACAACGAAGGATGAGAGGTGACTTCATAGAGGTGTACAAAATGATCCGAGGCAATAGATAGACAGCCAGAGACTTTTTCTTTGGGTGGAGCTAGCTATTTCAAGGGGGCATAGTTTTAAAGTGAGTGGAGGTAGATTTAGGGGAGACGTCAGAGGGAGGGTCATTACTCAGAGAGTGGTCAGGGCGTGGAATGCATTGCTGGAGAGGTTAGTGGAGTCAACCTCATTAGGGGCATTTAAGCTGCTATTAGATAGGAATATGAATGATAGTATAAGGTTAGGGATGGAGGTTAGATAGACCTTAGCATTAGGGTAAAAGTTTGGCACAACATTGTGGTGTAGCCACGTTTTCAGCTGCACTCTTTCCCCTTTTTTACCTTATTATCACGTGGCACTGGTAATAATCCAGAGATAACTACCCTGTTTGTCCTAGACTTCAGTTTCCAACCTAACTCCCTGTACTCATTTTTCACATTCTCAGCCCTTTTTCTACCTATGTCATTGGTACCGATGTGTACCATGACTGCTGGTTGCTCACCCTCCCCTTTAAGGGTCTCAAAGACATGATCCGAGACATCATAGACCCTGGCACCCAGGAGGAACATACCATCCGTTCATCTCATTCACGTCCACAGAACCGCTTGTCTGTGACTCTTACTATTTAATCTCCCATTAGAATTGCTCTCCTATTTTTCCCCTTTCCCTTCAGTGCTAGAGACCTATCCGCTATGGCCTTCCCCCGATAGGTACCCCCCACCAACAGTATCCAGAATGGTATACTTATTATTGACAGGAATGGCCACAGGGGATCCCTGCACTGTCTGCCTATTCCCTTTCCCCTTTCTGACAGTCACCCAGCTACCTTTTCCTGTATCTTGGGTGTGACCACTTCCTTATAACTCCTTTCTATCACCCCCACAGCCTGCCGAATGATCCAGATTTCATCCAGCTCCAGCTCCAGTTCCCTAATGTGGTTTGTGAGGAGCTGGAGTTGGGTGCAATCTCACAGACAAGAGGACAACTGCCCCAGTTTCCATTCGCTATACTCTAACTTTCCAAAAGAATTTTTAAAAAAGCCTTACCATACGACCCTCCACACAGTCTTTCGTTTTGGTTAGTGGAGAAGGATGGGTGAGAGACACTACACGTGTAGTGTTTCAGGTTTAGCCATGCCCAAATATAATAATTCACTTCCTGGCTCACGTGCTCTCCACTCCCACCACTGAAAGCAAGCCTATACTATCATTATCTTTCTCGACACATTACTGGCCTTACTACCCATCCAATAATGTAACTAGCCTCAATTAGACTGTAGTTAGACAACCAGATATAACAGCTGAGATAGCAACAGCTGCCGAGGATGGGGTCAGAGATAACAGTGTGGAGCTGGAGGAACACAGCAGGCCAGGCAGCATCAGCGTCGCAGGAAAGGCGACGTTTCAGGTGGGGACCCTTCTTCAGAAACAAATATAACAGTTGCCTTTTTGTACAGTACATAAACACCCTAACCCTTGAGGAAGATCAGGTCCACTGTAATGACCCAGATACAGCACTGGCCTCTCTTGTATAGTAACTAGACTTCAAAATACATGAAAAGTCTCAATTCTAATGTCATTAATTAATTGTACTGGTTAAAGAATTACGGTAATGATATTATTGGTACTGTACCCATCCTAATAAGTGACTGATGAGTTATATTGTAACTATGCTATCAGATACATCAATGTCCATAAGTGCAGTGAATATGCCCATTCATACATATCACCAACCCCACTTTTATCATGAATATATATCCAGGTATATCCTTCATTTCACTCATAATCTAACTACGGGTCAAGACATCTGTCCTTTCTCACTTTACTGTAAGAACCTGCAAGATATTGGACCATCCTCACCTGTACTTCAGCTGGCTAACAAGGTACATGACCGATATCATCAATACTCGAAGCAGCCATGTCGCACTATAATTATCCATTCACATACATTGTAGCTAGTCATTCAGATTTAACTGTCGTACAACTTTTATTGTAAATTCTATCCTGACACCTCACTCACCAACACTAAACTCTTAATATATCTCTGAAATAAAGGGTGAGTCCTGAAGAAACTTAGCAGGTCTGTGGAGAGGAAAACAGAGTTAACACTTCAGATCCACTGTGACTTCAACAGAGCACTGACCAAAGCCCAGAGTTCTGACAGACGAAGTATAATGTGGATATATGTGAAGTTACTCACTTTGATAGCAGGAACAGGGAGGCAGATGGCAATGAATTCAGAAAAGGAAGGTGCAGCAAGACCTGGGTGTCCTACATCAGTTGCTGAATGTAAGCTTACAAGTGCAGCGGGCAGTGGAACAGGCAGGTATATTGGCCTTCATGGCAAGATAATTCGAGCAGAGGATAAGGGATGCCTTGTTGCAACTGTGCAGGGCCTTGGTGAGACCATGTCTGGAGTACTGTGTGCAGTTTTGTAATCCATATCTGAGGAAGAATATTCTGCCTGTGGAGAGCAATGAAACTTCACCAGACTGATTCCTGAGATGGCAAGACTGATGTATGAAGGGTACTGGATTGGTTATTACTATATTCACTGGAGTTTAGAAGAATAAGGGACTCCATATGAACCTATAACATTCTAACAGGACTAGATAGAGTAAATGGCAGGAAGAGACACGGCAGTGCAGAACCAGTTTAAGGATAGGGGGTAAAATCCAAAAGAACTGCGGATGGTGCTAAGGATAGGGGGTAGACCATTTAGGATTGAGATGAGGAGAAATCACCTTACCCAGAGAATGGTGACCCAGTAGAATTCTCTGCCAAAGAAAGTTATAGAGGCCAAAGCATTAAATGTTTTCAAGGAGAATAGTTACAGTTCTTAGGGCTACAGGGATCAGGTATGGGGAGAAAGTAGAAACTTTACTGACTTGGACCATCAGCCATGTTCAAATTGAATGGTGGAACAGGCTCAAAGCTCTGAATGTCCTACTCCTCCTATTTCCAATGTTTCTAATATGGGGGTGCATTATTTCTAAAACAACATCCCTACAGGCTCAATCCAGAAAAATTATTTCAAGTGAGGGTAGATTTTGTTAATGTTGAACAGTGACTTTAGTAAACTGAGTCGTAGTAGCTGAAGCTCACTATCGTAATAGTGCCAACATAATATGCATCACCAAGATTCTACATTGATTATCACAAAGTCAATGTGATAACAAAAGCAGAATTGTCATGTTCCAAGATTGCACTAAATAAATTGAGCAATTGCACAGCTTGTCTCCAGAATTGAATGCTTAAAATATTATTGTCAAATTGAACGTCACCACCACCAAGTTTCACTCTAAGCCACTTGGAAATACATCCCTGCTCCTTCACTGTCACTGGGTCAAAATCCCGGAATTCCCTCCTTAATGGCATTGTGGGTCTGCCTACAGCATGTGGATTGGAGTAGTTCAAGAAAGCAATTCTCCACCACCTTCTCAAGAGCAATTAGGAATGGGCAATAAATGCTGGCCCTACCAGCAATACCCACAACCCATGAGTGAATAAAAAAAAGTTCCATTGACCGAATGAATGAAAGATCAGCTTTTGTAACTTTGCATTTACTTTGGCATGTGAATTCATGCCATTTGGAATGAAAAATGCACCTATAGTCCTGTTAGTGATTAACCAATAAAATCATTAAAGGAATGTGTGATTGCGTTGTTCATATCAACAATGTGGAAGGAGTGTTTACACTACTTCATTGCACTGTTTGTCAGTTACAAAGAGCCAATTTAGATATAAATTTGGCTGAGTGAATTTGACAAAGTAAAAATAACTCCTTTGGATCCCACTGTTAGACAAGGCCAAGTAGCACATAGAGAAGTGGCAGTAAGTGTTATTTTGGATTATCCTGTGCTTAGGACAAGACACAAAATTTTGCTGACATGAGTGGATTTTATCAATAGGCTGTTCCCTACATCAGTACTGTCATGGTACCTTTAGAAATGTTGCTGAAGCAAGAAATAAAGTTCGAATGGATGTAAGACAACTTAGAGAGCCATTCTGATAACCGTGCCAGTTTGAGAAGCTGTTCAAACTGACTTGATGCCAGCAAAATCAGTGTGGGAACTGTTTTGCTGCAAGATGACAAGACGGGGATTTCATGGCCTGTCAATTTTCTTTCAAAGAAACTGATTGTATTTCCGTAAAAATATTGAACAATTGAAGAGACATTGAGCCTTGTTAGCCTTACATTGTTTTGAAATGTACATCACCAACAATTGGGGACAAACATCTTATTTATACAGATTACAGTTCTTTGACTTTTTTTGGAAAATATTTGGAGTGGGAGCTTACTTCTGTTGATGGATCTTAATTCTACCACCGTATAATTTGCAAGTCAGTCATGTCTGGGGAAGAAACCATTTTAGCCTATGCTGTGGTGAGAGCACATGTTCAGGAAACTGAGGGCTATGATGGCCATGGACTTACGTAAAAGACAATTGCTGTGAAAATCATTCTTTGTTTAATATCAATGTTATTTTTGCAATTCGACATGGAAATAGCAATAAGATATTTTTGTCTGGTAATGTAAATGCTTCTTAAAATATATATTCATTCTTCTTTGGGAGAAGTGTGATATCAAGTATGTAATTTGTTATGATTAATGTCATTTATAATCATTTATAATCATGATCATATACTGATCAGTATTTTGTTGTGGCCGCAGGGACCATGGTTCAAGTCATGGCAGTGGGTTTCTTTCTGGAGGGTGGTATACTGATGCTTCACATCACCAGGCACCCGTGCTTGATTCCAGCCTTGGATGACTGTGTCTATGTGAAGTTTACACGTTTTCCACTGTCTACATAGGTTTCTTTCGGGTGCTTTGGTTTCCTCCCGCAGTCCAAAGATGTGCCTATCTCTTCATGGGGTATGTGGAACATTCCTTGTTCCAGTCCTATTCTGGCCCCCACCCACAACTCTTTCTCCAATACATCGATGATATCATCGGTGCTGCTTCCCTCTCTCTTCAAGAATTAGTAAACTTCATCAGTTTTGCCTCCAATTTGCACCCTGCCCTCACTTTTACGTGATCTATCTCTGACTCCTCCCTTCCCTTCTTCGACATTTCTGTTTCCATTTCTGGGGATAGACTGTCCACTAATATCCATTACAAACCCACTGACTCCCACAGTTACCTGGACTATACATCCTCACACCCCACTTCCTGCAAAGACTCCATCCCATTCTCTCAGTTCCTCTTTCTCCGTTGCATATGTTCAGATGAGGCCAACTTTGACAAAGCGAGCCTCCAAAATGTCCACATTCTTTCTCAACTGAGGATTCCCCAGCTCCATTGTTGACAGGCCCCTTAACCAAGTCCGACCCATCTCCCACATTTTTGCCCTCACCGCTTCTCTTCCCTCCTGCAACAGCGATAGGGTCCCCCTTATCCTCACCTACGATCCCACCAGCATCCACATCCAGAAGATCATCAGATGCCATTTCTGCCACCACATACACAGGATTCCACCACTAGACACATGTTCCCCTCTCCTCCCTTGTCCGCCTTCCACAGGGATCGTTCCCAAAGGGACACCCTGGTCCATACCTCCTTCAACCCCAACATCTTCCCACAGCCCTACAGCACCTTCCCCTGTAGCCGGCGAAGGTGCAACACCTGCCCATTTACCTCCTCCCTCCCCAGTATCCAAGGGCCCAAACATAAGCAACACTTCACCTGCACTTCCAAGAATCTAGTTTACTGCATTCGCTGCTCACAATGTGGTCTCCTCTACACTGGGGAAACAAAGTGCAGACTTGGTAACTGCTTTGCGTTCTGCTCTCAGAAAAGACCCTGAACTACCTGTTGCCTGCTACTCCAATGCACCACCATACTCCCTGGCCAATATCTCTGTCTCTGGCTTGCTACAGTGTTCCAGTGACGCCCAGTGCAAGCTGGAGGAACAACACCTCAGTTTCTGCTTGAGGACTTTACTGCCCTCCGGAGTCAATATTGAGTTCAATAATTTTAGGGCCTAAACTCTCCCATGTCCCAACCCCCACCCCACACACCAGGCCTTGTTACCACATAGTCTGCCACTACACACCCCCTGTTGTTAGTCACTAACAGTCCCCATTAACAATTATTCGCCCTCCCAGCCTGATCATTAACAACTCCTTTGTCTGTCCAACTGTCTTTCTCTCTCTTTGGGCTCTATCCTATCGTTTACTCCCTACCTCACCCAGCTCCCTATTTTCTGCATATAAACTGATGTTTTCCCAGCCACCATCAGTTCTGAGGAAGGGTCACCGGACCCAAAACGTTAACTCTTTTTTTCTCCTCCACAGATGCTGCTAGACCTGCTGAGCTTTTCCAGCAACTTTGTTCTTGTGCCAAAGATGTGCAGGCCAGGTGTGTATCTCTGAAGTGTCCAGGGATACGCAGGTTAATTGGGCGAGTCGTGGTAAAATGTGGGGGGATGGGCTGGATGCTTTTTGGAGGATTGGTAAAGATGCAACGGGCTGAATGACTTCTTCCTACACTGTAAGGATTCTATGATCATTTGTTTATTCATTCATGAGATGAGAGTGTCGCTGGTTTGGCAACATTTGTTGCCCATCCCTGATTTCCCAGAAAGCAGTTAAGAATCAACCATATGGCTGTGAGTCTGGAGTCACATATAGGCTAAACCAGGTAAGGATGGCAGTTTTCTTCCCTAACGGACATCAGTGAACCGTAATGGGTTTTTTCGATAATCGACAATGGATTCAGTTATTATTACTCTTTACTCAGAGAGTGGTAAGGGCGTGGAATGCCCTGCCTGCCAATGTAGTTAACTCAGCCACATTAGGGGCATTTAAACAATCCTTGGATAACCAAATAGATAATGATGGGATAGTGTAGGGGGATGGGCTTAGAATAGTTCACAGGTCAGCGCAACATCGAGGGCCAAAGGGCCTGTTCTGCGCTGTATTGTTCTATGTTCTATTAGATTCTTAACTCCAGATACTTATTGAATTCAAAAACACCACCTGCTATGGCAGGATTTGAACCAATGTCGCCAGAACATTATCTGGGTTTCTGGATTAATAGTCCGGCAATAATACCACTAGGCCATTGCCTCCCCTAATAGATATGATTTTGCTATTTGGATTTTGAACTAGTGGCTTGTGGATTTTGGTCAATGTATATGAGAGGCTGAATCATCAATAGGCAGGCAAAGTGTCGGAAGACTGGAGGTTAGCTAACATGGTCCTACTATTTAAGAAAGGTGGTAAGGAAATGCCAGGGAACTGTAGACCAGTGAGACTACAGCATTGGTGGGCAATTTGTTGGAGGGTATCCTGAGGGACAAGATTTACATGTATTTTGAAAGGCAAGGACTGATTTTGTGCATGGGAAATCATGTATTACTAACTTGATTGAGTTTTTGAAGAAGTAACAAAGAGGATTGATGAGGTCAAATCAGTGAAGGTGATCTGTTTGGACTTCAGTGAGATGTTCGACAGTGCTCCTCATGGTGGATTGGTTAGCATGGTGGGATCATGTGGAATGCAAGGAGAACTAGCCATTTGGACAAAGAACTGACTCGAAGGTAGGAAACAGAGGTGGTGATGGAAGGTTGCTTTTCAGACAGGAGGGCCATGATCAGCAGTGTGCCACAAGGATCAGCACTGGGTTCACTGCTCTCAGTCTTTAATACAAATGATTTGGATGTGAATAAAGGAGATATGGTAAGTAAGTTTGCAGATGACACCAAAATCGGGGGTGGAGAGGACAGCAAAGAAGTTTACCTCAGAGTACAACAGGACTTTGATCAAATGGGCCAATGGGCCAGGGAGTGGCAGATGACTTTAAGTTAGATAAATATGAGGTGATGCATTTTAGTAAGGCAAATCAGTGCAGGACTTATACACTTATAGTCCTGGAGAGAGTTGCTGAACAAAGACATCCTGGAATGCAGGTTCATAGTTCCTTGAAAGTGGAGTCACAGGTAGGTAAGATAGTGAAGGAGGCATTTGATATGCTTGCCTTTATTGGTCAGTGCATTGAGCATATGAGTTGGGAGGTCATGTTGCGGCTGTACACAACATTGGTTATGCCACTTTTGGAATACTGCATGCAATTCTTGTCTTCCAGCTATCAGAAGGATGTTGTGAAACTTGAAAGGGTTTACAAGGATGTTGCCAGGGTTTGAGCTATAGGGAGAGGCTGAATAGTCTGGGGCTATTTTCTCTAGAGTATCAGAGGCTGAGTGGTGACCATACAGAGGTTTATAAAATCATGAGGGGCATAGATAAGGTAAATGGACAAAATCTTTTCCCCAGGGTGGGATAGTCCAACACTAGATGGTATTGTTTTAAAGTGAGAAGGGAAAGATTTAAAAGGGATTTAAGGGGTAACTTTTACACTTACAGTGTGGTGCATGTATGGAATGAGCTGTCAGAGGAAATGGTGGAAACTGGTACAATTACAACATTCAAAAGACATCTGGATGGGTATATGAATAGGAATGCTAGCAAAAGGGACTAGATTAATTTAGGATATCTGGTTGGCATAGACAAGTTGGATTGAAGGGTCTGTTTCCATGCTGTACAAATCTGAGCAAATCTTATCGACTGGAATTAAAGATTCACTCATGCATCAAAACAATATTTGGAAGTTCATTCTGGCTAGAAAATGAAATTTCAAAAGTGGTATGAAAGTATCCAAGTAACATAGAAATTGTAATCTTGGAAATGTAATTCTTTTTGATTTTGATGGTTATGAACTGATATTGAGGAGTTTTATATAAGGAGAATCTAAAAGGAAAGAGGTAGGCTTTTCCTTTGTTAATTATAACACACTTACTTCGGTGCGGAGGGAGAGGCTGTTGATGTAATTATGTTCAGGAATTTTCGCACCACCCCTTTAAACTAGCAGTAAACCATTATAATTCTAATTGAAGTGGAATGGATTGATGCTGTTTTGTTTGTTGGAGAATTGAAGATACCAAAGACTTTCACTGATGGCTTCTGAACCTGTCTACAGGCTTTCATTGTCACAAAGGACGAGGCACCCTCAACCCATCAACCCATTCGTTAACAATGTATCTGAACATTGGTGAACTGCTGTGAATATATTAAATGTACTGAGTGTCAGGAATTTCTAAATCACTAAGCTTGGTTGCACTTAAGCAAATTGTGATAAAACAATTATATTAAGACCCACATGGCCTGACATTCTAAAACATCTAAAGGGACTAGTTACCTGAAATTTAAAATGATTTTGGGAAATGATAAAGTGCATGCACACCATCTCAGTGATTTTGAGACGTAATAAAAAATGTTAGTGACTTTGATGGAGTAAACAGAATATTGAATGTAAACAAATTTACATAGAAAAATATCAAAAATCTAAAATGAGGTATCAAGTAACTTTCAAACAAAAAGGTGGTCATCTTAGACAATCATTTGGTCATTCCACCCCAACAGCAGCCTACTCATTTTCAGCTGCAGAACACATCATCCATGATCTTACTGAATGGCAGAACAGGCTCAAGTGCCTACATCTGCTCATACTCTGTATTGTCAAACCTTTGGAAATACTCTGTAAAACGCTATAAATACAATCCCAGATTTATCACTGATCTCACTTATACTGTAAATACCATCCTTGGTGAATTACTAACCTGGATCATAAATATCCAGCCTGGTATATTTACCAATAACTGATGACACCACTGTAGTGGGTTAGATCTCAAACAACAACGAGACAAAGTACAGGAAAGAGATAAAGAGCTTAGTGGCACACAAAACAATACTTTTCAGTGCAACTCGGTACATGTGACAATAATAAATTGAATTAAATCAAATACAACAGATCTCACGCATACTGTAATTACTATCCCTGATATATCACAGACCTAACTCATAAATAACCATTCTGATATATCACTGACATTATTTACACTGTAAATACCATTACTGATGTATCATTGAGCTCACTCATATTTTAAAAACCCAACCTGATATATCACTGATCTCACTTACACTCCAAATACCATCCTTATCAAGCAAATATCACTGACCTCAAACTATAAGGACCATCCCAGATAAATCACTGACCTAACTATACTGTAAAGGGCGGCACGGTGGCTCAGTGGTTAGCACTGCAGCCTCACAGCACCAGGGACCTGTGTTCGATTCCAGCCTCGGGTGTGGAGTTTGCACATTCTCCCTGTGTCTGCGTGGGTTTCCTCCGGGTGCTCCGGTTTCCTCCCACAGTCCAAAGATGTGCAGGCTAGGTGGATCGGCCATACTAAATTGCCTGTAGTGTTCAGGGGTGTGTGGGTTATAGGGGTATGGGTCTGGGTGGGATGCTTCAAGGGGCGGTGTGGACTTGTTGGGATGAAGGGCCTGTTTCCACACTGTAGGGAATCTAATCTAATCTAAATAGTAACTATAATATGATGTTTACCTCATTCAACTTGGAAATACCCTCCCTGGTATATCACTGACGACACCTATGCTATACCTTATATATCATTGATATCACTTAAAATGTGAAATGTCAGTAGGGGCTATGAGGCAAATGTGAACTGGATCATGAGAGACAGCAATAGAGAGTTGGACTGGGTCAATGAGATGCAATGAAATAGAAGTGGACTGAGTCAACGAGAGGCAATGATATAGAGGTGGACACAGTCAGTGAGGGACAGAGACACAAAGATGGGCTGGGTCAGTGAGGGGCAGAGATACAGAGGTAGACAGTGTCAGTGAAAGACAGTGATATGGATGAGGACTGAGTCAGTGAGGGACGGTGATACAGAAGTGGGCTGGGTCAGTGCGGGACAGTGATACAGAAGTAGACTGGTTGAAGCCAATGATACAGAGGTGGACTGGGTCACTGGCGGACCGTGTTACAGAGGTGGACTGAGTCAGTGAGGAGCAGTTATGGTAATAGAGGTCATGCTGATGGAGACATTCTGCAGCTAAAAGTCTAGCTTAAGTATAAACACCATTCCAAAATCACAAAGTGTGTGCTACATCTGAGACAATGGCTTGAGACACAGATGTAACTATAACAAGGCAACCGTTCTTTTAGTGGCAAAATCATCAGTGATCTATAGAACATAGAACATTACAGCACAGTACAGGCCCTTCGGCCCTCGATGTTGTGCCGACCTGTCATATCGATCTCAAGTCCATCTAACCTACACTATTCCATGTACATCCATATGCTTATCCAATGACGACTTAAATGTACCTAAAGTTGGCAAATCTACTACCGTTGCAGACAAAGCGTTCCATTCCCTTACTACTCTCTGAGTAAAGAAACTACCTCTGACATCTGTCCTATATCTTTCACCCCTCAATTTAAAGCTATGCCACCTCGTGCTCGCCGTCACCATCCGAGGAAAAAGGCTCACCCTATCCACCCTATCTAACCCTCTGATTTTTTTTATGTTTCAATTAAGTCACCTCTCAAACCTTCTTCTCTCTAATGAAAACAGCCTCAAGTCCCTCAGCCTCTCCTCGTAAGACCTTCCCTCCATACCAGGCAACATCCTAGTAAATCTCCTCTGCACCCTTTCCAAAGCTTCCACATCCTTCTTATAATGAGGTGATCAGAACTGTACACAATACTCCAAGTGCGGCCGCACCAGAGTTTTGTACAGCTTCACCATAACCTCTTGATTCCGGAACTCGATCCCTCTATTAATAAAAGCTAAAACACTGTATGCCTTCTTAACAGCCCTGTCAACCTGGGTGGCAACTTTCAAGGATCTGTGTACATGGACACCGAGATCTCTCTGCTCATCTACACTACTCAGAATCTTACCATTAGCCCTGTACTTTGCCTTCTGGTTACTCCTATCAAAGTGCATCACCTCACACTTGCCCCATAACTGGGTATGCATGTACACTTACTGCTCCCCATATAAGCCGGTACATTTTCTAGCTGACTCCCGTCTGCAACTCTGTGCAGTGTGTGTGAAGGCCAGCAGGTAGTCCCAGCCTCTGTACTAGTGCCTGTGAGAATCAGACAGAGTACATCTTATGGAGAGCTGGTGTCCTTGATTGACTTGTGGTGTCAACATCCTGAGCTGCCACAATCATGAAATACTCAGTGCCTCACGTGATGCAGCGAGGACCCAGTGCCCATTGCTCAGATCCTGCTCCCTGCCTCAGTTGTTGGCAGTTTGAATGAATTACCTTGCCATTCTTGATACTTCTGCAATCCTGCTTGACGTTCTCGCATAAAAAAGTAAACCTCCATTCCAAGGCTAAGTGCAGTCGGATCAGTGAAGCTTTGGTGCAGATTGTGTCTGGTCCTTTAGTTGTCTGTTCCTGCTGTGTGGTGCCATCAAAATTTTAAGACCACAGCTTGGTCGTGTTCATCGTGGGACTCGGATATCAGGGAGTCATTGAGCCATACAGCTTGGAAACAGACTCTGTGGTCCATAAGTCCATGCCGACCACAATCCAAAAATAAACGAGTCCCACTGCCTGCATTTGACCCATATCCCTCCAAACATTTCCTGTTCAATTGCTCATCTAAATGTCTCTTAAACAAAGCTGTACCCTCATCTAACTCATGTCAATATCACATTTCATCAGAATGTTTATAAGCTTTCAGTGATAAACATTAATAATAAAATGTGCAGAATTGATCCTGCATAATTCTAGATATTTATCAAAGATTGTCCTGAGGATAAATATTCCCCAAAGGTTTAAATCCTAAAATTGAAACATGATTGTTTCTGATGAATAACTTTTGTCTGTGAGCTGTTGAATTTTCCAATTTCTCTGAACACTGGTATTCTTTTCCTGTAAGGAGAAATCTCTTGAGTGACTATCTATTTGTAATTGGGTTGAAAACTCACCGTGTAGATAGCTTCCTCGAGCTGACTAATCACAGGCCAGAGTTTTGCAGCCCTTAACTCCCTTTTTGTCTAATATCAGATATAATTTGTTTCTCCAAACAAAAGAAAACTTACAGGAAGAAAAATTATCCAGCGCTGCACTAGCACACTTCCTAGTGGCTGATTCAACAAACCATAGCTGATGAGTTGATGAGGGCAAAGCGATAGATATTGTTTACTTGGGCTTTATTAAAGTTTTTGACAAGATTCCACATGATAGACCAATTAGTAAAGTTAGATCACATGGGATTCAGGGTGCACTTACCAATTGGATACAAAATTGGCTTAAAGGCAGAAGACAAAGAGTGATGGTGAAGGGTTGTTTTCGGGCTGGAGGCCTGTGACCAGCAGTGTTCCACAGGGATTAGTGCTGAGTCCACTTTTGTTTGTCATCTATGTAAATGATTTAGATGAGAATATAGAAAGCATGGTTAGTAACTTTGCAGCTGATTCCAGGATTGGTAGTACAGTGGACAATGAAGAAGGAGGTTATCTAAGATTACAAGGAGATCTTGATCAATTGGGTCAATGGGCTGAAGCGTGGCCGATGAAGTTTAATTTGGATAAATGTGAGATATTGCATTTTGGTAAGACAACAAAGGTAAGACTTATATAATTAAATGTAGAGCCTTAGGTATTGTTGTAGAACAGAGGAACCTAAGGGTTCAGGTACATGATTCCTCGAAGTTTGCAAAACATATAGATAGGGTGGTTAAGGTGTTTAGCACACTTACTTTTATTGCTTCAAACCTTTGAGTCTTGGAGTTGGGCCATTATGTTGAGACTGTACAGGACATGGTAAGGCCTCTTCTGGAGCACTGTATCCAGTTCTGATTTCCTTGATACAGGAAGCACATTATTAAACTGGACATAGTTCAAAAGAGGTTTACCAGGAAATTGCTGGGAATGGTGGGTTTGAGTTCTCTGAAGAGGCTAGACAGGCTGGCTCTTTTTCTCATTGGAGTGTAGGAGATTGAGAGGTGACATTATTGAAGTGTATAAAATCATGAGGGCTAATAGATAAGGTGAATGACAGATGTCTTTTACTTAGGGTGGGGGATTTCAAGGCTGCAGCCATAATGTTTATTTTGGTCGTGTTGTGTCTACCTGTTGTGGTCTGTTTTGGAGGTAACGGCGGTTTGTGCTTTTCGTGTATCCATTTCTTTCGAAGACTTTGTTTAAATGTTCCTGTTCCGCTTTGCATAGTTCTGGGTCACTGCAATGTGTTGTGGCTTATTTAAATTGTGTCCTGATGCAGCTCCATTTTCTCTGAGACAGACCACAACAAGACACAACACGACCAGAATCACTATCATCCTACCATATATCAGAGACATTTCAGACATGACCACAGGCTACTCAGACCTGTAGGTATCAGAATAGCTCACAAACCGACAACCATCCTACGGCAGCTACTGACGAACGTAAGGGATCCCATACCCAAAACCAGCAAAACTGGGGTAATATACAAAATACCAGGTAAGGAATGTGAGAAACACGACATAGGCCAAACCAGGAGAAAATTGGCTGTACAGATACATGAACACCAACTAGCCAAGAGACACAACCAATTCTCATTTGTCTCACTACACACAGGCAATGAGGGACACGAATTCAACTGAGACAAGGCATCCATAATCGCACAAGCCAAACAGAGACACACCAAGGAATTCCTGGAGGCCTGGTATTCCTACTGGAACTCCAGCAACAAACACAATGAATGAGACCCTGCGTACAAACCACTGAGAAACAAAACCGGAAAAAATACCAACCATCCCAGCAAACCGAGCCATATAAATAACAAGCAGGACAGAACACCAACGCTTTACTGTAGGCACCCTGATGATGTTATCTAGCAGGGTGATTAAATGTCTGCAACCAAACCCACCTGCTCAGCAACCTCATCCACAATCCAAGCTACAAATCTTCTCGAAAACCTTAAAGCTTTTACAGTATTTGCCTCTTATGGCGCCATCTTAGGTACAAGTACCGAGGTGCAAATCATTTATACAAAAGAGGAATAAAAAGTAGTTACATTACATGACAGAGTTTAAAAAATACAATAGAAACTAGACATTGTTAAAGGATTGACATTACAGGCAGGTAAAGAATTTCAAATAAACTTTACATTGCAACAGCTCAGTGCAGTACCTCTGCACATGGTCTGACCACCTGCACCAGTCCCCAGTCCAACAGCCATCCCAACTCTGCACCAAGCCTCCAGTCTGCTCCATCCCGGCACTCAGCTGCTCCAAGGTAAGCTCGAGGACTGCCTCCCCTGTGCCAGTCTCCATGCGGGGATTCACTGACCATGTGCTGCTCTAGGACTCATTCCTTGCACCTGCCACTGCTTCAGGGTTCATTTCTGGGGCTGAAGCAAGAGAAAAAGAGAAGAAAAAAATAAAAAGAAAGAAAAAGGCAGATCAGAGGAGCTCCAGCTGGAGCATGTTACTCTGCCATCTCCTTACCAAACTGACACCACTGATGCTCAGTAGCAGCAATGTGTACCATCTACAAGATGGACTGCAGAAATTCACCTAAGATCCACAGACAGCACCTTCCAAACCCAAGTCCACTTCCATCTAGAAGGACAAGGACAGCAGATACATGGGAACACCACCTCCTTCCAGTTCCCCTCCAAGCCACTCACCATCCTGACTTGGAAATATATCACAGTTCCTTCACTGTCACTGGGTCAAAATCCTGGAATTCCCTCCCTCATGGCAATGTGGACCAGCCCATTGTGGGCAGCTCACCACTGCGTTCTCTTGGGTAACAAAGGATGGGCAATAAATGCAGGCCCAACCAGCAACACCCACATCCCACAAATGAATAAATTTTAAAAAAAGGAGCCAAATCAAAGGCTCAGAGATAATGGGAACTGCAGATGCTGGAGAATTCCAAGATAATAAAATGTGAGGCTGGATGAACACAGCAGGCCAAGCAGCTGATGGGGGGTCTAGGCCCGAAGCGTCGGCTTTTGTGCTCCTGGGATGCTGCTTGGCCTGCTGTGTTCATCCAGCCTCACATTTTATTACCCCAAATCGAAGGCTGTTGTGTTGAAGACAAGTGACAGTTTATTCGCGCCATACTCAGGACACTGGGGAGGAATCCTACCAACAGGGAACTCAAGGGGTTGGTCACTGTCTCTCTCCTGCCCTCTCACTCTCCCTCCTGCACTATCATCCTTATGCTCTGCCCTTTCTTCAATCCCTCTTTGTCTTACCCTCTGTGCATTCCCATCTCCCTCTCCTTTTTGTTTCACTCCCATTCCCTGCTCTTTCTCGCTCTGTGTCCCAGAAAGAATCCTTTGGGAAGGATTTCAGGATGGGAAGTACTTGCTGGCAGTGAGCTTACTGAATGGACTGGAGCACTTGTGAAGAACAACTGACCTTACCCAATCAGATCCTGGAGACCATCCCAGCTCAGAGTGCCCCCACCATCAAGAACATTCCTGATCCACATTTACAATCCGCCCAAATTATTATAACAGCCGGGATCAAACCCTGTGCTGTCCCTGTCCTGGGAGTGTTTGATCAGGACAGCGTAGAGACAGCTTTACCCGGAATCAAACACCAAGCTGTCTCTATCCTGGGAGTGTTGAATGGGGACGGTGTTGATGGAGATGCCTTCCTTCTAGTTGCTTGCTATTTCAATCACCATCTTGCTTCTGGGCTTAAGTTTCTTCCGTGGGCCTGATGTGGCGTTCCAACAAAGCTTAGTGGGAATTGGGGGAACAAAAAATTGATTAACATTTTAGATTAATAATCTGTATTTTGTTATCATGACAGTCCAGCTATATTAATTGTCTCCAATTGAGAATGATAATCATTTTGTTTGAGTATGAGATAAAGCTCATTTCTCAGTACTGAACTGTTTATTACAATAGCTTTAATCTCATCCTGTGCAGACAATCTAATCAAAGTTCATGTTCGATAGCAGGAATTCTGATTAAGCCACAGAACAGTGATCTCAAACAGCATCTTGCTATGGCTTAACCTGTGATTTATTAGAGCCAATCTACATGTTATCCATTTAAATTATTTCTCAGGAGGTCAAAGAGTGAATTTTAAATTGATGTTTTAGAAAGACGAACAATAAATTTATTTAATTTTAATTTTTAAACTGATGCATTGCATGTTAAGCATTTTGCACTTCAAACTTAATGTGTTGTTGTTTGAAGCTGACCATATGCCATGCGCCATATCTACAGATCTTAAACTGTAATTTCTCATTCAACATTGGACAGCCTAACCATTTTTGAAAGAGGACTTTGCCTGGTACAATCAGCGTCTTTCTACATGCTTTCTTTTGCTGCAGCATCAATGGATCTCTCAATTAATACTTAAAACAATTTTGTAATTGTGAGTGGCGTAAGGGTAAATACAGCGGAATGTCACCTTGTTCTTTTAAAACAAACGGGAAGATTTTCATGCAGATCAATGATTCAGCTGTGGAAACAAACATTGTCTTAATTGTTTCATAATTAATCACAACATTTACAATACTTGTCAACAGTTAAAACTAAACAATTGTCCTCCAGTACTACCATAGTGAATTATACAGTCCTATTTTTTTTTTGTGGTCTTTGACAACAAAACATTGCCTGAAATCTTAGAGAATTAGTTTGAGGAATGTGAAAATTAGACATGTAAACTGCTTCAGTTTACATATGCAGCAAAACTGGGGCAACATTATGGCTTGGGTTGACGTGATGAACTATATTTGTGCCACACAAGTGTCAGACAATGACCAGCTGCAGAAAGAGAATTTAAACATCTCCCCTTGACGGTTAATGACATTGTGATGATAATCAGGAACTGAACTTGACTAGACTTATGAACACTGGCTACAAAGACAAGTCAGTGCCTTGGAATTGTGCACTAACTCTCCTCCTGACTCTGCTAAGCATGTCCACTATCGACAAGGCACAAGTCAGGAATAGGATGGGCAACTCTGTTTTCCTAAATAAATGCAGCTCCAGCAACGCCTAAGAAACTCAACACCATCTAGGGCAAAGTGAACCAAAATGGGTGCTTGATTGGAACCCCGTCTATGACCTTCAGTGTCCACTTAGCATGTTTACACAGTGGCAGCAGTGTGTATCATCAGCAGATATACTCCTGCAATCCAATTCCTTCAAAAGCTCACTGAGTCAAAGTCTTGGAATACCCTTTCTGAACAGCAGTGGGTGTACCTCTCCCTCAAACTGCAGCAGTTCAAGAAGTCAACATATCATCATTTTCTCCTGGGCAATAAATGACAGCATAGCCAATGACAGCCACACGTGTGAGTATGATGGGGCAAAATAAATCAATTGCAAAAGACTCTGCAAACAAGACTGTAGTGGCATATTACCTTGAAGAGGAACAGAAAAAATTGGAGATCCGAGTGGAGAATTTAATTTAAAAGATTAATGAAATGTAGGCCTTTGTCTTTAGGGGACTGAAATATAAAGAGATGGAAGTTCCCTGACTGATATAAAAAATTGGTCAGACTTGATTTGGAGTACTGCATGGAGTTCTGGGCATTATACATCTGGAATGATGTATTGGCCTAGGAAGCTGTGCAGCAAAGCCCAGATTTAGGGAAACCAGGGAAGAGTAAAGGGAATTGGTTAGCCTGGAAATGGATGGGGGTTTGTATAGTCACTGGATTTTGTACCCTCAGCTTTACTCTGTCAGTGGGTTTTACCATAAATTCCAGCCTAATACTTAGTACAAGCAGTATTCATACCACAATTATGTGCTTATCCAAATGTCTTTTTTAAATTGTAACTGTACCTGCATCCATCACTTCCTCTGGAAGTTCATTCCACACACGAAGCACTCTGTGTAAAAAAAATTGCCCCTCAAATCTTTTTAAAAATCTCTCTCCTCTTACCTTAAAAATATGCCCCCTAATCTTGATAACTCCACTGTAGGGAAAAGATACCATCCATTCACCCTATCTACACCCCTCATGATTTTATGAATCTCTGTAAGGTTGCCTTTCAACCACCAATGCTCCAGTGAAAAAGTCCCAGCATATCCAGCCTCTCCTTATTACTCAAACCCTCCATTCCCGGCAATGTTCCGAACCCTCCTCAGTTTAATAATATCCTTCCTATAGCAGGGTGACCAGTCTTCAAATTTTTCAAAGCATTCATCTTTGTTCATCAAAAGTAAAGGGAAATCAATCAATCAGAAGCTGAATTTGCCTCAAAGCAGGAATGAAGTACTGGCACGTCAGGGCTAACAATTTTACTGTCAGTGAATGATCACAGTACCCAGCTGTTGAATACTGGAACTGGGAGTCAATGAAGTCCTGTCTGGCTTGTAGCACCCAACACGACTGTTCTCTGTGATGAAGTAGAGGATGTCTCTCCTGATCAATGTCCTCATCCTCCTCAGAAAACATATCCCACACTCCCAGCTCATCATTCCCCAGCACATCCCACCTTTGCCTGCTCTAGTTGTGGAGATCACAGCATCCTGGGAATATATGGAACACTCTGTCTGGACAGTACTGTAAGATAATCCTTAACAGTGAAACCTCATCATAAGGAGACCTATCGCTTGCTCTACAATGACTCTGGTAGAAGAACAGGCTGCATTGTATCTACATTCAGCCTCAGACAGAAGTTGATGGAACAGAGTCATCAGCTTAATGAAGATGGTACCTCTAACCCCACCAGTTACCATCTTGTTAGGCATCTGGCTCCTCAAACAGAGCAGGAACAAGAGTGTTCTTAAGGATATAGACAACATGGCAGCTTCTAGGGCACAGGGCACAAAATTAGAAGAAGTGGAAACAAAGCTTCCTCAGCGATCACTTACACATTGATGGAATGGAACCAGTGCAGTGATAAGGGGCCTCTCAGTGTGATGTGATCTCGGTGTGCCGTGCCCTGTACCTGGGCCGAACCAGATGTGTGGCTGAATCTTACTGCCCAGGCAGTGGCACTGACCCCATCATTGGGAAACATGACAAAGCAGTGTGATCTGGCAGAAATGGGCTTCAGATCGGTATGACAGGTCGGCACAACATCGAGGGCTGAAGGGCCTGTACTGTGCTGTAATGTTCTATATTCTATATTCTATAACACAATTCCCAAAGATCAAAAGTGGCATATCACCTGATCAGTGTCAGACTGGAATTACTCCTGGGTGCAGGTCAGAAACTGCAGGGACAAACTGTTCCCAGCAGAGGGAGGAAGAACCCCACTGCTCACACCAGACGGACACAGTGGTTAGAAAAGAGAACAAACTTTGAGTGTGTTGCAGAAAGTTGTCTAATAATCTAACCCAATCAGTAGGAGGGGACACCTTTATTGACATGCCTTTGTCTTGTAGTTTAAATCCTACCCTCATTCAACCCAGCCATGTGGTCTCCATCACATCCCTCCTTACACCCTCTCCACCCTCATTATTCTCTCTTTCTTGTCAACAGCACCAAACCAAAGGGAGAGGATGAGAACAGGAGGAGGGTCCTCACTCATTCTCAAGATAATGGAGCAGACCTGACCTTGGTGTCTGAGAGTTGGAGGACTGACGTCTTTTGTGAGGACAGTTAGCGAATGAGATGTTAAAAACACTGTCACATCCACCACACACCCATTACAGTTAAAAGGGAACCTTTTCTCAAACTGACTCAGAGGCCTCCTGATACACCACTGCTGATTAAACATGTCCCATCAATAATTGGATGGATGGCAACAATCACCAAATGCAAAATAATAATTAAAAATAGCAATACAATTTAAAGTTATAGAGATTCAAAGTTTAGACAATGGAAAGAAGGCTTTTACCAATTTAAACAGCATTGATTAGCTCTGTGTCCAGTCAAAGATAATCAATCCTACATTTGTTACACTCCATCAGCCCTCTGATACTTATGGAGGCATATTGGTAGTATTACAGAATCAGTAAGCCAAGAGTGTTGGGTCAATGTTCTGTGCTTGAATCCTCCCATGACAGGTAGTGAATTTTAAATTAACTCCAAAAGCTAGCCTAATGGTGGCCATGTTGCAAAAGCCCATCTGACTTACTAATATCCTTGAGGGAGGGAGATCTGCCATCCTTTACCTGGCCTGGCTTACATGTGACTCCAGACCCACAGCAATGAGGCAAACCCTTAACTGGCCTCTGCTCAGTAATTGCTGGTTTGGATAATGATGCCCACATCCCATGAATGAATATTTAAAAATTCAATAGAATTTGAAACACAATGTCCAAGGTGTCAGCAACTTTTTCTATCTCTCTCCAGATCCCTTCAGTTTATTGAAGCTCTCTGACATGTTCTTCTTAACCAATATAACATCATTCATCTAATTTAAAACCACTTCAGAATATTAATGTTCTCAAAAGACTGAAATGAAGAATGGCGATTCCTGACAATTTCTTTTGATCGTCACAATTTGACAATTCTTTCTCCTCAGTTTCCCACCAGATTTTTAACAATTCCATTTTGACTAGTATTCTTGCTGAATGAGTCATTATTCTTTATTGTTTCAGGTAAATCTTCCTCATCTTTTCCTTCAGCTTTCATTATCCCACTCTTAACAGACAAACATACGGAAAAGAGACAAGAATAGGCCACTCGGCCCTTCCAGCCTGCTCCCCGACTCAATAAGATCATGGGTGGTCTGATTTTAACCTCAACCCTACATTCCTGTTGATCCCCAATAATCTTTCATCCCCTTGGTCATCAAGAATCTATCTACGTCTGCCTTCCAAATATTTGAAGATTCCACAATCACAGCCTTTTGAGAAAGGGAATTCCATAGATTCACAACCCTCTGAGAGAGAAAATCAATCTTTATCTTTGTTTGAAATGAATGACTCTTTATGTTTAAACTCTGACCCCTTCTTCTCCATTCTCCCACAAGGGGAAATTTCCTTTCCACATTCAGCTGGTCATATCCCCTTAGCATCTTATACTGTTCAACTAAGACACCTCTGACACTTCCAAACACCAAAGGATGCAGAGCTCGTCTGTCTCGTGTGGCAAATACAATAGTTTGGGCAGCATTATTGAAGGTTGCATGGACATTTCACACTTAAACTGGCCGCTGAAATCTTAATTTATCCATAAAATTGCTCTTTTATAGAAGAAAATAATGATTCTGCACCTTTGTAAACATTTAAGTGACTGATTCAATGGCTTGTGTCATCTCCATTATCACAGGCCTGGGGCAAGGTATGTGAACAAACGCCCATTTCTACCCCCTCACCCCCGCCCCGGCCATATCTGGTTTCAGTCAAATATGAGGCAGGCAGGAGATGGCAAAAAAAAGCCTTCAAGCCCACTTGTGAAGGTATGTGTAATGCAGCCCCTTGTCATTTTCTTGTTTAACACCTTTGGTCATTTATTTGTACCCATTCTCATCAGAGGTAGCCCACAATTCTCCAAGCTGTTTCCATGTCAGTGTTCACAGTGGAATCCCTCTTCGCAAACACAACTAATTTCAGTCATTTCCCCTATTCATGGACATAATTCGGCAATTTTACTCAGAAAGGTTGTGAACTGGGCAGCACAGTGGCTCAGTGGTTACCACTGCTGCCTCGCAGCACCAGGGACCCAGGTTTGATTCCGGCCTGGCTGTGTGGAGTTTGCACATTCTCCCCATGTCTGCATGGGTTTCCTCCCACAGTCCAAAGATGTGCAGTTTAGGTGGATTGGCCATACTAAATTGCCCGTAGTGTTCACGGATGTGTAGGTTATAGGGGGATGGGTCTGGGTGGGATGCTTTGAGGATCGGTGTGGACTTGTTGGGCCAAAGGGCCTGTTTCCACACTGGAAATTCCATGAACTCCTATTCGATGAATAATTTTGAAACTCATGTTATGTCTACAAGATCTTGTATTCATATCGAGCCTCTAACCTAATGCTATACCCCCACATGCTTCACAAGCGCATTATAAAACAGACACTTGGCAAACTTACCTCACCTCTGGAATTCAGCCCTTTTTGTCCATGTTTGAGCCAAGGCTGCAAAGAGAACAGGAGCTGAGTGTCCCTGGTGGAACCCAAACTGAGCAGGTTATTGCTGAACACATGCTACTTGGTAGCACGGTTGATGACACCTTCTATCACTTTACTGATGATCAAAAGGAGACTGATGGGATGGTAAAAGGCAGGGTTGGATTTGACCTACTTTTTATGTACAACACATACCTGGGTAATTTTCCACATTGCCAGGTAGATACCAGTGTTGTAACTGTACTAGAAGAGCTTGGCAAGGAGAGCAACAAGTTCTGGAGCACTAAAGTCTTCAGTACTATTGCCAGAATGTTGTCAGGACCCGTGGCCATTTTAGTATCCAGTGTCTCCAACCATTTGGGGCGGCTTGGTGGTTCAGTGGTTAGCACTGCAGCCTCACAGTGCCAGGGACCAGATTCAATTCCAGCCTCAGGTAACTGTCTGTGTGGAGTTCGCACATTCTCCCCGTAGTTGCGTGGGTTTCCTCCGGGTGCTCCGGTTTCCTCCCACAGTCCAAAGATGTGCAGGCTAGGTGGATTGGCCATGCTAAATTGCCCATAGTGTTCAGGGGTGTGTGTGTTATAGGGGGATGGGTCTGGGTGGGATGCTGCAAGGGGCAGTGTGGACTTGTTGGGCTGAAGGGCCTGTTTCCACACTGTAGGGAATCTAATCTAATCACTTCTTGATATCACATAGAGTGAATCGAACTGTCTGAAGACTGGTATTTGTCTTGCTGGAGATCACTACAGGAGGTCGAAATAGAACATCCACTTGAAGATTGCTGCAGACGTTTCAGCCTGATCTTTTACACTGACGTGCTGGGGTCTTCCATCATTGAGGATCGGAATATTGTGAAGCCTCCTCCTCCAGTGAGTTGTTTAATTGTCTACCACCATGCACAACTGAATGTGGCAGGACTGCAGATCTGATCCATTGGCTGTGGAATTATTTAGGTGCCTGGTGCTGTTCCTGGCACACCCTCCTGCACTCTCCATTGAACCAGTTGATCCCCTGGTTTGATGGTAATGGATAAGCAGGGGATATGCCAGGCCATCAGCTTACAGATTGTGATGGAATACAGTTCTACTGCTGTTGATGGTCCATAGTGCCTCAGGGATGCCCAGTCTTGAGTAGCTAGATCTGTTTGTAGTCTATCACATTTAGCACAGTGATAGTGACACGCAACAAAATGGAGGGTATTCTCAATGTGAAGGCGATACTTCATTTCTACAAGGATTGTTACTATCTTGTAGATCTTAAAGACTGATGAAAAATATTTATTCAACTCTTCAGCCATTATCTGCTGCCCCATTATTAATTCACCAGTCTTATTCTCTGAAGGGCCTATATTCACACTCACCTCTCTTTCTCTTTTCTATAAAGTCTTTATTTCTATTATTTACTTATTTGTCCTCAGTTTACTTTCTTCCATTTTTGGGTTTTTTTTACTTTAAAATTCTCCCAATACTCTGTCTTACAATTAATCTTTACTCAGAGAGTGGTAAGGGCATGGAACGCCCTGCCTGCCAATGTAGTTAACTCAGCCACATTAGGGGCATTTAAACAGTCCTTGGATAAGCACATAGATAATGATGGGATAGTGTAGGGGGAGGGGTTTAGATTAGTTCATAGGTCAGCGCAACATCGAGGGCTGAAGGGCCTGTTCTGTGCTGTATTGTTCTATGTTCTAACACTTACCACACTGAATGTTGTTTTTCTTTCAATCTTATGCCACTTCCCAGGTTAATCATGGTTGGCCTATCTCCTTACAAGAATCCTTTTTCCTCACCTTTTCTGTGAGCCATGAACCAATTTATTAATTGTCTTCCATTATTCCTCAACCATCTTTGCTGCTAAACTCACTTCTTACTGCAGTCCAAGTAGCCCTGACCACACTCCTACAGCACAGTGTATGAGGGGATAGTGTTTAGGAGATGTGGCTTCTTCTGAGCAGTGAAAAAGCAATGGGGAGCTTGGTCTCTGCTGAGTTATAAGCTAGCCACCTGTTTGACCCCAACTCCCATCCTTCACTCCATTCCCACTTTCACTCCATTCAAACCTCACCTTTATTCCATACCCCTTTCCGTCCTGTACCCCTTTACTCCACACCACTCTCCATCCTATGTCCCTTTACTCCATTCCTCCTTATTTTTCCTCACTCTATTAGCCCCTATTCTCAGAATCCTTGCTGTGCAGAAAGATCTCATTTGGCCCAGCCAGTCTACAGCAACCTTCTGAAGATCACGTGGCTCAGACTCACCACCCCTCCACAGTCCCGCACCACCGTGATTCCTTTCCCATATACCCGCTTAGGGTTTTTAGTATGGCTAATGTGCACATATTTGGACTGTGGGTGGAAAACAAAGCACCCAAAGAAAACCAATGCAGGCACAGGGATAACTCCATGCAGTCAGTCACCCAAGACTGGAATTGAATCCAAGTCCCTGGCATTGTGAGGTAGGAGCAGTACTAACCACTGAGCCACCACGCCACTGCATTTTCCCTTCACCACATTTGCCCACCCCTCACTGTAAAGCCTCACCTTAGCAAAACCCCCACTTGATGCAACCCTCCCTCCAACTCACTCATCCTCTAAACAGAACAGCTGTGCTCTGCTGAGCTTGTCCAGCAACTTCTGTTTTTGTTCCTCATTTACAGCATCTGCACTTATTTCAGTATTCCCTCATCCTCTAGTTTCCCAGTTGAACTCCCAAATCCTGTACAGTTGCATTCCAAACCCATCCGCCTGCAAAAGTCTCACTCCAACCCACTCCTTCTGCACTGTCACACTCCAACCCCGACATCCCGTACTGTCCCATTCCAACCCCCTCCTCCATACTGTCCCACTTCAACATCCTCCTCCTGTACTGTCCCACTCCAACCCACACATCCTGCACTGTCCCACACCAAATTCCTCCTCCTGTACTGTCAAACTCCAAACCCCTCCTCATGAACTGCCCCACTCCAGCCCACTCTTCCTATACTGTTCCACTACAACCCCCACATCCTGTACAGTCCAACTCCAACACCCTGCTCCTGTACTGTTGCTTTCCAAACCATTCCTCCTGTACTGTCCAACTCCAAACCCTTCCTCCCGTACCACTTCAACACCCTCCCCTTGTACTGTCCCACACCAACACCCTCCATCTGTACTGTCCTACTCCAACCCCTCCACCTGTAGAGTGCGACTTCAACCTCCACATCCCGTACTGTCCCACTCCAACCCCGTCCTCCTATATGGTCCCATTCCAACACCCTCCTCCTACACTGTCCTACTCCAACCCCCACATCTTGTACAGTCTCATTCCAACACCCTCCTTCTGTACTGTCACATTCCAACCTCCACGTTCTGTACTGTCCCACTCGAACACACACATCCTGTACTGTCTTACTCCAACCTCCATCTTCTGTACTATCCCACACCAACCCATACATCCTGTACTGTCCCACTCTAAACTCCACATCCTGTACAATTCCACTCCAACACCCTCCTCCTGTACCGTCCCACTCCAACACCATCCTCCTGCACTATCCCACTCCAATCCCCACGTCCTGCACTGTCGAACTCCAACGTCCACATCCTGCACTATCACACTCCAAACGCCTCCTCCCATACTGTCTCATTCCAACATCCTCTTCTGCACTGTCCCACTTCAAGCCTTACATTCTGCATGGTCCCACTCTAACACCCACATTCCATTCTGTCCCCCTCAAAGCTCCTCCTGTACTGTCCCACTCCAACCTCCACATCCTGTACTGTCCAACTCAAACCGCCACACCCTACATTATCACACTCCAAACTTCTCCTCCTGCACTGTCCCACTCAAACAACCTCCTGTGCTGTTCCACTCTAATCCCCTCCTCCTGTACTGTTCCACTCCAACCCTTTCCTCCTGTACTGTCACACTCCAACCCCCACATTCTGTACTGTCCAACCTCCACATCCCATACTGTCCCAATCCAGCCCCACATCCTGCACTGTCCCACTCTTATGCCCTCATTGTGTACTGTCCCACTTTAACACCCTCACTCTCTAATGTCCCACTCCAACTCCTTCACTGTGTACCATCCCACTCTGACTGCCTCATCCTGTATCGTCTCAATCCAATTCTCTCAGTTTAAATAAACCCTCACCGTGACACCCACTAGTTTTACCCTGTCACTCTGATCCTCTCCCTACCGCAGATATTTCTCCCTCATTCTGATCTCTCACCTCTCATTTTCCCTCACTCTGATTACCAACACTACCCCACCCCCCCACCCTGACCTCACTCCACCCCACCTCAATCTGCACTTCTATGGCCTGAACATTGCCCTTTTGGTGCTGTGTTGCTTGCACTTGTCTGGCCTCTGGAGAGGTTGCTGTGTTGTGTTTGAATGCTGTATCAGCCTGAATGACAAAGAGTAAGGAGGATCTGCAGGGCTGGAGTTGCTGCCCAGTGAGGCTGAGGGGTTTGTGATGTTGCAGTCTTGTCAGTGTTTGTGACGTCATGTGTTCACTAGCAATATTTTCTGCTGCTCATACTGTGCTGATTGAGTGCAATTATCACAGACTTGGGATCCTAACAAAGGAACCGCTATAGGAATATCCAAGATCCAGCTGAGAATGTGTGAGTGTTTGAGTTTTGCGTGAGTTTTTCCTTTATTGACTGTCTTTCTGTTCTGGCCCTTTGAATAATTCATCCAGAAAGTGGTGAGTGAGCCTGTCATTTCAAGCCAAGACACTGTACACTAACACCACCTATCATAAAATCCAGCAATGTTAAATCTGTGTACCTGGGTGCTGGCCTCTCTACTGACAGAAGGATGTCTCCTCAACACACTGCCTGTGCTTCTCTTAATGCAACTCCTTTAAATCTCCTGTCTCCTCTCTTCCAAAGAAAACAAAACCAACTATTCCTTAATAAAAACTGAAAGAACTGCGGATACAGTAAATCGGAAACAAAAACAGAGATTGCTGAAAAAGCTCAACATGTCAGGCAGCATCTGTGGAGATGAGCTTTTCCAGCAATCTCTATTTTTGTAATGAACCATTTTTTTCCAAAGGGGTAAAGTTCCCCATTCCTGGCAACAACTTCATAAAACTACTTTGGACTTTGCCCTGCTGTGATCACAGCTCCGTGCAGTGCAGTTTACCTGAACTGTGCGCTATTCTCAGGCTGTGGTCTCTCTGGAGACTTATACAGTCCCAACATAAACTCTCATATTCTGTGCTTTGGCTAATTAGGGATAACTATCCTGTATACTTTCTTACTACTTTGCCTTCTCATCCAGCTGCTTCAGACACCTTGAATATTCACTGCAAGAACACTGCTTCTCTATACAAAGAACAAAGAAAATTACAGCACAGGAACAGGCCCTTTGGCCTTCCAAGCCTGCGCGAATCCAGATCTTCTATCTAAACCTGTCACCTATTTTCCAAGGATCTGTATCCCTCTGATCCCTGCTCATTCACGTATCTGACGAGATACATCTTAAATGATGCTATTGTACCCACCTCTACCATCACTGTTGGCAACGCATTCCAGGCACCCACCACCCTCTGTGTAAAGAACTTTCCACACATATCTCCCTCAAACTTTTCCCCTCTCACCTTGAAATGGTGACCCCTAGTAATTGAGTCCCTCACTTGGGGAAAAAGCTTCTTGCTATCCACCCTGTCTATACCTCTCATGATTTTGTAGACCTCAATCAGATTCCCCCCTCAACCTCCATCTTTCTAATGAAAATAATCTTAATATATTCAACCTCTCTTCATAGCTAGCGCCCTCCATACCAGGCAACATCCTGATGAGCCTCCTCTGCACCCTCTCCAATGCATCCATATCCTTTTTGTAACGTGGCAACAATAACTGCACGCAGTACTCTAAATGTGGTTGAACCATAGTCCGATATAACTATAACATGACCTGCCAACTCTTGTACTCTATACCCCATCTGATGAATGAAAGCATGCTTATACCTTCTTGACCACTCTATCTACCTGCGGTGCCACCTTCAGGGTACAATGGACCTGAACACCCAGATCTCTCTGTGCATCAATTTTCCCCAGGGCTTTTCCATTTACTGTACAGTTCACTCTGAATTGGATCTTCCAAAATGTATCACCTCGCATTTTCCTGGATTGAACTCCATCTGCCATTTATCTGCCCAACTCTCCATTCCATCTATATTCTGCTGCATTCTCCGACAGTCCCCTTCAGTATCTACTCTCCACCAATCTTAGTGTCAACTGCAAACTTGCTGATCAGACCATCTGTACCTTCCTCCAGGTTACTTATATATATCACAAACAATAGTGGTCCCAACACGGATCCCTGTGGAACACCACTGGTCACAGTTCTCCATTTTGAGAAACTCCCTTCCACTACAACTCTCTGTCTCCTGTTGCCCAGCCAGCTCTCTGTCCATCTAGCTGGTATACCCTGCAGCCCATGTGAATTCACTTTCTCCATCAGCCTGCCATGGGGAACCTCATCAAACGCCTGACTGAAGTCCATGTATATGACATCCACAGCCCTTCCCTCATCTATCAACTTTGTCACTTCCTCAAAGAATTCTATTAAGTTGGTAAGACAAGACATTCCCTGCACAAAGCCATGCTGCCTATCACAAAAGTAAATAGATCCTATCCCTCAGTATCTTCTCCAACAGCTTCCCCACCACTGACGTCAGGCTCACTTGGTCTATAATTACCTGGATTATCCTTGCTACCCTTCTTAAACAAGAAAATAACATTAGCGATTCACCAGTCCTCTGGGACCTCACCTGCGCTCAAGGATGCTGCAAAGGTATCTGCTAAGGCCCCAGCTATTTCCTCTCTTGCTTCCCTCAGAAACCTGGGATAGATCCCATGTGGACCTGGGGATTTGTCCACCCTCATGCTTTTAGGATACCCAACACTTTCCCCCTCCTTATGTTGGCTTGACCTATAGTAATCAAACATCTATCCCTAAACTCAACATCCATCATGTCCCTCTCCTCAGTGAATACCAACGCAAAGTACTCATTAAGAATCTCACTCATTTTCTCTGGTTCCTCGCATAACTTCCCTCCTTTGTCCTTGAGTGGGACAAACCTTTCGCTAGTTACCCTCTTGCTCCTTATGTATGAATAAAAAGCTTTGGGATTTTCCTTAACCCTGTTTGCTAAAGATATTTCATGACCCCTTTTAGCCCTCTTAATTCCTCATTTCAGATTGGTCCCGAAATTCTTCCAAAGCTTCGTCTGTTTTCAGTCACCTAGATCATATGTCTGCTTCCTTTTTCCTCTTTGCTAGTCTCACAATTTCACCTGTCATCCATGGTTCCCTAATCTTGCCCTTTGTATCCCATATTTTGACAGGGACATGTCTGTTCTGCACTCTAATCAACCTCTCCTTAAAAGCCTCCCACATACCAAATGTGGATTTACCCTCAAACAGCTCCTCACAATCTACATTCCCCAGGCCCTGCCGAATTTTGCTATAGTTGGCCTTCCCCCAATTCAGCACTCTTCCTTTACGACCACTCTCACCTTTATCCATCAACATTCTAAAACTTATGGAATTGTGATTACTATTCCCGAAGTAATCCCCTACTGAAACTTCAACAACCTGGCCGGGCTCATTCTCCAACACCAGGTCCAGTATGGCTCTTTCCCGAGTTGGACTATTTACATACTACTCTGGAAAATCCTCCTGGATGGTCCTTACAAATTCTGCTCCATCTAAACCCTAACACGATGTGAATCCCAGTCAATATTGGGAAAATTAAAATCTCCCATCACCACCACGTTGTTGCTCCTATATCTTTCCATAATCTGTCTACATATTTGTACCTCTGTCTCATGCTCGCTGTGGGGAGACCTGTAGTACAGCCCAACATTATTACTGCACCCTTCCTATTTCTGAGTTCTGCCCATATTGCTCGAGTCCTCCATTGTGCCCTCCTTCAGCACAGCTGTGATATCCTCTTAGACCAGTAAAGCAACTCTTCCACCCCTTTTACTTCCCTCTCTGTCCCACCTGAAGCATCTGTATCCTGGGATATTTAGTTGTCAATCTTGCCCTTCACTCAACCAGGTCTCAGTAATAGCAATAACATCATACTGCCAGTTACCGATCCAAGCCCTCAGTTCATCTGCCTTACCTACTGTACTTCTACCATCAAAACAAATGCATCTCAGACCATCTGTCTCTTTGCTTTCATCGTCTGCTCCCTGCCTACTCTTCCCCTTAGTCACACTGACTTCATTATCTAGGTCCTCACAGGCTTTAGTTACTCCCTCGTTACTGTCCACGAACCCCCCCATTTGGTTCCCATCTCCCAGCCACATTAGTTTAAACCCTCCCCAACAGCGTCAGCAAAAGCAGCCTCTAGGACATTGGTTCCAGTCCTACCCAGGTGTAGACTGTCCGATTGTAATAGTCCCACCTCCCCAGAACCGGTCCCAATGTCCCAAAAATCTGAACCCCTCCTTCTTGCACTATCTCTCAAGCCACTCATTTATCCTGCCTATTCTTTCATTTCTACTCTGACTAGCACGTGGCACTGGTAGCAATCCTGAGATTACTATCTCTGAGGTCTTACTTTTTAACTTGGCTCCTGACTCACTAAATTCTGCTTGTCGGACTTCATCCCTTTTTTTTACCTCTATCGTTGGTGCCTATATGCACAATGGCAGCTTGCTGTCCACCCTCCCTGTTCAGAATGCCCTGCAATTGATCTGAGACATCCCTGACCCAAGGGGGATGGAACAGTGGTGGGGAGGCAACATACCATTCGGGAATCTCGTTTTCGACCACAGGACCGTCTATCTACTCCCCCTACAATTGAATCCCCTATGACTATAGCCCTTCCACTGTTTTTCCCGCCCTTCTGTACAGCAGAGCCAGCCATGGTACCATGAACCTGGCTACTGCTGCCCTCCCCTAGTGAGCCATCTCCCCCAACAGTAACCAAAATGGTATACCTGTTTTGGAGGGAAATGACCGCAGGGGACACCTGCACTGCCTTCCTGTTCTTTCTCTGCCTTTTGGTCACCCATTCCCTTCCTCCCCCAGCAATCCTAATCTATGGTGTGACCAATTTGCTGAACGGTTATCCATGACTTCCTCAGCATCGCAGATGCTCCTAAGTGAATCCATCCGCAGCTTCAGAGCTGTCATGTGGTCTATACGCCTCAGTATCCTCCTCTTCTTTGCACATTCCTTGTAAGATTTCTCCAAACATGGTTACTTCACACTTCACAAGGAAGAACAGAATACAGATGCCTGAAACCAGAAACAAAAACTAAAACTGCTGGATAAAACTCAGCAGTTCTGGCAGCATCTGTGGAGAGAAAACAGAATTAACATTGAGGGTCCAGTGACCTTTTGTCAGTATTCTAATCAAATATGACCATCCCTTAACCAATGTGAGCTTTGATTAATTTTTTTTAAGTGAAATTGATCCTATTCTTCAGAGGTTTTCCGAAAATGTTTCCTATCCCCAAGGCAATGCTAACTGCAATTACTCTACCTATCCCTTTCTCTTTTTGTGAACTCTGTGGCAACGTTAGCTTTACTCTTGCGCCACATCCTTAAACAGAGCCTTTGGAAAATGATGGTTAGCACCTTCATTATTTCTTTTCTTGCTCCCCTTTAATAGCCAAGGATACATTTCACCTGACCTGGGGAATTTAGCCTCTCTCTAAAAGATTCAGCTCCTCCCTCACCCCTCTCTCTGTCTCTCACCCACTCTTTTCATTCAATCGAGGATTTCACATTCTCCAGCCTTAAATATAATGTCTACAAATTCCTGCTTTGTGCTGTAAGGAGTCAGTAAGTATTCATTGAGATTAGTGCATACAACTTCCACCTGCACAGGCACATTCCCACATTCCACCTGGTGCCTCTTTAATGATGCTCCACGTCATTTAGTCTGAGCTGCCAGAGGGGAACTAGCTGGGGAGAGGTACAGAGGAAAGCAGGAACAGATGAGAACAGTGAAGGGCCAGAGGGGTCAGTGAGAAGGCAGTCGGGAGACCATGTGGGGAGAGGGGTCAGCGATGGGCAAGAGGGGGAAGGGGAGAGAGACAGTGGGGCGAGAGAGGGAGGGGGACAGTGGGAGAGAGGGGGGAGGGAACAGTGGTGGGGTGGGTCAGTGGGAGGGAGAGAGGTGGGGACAATTGGGGGAAAAGGGAGGGGGCAGTGAGAGGGGAGGGTCAGTGAGACAGGGACAGTGAGGGGGAATGCGGAGAGGCGTGGGTGGAAGGGAAGGGAGTGACAGAGGGAGGAGAAAGATATAGAGCAATGGTGGGAGGGTATACAGTGATGGGGGAGGGGATAAGGTGAAGCAGAAGGGGGTACGGTGATGGGAGGGATACAGTGATGGGGAAGGGGGAATACAGTGATGGGGGAGGGATACAGTGATGGGGAAGAGATAAGGTGAAGGGGAAGGGGGATACAGTGATTGAGAAGGGAGATATAGTGATGGGGGGGATACAGTGATTGAGAAGGGAGATATAGTGATGGGGAGGGATACAGCGGTGGGCAGGGATACAGTGACAGGGAAGGGGAATACAATGATGGGGAAGAATACAGTGATGGGAAGGGGATATAGTGATGGCAGACAGAGTAGGACACAGAGAAACTGCCATGACGTGATAACTGAATAAACATGATCCAGTTAATGTTATTAATAAACTTCAAGGTCATCTATTTCAACAAGACACCAACTCTCTGGGAAGATATTACATGGCGTGATATATGGAAAACCACAAAGTATTGAGATGCTACAGACCCATGAGATGAAATGTTAGTACACAATGTAAATGGTGTAGAAACTAATTTGAAATTGAATTTGAGTGTGAACATGTCAGTTCTTTAGGATAACAAGGTGTAGAGCTGGATGAACACAGCAGACCAAGCAGCATCAGAGGAGCAGGAAAGCTGATGTTTCCAGCCTAGGCTCTTCTTCAGACCTGAAACGTCAGCCTTCCTGCTCCTCTGATGCTGCTTGGCCTGCTGTGTTCATCCAGCCCTACACCTTGTTATCTCAGATTCTCCAGCATCTGCAGTTCCTACTATCTCTGAAACAGTTCTTTCAGATGCTAGGCCATGGTTGAGGCTGGGTTTCCTCAGGCCAACCTCTATTTCTGTCAAACCAGAAATTAGGAACAGCAGGAAATGACAGCACCAAAGAAGGCAGAGGCTAGTCAGCAGAGGGCAATCAGTCAGTGATTTGCTCTTTCATAGTACAGTTACAGAGAAAGAATCCAGCGCACAAGTTGTTCATTTACAAAAATCTGAAATAATGATATTTGAGGTACTTTTCACAATGTCTCTGAAAACCCAGATATAGAATCATAGAATCCTTATAGTGTGGAAGCAGTTCTTTCGGCCCATCAAATTTGTAATGCCAAAGGACTGCACTATATGTACAGTAGTCCCACCTTCTGGCACAAGTCCGATAGCCTTGAATGTTATGGCATGTTAAGTGCTCATCCAAGTACTATTTAAAGATTGTGAGGTTTCTTACTTCAAATACCCCCCCAGGCAGTGCATTCTAGATTCATGCCACCCTCTGGGTGAAAAAAACATTTTCCTCTGATAATAACCAAAAGAATTGAGGATGCTGTAAATCAGGAATAAAAACAGTTGCTGGAAAAGCTCAGCAGTTCTGGCAGCATCTGTGAAGAAAATAATCAGAGTTAACATTTCAGGTCCCTGTAATATTCCCAGCATTAATGCTGAGGCCAACCAATCACAGGTTAGTCCCTCAAGATGCAACAGAACTGAACTCCCTCTGCCTCATTTCCTTTTTCTAGAGTATACTGTGTCATTGTTGAACTAATGCACTGTCCCCTGTCTTTCCATTGAATTGATTGCAGTTTTCCAAGAGTGGCCTGACCAATGTCCTGTATAGCCACAACAAGACATCTCAACTCGTATATTCTATGCACTGGCCAACAAAGGCTAGCATACCAAACAACTTCTTCACCATCCTGTCTATCTACCTATGACTCCATTTTCAAGGAAATATGAGTTGCACCCCAAGGAGAGGGGATGGCAATAGAGAAGAGGAGGCAGACTATAATGGGGAGGGCAGAGGGTACTTCGAAAGCAAGGAAGAGGAGGGAGGGCGAGGGGAACAGGGTCTTTAATGGGGAGGAGGGGTCTACAATGGCAGGGGGGACAGTGGGAGTTGTAATGATGAGGGGAGAAGGGAGTATAATTGGGGTATGAGGAGAGGAGACTGAAATGATGAATGATAGGATGACTCTAATAGGGAGTGGGCCGGGAAGATGTGACTGCAATAGGGCGAAGAAGAGGGACACGGAGGGGGTTAGTAATGGGAACATGGAGGGATAAGGAGAAGGATTGGGTGCCAAATCTTTGAAGTCTTTGGTACTGCTGTAAAACTCCATAATCCAGTGGAAAATTCTCCTGGTGAATATTAACGTCTAAACAACTTTCAAGGAACAAACAAAGAACAAAGAAAATTACAGCTCAGGAACAGGCCCTTCAGCCTTCCAAGTCTGCGCCAATCCAGATCCTCTATCTAAACCTGTCACCAAGGACCTGTATCCCTCTGAGCCTTGCCCATTCATGTATCTGTCTAGATGCATCTTAAATGACCCTATTGTGCCCGCCTCTACCACCTCCGCTGGCAACGCATTCCAAGCACCCACCACCATCTGCGTAAAGAACTTTCCACACATATCACCCTCAAACTTTTCCCCTCTCACCTTGAAATCGTGACTCCGAGTAATTGAGTCCCTCACTCGGGGGGAAAAAGCTTCTTGCTATCCACCCCGTCTATACCTCTCATGATTTTGTAGACCTCAATCAGGTCCCTTCTCAACCTCCGTCTTTCTAATGTAAACAATCCTAATCTACTCAACCTCTCTTCATAGATAGCACCCTCCATACCAGGCAACATCCTGGTGAACCTCCTCTGCACCCTCTCCAAAGTATCCACAACCATTTTGTAATGTGGCGACCAGAACTGTACGCAGTACTCTAAATATGGTCGAACCAAAGTCCTATACAACTGTAACATGACCTGCCAACTCTTGTACTCAATACCCCATCCCTTGATTGAAAGCATGCAGTATGCCTTCTTGATGACTCTATCCACCTGCGTTGCCACATTCAGGGTACAATGGACCCGAACACCCAGATCTCTCTGGGCATCAATTTTCCCCAGGGCTTTTCCATTTACAGTATAGATTGCTCTTAAATTGGATCTGCCAAAATGCATCACCTCGCATTTTCCTGGATTGAACTCCATCTGCCACTTCTCCGCCCAATTCTCCAATCTATCTATATGCTGCTGCATTCTCCGATAGTGCCCTTCGCTATCTGCTACTCCAGGTATCTTAGTGTCACTTGCAAACTTTCTGATCAGACCATCTATACCTTCCTCCAGGGAACATTCTTTCAATGAGTTTCTTGATTCGGTTCAGGCCTGGCTCAATATCTCATACAGTGTCTGTGTGTGTGTGGTGTGTCGATAAAGGGACAGGCCAATTTTGTGCCAGCTGATTGTAATAAAACTGAGATGGAATAAATGATACTGTGGGCCAGTGTGACCTCGAACCGGGATCAGTTGGAGTCTGTGTGTGATACGGTGGCTCGAGCAGAAGTTTCTGTTACTGAATACTCATTCGGTTGTGATGGACGTCGATAGGGGCGTACAGGGTACAATATCTAAGGTTTCTATAAAGTTGTGTAGCTCAGTAACTAGTGAATTGGTAGAGGAAACTACAGAGGACACTGATAGATGAAATGGATGTGGTTAACAGAGCTGCTCAGCAGACTGCAGAGGGAAACAGAGTTCATGCTTTCCAGTACAATCTGACTCCAAACTTCAGAAGAGATGGAATTAGATGTGTGAATGGCTGAGGGCATCCAGAAGGAAAATAAATAAAAGTTTGTTATAAATGGTGAGAATATCAGGGCCATGGATGAGTGGGGAGGTGCAAGTGCAGAAATCACAATAATTAATGTATGGGACAGCAACAAAAATAATTAAGCAGGCCAATAACAGTGAGGCTTTGCTGTGGTCAGAGCTGGAATATCAGCAAGCTCATGATGTTTCAGTGAGCTCAGACCTATCTCTATCTGCAGTCTGGTGGGTTGGGTTCAGTACAGGGCACATTGACTTTGGTGAATATGCAGTGTCAACTCACCAGAAAAATACCAAAGTTGAAAAGGTCAAATTTTTTGGACAAGTTGCATGGATTAAATTTGCATAACTTTGAGAATAGACAATGAAGAGGTGATCTTGTTGAGGGGGTTTGATATGATTAAAAGAGTCAAGAGTGTCAATAGAGAGAAACCAATTCCCTGGTGCATGGGGTGGAGCTTCAGGCAAGGGACAGGCCAGTCTGGGCCAGTATAGGAAAGTACTTCACACACCCTGTGTGGTGGAAGTTTGGAACTTTCTCACCAGTTGAGTTCAGGGCTCAATTGAAAATGTCAAAGTTGAGATTAATGGGTTTTTGTTATTGAAAGGGTATGATGAGTCACAGAATCAGGATCTGTCTCTCAGCTGAGATGTTAAAGTGAGGCCCTGATCAGACTGATGTAGGAGAGTACTAGCTGGAAGAAGCGCAGCGGAGTTATCCCCCAGTCATGTCACAGAAGTAGATTATTTGATCATTAATCTAGTATTGTCGTGGTCATCCCACCTGAAAACCTTTGAGTTTCCTTGGATAGGCTCTCTGCCAACAATCTTTTATCCCAGTTTCCATCTCAGCTGCTGATACCAATTGAGGAACGATAGCCACATGAGAGTAGCCACAGGAAGTCTCAGCTTAATCTTGATTAACAGCAAAATGGTTGATGACATATTACTTAATAGCCAGTGACATTACAACTAAGATACATGATAGTCTCACATGAGACATTAGGTTCAATTGAGTAGTGTGTTCACATTGCAGCAACATTACTGAAATATTCTCTTAGGCTGGGTAACAAACATAGAATTTGACCAACTGTACTTATCTCCTCCCAGGAACAGTTCTACATCTCCATGTTGTTGTAGAAGCCAATGACGGCATTCAGTATAATCACATCCATTAAAGAAGGAAAGGATTATGTGATGCCAACACCCAACATCAAAACAGGAACAGCCATGAGCCAATTAGACAGCTAGAACTCTCAAGGGGCTGAATGGCCTCCGCTTGTTGCTGTGTTCCTACATCGCTGCAGTCTATGGTTAATGCCATTACTGAGGATGGTGATTCATGTGGTGGAGCGATTGGCAATGGACGGTGCTGTGGTGGAATCATGGTTCCTGGTTGATGCTGTCAGCCGATGTAACATACAGCACACATAGTCTGGTTATACCATAGATCATAGGAGCAGAAGTAGGCCATTCAGCCCATCTAGCATACCCAGCCATTGAATGTGATCATAGTGATCTGATAATCTTCAATTCAATTTTGCTGTCTTTTCCCCATTTCCTTTGATTCCCTTACTGGTGAACAATCTCTCAATCCCAGCCTTGAATATACTCAATAACCCAGACATGAAATTTTTCTGCATTTCTGCCTCAAATAGGTACCCTTTATGTTCTCCGATCCTCAACTCTCCCAGAGGGGGAAACCACCTATCCACATTGACCCTTGACAAGTGCACCCTAAGAATCTTGTGTTCTTCTAAACTCCAATGAATACAGGCCTAACCTACTCAGTCTATCCTCACAGGTGAAACTTTCTTACTTTTATCTTACGTTCCCTTTGAAATAAAGGCCATTTGCTTTCCCTAGTGAACTTGCATTCTAGTTTTTTTAGAGATAACACAGTGTGGAGCTGAAGGAACACAGCCGGCCAGGCAGGAAAGTTGATGTTTCGGGTCGGGACCCCTCTTCAGAAATGTGCTAGTTCTGTACTTTTTTTTTGTTATTCATACACAACTGCTCCCAAACCCCTCTGTGCTGTAGCTTTCTGCAATCTATTATCATTTAAAAAACAATTCACCTCCTGTATTCTTCCTGCTAAAGTGCATAGACTTACGTTTTTGCAAAATATATTCCATTTGCCAAGTTTTTACCTCTTTGCTTAACTGTCTAAATCCCTCTGCAGACTCTGCGTCATCCTTATCACTTGCCTGCTTAACTATTTATAAGTCATAGAATTATAAAACTCCTAAAGTGTGGAAGAAGGCCATTCGGCCCATGCTGACCCAACAAAGAGTATCCCACCCAGACCCGACCCTTTATCCCATCCCTGTAACCTTGCAATTCCCCTGGCTAATCTACCTGACCCGCACATCTCTGGATACTATGAACAATTTCCCATGGCCAATCCACCTAACCTGCACATCTTTAGACTGTGGGAGGAAACTGGAGCACCCAGACATGGGAAGAACTCACTGGGATATATCTGTATTGTGAGCCATGAACTATTTCCTTAAATGTCTGCCATTGTTCCTCAGAATTTTTTTCCAAAAGCTCCTTTCCTTGTCCACTCTAGCTACCTCTTTCTTAATTTATTTGCAATTAAATCGAATTAAGTTTAACACAGTTGTTTTCGACCCACTAATTTGAGTGCTAAATTCTGCCATTCTATGGTCATTGTTTCCTAAGGGATCTTTCATTCCAGTCTTATTTAATAAACCTGTCCCATCATGCTTACCAGATCGAACGTAGCTTGATCCCTGATCAGATCCACAAGATATTGTTCGAAGAAATTTTACTGAATACACTCCATGAATTCTTCTTCATGCATTTCTCTGTTAACCTGGCTATCCCAATCTACATGAAGATTAAAGTCACCCATGTTTGTTGTACTGCCTTTATTATGTGCTCTCATTATCTCCTGATTTATCTCTGTTCCATTTCCTACTTCCTGGCCCCACTTAAACGACTCCTTGAATCAAAATGCAGTGGTCAGTTTGTCATGCTCACTGAAGTCCTCACTCTCATCCACACAGGGAGAAAGATCTTTCAAATAGTTGGACAATTCAGGGGCTGAAGATCCTCAAATTTAATCCCTGGATCATCTTACCTTCCTCACTTGTAGTCACTCCCTCGTGTCAATATTCACGGACTGATTTTGAATAACCTAGCCTGAAGTGTGTGCCTGCCCTCTGTAGCACAGAGGGGAGAGTAAACAATAGGTGAAGATACAGCCCAAAGAGAGAGAAACACAGTTGGACAGACAAAGGAGTGGTTAAATGTCAGTCTCAGGGAATGGATAGCTGTTAATGAGAATTATTTGTACAGTAGGTAGTGGTTGGAAGCAGCCCATGTGTTGACAAGGGCTGGTGTATGGGGTTGAGGGAAAACATGGGGAAATGTGAGATTGATATGTGATTGTTGCCTGGTTGTCATGTGGTTGACATGTTGTTGACATGTTGTTATCGTGTGGTTGATGTGCATTTGTCATGTGGTTGTCATTCCTTGTATGGCTCTTCATCAAATGCTGCTGGAGCATTGTGTTGCACTTTGGGTTTCCCTGGCGTTGAATTTCCTTTACACTTTAGCTCAGTGTCCGATGGGGGCCATTGTTTGCATGTAACATTAAATGCAGGACTTTGTCCTTGTGAGTGAGACATGGCGCATCTCACACAGAATCTGGCCATTTACTGTCCCTGTTGAAGGCTACGACAGTTGTTCCAGAACTCTACCTGACTTCTGATTGCCCCAGTGATACGTTCCTCCAAGGAACTTGGTGTGTATCCTGTCCCAGTGCAGCACTGGGGAATCCACACTTACAGGAGGCCATTCTCTCTGTCCAATTCATCCCACACCTTCTACTTTCTTTTGCTGTTTACTGCTTTTGCCAATATTTTAATCTGCAGTTCCCCAACCATTTTCTAGAGAAAACTATTTTGTTTGCTTTAGTCAAACTAAATATCTCATGATTTTAAGCACCTCTGTCAAACCTTTCTTTCCCTGCAGAAAAGAGGACAATACCAGCCTATTCAACTTTTCCGCATCAACCCAGCTGATGTCTTACCAACCCTCTTCTGTACCCTCTCCAAGGCCTTAATATCTTCCCTAAAAATATGATCCTTGTGAGAAATATTGGAACAATGTGGCATGATTTCTGGGTTTCCCTTTTTGCTGCCTCTACTTTCTGATGTCAGTTAGTCCACCCACTCTCTCAACTGGCCCTATCACTTTAAGGATTTTTGGCAGTATACACCCCAGGTCCCTGAGCCCATTATAAGATTGTGTAGATGATACTGACTCTCCATGTATTCCTCTCCAAGCGCTTCCCTTCTCACATATCTCCACAAACTGGCCCTGCAAATGTTGGGAGCTGGGGGAACCAGTCTAGCCTACTATCATCATCATTACCAAGTTTTGTGTCAGCTGCAAACTTTAAAACTGTGCTCCCCTACACTCATGTTCAGCTCAATTATTTTAAGTAACAGAAGTAATAATCCGAACACTAATTTCAGGATAACTCCACAATGTAGTTTTCTCCAGTGAGAAATACATTTCTTCCTTCTTCTCAACTTCCTATCCAAAAGCTTGACACTATCTCTTTCTAAATCGGTCTGTCATGTGTTAATTTATTTTGTGAAATACCAGCTCTGTAATGTGTGCTGTACAGTCACCCTGTGTTACTTCGTCAAAGCACTTAATCATGTTCATTCGACATGGCTTGCCTTTAATGGATCAGGGCAGGCTGCAGATTGAAGGAAACATCCTGGGAATGCCATGTCGAAAAATCCTCAGAGCTGGACCCCAGCAGTAATCCGATGAGGTCATTGAGTGCTGGGACAACAAACAGCTCCCTGATACTATCACATTAATCCCAGATCAGCAGTGCATAACACTCTTCAGTGCATTGGCTCAGACAGCTCAGCGCCTCACTCAGACACACACACACACACACACACACACACACACACACACACACACACACACGCACGCACATGTACACATAGAAACTCAGACAGACACACACATATACACATGGGCACTACACATACATACATGCACACGCAACATGGCACCAACTCTCACACACATACACACACATGCACACATAGAAATGTGTCAGTCCACAAAAGCTGCCTACAAGCAGGCCAATACTGTGAGGAATTGATCTCCACCATTGGAACAATGGGTTTGCAGCTGCAGTTGCTGGCTGTGATTACTGATCTCTGTCTGAATCTGACAGAGACTCAGTGATGATTTCTGATGGTGAATTTTTACTGAACAGACAGACACAATCTTATCAACTCAGAGATGTCCAGGCAGTTACTTATTTCATAGATTGCCTCAATCATATTTCACACTGTAGCTGTGTGTGAGAGGGATAAAGCTAGAGTTCAAGCTACCTTGCGTCGTTTTTTTCTGTTGTCCCTGATGAATGCTGGATCTTCATCTGTTTCTCTCTTTCCTCCTGCTCATCACTGTGCCTGCTCCTGCTGCAGGTGTTGTCTGAAGACTGAAGGTGTGAACAACCTCTGTGTGTCGCCTGACCCTCTCCACAGAGCTGATGTGGTAAGGCAATGATCCAATAGTGAATGTGAAGCTGTAATGAACCTGAACAATGGGAGTGCACTGTAATGAACTGGTATGAGCCAGTAACTTGCCAATAATGAACTGATAATAAACCACGAATGAGCCAGTCAAGAACAGAGAATGATCTGATAATTAGACCACAATAAATGTACAAACATAAAATATAACAGCAGGAATAGACCATCCCTCCTTTTGTGCTTGCTTCCCTACTCAAAACCATCATCACTGATCTGATTGTGGCCTCAACTCCATTTTCCTGTTCACATTTTGCTCACTTACATACAACTGAACATTTTCTCCCCAGCACCTAATCACCTGCGTTATTTCATTTTCATCTATTAAACATCACTGGTAAATAACCCGTGTTTCCAATGGTTTCCAAATAACTTCTGCACAAATCCTACTAAGGGCAATGTGAACTGTCAGAAGTAGGGAAGAGGCCGGAGAGCAGGAAGGGGCTAAATCTAAATGGAGTTGGAGGGGGAGATAAAAGCACTCTATACCCATGGTGCCCAACTCTCTAACAGCATCAAGAGTGTTGGTGGACTCCATGTACTCTTTCTCCAATGTCACCTGGACATGAATGTCTATCCTCTCTCTACCTGATTTTTAATTCATTCATGGGATGAGGGTGTTGCTGACCAGGCTGAATTTATTGCCCATCCCCTAATTGCCCAGAGGGCAGGTGAGAGTCACATGAGGCCAGACCAGGTAAGGATGGCAGTTTCCTTCTCTGAAGGAGATTAGTAAACCAGTTGGGCTTTTCCCAAGACTCAAAAAAGGATTCATGGTCATTATTAGATTCTTAATTCTAGATATTTTATTGAATTGAAATTCCACCATCTGCCATTGCAGGACTTCAACCCAGGTCCCTAGAACATATCTGGTCCTCTGGCTTAACAGTCCAGCAATAATACCAAAAGGCCATCACCTCCCACATGTGTGGTACATGTGAGCTGTGATGACATTTGAGAAACTTTCATGGGCAGCTTTGTTGGAAAACTTGAGATTGTAAGTTGAAGTAGAAATGAGAGAGTAGGTTGTCAGATGGAAAATAAAGATAGCAGTTTCCTTCCCTAAAGGGCATTAGTGAACCAGATGAGATTTTCCCCCGACAGTCAAATCAATGGAGTCATCATTAGACTCTTAATTCCCGATATTTATTGAATTCAAATTCCACCATCTGCTGTGGTAGGATTTGAACGTGGGTCCACAGAACTTAATCTGAGTCTTTGGGTTAATAGTCCAGTGATAAAACAACTAGACCATCACCTCCCCCGATAAATGTTGATTATGAACATACCAATTAATGAGCTAGTAATGAACTGAGAGGAAACGTGTGCCAGTGATGAGTCAGATAGGTAGATAGATAGATGAGATTCTGAAAGTGGGCTCAGTACTTTGGAGTGGGCAGTTAGCGAGTGAACTGGATGATGTCAAGGGACAGTGTTAGCCAGTTGGCATCAAAAAATCTGCAGGAAACCTCACTATATTTATCTAGAGAACTGTCTTTATCTCATTGGAAATAGTATATAGAAGTGGAGAAGCTATATCTGTATGAGACATTGTTGAGACCACAGCTGGAATATAGATTTGCTCTCTTTATTTGAAGGAGGAAGACCTGAACTGAAAATTGTTCAGAGAGGGTCCATGAGCCTGATTCCTGGGGTGCAGGGGCTGTCTTATGAGGAAATGTTGAGCACTTTGGGCCTGTAGCCATTAGAGGTTAGAGGAATGAGAGTGATCTCAGTGAAACAGGTAAGAATCTGAGGTATTTGACAGGGTGAATGCTTCCTCTTATGGGTAAATCTCTAATCCGGATTAAAAGTAACGGGTTTCCCATTAAGGGTGAAGATGAGGAAGAATTTCTTCTCTAAGAGGTTGGTGAATGTTTGGGATTGTCTTCCTCAGAGAGCAGCAAAGTCTGGATCATTGAATAGATTTAAAACTGATTCAGGCAGCTATTGAACAATCAGGAAGGAGAGGACTATGGGAGGTAGGCAGTTGGTGTACATTGGAAAATCTGCCCCTTTGAACAGCACATTTATATCAATAAAGGCTGAAGAAATGATAAATGTTGTGCAGCACTTAATGATTACCATTATGTCAGAGCTACATGACAGCCTGTTGTGATACTATCAGGTTCAACTCAATAGTAATAGCAGCTGATGTATTACCATGATGTGGATTTTTTCCTCCAGCAAGGTGCTTGTACCTGATGGGGGAACATATTTATTAGCTCCCTGGCAGATGACATTGTGCTGAAAGATTTAACAGATATTTATTGCAGTTCCTGGTACATACATTTATTACATACAGGCCCTTCAGCCTCAGCTAATACTAAGTCATTTGGTTACAAACAGTAGCACACTTCCATCAGCATGTCATGCTTCAAGGGGCCTCAGTTAAGATGGAATCTAAGATGTTTGTATCCTCAGACCACATGCTATGGTACAGTGATGATATCATGAGCATGTCCCCTAAAAGGACACAGATCTATAGGCATTCTTTGATTGATTCAAAGGATGTCATTGTCACTAGCCAGACCAACATTTATTGATCATCCCTTGAGAAGGTGGTGGTGAGCTGATTTCTTGAACCAGTCCATGTGCTAAAGGTAGGTCCATAATTCCCTTTGGGTAGAATTCTAGGATTTTGATCTAGTGCCAGTGAAAGATTGGTGATATATTTCCAAGTCAGGATGGTGAATGGCTTGGAGGGGAATAGCAGGTGGTGTTTGTGTGCCCATGTGTCTTCTGTCCTTGTCCTTCTAGTTGGAAGTAATCATGGGTTGAAATGTGTCATCTAAAGATCTTTGATGAATGTCTGCTATGCGCCTTGTACTAGTATACACTGCAGTTCTGGGCATCAGTGGTGAAGAGTGTGGACGCTTGGGATTTTGTGCCAATCAAGCAGGCTGCTTTGTCCTGAACGGTGTCAAGTTTCTTGAGTGTTGTTAGAGCAGCAGCCATCCAGGCAAGTGGGGAATATTCCATCACACTCCTGAATTGTGCCTTGTAGATGGTGGACAGGCTTTGGGGAGTCAGGATGTGAGTTATTTGCTGCAGTATTCCTCGCTTCTGACCTGCTCTTGTAGCCACTGTGTTTATGTAGCAAGTTTAACTGAGTTTCTGGTCAATGTTTACCTCAGGATGTTGTTAGTGACAGAGTCAATAATGGTAAACTAGTGTTGCTTGCTAACAATGTTGTTGACACCTTCCATCGCTTTACTAATGATTGAGAGTAGACTGATGAGGCAGTAATTGGCCGGGTTGGATTTGTAATGCTTTTTGTGTATTGGACATATATGGGCAATTTTCCACATTGACGGGTAGGTGCCCATGTTGTAACCGTACTGGAAGAGCCTGGATTGGGAAGCAGCAAGTTCTGGAGTGCAGGTCTTCAGTACTATTGATGGAATCTTATCGGAGGCCATAGCCTTTGAAGTATCCAGTGCCTCAGATATGGTGTGAATCAAATTGGCTGAAGACTGGTGTCTGCAATGCTGGGCACCACTGGACGAGGCTGAGATGGATCACCCACTCAGCACTTCTGGCTGTAGACTGCTGTAAATGTTTCATGGCTCTTCTGTCATTGAGAATGGGGATATTTGGAAGACTCCTCCTCTAGTCTGTTGCTTAGTTGTCTACCATCATTCATGGATGTGGTAGGTCTACAGAACTTTCATCTGATCTGTTGGTTATGAGGTCACACAGCTCTATCACTTGCTGCTTTTGCTGTTTGATGTGCCAGTAGTCATGTTTGGTAGCTTCACCAGGTTGACACCTTATTTTCAGGTAAGCCTGGTGCCATTCCTGGCATGCCCTCCTGCACTCTCCATTGAACCATAGTTAATCACATGGTTTGATGGTAACGGTTGAGTGGGGATATGCCAGGCCATGGGTTTGCAGATTGTGTTGGATACAATTCTACTGCTGTTGATGGCCAACAGCTCCCCATGGATGCCCAGTCTTGAGTGGCTAGTTCTGTCTGAAGTCTGTCCCATTTAGCACAGTGATTGTGCCACACTACGCAATGGAGGGTATTCTCAATGTGAAGGTGAGACTTTGTCTATTGTTTCTCTTATATTCTGTTATTGAAAACACCCCATTTGCTATTGGACTTACAGAATAGAATTTCCTTTGTGAAACATTTGTTATTTTAAAACTGCTTGGACGTGTAATCTCTTTCTGCATTGCCATTGTATTTAACCGGTATTGTTACTCTTATTTAAATGATTTTCTTGAGAGTGAGAGCAGGAATTTTCTCTCTGTTTGCAGTCATGGCTAATTTGAATGCTGAGTATTTTAAATTTTAACCATGATGTGGAGGTGCTGGTGTTGGATGAGGACAGGTAGTCAGAAGTCACATGACACCCGGTTATAGACAAACAGGTTTATTTGATATCACAGGCTTTCACAGCAGAGCTGCCTGACGAAGGAGCAGTGCCACGAAAGCTTGTGGTTTCAAGTAAACCTGTTGAACTATAATCTAGTGTCATGTGACTTCTGAATTTGTTTTAAATTATAGTCACTTTAACTACAGAAATCGTCATCTTCCTCAGCAAGATTGTTAGATATTGTATTTTCTTTATTTCCTGGAAAATGAAGATAGATTGCTCATACAGCTTTGTCATAAAGGGGGTTTGCAGTTTTTGCAGTAATTTGTGCCTTTTTCACCTCTACGATTTTTCATGCCCTTTGAAACAATATGGAAGGCCTGTGTCCTTTCTGCTTCTTCTCCATGATGTTTGTATCTTTTCTGATTGAAAGAAAATTATGCTATGATGTTTGTCATGTCTTTAGAAATATTTTTGTTTACACAATAAAAATAATTGTTTTTCCCTCAAAACAGCTTATTTTAAGAAACTCCCTAGCCTTTGATTTTCTGATTCTAATCAGTTGAATTGTTTTGCCATTTTAACAAGTTGCTTGATTATTTTTTTCCCTATTTTTCACAGCTTTTAAATTACACTTTTAGATAAATTTAACAATGCTTGTTAACTAAATACACCCATTTTGCCCCCCTGCCTAGAATTTTCCTTAAAAGTAATTCTTTTCACCCATTCACTCACGGCCACTTTAGAATGCTGTGTTCAATTCCAGTCCTCCTGCCATAGGAAAGATGATGTTAAGTTTGTAAGGGTCTAGAAAAAAAATTTACAAGGATTTTGCCAGGACTGGAGGGTTTGAACTAAAGAACTGACTGAATATACTGAGGCTACTTTCCCTGGAGTGTCCAGCCCTCAGTTTGCAGAGTCTATATTTTTGTTGATCAGAACCAGTTAAGATGTCTCGGGTAGATTCACTGTCACCAACCCCTCTGGTTGGCAGTAGTCAAAGTTATTGATACCATGTGGGGGAAGGCTGCCCACATGAAGAAATTTGCAGAATATTAGCTCAATCTTGATAAATAATGTTCTATGATGTAGTACTTAATGGTTATTTGCATTACATTTGGGATATATCAGAGACTTTTGTAAGACTACTACCTAGGCTTAAGGGTAAGTAATCATTACTGTTGAGTACATTGATCTTAACACTTAACTGCTACTGTAATTAATGCACACCAGTTAAAAACTGGTTAGCTTCTCCCAGAATTAGTCCTTTATATCCTAATGGACACTGCTTGCCTTGCAATGTGAGTTAACCCTTTCAAGTACTAGTATTCAAGAACAGGAATGTGCAGAGAAGTTCCTATTGATTAGTAAAACAGGATTAAGGAGCTGAATGGCCAGCTTCTGCTCTTCTACTATTTACTTGCAAAGGGCTCACTCTATCCCTTTCCTCAGAAACACAGAATTATTATGGTGTAGGAGGAGGCCATTCAGCTCAAATATACTTCATTAGTTCAGAGATAGAAGGAACTGCCGATGCTGGAGAATCTGAGATAACATGGTGTAGAGCTGGATGAACTCAGCAGGCCAAGCAGCATCAGAGGAGCAGGAAAGAAGGGTCCAGGCCTGAAACATCAGCTTTCCTGCTCCTCTGATGCTGCTTGGCCTGCTGTGTTCATCCAGCTCTAACATTATCTCATACTTTGTTGGTTCCCCTCTCCTGAAGAGATTAATTCACTCTCTCTCCTCCCACTCCTGAAGGGACTAATTCACTCTGTCTTGAAGAGATTGATTTACTCTCTCTCTCTTTCTTGAAGGGACTGATTCTCTTTTTCTATCTCTCTCTGTCCGCTGAAGGGACTGGCAATTTCTCTCTCTCATTCCCCCTCTTCAGAAGTGACATTCACACAAAGGAAGTCCACCTTGGAATGAGACTCTCGCCATTTGCTCGGCAGTGGTGGGGGTGGGGGTGCTGGGAGGAGACTGTAAATATAGTTGGGTGCCTCCTAAGATATGGCAATCACTCCATGGTTAGGACATCAAGGAAGTAGAACTAGGTTTGGTGAATGGATTTGGCAAGTGGATTTAGTGAGCTGGGTTTGGAGCGGTGGGTGTGGTGAGTGGGTTTTGGGGAGGTAGGTTTGGTGAGTGGGTTTTGGTGAGCTGGGTTTGGTGAGTGGTGCAGTGAGTGGGTTTTGGGGAGGTGGGTTTGGTGAGTGGGTTTTGGGGAGGTGGGTCTGGTGAGTGGGTGCGGTGAGTTGGTTTTGGCGAGATTGGTTTGGTGAGTTGGTTTTGGGGAAGTGGGTTTGGTAAGTGGGTGCAGTGAGTGGGTTTAGGAGAGATGGGATTTGGGGAGGTTGGTTTGGTGACTGGGTTTTGTGGATATGGGTTTGGTCAGTGGGTGAAGTGAATGGGTTTTGGGGAGGTGGGTTTGGTGATTGGGTGCGGTGAGTGGGTTTTGGGGAGGTGGGTTGGTGAGTGGGTGCGCTGAGTGGGTTTTGGGGAGGTGGGTTGGTGAGTGGGTGCAGTGAGTGGGTTTTGGGGAGGTGGGTCTGGTCAGTGGGTGAAATGAGTGGGTTTTGGGAAGGTGGGTTGGGTGAATGGGTTTTGTGGATATGGGTTTGGAGAGTGGGTGCAGTGAGTTGATTTTGGGGAGGTGGGTATGGAAAGCTGGGTTGAGTGAGTGGGTTTGGAAAGCTGGGTTTGATATGTTGGGTTTAGTGAGTAGGCTCATTGAGTATGTTTTTGATGAGTTGCGTTTGGAAAACAGTGCCATGTGGGCAGGCAGGGGTTAATAAACAGTCAAGCTGCTGGTATGCTGTAGGGTACTTGTCTCAGGCAGAGCCAGAGGTCAGAGCGAGATCGGGTTCTTTCCACTGACCTTGCAGTTTGAGTGCCTTGTCGAGTTGGTGTGGAGCAGGGGAAGGCTTTGGTTGCTGCACGCAGACAGTGTATGTGTGTGTGTGAGAGAGAGATATGCTGTGACAGCTGGGGGAATGCAGTCAGAGCGGGCACAGCTCGATACACAACTCCTCCTCCTCCTCCTCCTTCCAGCCTCCGATAAACAGCGAGAGGGATTCCCTGCCACACCGTGAGTACTCAGGGAGAGGGAGGTAAACACTCTGAAGAAGGGCTGGGCTGCTGAGCTGTAGGATTGCTGAGTTTGGGCTTCCTGGGCTTTATGCGTTAGAGTCAGGCAGAGAGAGAGAGAGAGAGAGAGCGCACGGATGTAGTGAGTGCACATGTTGCAGTATTAATGTCAGGCACTGCTCTGCCTTCCTCAGCCACTCTGCTATCTGAGCTGGCCTTGCAGGCTTAGCCAGCTCCCTGTCTCCTGGCCCCAAACATCTGAAACACACTTGAATGCATTTCCACAGGAACCGGCTGTGTGTGTGTGTTGGGGGGTGGGTTGGTGGGGTGTGGGTGACTAGTTGACCGCGAGAGGAGCAGTGTTGGGGAACGGCCATAGTCTGCAGTGTTCTTACCAGGGAACCATTGGCTGAATGTGGCTGACTTTGAGGGGATTGTGCCTCTGAGGAGGGCAGCTGCTGGCATTGAGCACGATTTTCATGTAAATACAGCCTGCCGCACTTACAGCCAGTCCTCAGGGCAAGGCTGCTGCTTCCTGCTGCCATTCCAGAATATTCTTTAATTGTGGAATTCCCAACGAATTTCCTGAAGACCCTGATTGTTGTCTGTGGACAGTTTGGATCAAACGGATGAAGAGAAGACATTTTGACTCACTCGCTCTCAGAGTCACAGTGATGAACAGTCCAGACTGGAATAACGTGCGGATACTTTAGAAGGGTTAGGAGATAGGAACTGTAGGAATAGAAAAAGGAAAAAAAGAATGGTAGGATTGGGTCAGGGGTGAACTGGAGGCAGGCCTCTGTGGAATTTCACAGCATTGGCCAGATAGGCTGAAATGCTTCTTAGTGATCTGTAAATATTTGTATTTGGTTGAGATGCAGCAAGGCTTCTCCCTTCAGCCCACAGCAGAAAACTTCTTACACGTACTTCCAGAGAGACACACTATTAATAATAACAACAGCAGCTAAAAGGGTCAGTATCACTCCCTGCAAATCCCAAATCTACATCACATCCCCTACACCATTCCCATGCTCTTGTGTCCACCTCATTCCCCCATACCATCCCCCACACCAATGCCACACTCCTGATTCTGCACCCCAATCCCCTACACCAAACCATACTCCTGTATCTGCCCACATCCTTCCCGAATCCCTGTACCTGTCCAGCGTCCCCCACACCATTCCCACATTCCTGTATTCACCTCCCTGTCCCCCAAACCATTTGCATACTCCTGTATCTGTTCCTATGCCCCACACCGTTCCATCAAACTCTTCCCCTTTATCCCAGCACAGGTTCTATCACTCTCATTTTATTTCCCCTCTAGACTGGTCAGTGGGGGACAGTGTGGCCTTGCCTGGTCAGTGAGGTAGAGTGTGGCCTTGCTTGGAGGGTGGTGGAGAGGGTGGTCTTGCCTGGTCAGTGGGGGAGAGTGTGGCCTTGCCTGGTCAGTGGGGGAGAGTGTGGCCTTGCCTGGTCAGTGAGGTAGAGTGTGGCCTTGCCTGGGCAGTGGGGGAGAGTGTGGCCTTGCCTGGACAGTGGGGCAGAGTACGGCTTTGCCTGGACACCAGTCTTTTTTGACTCTTTGTGATCTGTCTGTGTCAGGCAGTGTGACATGTGTTTTCATTCTGTTATATTTGTAAATATATCAACCCTGGAAGTGAAGATTTAATTCACTTCTCCTTTGCTTGGAGGGGTGGAAGTGCCTGGAATGTTGTTAGTCTGTTGCTGGATTTGCAGAGTTTCCTTTCTGAAGCCGAGGCTAGGGCTCAATGAGAGCTGGGAAGAGGCAGGGCATTCCCTTGTATGTCTACATCTCTGCTGCAAGTTTCCCCAGTTGGTGTAATAGTGACATTGTGAGTGCTGGACTGTCAGGCCTGCTGGAAGCCTTGATGCAAGGCCTCTTTTTTCTTTACTGGGGCAGTCAGAATAGTGTAAAGCCTTCTGCTGTAGCACTAATCTGCTCAGGTTGGTTCATTCCTGACCTGCACAGAACAAATAGATTCACAAAGTCATAGAATGGTGACAACACAGAAAGAGGCCACTCAGTCCATTGTATCTATGCTGCCTGAATAAACGAGTTGTGCATTTGAATCCCATTGGTCCATAAGGTTCGCAGGATGAACCAGCTGATTCTGTCAACTCCCACACGAGTTCCGATTGGAGAATTGAATTATGGTCAGGGACACTAAATAGGTAGGGCTGTGATGCTTAAGCCCAGTAAACATTGCCCTGATGGGCAAACAGTACCCCTGTTTTGCCTGTTTAGTTTGGTTGCCCATTTCTAATTACCTTTAAGATGGTGTTCCTTTGTTTCTACTGCCCTAGTCCTTCTAGATGGAAGTGGTCATGGTTTGAAGATGCTGTTGAAGTATCTTCGGTGAATTTCTGCAATGTATCTTGTAGATAGTACATGCTGTGGCTACTGAACGTCGGTGGTGGAGGAAGTGAATGATTGTGGATGTGGTGCCAATCAGGGGCGCTGCTTTGTCCTGGATCATGTCAAGATTCTTGAGTGTTGGAGATGCACGTATCCAGGCAAGTGGGGAGTATTCCATCACACTCCTGACTTGTGCCTTGTAGATGGTGGACACGTTTTGAGGTGTCAGGAGGTGAGATACTCGCCACAGTATCCCTAGCTTCTGACCTGGTCTTGTAGCATTGTGCCCATGTGGTGACTCCAGTTGAGTTTCTGGTCAATGATAACTCCAAAGATGTTGGTAGTGAGGGATTCAGTGATTGTAATGCCAGTATAGATCAAAGGGGATTAGATTGTCTGTCTGTTATTTTAGTTAGACATTGTTGGCTGTCTTCATAAAGTACGAGTCTTCGTTCTTCCTCAGAGTGAGCTCTGATTGAGGGGTATTGGAAGGACAGTCAGACTGACTAGCTGAGAGTTTTACTCACTGCAGGTACTCATAGTCTGCTGAATGCAATGTCATAGTTCATGCACCCACCCTGTCAGCTCAGCAAATTAGCAGCTTTGACTCTGTGTTTAGAAAATGTGTCTGAGCTCAGTTGAGCCCTGTGATTATACACCCCACCCTGCTGCTCTGGGAGTTTGCAATCATCTTCTTTTGAGATCACGGATGCTTCTTATTCTCTGCCACCAAGTCAATTGCTGAGCAGCATCTGCTCTCATTGTAATGCTTCCTAAAATCTGTCAAATGCTAACTCATTTATAGACCAAAATGAAACAAAGCAGCTTTCGGACTGTTCCCTCCCCCAATCCCTACGGAGTCTCCTCCACAGTACCCTCTCCCACAATGTTGATAGTGCCTCCTTCAATGTCCCCATCCCCAGTGCCCTACCTGCTGATGCCCTCTCCCCTAATACCTGTAAGGTTGTTGTTGTCAGAAGGCCAATCCCTTACCCTCTGGTTGCTTGATTATGCTTCTCATTGGTATTTGTCCACTAACTGTGGAGGTGACAGTTTCTTGCAGGCTCCCTCCTGCCTCCTGCTGGACATTGCCTGTTCTGTAGGTCCCAGTAGCCAGAGTAGGTTGTGCAGCTTGCTGAGTAACAGTGCTGGCTTATATAGATGGTCCAAGCTTGCCACACACTGTGAGCAGTAACTGTGCTTTATGTTTACTGATCCATGCGGAGATTTTAATGGCTCAGGACTGAGTGATGGCTCAGCCTAACTGGAGCTGAACAACCATGAAATATTAGTAATCAACACGGTTATAAAAGCACTCTTACCATCATCTGCTGTCATGTTAATGGCGGCTTTATTGATGGTTGTGGGATGCCAGTTTTATCTGAGGGAATTGACTGTGCTGCTGTGTTCCCGTAGCAAATGAGCCCACTATCCCTACCTTTACAACACACAGGACCACAAAAGGGCTACCAGGATGCACGACAGACAGGTTCATGTAGGCTTCTTTCGATACATGTGAGTGAGTCCTAGCCTGGAATCTGACTGAGGAGAGGGCATAGGGTTTAACTCTTTCAAAAGGCATTTGATAAAGTACTATACAATAAACTTATTCTGAAAGCTGAAGACTGAAAAGGTAGTAACAGCATGTTACATAAAAGCGATAGGGAATAGCAGTGATCAGAATTGACTAGTGTCCTCCAGCTGGAGAAACTTTCAACATAGGCTGGGTGTGCAGAGCTTAGCTTCAATCTTTGTCAAAAAAATACAAACTGGGAAAAGCAGCAAACAGCATTAAAAATAACTATCAGGAGAACAGTGACTGGGGAAGTGGGCAGACATACAGCAGACACAGTTTAACACAATAGTATGACGTGATAGATTTTTGTGGGAAAAATAAAATTATGGTTTAGGAGGAAGGGGGATTTAGCAGAACCATGATGGGGTCAGGTATTCTCAGTGAATGTGGAGAGACTGGAGAAGCTGAGCTTTTTCTCCTTAGAGCAGAAAAGGTTTAGAGAGATTTAATTGAGGTGTTGAAGATCACAAAGGAGCTTAGAGGAGTAAATGAAGAGAGACAGCTTCCATTGGCAGAAATAAGGGGTTGAAAAGTAATTGTTGAAAGAATCCATAGAAGAGAATCTCTTCACAAGGCGAGTTGCTGTGATCTGGAACACACTGCTTGAAGCAGACTAAATGGGAACTGAAGCTGGGGAAAGCAAAAAGATTTGGGATGTGGGCTTCGCTGCCTGGGCCAACATTTCTTGCCCATCGTGGATTGCCCTGGATGGTGTTGTGCTACCTTCTTGAATCGCTGCAGTCCACGTGGTGGAGGGGCACACTGTGCAGCTTTCTCTTCTGCTGGGAAATGTTAAAGAAGGGTAAAATCGCTAAAGTCCTACGAGCCCACAGGGCTGCTCTCTTGTTAGAGAGAGAGAGAGAGAGAGAGAGAGAGAGGCAACTGGCAGTGGGGTTAATTGAGGGGCGAGGTTGAGAAGGTCCTTTATGGTAGCCTCAAGCAGTCAGGAATTTAATCCATGCTGTTGGCAACACTGACAATGCTAGCAATGACATCTCCATCATCAGTTTCCACACCTACTCTTGGAACTCAAAGTTTGAGACACAGTTGTGAACAGGGATCCATTAAAGTCAGTCAAGTTTTTTGAGAAGTAAATGATTCAACAAATAAAGAAAAGATAGTGCATTTTTTATTTATTCTATTCATTCACATGATGAGGACGTCACTGACCAGGCAGCATTTATTGCCCATGCCTAATTGCCCAGTGGGTGCAGTTAAGAGTCAACCACATTGCTGTGGGGTCTGAAGTCACAGGTAGGCCAGACAGGTAAGGATGGCAGTTTCCTTCCCTGAAGGACATTAGTGAACCAGATGGGCTTTTCCAATAATTGGCAAAGATTCATGGCCATTATTGGATTCTTAATTCCAGATATCTTATTGAATTCAAATTCCACCATCTACAACTGCAGGATTTGAACCCAGATCCCCAGAAAATATCTGGGTCTCTGAATTAACAGTTCAGCAATAATACCACTAGGCCATTGCCTCCCCACATACATGGTACATGCGAGCTGTGATGACATTTGAGAAATTGTTTTCTGGGCAGCTTTGTTGGAAAAATTGAGATTATTCGTTTAATTAGAAATGAAGGAGTAGGCTGTCAGGTGGGAAATAAAGATGGATTCTATAGACAATGTAGGACGGACCGGAGTAGGATTCTTTGTAGTGGATTTTAAGGTTAGTGGTGGACGAATCATGTTTTCTTCTTTCTGTGCATAGATCATTTGTATTATCCATATGGGAACACAAGGTTTGCTGAAGACAAGTCTTTGACAAACAGTGTGAGTTTGCGAGAAGCCTGACAGGGGTATTGCAGATGCAGTTTAATCTGGAGTATATTTCAGAGATGATACAAGGAGTAGAACTTATCTGGCTCAATACAAGAGATAAATGAAAATTTTCCTAAGAACAAAACCATTTTAGAAGTTGTATACAGGGGAATATGCAACCAAAATAACAAACAAATTTTTGCATATTATTAATTTTGCTCAGTCAGGAGGATTTCAAGAAATTCTAGGTTCCCCAATAAAGGCAGAAAGACCACACTGAATGCCTGTGCCAGCAGACTTGGCTTTGCAGGTCAATTTAAAATCTTAGTTAAGAAGGTGGAGACTTGGCAGTAATGCCACGTAAATCTCTCTTGGTACTATAGGTCACTGCACTTACCCTAACAATGCCAACTTCCAGGAAGGGTGCTGGGCAAACATTTGCCCTGTTCACGGTAATAACTTTTCAGTTGTTAATGCAGAGCCTTGCAGCAATAGCCAGCTTGGGCACCAGCACAGCTGGGCAGCTCCAGCCTCAGAAATCTCTTAGTTCATTCTCCAGCAATTAGTTAATCTTCTCTTGAACTGGGTCTAGCTGATAGGGATGTGGCCTTCTGAGAGCTTCAACACCTAAGTTGGTGAATAAGGAGTTTGTATTTGCTGGTGTTGATTATCTAGGAACTGGGGGTTTCAATGTGGGCCTCACTCATATCTCCCTCCAGTTCATCCACACCATCACCCGCATCTCTTAGAGTCATAGAGCATGGAAACAGACCCTTCAGTCCAACTCGTCCATGCTGACCAGATCTCCCAAAATAAACTAGTCCCATTCGCTGTCATAGAGTCATAGATATACAGCATGGAAACAGATCCTTTGGTCTAACTCATTCATGCCAATCAGATACTCTAAATAAATCCAGTCCCTTTGCCAGCATTTGGTCCATTTGCTTCTAAACCCTTCCTATTCATATACCCATCCAGATGTTTTTTAAATGTTGTAATTGTACCAGCCTCCACCATTTCCTCTGGCAGCTCAGTCCATATATGCTCCATCCTCTGTGAAAAAGTTGCCCCTTGGGACCCTTTTAAATCTTTTACTGTCACATTAAACCTATGCCCTAGAGTTTTTGACTCTCCCACCGTGGAGAAAAGACCTTGTCTATTTATCCTATCCACGACCCCCATGATTTTATAAACCTCTGTAATGTCACTCCTGAGCCTCTGACACTGCAGGGCAAATAGCTGCAGTCTATTCAGCCTCTCCCTATAGCTCAAACCCGCCAACCGAGCAATACCCTTGTAAATCTTCTCTAAACTCCTTGAAGTTTCACAACATCCTTCCTGTAGCAGGGAGAATAGAAATGCACAGTAGCATTGGGTCTGTTATCTACTTGTTCCTTTCTCAGCGATGGTATTGCTTGACATGACAGACTTTGCTTTCTCTCCCAACTTGTGGCCTCAATCAGATCATTTACTTCCCTGAGCATGTCAGCTACTGTGTACGCCACAAAGTGGATTCCTGTAGTATCGGTAGGAGTACTAACGCGTGGTTTCTTGGCTGGAACATTTGGTCCCTGGCCTATCTCAGAGATTTTCAAGTGTTCTTCACAGGCTCTCACAGGTCAAACCAGAACAGTGCTATGATCTAACATGGAGACCTCCTCTCCCGGTTCTTAAAAACATCTTGTTAATTCATTTCAGGGGCCTTCATATTTGGTGCCTGAGAAACTAATTCACTAGAGGAAATCCAGCCAGTTCATTGATGTGTCCTTGGTGGTGAACAGAAGAATATCTAGTCCATGATCTCAGTCATGAGATGTACTTGTAGCAGTGGAGCCAGATGATTCTTTTTAGGCTTTGGTGGTACCATCCTATCATCCCCCAGGGCTACAGGAAATACACTGACCTCTTTCCATTGTGTCATGTCTAGGTTACCCAGAATTTCAAGGAATAGAATGGACATGAAACCCTGATCCGACTGGATCTCAAAGTTGAAGAATTAGGTCAATCTGTGCTTTAATGGATATGATTGTCACAGGAACAGCCTCTGGAAAATTGGGTGCAATGCCAATGATGGTATAGCTATACTGCTGACCCCTTTTTGTTTAGTGCAGAGGTCCCACACAGTCCACTAACACCATACTAAATGGCTTCCCAAAGCTGGCATGGGAATTATACGGGCAGGTGTTTGCCCACACAGGGCAGATGTGGCAGATTCTGTAAAATATATAGCCCTAAAGATTGTGGTCAGTATAATACTGGGTGGTTTCAGCTTGGGCTTGGGCATTTTGCATATACCAACATGCACAGCCATCAGAATCTTGTGATCTAGTCATAATATTTCACCACTGTATCTATGACACCACTACCTGGTGGATCACTGTGCTCTCTTGGCTTGTTGGTCTCTGAAGAGGTTTCCATATTGTCAACAGCACCTCATTTTGACAAAGGAACATTCAGGGACTGGTCTTGCCTCAGCTTCAGTATGATCAGTCTGAGCTCATTGTTCATTGGGCTGCTCCCATTGAATTTCGAATGATCACTTCCCTGTGGTCTTGCAGACTCTGGAAGGAAACTGCAGCTAAGCAGACTACAGGGTCATGGACCACATGACTGTACAGTCAGTAAAACTGCCAAACACTTTCTCCTGCAGCTCAGTAAGGTATCCCTGAGGAAGCTAATATCTTGGATCCTTCTAAGTCACTGCCAAGGACCATAATGATCCTATTTACAGTCAGATTGCAGACAACTCCTCACAGAATGAGCAAATGTACCTAGTATGGAGTCTTGGACCTTGTTGAAGGGAATTAGTTTACAGAGATTTTCATAAGTGGCTTTTGTCTTAAGTGCCGGTACCCATTGGTCAAATGCAAGCTGTTTAAGCCTTTCAAGATATGTCTGGTCAGGCCAGTTTCCCTACAAATCTGGCACTAATTGGCATGCCCTAAAAATAGCCTATTTTTATTGTCCCATAATCAGTCATGTTTTCTTCAGAAAGGGGGGAGGATAAACCTTATGCACTTCCCCAAACAGCTCACTCTGCTGTCATTCAGACAAATGTTGGCCTGGCCACTTTAACTGCTGCGCTAATCACTTGAAAGAGGTGAAGAAAGCTTTCACCTCTGCCTCCTCAAATGCAGGATTTCAATGAAAAAACCAAGTTGCCCCCACTCTCAAGACTGAACCGATGGTATCTTCCATACAGTGGGGTTCCTGTTCCTCACTCAAGCTAACTTTGTTTAAACACTCCCCCACCCTTTTCCCTGAAATTCTCTCTCTTCCCTCTTTTCTTTCCCATTTCTCTCTCTTTCCAATTCCCTGTGTTTTTGTTGAAATTCTAATTTCCACTGTTCCAATTCTGTGACTCTACCCATTTCAGCATCCTCAGTTTCCACCTGGAAATTTTGTGTTTCCTGATTCTTGGGTGAAATACTAATCCTACGTGCCTCCTGAAATTGTTTAACTGCCCAAGGACTGACATTTAAAATTCTCAAAAGCAACTACCTCAAATTCTACTCAGAATGCACTGGCATCTAATTGAACAGAGAAAACAGAAGAAAGCCCTTTGTAGTTTTTTTAAAAAATGGTTCAAAGTAACAGTTTACCCAGTCAAATTCATTTTGTTTCACCCGAGAATCCAAATATGGAGCACGGGCTAAGGGCAGGCATATGGAGATAGGCCACAGTTCAGTCATGATCTCTTTAAATGTTGGAACAGGCTCAAGGGGCTGAATGACCCCTGTTGTGAAATGACCTGTGTTCCAATTTGAAGTGCGCAGAAGCCAGGTGAGGTTCCTTAGTTTTTTGCAATTCCAGGAGGAAAAGTGGGGTGGTTTAATGGTTGTTCTCAAGCTGGGACCTTCCACGTAAACAAATCCACACAGTATCATGTCAGGCCACAAACACATGGAACAAGTGTTGCAGTTTGTAACTCCCTTTTTTTGTATGCTCTTGGAGAGGTAAAAGACAACCTTGTTTACAAGGAGACAGTTTCCTGCTTGGTGAGGGGGCAGGGATGTGTAATTGCCATCTACTTCTCATTCTTGTTTGATACTTGTCTGGCTCGGTATGAGAGATAATGGGAACTGCAGGTGCTGGAGAATTCCAAGATAATAAAATGTGAGGCTGGATGAACACAGCAGGCCAAGCAGCATCTAAGGAGCACAAAAGCTGACGTTTTGGGCCTAGACCCTTCATCAGAGAGGGGGATGGGGTGAGGGTTCTGGAATAAATAGGGAGAGAGAGGGAGGCGGACCGAAGATGGAGAGAAAAGAAGATAGGTGGAGAGAGTATAGGTGGGGAGGTAGGGAGGGGATAGGTCAGTCCAGGGAAGACGGACAGGTCAAGGAGGTGGGATGAGGTTAGTAGATAGGAGATGGGGGTGCGGCTTGGGGTTGGGGGAAGGGATGGGTGAGAGGAAGAACAGGTTAGGGAGGCAGAGACAGGTTGGACTGGTTTTGGGATGCAGTGGGTGGAGGGGAAGAGCTGGGCTGGTTGTGTGGTGCAGTGGGGGGAGGGGACGAACTGGGCTGGTTTAGGGATGCGGTGGGGGAAGGGGAGATTTTGAAGCTGGTGAAGTCCACATTGATACCATTGGGCTGCAGGTTTCCCAAGCGGAATATGAGTTGCTGTTCCTGTCCACATTGATACCATTGGGCTGCAGGGTTCCCAAGCGGAATATGAGTTGCTGTTCCTGTCCACATTGATACCATTGGGCTGCAGGGTTCCCAAGCGGAATATGAGTTGCTGTTCCTGTTCCACATTGATACCATTGAGACCCATCGTCTCAGCCTGCTCCTGCCCCACCGAACTCATCTCCACCTATCTAGACTCCATTTTCTCCCCTTTGGTCCAGGAGCTCCCTACCTACGTCCGTGACACCACCCATGCCCTCCACCTCCTCCAGGACTTCCAATTCCCTGGCCCCCAACACCTCATTTTCACCATGGACGTCCAGTCCCTATACACCTGCATTCCGCATGCAGATGGCCTCAAGGCCCTCCGCTTCTTCCTGTCCCGCAGGCCCAACAAGTCCCCCTCCACCGACACCCTCATCCGCCTAGCCAAACTTGTCCTCACCCTCAACAACTTCTCTTTCGACTCCTCCCACTTCCTACAGACTAAGGGGGTAGCCATGGGCACCCACATGGGCCCCAGCTATGCCTGCCTCTTTGTAGGTTACGTGGAACAGTCCCTCTTCTGCACCTACACAGGCCCCAAACCCCACCTCTTCCTCCGCTACATTGATGACTGTATCGGCGCCGCCTCTTGCTCCCCAGAGGAGCTCGAACAGTTCATCCACTTCACCAACACCTTCCACCCCAACCTTCAGTTCACCTGGGCCATCTCCAGCACATCCCTCACCTTCCTGAACCTCTCAGTCTCCATCTCAGGCAACCAGCTTGTAACTGATGTCCATTTCAAGCCCACCGACTCCCACAGCTACCTAGAATACACCTCCTCCCACCCACCCTCCTGCAAAAATTCCATCCCCTATTCCCAATTCCTCCGCCTCCGCCGCATCTGCTCCCACGATAAGACATTCCACTCCCGCACATCCCAGATGTCCAAGTTCTTCAAGGACCGCAACTTGCCCCCCACAGTGATCGAGAACGCCCTTGACCGCCTCTCCGGCATTTCCCGCAACACATCCCTCACAACCTGCCCCCGCCACAACCGCCCAAAGAGGATCCCCCTCGTTCTCACACACCACCCCACCAACCTCCGGATACAACGCATCATCCTCCAACACTTCCGCCATCTACAATCTGACCCCACCACCCAAGACATTTTTCCATCCCCACCCCTGTCTGCTTTCCGGAGAGACCACTCTCTCCGTGACTCCCTTGTTCGCTCCACACTGCCCTCCAACCCCACCACACCCGGCACCTTCCCCTGCAACCGCAGGAAATGCTACACTTGCCCCCACACCTCCTCCCTCACCCCTATCCCAGGCCCCAAGATGACTTTCCACATTAAGCAGAGGTTCACCTGCACATCTGCCAATGTGGTATACTGCATCCACTGTACCCGGTGTGGCTACCTCTACATTGGGGAAACCAAGCGGAGGCTTGGGGACCGCTTTGCAGAACACCTCCGCTCGGTTTGTAACAAACAACTGCACCTCCCAGTCGCAAACCATTTCCACTCCCCCTTCCATTCTTTAGATGACATGTCCATCATGGGCCTCCTGCAGTGCCACAATGATGCCACCCGAAGGTTGCAGGAACAGCAACTCATATTCCGCTTGGGAACCCTGCAGCCCAATGGTATCAATGTGGACTTCACCAGCTTCAAAATCTCCCCTTCCCCCACCACATCCCTAAACCAGCCCAGTTCGTCCCCTCCCCCCACTGCACCACACAACCAGCCCAGCTCTTCCCCTCCACCCACTGCATTCCAAAACCAGTCCAACCTGTCTCTGCCTCCCTAACCTGTTCTTCCTCTCACCCATCCCTTCCTCCCATCCCAAGCCGCACCCCCATCTCCTACCTACTAACCTCATCCCACCTCCTTGACCTGTCCGTCTTCCCTGGACTGACCTATCCCCTCCCTACCTCCCCACCTGTACTCTCTCCACCTATCTTCTTTTCTCTCCATCTTCGGTCCGCCTCCCCCTCTCTCCCTATTTATTCCAGAACCCTCACCCCATCCCCCTCTCTGATGAAGGGTCTAGGCCCGAAACGTCAGCTTTTGCGCTCCTGAGATGCTGCTTGGCCTGCTGTGTTCATCCAGCCTCACATTTTATTATATTGGCTCGGTATGAGTTGGCCTTCTATAGGAGTCTTACAGGACTCTGCCTGGCAGTTATTGAACCTACATCTGCAGTTAGATTCGATATGCCTGTAAGTATCTCAGCACTCTGATCCTTCATTATGCACCAGGAGCCTGCCAAGGATAGGGAGGAAGCTAGTTATGAGGAGGAGTTTGTGATAAACTGGGATTGATTCTACTGGTGCAAAGAATGCTGAGAGGAAGTTTTGAGTAGGTTTATAATACTGAATACAACATGAGTGATAGAGGGGCAGCTACAGTATGTGAGGATAGCATTTGCGACAAATTTCTCTCTGCAGAGACCTTGGAAGTTGCATCACTTTTCCACAGAGAGTGTTTGAAGCAGAGACCATCACATCTAGGTAAAGAAAGCTGGTGGAATATCTGATCCAGAGGGAGATACCAAGCTGTGCGAAAGTTTTGGATTGATTTGGCATAGATATGATCCATATCATCTCCTTCAGATATGTAAACGTCAATGGTTTTAATACATAAATGGAATTTGTTTAAATATGGGACAGCCTGTAATTTACAAAAGGAACCATAAGTGCTGAATGTTTAATGTGGTGATATACAATTCTATGATATACAGTATTTTATTCTGATACATAGCACTTCTTTGAAATGTATAGACATTCACTATGATATATCTTGCTTCATTGATATTATATATTTTAATATATGACAAGGATCTGCATTCCATAATTGCTGCATTGACTGGAGCCCGTTTTGAGGTTACGAAGACTTTACCCTCGGGCCTCATTCTGATACATAGTGTTTCACTGCAATCTAGAATTAGTAAGCTAAACGTGGGACCGTCATAATATTTGGGACTCAGCTTTTTACACCCTATATTCAGGACTTAGAATGAGGGAAACAAAGGTCAAGGATCTAAGTTTTCTACTGATCCAAAATGTGATGGGAAGGTTAGCAGTGAAGAGGCTGTGGAGATATGGAAAGGTGAGTGACTGGACAAGAACAATGCCGGGAAGTGTGAAGTTATCCATTCAGGTAGGAAAATTATTTTCAAAAACATGGTTTTTAAAATAAAACCACAGGAGGTCAAATGCAAGAGGGGGGTATACTGGAAGTGGTCAGGCTCTAGGAGCAATAATACACAGAGAACATTTGGGGTCCAAAAGTCCATGCCTCTTGCAAGTGGCAACACAAGGTAGTAAAGAAGATAAATGACATGTTTGCCTTCATCAGTCAAGGCATTGAGTATAAAAGTTGGCAAGTCATGTTGTAGCTGGATAAAACTTTGGTCAGGCCAGTTTGGAATATTGTGTATAGTTGTGGTCTCCTCACAAATGGAAAGGAAGTGCTGGCTTTGGAGAGAATGCATTCTGTTAGGTAAATAAATCTTAAATAAATCATGACAGTGAGCGAGCCTAAATAATAGTGTGAATGTAGCTAACAATTACCGCAAAAAATTCATCTGGTTTACTAACATTCTTTCGGGAAGGAAATCTGTTGTCCTGATCTGCTTTGGCCAACGCTTGACTCCGGCCCTACAGCAATGAGGTTGACTCATAACTGCCCCCTGGAATGACTTAGCAAGCCACTCAGTTGTGTAGGGAAGGGCAATTAATGCTGGCCTTGCCACTAATGCCTAAATCCCATTGAATGAATGAAAGCAGAGCGTAGCCTAAACACATTCCTTCAAATTGAACATAACTTCATTAGTTTTAAAGTTTAAACTTCTCAAAATAAATTCCAGTATATTGTAATTGTTTCGTTAACCTGCACTACTGCTCTCAATTTCACTTGTGTTTATATAACAATGAGATGCATAGTTTCTGCAATACAGTCCTCATTCTGATATTTTGTATATTACAGTAATATATACGATATTTACATCCCATTCCAGTCCTACCTGTCCACTGCATGTGTCAGAGACATGGACAATGTGCAGATAACACCCCTAATCTCTTGAGAAACATCACCAGTGATACCTCACAAAATTCTGCAACCCCACTGGCAGGATAGATGCTCCAGTATCAGCGCCCTCTCGCAGGCCAGACGCTCCAGTATCGGTGTTCTCTCTCAGGCCAGATGCTCCAGTAACAGGGCACTCTCTCAGGTCAGATGCTCCAGTATCTGTGCCCTCTCTCTGGACAGACGCTCCAGTATCTGTGCCTTCTCTCTGGACAGACGGTCCAGTATCAGTGCCCTCTCTCAGGTCAGACACTCCAGTATCAGCGCCCTCTCGCAGGCCAGATGCTCCAGTAACAGGGCACTCTCTCAGGTCAGATGCTCCAGTATCAGTGCCCTCTCTCAGGTCAGATGCTCCAGTATCTGTGCCCTCTCTCTGGACAGATGCTGCAGTATCAGTGCCCTCTCTCACGTCTGACACTCCAGTATCAGCGCCCTCTCGCAGGCCAGACGCTCCAGTATCGGTGTTCTCTCTCAGGCCAGACGCTCCAGTAACAGGGCACTCTCTCAGGTCAGATGCTCCAGTATCAGTGCCCTCTCTCAGGTCAGATGCTCCAGTATCTGTGCCCTCTCTCTGGACAGATGCTGCAGTATCAGTGCCCTCTCTCACGTCTGACACTCCAGTATCAGCGCCCTCTCGCAGGCCAGACGCTCCAGTATCGGTGTTCTCTCTCAGGCCAGACGCTCCAGTAACAGGGCACTCTCTCAGGTCAGATGCTGCAGTATCAGTGCCCTCTCTCTGGACAGATGCTCCAGTATCAGTGCCCTCTCTCAGGTCAGACACTCCAGTATCAGCGCCCTCTCGCAGGCCAGACGCTCCAGTATCGGTATCCTCTCTCAGGCCAGACACTCCAGTAACAGGGCACTCTCTCAGGTCAGATGCTCCAGTATCGGTGCCCTCTCTCAGGTCAGATAATCCAGTATCAGTGTTCTCTCTCAGGACAGACACTCCAGTATCAGTGCCCTTTCTCAGGTCAGACACTCCAGTATCAGCACCCTCTCTCAGGACAGCCTCTCCAGTATCAGCGCCCCCTCTCAGGCCAGACGCTCCAGTATCTGTGTTCTCTCTCAGGACAGACGCTCCAGTATCAGCACCCTCTCTCAGGACAGACACTCCAGTATTAGCGTCCTCTCTCAGGTCAGACGCTCCAGTCTTGGTGTCCTCTGTCAGGACAGACGCTCCAGTCTTGGTGTCCTCTGTCAGGACAGACGCTCCAGTCTTGGTGTCCTCTGTCAGGACAGACGCTCCAGTCTTGGTGTCCTCTGTCAGGACAGACGCTCCAGTATCGGTGTTCTCTGTCAGGACAGATGCTCCAGTATCGGTGTCCTCTCTCAGGACATACACTCCAGTATCGGTGTCCTCTCTCAGGACATACACTCCAGTATCAGTGCTCCCTCTCAGGCCAACACCCCACCATTTAAGACACTGGTCATAGTCAAGTAGCTGCCTTGCCTGAGCCACATTGTCCTCACGTCTGACACATGTATTTGAAACCAAGTTCACTACTTAAAGCTCCATCATGACGAGTGGTTACTGGGATGACACAGGAAATCTGTAAAGAACACTCTCAAATCCTCCCTGAGGAAATGCAACATCCCCACCCACTTATAGGAATCCCACGGCTGACAGTACCTAACCACCTCGCGTGTCTCTGACAGGCCCATGTAGAAAACAGGAGTAACCAGTGGTAAACAGTGGAAACAGCAAAATCCTGAACATCTACCCTGCCCTATCCCCTTCAAACACCATCTCTCCACCTCTGGCAGGGTGTGAGGTGCCATCTTTAGACTCCTCACTGAAAGATATACATTCTCAATCCCAAGGGATTGGTTAAGGAGGAGGAGTAGAAGATGCATCACTGTCTTCTATAGCAACTTAGTGTGAAATACAAGATCTCACTGTGGTCTATAGGACCTCATTGTGATCTATGGGACCCTGGTGTGCTCTGCAGGACCACAGTGTGATCACAGGATCTTGGGGTGATCTACAGATCTTGGTTTGATCTTGGGACCTTAACATAATCTACAAAATCTCAAATTGATCTGTCAGACTTCAGTGTGATCTAAAGGACCTCAGTATGAACTGCTGGACTATGGCTGTGATCTACAGAAATTTGATGTGATGTACTTGATCTCAGCAATCATGGTATGAATCATGGGAATCTGCATGATCAACAGGATCTGGGTGATCGCAGTATGATCAACAGGATCTCAGTATGATCTAAGGTACCTTGGTGTGATTGATAGGACCTCGGTATGACCTACGGGACCTCACTGCCATCTACGGGACCTCACTGCCATCTACAGGACCTGGACTGATCTACTGAACATTAGTGTGATCTACAGGACTTTTGTGTGATCTATTGGATCTCTGTGTGATCTATATGAGCACAGAGTGATCTGTAGGACGTTCTGGTGACAATATAGTAGTAGCTTGTTGTGTTTTCTGGCCCTGGGTGCACTGACAGGAGCTGACTGTAATCTGGATGACCTCATTATGTTGATTGTAATCTATGCTGTAGGTGAAGGTGGATTCTCCTCCTTCAGATGCTTCCCATTCTCAGACAGTGAGCTATGCAGCGAGCTGTCACTACATGTTCAGTTACAGCCTTGATCAAAAGACCAGATCATTCCTGGGAACAGAGCAGTAACTTGATCAGAGATGGAGCAAAGCCGTGCTCAGAAATATTCAGAAGAAATGCTGCCCAAATAGGAAATTCCCAGTCTGAGACATCATTGCAATCGTGTGTGACAATGGGAGGATTGTAGCATAGTGCTATTATCACTGGACTAGTAATCTGGATATTAATTGTTCATAGAATCCCTACTGTGTGGAAACAGGCCATTCGGCTCATTGAGTCCAAATCAACCCCCCAAACAGCATCCCATCCAGATACACCCTCTAACCTGCATTTCCGAAGGATAACTCACCTCGCCTGCACATCCCTGGAAACTATGGGCAATTTAGCATGGCCATTTCACCAAACCTGCACATCTTTGGACTGTGGGAGGAAACCTGTGGAAACATACGCAGAAACAGGGAGAACATGCAAACTGCACACAGACAGCTGCCTGTGAGTGGAACTTTGGTAATTTGAGGTCACAAGTTTGTGAATGTCTGAGGAACCGCATACACAGAAAAGGAGCTTTGTAGAAAGGACAGCATAGTCCACTTAAAACAGGCCCTTCAGCACATTGCTTCCACCCAAGCCAAAAACAACCACCTATTTTAATCCCATATTTGTGCATTTGACCCACAGCCTTGTTATGCCTTGGCACTGCAAGCACAGGCATCAAAATACTTCTTAAAAGCTATGAGTGTTTATGCCTCTACCACCCTTATAGGCAGTGAGTTCCAGATTCCCTCCATCCTCTGTGTGAAAAAGTTCTTCCTCACATCTCCTCTAAACCTTCTGCCCCTTCCCTCAAATCTATGCCCCTGATTCCAGGAAGTGTTGGAAGAATGTAGTAGGAAGAGTGACAGGGGTATAGAAATCATGGAGGGGGTCTGTGGTACAATTAAAGAAATTACATCAGACAGACAGGAGGTTCTGACTGGTTTGGCAGGCATAAAGTAGATAAATCTCCAAGGCCAAATGAAATGTATTGAGTAAGGTCAGAAAGGAAATAACAGGGCATTTGCAAAACTGTCTGTCTGACGTAATTTCTTTAATTGTACCACAGACCCCCTCCATGATTTCTATACCCCTGTCATTCTTCCTACTAACCAACACTAACCCAAAGTATTCATTTAGAACCCTGCCTACATCCTCTGGCTCCGTACACAAATTTACCACTGTCGACCTGAATGGGCCCATGCATTTCCATCATTATCCTCTTAGCCTTAAAGCACCTGTTAAACAACTTATGATTTTTCTTTATCTTACCTGTCATTATCCCTTCATAACCCCCTTCAACTCTCTTAATCGCTGTCTTAAGTTACCTCTTGCACATGCTATACTTGTGTGGGATTTCTGCTGTTTTGAGCCCTTGGTATCTTTCATAAGCCTCACCCTTTCTGTTTATCCAATGCTGTATTTCCTTCGCTATCTAAAGTTCACAGGATTGGTTGGTCCCACCCTTTTTCTTTTTTGGATCAAGTTGGTCCCATACTCTCTACGTTTGCTTTTACAATACATACCACTGCTCTAAGACAGATTTACTGGAAATTATCTGCTCCCAGTCCACTCAGACCAAATCAGCCTTCGCCTCCTGCCAAAGTGAGAAACTTGATTTCAGGCCCATCCTTATCCTTTTCTATAACAGCCTTGAATCTTATGGAATTATGATCGCTGTCTGCAAAATGCTCCCCTTGCCTGGCTTTGTATGTTAAAATTAAGTCAAGCACCTCCCCCTTTTTATACAACCCTCTGCGTAATGGTTTAAAAAGCTGTCCTGGATGCATTTGAAGAATTCTGCTCCCTCTAAAACTTTCACAATATGACCACTCCAGTTATATTGGGTTAGTTGAAATACTATCTATCACGACCCTACTACTTTTACTATTTGCTGTAATTTGGCTCAGCAAGTTTTCCTATGTGCTAGCTTTCTGCATTTCATGCACAAATTCAGCCAATCCTGTGTGTTGCAGCTTTCTGCAGTTTTTCTCCATTTAAGTAATATATTGTTCCCCTTGTGAAAATGAACAACTTCACATTTTCCCACATTATACTCCATTTGCCAACTTTTTGCGCACTTACTTAAGCTATGAATATCTCTCTGTAAAGTATTTGAATCTCTCCTGCTGCTTGCCTCTCCAACTATTTATGTACAGTACATTCACTTCTTCCCTCCGTGTCATTAATATATATCGTAAACAGTTGCAGTCCTAGTTCTGATCGCTATGGAACACCACTCGTTACAGGCTGTCAAACTGAAAAAGAACCCACTATCCCCATTCAGAGATAATGGGAACTGCAGATGCTGGAGAATTCCAAGATAATAAAATGTGAGGCTGGATGAACACAGCAGGCCAAGCAGCATCTCAGGAGCACAAAAGCTGACGTTTCGGGCCTAGACCCTTCATCAGAGAGAGCTCTCTGATGAAGGATCTAGGCCCGAAACGTCAGCTTTTGTGCTCCTGAGTTGCTGCTTGGCCTGCTGTGTTCATCCAGCCTCACATTCCACTATCCCCATTTGCTGTTTCCTGCCCATTTACTAATTATCTATCCACACAATATTCTACATTCAACACCAAGGGCTTTTAAAACTTAATCTTTTGTGAGATGTTTTGTTAAATCATTCTGGAACTCCAAATACAACATATCTAATGGTTCTCCTCTATCCACACTGGATGAACCTTCCTTGAAAAACTCTAATCAATTAGTCAGACATGTTTTGCCTTTCATGAATCCAGCAGAGGTGGTGGAGCGGGTATGATGGCGTTATTTAAGATGTATCTAGACAGACACATGAATGGTCAGGGAACAGAGAGATACAGATCCCTGGAAAATAGGCAACAGGTTTAGATAGAGGATCTGGATTGGCGCAGGCTTGGACGGCCGAAGGGCCTGTTCCTGTGCTGTAATTTTCTTCATTCTTTGTTCAATCTGCTTGGTGGTCACCCGTGCCCTTTTCTGCCTGTTGAATCTAAATCTACAATGTAACTGCCTCACTGAACATGCTATCCACAACTTGCTCAGGAATGCGGATGCTCCAGCTATGATAACTCTAAGACGTTGACAGGAGTGGATTCAGTTGTGGTAACACCATTGAATATCAAGGGCCGTTGGTTAGATTGTTTCTTATTGGTGACAGTCTTTGCCTGGCTAGTGTGGCATGAATACTACTTGCCACTTGTCAGCCCAGGCCTGGATATTGTCCAGATCTTGCTGCATTAAACATGGACTGCTTTAATATCTGAGGACTTGTGAATGGTGCTGAACATTGTGCAATCGTTGGTGAATATTCTGACTTCTGACCTTATGATGGAGGGAAAGTCATTGACGAAGTAGCTGAAGATGGTTAGGCTGGCGACACTACTCTGGGGAGCTCCTGCAGAAATGTTCTGGATCTGAGATGATTGACCTCCTATAATCACAACCATCTTTCTACGTGCCAGGTATGCCGCTAACCAGCCAAGAGTTGCCCCACCTTGACCCTGACTGATTGCAATTTTGCTTGGACTCCTTGTATCACATTTGGTTAAATGTAGCCTTGATTAATGGACTGTCATTCTCACCTCACCATTTTGTTTTGAGTGCCTAGGTTGATACCAGATGGGATACATCTGATTTTAATTCTTTTCATGCTTTCTGCAGTGGCTTTATACAACAGAAATTTGCTCTGTGATTTCAGAGGGTGGTTAAGAGTGCAGCACTTAGCTTTGGGTAGGCACACACATGCAGGCCAGAGTAGAACATAGAACAGTATAGCACAGTACAGGCCCTTCGGCCCACGATGTCTGCCAAACTTTTACCCTAATCCTAAAGTCTATCTCACCTCCACCCCTACTTTATACTATCATCCATTTGCCTATCTAATAGCCTATCTAATAAATGACTCCACTACCCTCACCAGCAATGCATTCCATGCCCCAACCACTGTCTGAGTAATGACCCACCCTCTGACGTCTCCCCTAAATCTAACTCCACTCACTTTAAAACTACGCCCTCTTGTAATAGCTACCTCCACCCTAGGAAAAAGTCTCTGGCTGTCTACTCTAATCTATACCTCTGATCATTTTGTACACCTCAATTAAATCACCTCTCATCCTTGGGGCGGCACGGTGGCTCAGTGGTTAGCACTGCAGCCTCACAGCGCCAGGGACCCGGGTTCAATTCCAGCGTCGGGCGACTGTCTGTGCAGAGTTTGCACATTCTCCCTGTGTCTGTGTGGGTTTCCTCCAGGTGGTCCAATTTCCTCCCACAGTCCAAAGATGTGCAGGCTAGGTGGATCAGCCATGCTCAGCTAAGGGGTGTGTGGGTTATAGGAGGATGGGTCTGGGTGGGATGACCCAAGGGGCGGTGTGGACTTGTTGGGCCGAAGGGCCTGTTTCCACACTGTAGGGAATCTAATCTAATCTAATCCTTCGTTACTCTGAAGAGGAAAAACCCTAACTCTCTCAACCTTTCCTCGTAAGACCTTCCCTCCATTCCAGGCAACATGCTGGTAAATCTCCTCTGCACCTTTTCCAACGCTTCAACATCTTTCCTGGATTGAGGCGACCAGAACTGGACACAATACTCCAGATGTGGCCGAACCAGGCTTTTGTATAGCTGGAGCATAACTTCACAGCTCGAACTCAATGCAAGCTAACACACCATACGCCTTAACAAATCTACCCACTTGGGTAGCAGCTTTCAGGGAACTGTGGACACGACCCCAAGATCTCCGGCTCCTCCACACTGCCAAGAATCTTTCCGTTAACACTGTATTCTGCTTTCAAGTTTTTCCTTCCAAAATGAATCACCTCACACTTTTCAGGGTTAAACTCCATCTGCTACTTCTCAGCCCAGCTCTGCATCCTATCAATGTCCCGTTGAAACCTAGAACAGCCCTTCGCACTGTCCACATCGCGATCCACCTTTGTATCGTCCGTGAACTTACTCATCCATCTTTCCACTCCTTCCAAATCTTTTACAAAAATCAGAGTGGGTAAACATAGCAGATGGCATTACCTAAACGTTTCTTGTGAGCCATATAGGTTTCTGTGACTATGCAACAGTTTTATGACTTTTCTTTACATCTAGTTTTCTGACTGAGACATCTTAAAGGGCCATGGTCAATTCTGAACTCTGCTGCCACGGAGTATTGGTCCAGTGATATGGGTCACTGTGCCACCCCTCATTGCAATGGGCCGAAGACTGATACAGATTGTAACTGGCTACAGGGTACTGGGATTGTGGAGACAACTTGAGCGTGTCCCAGACAGTATAGTGGCAGCTCTTGTGGTTCTCTCACTGCTGTTGTGCTCTGATAGTGTTGATGGATGGGAGGTGGCGGTGTTTCAGTTATTGAGGGGGGATTTCTATGTGGGGTTCCTTATGTAGAAGGAGGGGGTCTCTCTGGTCTATTTCTATGGCAGTGTCTCTATGTGGGCATTGTAGGGATTCACTATAAGGGATCTCTATGGGAAGTCTCTGTGGAGGGGAGATATGCATTGATGGGGGGGTTCTCTGTGGGGGGGGGTGTATATTCATTGAAGGTGCCTATGGGGGCATGTATATTGATGGGGGGTATCATTGGGGTGGGAATGTACATTAATGAGGGGAGGGGTTTTCATGACGGGAGGTGTCTTAATGGGGCATCTCTATGGGCACTGAGTACTGATGGGGGTGTCACTATGGAGGGATGTGCAATAATGGCGGGGGTCTTGCTGTGGGGTCTCTATAGAGGGATGTGCATTCATTGCGGGGGGTCTCTGTGGAGGGTGTGGATATCGACAGGAAATTCACTATGGGGGAATATGTATTGAAAGGAAGCCTCTATGGAGGAATATGTATTGATGGAGGGTCTCTATGAGGGGGGTGTGTATTGATGGGTGGTCTCTTTGGGTGAATGTGTATTGATGGGTGGTGTCTATGGTGATTATGTGTGTTGATGGGGAGGTCTCAATAGGATTGTGCGTGTTGATGCAGGGTTCTCTATGGAGGGAATGTGTATTGACAGGAAAATACAGGGGAATGTGTATTGATGGGGGTTCTCTAAGGTGGGGATGTATTTTGATGCAGGTCTCTGTGGGGTGAATGTGCATTGATGGGGGGTCTTTATGAGTGAATATGCATCGGTGGGGGGGTCTCTATAGGGTGTGTATTGATGATAGGTCTCTCCAGAGGGAGTGTGTACTGACAGAATGTCTCTATGGGGAAATGTATATTGATGGTGGGGTCACAATGGGGGGAATTTTTACTGACGGGAAGTCTCTATGAGGAAATATGCATTGATGGGGGGATCTCAATACAGGGATGTGTGTCAATGGGGGTGTCTATAGAGGGAGTGTGTATTAATAGAGGGTCTCGATGGAGGGAATGTGTACTGACAGGTAGTATCTATGGGATAAAGTGTATTGATTCAGGGGTCTCTATGGGGTGGTAGTGATGAGGGGTTTCTCTGGGGGATTGTGTACTGATGAGAAGTCTCTACGGGGCAAGTGTATTGATGGGGGTGTCTCTATGAAGGGGATATATATTGATGGGTGGTCTCTATGGGGGTGAATGTGTATCAACAAAAAGCCTCTTAAGGAATGTGTGTTGATGGGGTGTCTGTATGGTGGGGATGTGTTTTGATGGGTGGTTTCTATGGGGGGAATGTGCGTTGATGGGTGGCGTCTTTGGAAGGATGTGCATTAATGGGGGGTCTCTATGGAGGGAGTGTGTACTAATGAGAAGTCTCTGTGGGGAATGTGTATAAATGGGGTTCTCAATGGTGGGGATGTGTTTTGATGGGGATTTTGATATGGGCCTCAATGGGGTATGTATTGATGGGGGTCTCTATGGAAGCATGTGTACTGATGAGGGGTCTCTATGGGGAGGATGTGCATTGTTGAGGTGTCTATGGGGTCTGTATCGATGAGGGGTCTCTAGGGGATGTATAATAGTGGGGGGTGTTCTCTATGAGGTGTTTATTGATGCGTTTCTGTAGGGGGTATATATTGATGGGGATCTCCATGGGGTGATGTGTATTGATGGAGGGTCTGTACAGGGTGTTTATTGATGGATATCTCCAGGTGGGTGTTGTGGGGGTCTTTATGTAGGTGCTGGCTGTCAGTTGGGGTTCTCTTTGGGGAATTGAAGGGAGGTCTCTGTGGTGGGTTGGGAGTCATGGGGGTGCTCTGTGGGGTGAGGGTGTTGTTGAGAGAGTCTCTATCTGGGTGGCTGTCAATGGGCCAGTATGTGTCGGTTAGATGATCTCTATGAGGTGATGTTGACTGGGGTCTCCCTATCGGTAGGGTCACATGAAGCTGTGTTGGTGGGAGTACTCTGGGCTTATGTGTCAAATTGAGGACAATGGGTTTGCACGTCAATGGGGTCTCTGTAGGGGTTTTGTTGATGGGTCGCTCCTTCTGGGAGGTTGTGGCTAGAAAGTCATGGTGAATGGAAGGATGCAGTTGTCGATGGGGAGTTTGCTCCCTGTTAGGTTTGGATTCCTTACTATTACGTGTCTGTCTGACTCTGTAGTGGCTTTGCCCATTGACCGGCGAGTACTGGATACTAATATCAACTCCATTCCAGTCATGGAGAAATGTGGACAGCAGGAAACCAAGAATGAGTATGTACATAGACCCTGTAGCCTCCACATAGGAGAGCCTGCAGATTGTGATGACATCTGTAGTTTTAGAGCTGTCATGTCTGATTATGCATCACTATCAGCTGTCTCAACTCAGCAGCACAGACAACAGCTGCAGGGACTAACACTGTCACTGAGTGTGCGCAGTCACTCTGATATGACTCTGAGTGTGTGCAGACATGCTGCAGTTTCTCTGAGTGTGTGAGGACAACTTGCAGAGTTACCAACATTTCAGAACGGCTTGTATATAGTAAAACAGCAAGCCATGGCCAAACTGGGATGAAGCAACAGATGGCAAGGTGGCTCAGTGGTTAACATTGCTGCCACACAGTACTAGCGGTACAATTCCAGTCTCAGATGACTGACTGTGTGGAATTTGCACATTCTCAACATGTCTACGTGGGTTTTCTCTGGGTGCTCGGTTTTCCACCGACAGTCTCAAAATGTGTAGGTTAAGTGGATTAGTCTCTCTCTCTTAGAGTCATTGAGGTCTACAGCATGGAAACAGGTCCTTCAGCCCAACTTGCCAGTGGATTGAGGAATGGCAGATCGTGTTTAATTTAGATAAATGAAAGTGGGCCAAACCAGAATAGAACTTACATATTCAATGGAAGAGCAGTGGGGAATGTTATTCAACAAAGAGATCTGGAGGCACAGGTTCACAGCTCCTTGCAAGTGGAGTCACAGGTACACAGGTGGTGAAGAAGGCCTTCGGCTTTTGCTTGCTTTCATCGGTCAGAGCACTAAGTGTATGAGTTGGAATGTCTTGTTGCTGCTGCTGTTCAAGATGTTTGTAAGGCCACATTTGGAGTATTGTGTGCAGTTCTGGTTGCCCTATGATAGAAAAGATATTATTAAAGTGGAAACAGTGAAAAAAAGTTTACTGGGATGCTTCCTGGGCTGGAAGGTTTGAGTTATAAGGAGAGGTTGGATAGGCTGAGACTTTTAACCCCTGGAGTGTAGGAGACTGAGGGTTGACTTAGCGGAGGTCTATAAAATCATGAAATGCATAGATAAGGTAAATAGCCAACAGCCTTTCCCATGGTAGGAGATTCTAGAACTAGAGGGAATAGGTTTAAGGTGAGAGGGATGAGATACAAAAGGGTCCTGAGGGGCAGTTTTTTCTCACAGACGGTGGTGAGTGTCTGGAATGGGCTGCTAGAGGTAGTGTTGGAAACGAGTACAATTTCATCATTTAAGAAACATTTAGTCAGGTACATGGATGGGATAGATATGGAGAGACATGGACCAAATGCAGGCAAACGTGACTAGATTAATAGTTTTACAAAAAAAACTGCCCCGAGGATCCTTTTGTATCTCTCCCCTCTCACCTTAAACCTATTCCCTCTAGTTTTTTTCTATAGCCATTTTAAAATTAATGGAGCATGGTAACTAGTCCCAAAGTGTCCCCCATTAACACTACCATCACTTCCTCAGTCTTATTCCCAAAAGGATATCAAGTTTTGCCCCTTCTCTGTGGGAATTAGCCATGGGAAATGCAAGGTTACAGGTAGGGTGGGGAGGTGGTCTGGATGGGATGCTTTTTGGAGGATCAATGTGGACTTGATGGGCTGATTGACCTGCTTCCACACTGTAAGGATTCTATGCTTTTATTCTCCGATTCCAACAGCTTGTATGGTGCAGAGTGTCAGTGAGATGAAGTGGGGGACCTGGTGAAGTAGGTACTGTGTGAAACGTGTGAATTTCCTGTAAAACATGGTGGTAGAGGGTGAAGGTTCAAAGGTTGTCTGCTGCATGGATCATGTGCAGAAGTCAATTATAGGCAACACAGTGGCTCAGTGGGAGGTAGTAGGAACTGCCAATGCTGGAATCTGAGACAACACAGTGTGGAGCTGGAGGAACGCAGTAGAGCAGGAAAGCTGATGTTTCAGGTCTGGAGCCTTCTTCAGAAATGGCTCAGTGGTTGGCACTGCTGACGTTCCTCAGTGACATCAACCACTTGGACAATATTCATTTCCACACAGCCCTGATTGAGCAGCATCTCTCTTTGTGTCTCTCTCTCTGATCACTCAGTTCCTCATATACCCAGTTGCTTACCTAGCACACAGTACAAATATTTTCTAAGTAAACACTGAAGGCAAAGAAGGCCATTTTGAAGGTTGTTCATAGTCACAAGCAGAAGAAAATAAGGATTACACCTACTTTCAGGAAACCAAAGACTGAGAAGACAATTCAAATATTTCAGAAAGAATGCTCCTAGGAGAAACAAACTGGACCAGCGTCCTATCGTTAAACTCCTTCTGACCACTGAGAAGACAGAGGACAACAATACTTTATTAGTCCAGATGTCAACAATGAAAGCCAACCATCAGGTCAAAAAAGGCTGTCAAGAAATGATAGGATGTTGATGTAGTTAAAGTTAACACACTCTTATCAGTCCTGATGTGTCTGGCCACAGGCTTACAATGACATTACCAATAAGGTTGACATCATCTAAACTGGTAATTTCATGAGAAACTGTATAAATACACCAATTTTTAAAAATTGAATTAAAAATATTGGCTACTTCACAGCCATCATTTTTAGCACCTGCTGTAAATGTTGTTCCTAGAAACCAATTCTATCCCTCTCTCCAGCAACAGTCCGAAGCTGGCTTCATACTGAGCTTCCAGCTCCACCTCTGATCCCTCAGCAGCTTCCACCTCTCCGTCTTTGCCTATCCCCAGGTTCCTTGCAGCTTCTCAAAATCTGCATGTTTTTGTCACTCTCATACCTGAGATGAGTGACAAATCAGATGTAGATGATGAATTTCACCTTTGCTCTGACTATGCCAACTCAGCAATCAGCTCAATGTACTCTGCGTGGCACTTTGTCAGTCAGTGTCGGAGCTGTTCTAGCTTTTGATATCCAACCAAGCAGGATTAATATTAACCTAAAGCTACCAACATCCACTATTCCAACACTCACTCTGATGCATAGCTGTTGCTCATCTTCTACACTCCATTCCCCCAGCTCATGTCAAACTCTGCAGCAAGCATTCTCACTTGTTCCATCTCCCAATTTCACACCAGAACCAATTCACATCCCTCTCTGCAGTGTTTGCTGATCTACACTGCCATAAGATTTGCAATATTTATTAAAAAAATATTATGGGCTTCAGATCGGTATGACAGGTCGGCACAACATCGAGGGCTGAGAGCCCTGTACTGTGCTGTAATGTTCTATGTTCTATTCAAAATTTTCATTCTTATTTTGAAATCTTCACTAAGCCTCATAGTCCTGATCTAAGTAATCTTGTCCTGCCCTCCAACATCTCTGCACTGCTTCAAATTTGGCCATTTGTATTTTCTCAACTTTAGTCACTTCACTATGGGCATCTTGCCTTTAACTAACAAGGCTGAAGAATCTGAAAGTGATTTCACAAAGCTCCTTGCCTCTTTAGCTGTTCTTTGAGACACTCCCAAAAATGTACCTCTTTGAATCAGTGAGTAACATGAGTTCTTAATGTCCATGGATCAAAGCAGTTCAGTGTCAGCTGGAGCTGGTGAGTTCAGTACTCCTGTGGAACCCAGGATCCAGACTCACCCTCCACTGAGAGACTTCTACATGGTCAAAGGTACTATCTTTCAGATGTGACATTTGACTGAGGCTACGCCTGCCCATTCGCATGGATGTATAGATCTCATTGACCTGTTTGAAACAGTGCCCTGGTGTTGCGTCAACCAATACCTCAGGCACAAAACATTATCACAAAGATAATTTCTGTTTTTCCTATTGTATGAGGTCAGGAGAACCCACCCATGGTGCACATCTCATTCAACCCATAAGCCCTCATCCAGAGTCACCCTGTACTGCGGTATTAAAACAAACACCTGGTCATTTGTCAGCACCACAACATGAACAAACCCATTCTGCATTGTCTGCAATTTGAACAAGATGTCCTGTTATAGACCTGTATCTCTGTCAGTGCTATACTGTACCAAATACAGTACACTCCCTTGTGTGTAGCAGCCAGATAAAGCTAGGAGCAGGGTGTCATTATATGATGCCCTTGAGAAAGTTGTGACAGAGTTCAGCAAACTTATTCCAAATGCATTCACCCTCACTCATGATCATACACATGCCAATTTATGCAGGGAGACTTGAGAAAGGATTATTACAAGTAATGTTTATTACACACATGCTGCACAATTGGTATGGGGATTGCAGGTTGACGCACAAACATGAATATACAGATTCATATCTGGATTTTGAAAATGTAAGTGAGAGGGAGAGAGTGACTGTTCCTGAGAGAGATGAGTGACAAATCAGATGTAGATGATGAATTTCACCTTTGCTCTGACTATGCCAACTCAGCAATCAGCTCAATGTATTCTGCCTGGCACTTTGTCAGTCAGTGTCAGAGCTGTTCTAGCTTTTGATATCCAACCAAGCAGGATTACTATTAACCTAAAGCTACCAACATCCACTACCCAGATCCCAGGAGCTAGGAACCTCACCCCGACTCGACAATTATACTCTCCTGGCCTTGACCGGCCATCCCTGTCCAAGCTCAACAGGACATTCAGAGAATTTGATGGAGGCTAAACAATATCTGGAGATCTTTAATTTTGTCATGCAGTTTTTACCAGGCAAAAATCTTCAGGACTTAAACAAAACATGGAGGCATAAAGGATTTGGGGATGATTTCTACTGGCTGGGGGAAAGAAACTGAGAGAGCTAGGCCTCTGGTTGATTGTAGGGCTTGTAAGAGAGGGACCTGAGTCTCTGCCTGTCTCTGTGAGTGCCAAGGACTGTGACAGAGGTACTGAAGCTGCGATAACTGTGGGAGCCTGTGTGGGAGTCAATTTGAATAAGAATGGCAGAGGAATGCAGGCCTTAGGGAAATTGGCATTCCAGGCATTGTGCAAGACAGACAGAGGCAGAGACCACCACAAGCAGGAACTTGCCTTGGTGGGAGGCCCCATTTGAAGAGTGATCCTGACAGGACTGGGAGGTGTTATGTTGTGGATAAGGCTTTGCGTTTTTTATGATCTGACTGGGAACGAATACTGTGGGTGGGAACTGAACTCCTCATTGGGACCAGAAACTGAACCGACTGCGCTGCCCTGTTCACCATCATCAACTGACACATCATTTTGCTACAGTCAGACTAATTGAACTCGTATGAGTTTTCTTCCCCAACCCCTCCCAATACTGACTGAAGATTCAACATTTGGTGGGAAAAAAGGCTGTGGGAGCAGACTTGATGAACATTAAAAGGCCAGACAGAAATACTGATTGGATGGTGCCCGAGAAGTTTAGAAAAACCAGTGATATAGCATCACTGGAATAGCAATCTAAGGTTCTGGAAACATGGGTCCAGTGGAACTCGTGGAGTTCAAACTTGACTCATTAAAAAAACCTGTCTGGATTGTAAGCTGTTTTTTCAGCCTATCTGGGATTGTTTGTAATAAACTCATCAGGTCCACTAATAGTTTTGTAGAAAAGGAAATGTGTCACCTTTGCTTAGCCCGAAACGTCAGCTTTCCTGCTCCTAAGCTGCTGCTTGGCCTGCTGTGTTCATCCAGCTCTACACCAACAGCTTGAAGAGTCGATGCTTTCAACAGCAATTAGGGATGGGCAACAAATGCTGGTCTGGCCAGTGATAATGGTCAATGATAAATGGTTACTGATAAGACCAGTGATAATGGTCAGCTAGGACAAGGCTGATGAGTATGAAAACATTCCCAGGCATTTACACATTTAATCAGAATTGCAATGTGAATTACCAAATTTGAACTGTATTTATAAAATTTGTTAAGGTGCAATAAAGTCAAATATATTTTTGGAAAGATGAAAGCTGCTTGACTCAAGGGAAAGCGACTGAGGAAGGCTGACACAGAGCATGAATAAACATACTGTCCAGGCAAACCAGTGTTCTGATTCAATGCCTCACAATGTTCAAACCTGTAATAAAGCTAGCAACACAAGATATAAGGGAAATACAGAGGTAGCTGGAGAAACTCAGCAGGTCAGGCAGCATCTGTGGAGAGAAAGCAGCATTGACATTTTAGATTCAATCTTGATAGTAACTAGGAAAAGGTGGCATTTCTGTTGATAAGGGTATGAGGGAAAAGGAGTAAACAGATGTGTGGAGGTGGAGCTTAGGGAGAGAGAGAGAGAGAGAGAGAGATAGCAAAGCCAAAGTTTAGATGAAGGATAGTTAATAGTAAGTCAGTGAAGGAGAAAAGCTGATAATGGGGTCTATGAGTGGGTGAAAATGGGTTGGATGTGCTGCACGCAGCCCATATCATGGCAGGACTTGGGGTGTGGAGTTGGATAAAGGACATGAAAGGAGGTGTGCAGGCTCTAAAACTAATGAACTTAATGTCAATACATGAGGCTGTGGGGTCCCCAAGTGGAAAATGACATGCTGTTCTTCCAGCTTGTGCTAAGATTCACTGGAGCACTGCAGTGAACCCGAGACAGAAATAATGGCCAGGGAACTCGGTGGTGTGTTGTAGTGGCAGGGAACTGGAAACTCAGGGCCATTTTTACAGACAGAATGTAGATGTTCCAGAAAGCGATCACCCAGTCTGCGTTTCATCTCCCCTGTGAAGAGACCACATTGTGATTAGCAATTACAGGAGACTAGATTGAGTAAAGTGCGGGTAAATCACTGCTTCACTGGGAAGGTGTGTCTGGAATCATGGATAGTGAGGAGGCCAAGTGTTGTATCTTCTGTGACTACATGGGAAGGAAGCATAGTCCAGGAGACTGTGGGAGTTGATGGGTTTGTACTGGATCTTTTATCCCCAGAAACAAGAACAGAGATATTGAGGAAAAGAAGGCAGAAGTCAGAGATGGACTAGGTGAAAGTGACAGCAGGGTGGTGATTGGAAGCCAAATCGAGAATTGTTTTCAGTTCCAAATGATGCAGGGCAGTCAGAGTTTTCACAGACCATGCAAAAAAAGCCACATCTCACATGTGACTACTATCACCAAGACACATCAGTAAGCAGATGTATACGCACAGAGAATAAATCTCACACACCCACATTACATCTCTCATGCATTTTTCATGCTACACTCTCATACATTTGCTTTCACATGCGCTTCACATCTTTCACACAGAGGCTTCACATCTCACTCAGACACACTTCGCATCACATTCACACACACACACAGACACACACACACACACACACACACACACACACACACACACACACACACACAATCTCCGTATCACACGTATTCTCCATCTCTCATTGATGGGAATGGTCACTGGATCCGAAATATTAACTCTGATTTCGCTTCGCAGTTGCTGCCATACCTGCTGGGCTTTTCCAGCAACTTCTGTTTTTTACACTGTACACCATTGCCGTCTCTCACTTTTTCCATCTCTCTCATTGTTCTCTTCACACTCTCCATCTCTCACACACTTGTACATCTTACACCACACTCTATTTGTCTGTCTCATTCACACTGTACATCTCTATCTCTCTCATGCTCTCCATCTCACACACATGCATGCACTTATTATCTCTTGCATACACACTCACACAGACGAGAAAAGGAGACTGTTCAGCTGTTTAAGACTATTTTGTCATCCATTCAGATCATGGCTGGCCTCTGTCCTAACTTGAACTATCATGTCATTAGCTTCTACCTTCTCTCAATATTCATTTCCTCTTGCCTAAATCTGCTTTCTCTCTTACACACACAATGTTGTCATTAAGGCTGTTGTAACAATGCTGTGCGTGCATAGTGTTTTGGCTACAGTTTGAAGGAGGGCTGATTAATGGGGACTGTGTGAACAGCTAATCAGGGTGGGGTCTGCCAATTCCTTTCTAGGAGGAAATGTACACAGGCAGTGGGCAATTACTGTACTGAAAGGAAAAGATTTCATTTCAGACTCATCCTAGTACTATACAAAATAGGAAAGTTTTAGAGGGAGCCAAATGTGGTTTCTTCATTGGGCCAAACACAGGTAGGTGGGATTAGTTTAGTTTGGGAACATGGTAGGCGTGGACTGGTTGGACCAAATGGTCTGTTTCCATGCTGTATGACTATGACTGTACACTCTGCATTCTCTCTGCATTGCTGCTTCCCAGCCTGCTAATCACGTGCTGCCCTCAACCACTCCCCAGCACTCCATTTGCACTCCACTTGTACCACTTACACTCCATCAGAACACTGTTTACAATCTACTTACAATCCAATTGTACTTTGTTTCCACTCCATTTACACTTCATCAGTATACTATTTACACTAATAGAATCATACAGCATGCAAACAGACCCTTCAGTCCAACTCGTCCATGGCAACCAAATTTCCCGAACTAGACTAGTCCTATTTGCCTGTGTTTGACCCATATTCCTCTAGCCCTTTCCTATTCACGTACCTGTCTGAATGTCTTTTAAATGTTGCAGCCGTACCTGTAGCTATCATTTCCCCTGGCAGTTCATTCCACATACAAACCACCATGTGTGGAAAAGTTGTCCCTCAGTTCCCTTTTAAATCTTTCTCCTCTCACCTTCAAAATATGCCCTCTAGTTTGGAACTCCCCCAACCTAGGCTAAAAGACCTTTTCTATTCACTTTATCAATGCCCCTCACAATATTATAAACCTTGATAAGATTACCCCTTACCTTTCTATGCTGAAGTGAAAAATGTCCCAGCCTATCCAGCCTCTCTTTATAACTTAATTCCTCCAGTCCTGGTAAATCTTCTCTGAACGCCTTACAATTTAATATTATCCTACTCAAAGCAAGGCGACCAGAACTGTATACAGTACTCTAAAAATGGCTGTGGATGATTCAAATATCTCTTCTAGAAGCCCCACAATTTCTTAACTTCCTATGATGTCCTGGGATACAGGATTAGGTCCTGGAGATTTATCCATTTTTATGCTTTTTTAAGACCTCCAGCACTTTCTCTTCTGTAATATTGACTGTTTTCAAGACAGTATTTATTTCTCCGAGTTCCCTAGCCTCCACTTCTTTCTCCACAGTAAAAACTGAAGCAAAACATTAATTTAGTATCTCTCCCATTTCCTGCGGTTCCACACATGGATGGCCTCATTGATCTGTAAGGTGCCCTATTCTCTCCCTAGTTGCCCTTTTGCTCTTAATGTACTTGTAGAATCTCTGTATTATCCTTAGCCTTATCTACCAAAGCTATCTCGTTTCCACTTACTGCCTTCCTTACTTCTCTATTATGAATGCCCCTAAACTCCCTTACTCTTCAAGAGATTCACTTGATCCCAGTTGTCTATATCTAATACAATACATTATATGTAAAATAATGTGAATTTTTAAAAATAGAATCTCTACAATGTGGAAACAGTCCTTTTGGCCCAACAGGTCCACACCAAACCTCCAAACAGCATCCTACCCAGACTCATCCCCATAGTCTCAAGCTAATTCACCTAACCTACACATCCCTGAACACCATGGGTAATCCAGGATGGACGATCCTCCTAATTTGCACATCTTTGGACTGGGGGAGGAAACTGGATCACCCAGTGGAAAATCAAGCAGATAAATGTGAGGTTATCTACTTTGGTCACAAAAATAGGAAGGCAGATTATTATCTTAATGGTTACAGTTTAGGAAAAGGTGAGGCACAATGAGACCTGGATATCATGATGGAACAGTTGGCATGGAGGTGCATCAGGCAGGGAGGAAAGCTAAGTGAGAGGATTTGAATATAGCAGCAGGGATGTTTTGCTACAGTTATAGAGGGCCTTGATAAGGCCACACCTTGAGTAATATGTACAGTTTTGGTCTCCTAGTCTGAGGAAAGACATTCTTGCTATTGAAGAAGTCCAGCAATGGTTCACCAGACTGGATAGGCTAGATGCGGGAAGAATGTTCTCGATGTTGGGGAATTCCAGAACTTGGGGACATAGTCTAAGAATAAGGGGTAAGCCATTCATGACTGGGGTGAGAAAGAATTTCTTTACTCAGAGAGTTGTGAGCCTATGGAATTTTCTTCCACAGGAAGCTGTTGGGTCTAGTTCATTAGATATATTCAACTGGGAACTGGGCATGGTACTTGTGGCTACAGAAATCAAGGGTATGGAGAGAAAACGGGAATTCTGAAATTGCACAATCAGCCATGATCATATTGAAAGGTAGCACAGAATTGAAGGGCTGAAAGGCCTACTCTTACACCTATTTTGTATGTTTCCAATATATGTCTCCTTTGTATTCTTGACCAGATCTTCAATATCTTTATTCATCTGCTGTTCCCTGCTCAAACCAACCTTATACTTCACTTTAATAGGAGCTTGACACCTCTGAACTCTCGTTATCTCACTTTTGAAAGCCTGTCAACTGCAGCCATCCCCTTACCTGCAAACAGTCTACTCCAATTAAATTTTGAAAGTTTCTGTCTCATAATTGGCCTACTCTAATTAAGAGCATTAACTTTTAAATAAGACCTATCCTTTATCAGCCACGATCTTGTTAAATGGCGAGGCAGGCTCGAGAGGACCGATGGCCTACTCCTGCTCCGAGTTCTTATGTTCTTATGATAACTATTTTAAAACTTATAGAATTATCATGACTGGGTCCAAAGTGCTCCCCCAATAACATTTCTGTCACTTGCCCTGCCTTATTTCCCAAGAGAAGGTCAAGTTTTGCTCCTTCTCTAGTAGGTACATCAACATATATATAAAGAAAATTTTGTTGAATACATTCAACAAATTCCTCACCATCCAAGCCCTTAACAGTGCGGCAGTCCCAGCCTATTTTTGGAAAGTTAAAACCCCCTACTATTACAACCCTATTATTCTTAAATAGATACCCGAGATCTCTCTGCATATTTGCTCCTCAATTTCTGCTGACTATTTGGGGATCTACAGTACAATCCCATCGAGGTGATCATCCCCTTCATATTTCTGAGTTCCACCCATATAGCTCCACCGGATTATCCCTCTGAGATATCCCTTTCAAGTACAGCAGTAATGTTTTTCTTAATCAAATTTGCCACTCCCCCTCCTCTCTTGACTTCCTTTCCATCCTTCCTATTGCATCAAAACTCTGGAACATTGAGCTGCTAGTCCCGTCCCTCCCTCAGCTATGTTTCTGTAATGGCTAGGATATCCCAGTCCCATATTCCCAACCATGTCCTGAGTTCATCTGCCTTATCTGTCAGACCTCTTGCATTGGAATAAATGCAATTTAATTTTTCAGAGTTACCTCATTCTTTGATTTGCTCTTATCTGCCTTTCTTAATTAAATTTCTCTTTAATTGAGAGCCACTACATCTGTTTTTCTATTCTCATTATTACTTAGGATTTCTCTCCGCTCCCACCCCCCCACCACCCAACCTATTAGTTTAAAGCCTCTCGAATGGAACTAGTAAATCTCCTTGTCAGAATATTGGGCCGCCTCCAGTTCAGGTAAATCCATCCCTTTTGAACAGGTCTTTACTGCCACTGAAGAGATCCCAAGATCCAAAAATCTGAATCCTTGTTTACTGTGCCATCTCCTCAGCCATTGATTTATTTGCTCTATCTTCTTATTTCTACTCTCACTAGCATGTGGCAGTGGGAGTAATCGAAAGATTACTACCTTTGAGGTTCTGCTTTATAACCTTTTACCTAATTTCCTTTCTTCATTCTGCAAAGCCTCAAACCTTTCCCTAACTATAAGTTTGTTGAGGTTATGAACCTGCTTGTCAAGCCAGTGTGTTTGATTGCAGATATTTTGTCACCCTGCTAGGTAACATCATCAGTGTGCCTCCAGTGAAGTTTTGGTATTGTCTGTCCCGCTTGTTATTTATACGCCTTGGTTTTCTGGGGTGGTTGGTACGACTTCCAGTTCCGTTTTTCACTGGTTTATATATCTGGTCTAGTTCAATGCGTTTGTTGATGGAATTCTGGTTGGAATGCCAGGCCTCCAGGAATTCCCTCGTATGTCTCTATTTGGCTTGTGCTATTATGGATGTATTGTCCCAGCCGAATTTGTGTCCTTCTTTGTCCGTGTGTCTGGAGACCAGTGAAAATTGGTTGTTGCTCTTTATGGCTAGTTGGTGTTTGTGTATCCTTATTGTCAGTTTTCTTCCAGTTTGGCCTATGTAATGTTTCTCATAGTCCTTGCATGGTATTTTGTATATTATGTTAGTTTAGCAAAATTAGCAAAGCAGAACAGGAGCATGTACACGGAGTTTTTAAAAGAATTGGATCCCAAAGAACAGAATCCGCCGTTTTCTCCATGACAGACCACAACAAGAAGATGCAACATGGCCAAACACGCTTATCAACCTCATCAGATGACCACAAGATAATGGAGACCCCTAGGTATCACGGTAGGCCACAAACCACCAACCATCTTGCGACAGCTACTAACAAACATAAAGAATCCCAAAAGCACCAACTAGCCACCTAGAGACCCATTCTCCCTGGTCTCAATAAATATGGACAAAAAAGGACATTAATTTGACTCGGACAACACATCCATAATAACACAAGCCAAAGAGAGTCAAAACAAAGAATTCCTGGAGGCCTGGCATTGCAACTGGAATTATCATTAAACACATTGAACCGGACCTGATATACAAACCACTGAAAACCAGAATTGGAGATGATGCCAACCCCAGCAAACCGAGGCACATAAATAACAAGCGGGACAGAACACCAATGCTTCACAGGTGGCGCACTGACCATGTTACCTAGCAGGATGACGAAATGTCTGCAACCAAACAAACTGGCTCTGCAAACATGTCTACAACTTCATCCATAACCTTATCCACAACCTGAGCTACAAATCTCCCCAAAAACTTTATATAGTCCTCACCATACAACTTCAAGCTTTTCATTCTCTCCCTTTTGGCAATTTACAACAGCCACTCTGAGGCCTCCTTGACCCTGGCATCAGGGGGGCAACATACCATCCTGAATTCTTGCTCACAACTGCAAAAACTCCTGTATGTGCCCCTGACATGAGAGTCCTCTTTCGAAATTGCTCATTTGAACTTTGACAAGCTGTTTAACAGATGAACCATTCTTGTGCCCAAGATCTGGCTGCCGCTTCCATTTTCCTCTGAGAAACTATCCCCCCTCAACAGTACCCAAAATGGTATACTGTGTGGGAGAGGAATGGCCACAGGAGACTCTGGCACTACCTTCCAACTCTCCGCAGTCATCCATCTATCTGACCGAACTCCACTTCACTCCATCACTATTCCATTCACACTCCATCGGTGCACTGTTCACTCTCACTTTCATTCCATCAATACATCATCTATGCTCCTCCATCTCCACTCACACTTAGTGTTCTATTTACAGTCCACTTACACTCCATCACCACTCCATTTTGAGCCCATTGTACCACCTACACTCCATCAGTGTTCCATTTACACTTCACTTACACAACATCTGTACTATTTATACTGCACAAGTACACTGTTCACACTCCATCAGCAGACCACTTGCACCATCAATACTCCTTTTACATTTGATTGAGATTCCACTTAGACTCCAACAGCACACCACCTCCAACACCATTATTACTCTAGTTCCAATTCATTTCCACAACTGTCAGCACTCCCAATAGCTCTCCATCAGCACTCCCAGGAGCAAGTCATAGAAGTAATAGAAACCTTACAGTGCAGAAAGAGCCAATTTGGTCCATGGAGTCCACACGAACCCTCCAAAACTCATCCCACCCAGACCCACCCATCCCCATAATGACACATTTACTATGACTAACCCACCTAGCCTATACATCCGGCATGGTGACTCAGTGGTTAGCACCGCAGCCTTACAGCGCCAGGGACCTGGATTCGATTCCAGCCTTGGGTAACTGTGCGAAGTTTGCACATTCTCCCCATGTATGTGTGGGTTTCCTCCGGGTGCTCCGGTTTCCTCCCACAGTCCAAAGATGTGCAGGCTAGGTGGATCGGCCATGCTAAATTGCCTGTAGTATTCAGGGGTGTGTGGGTTATAGGGGGATGAGTCTGGGTGGGATGCTCCAAGGGGTGGTGAGGACTTGTTGGGCCGAAGGGCCTGTTTCCACACTGTAGGGAATCTAATCTAATCCCTGGCCATTACATTGAACCTGGGTCCCTTGCACTGTGAGGCAGCAACATCAGTCACCATGCCATCCACTCCCATCAGCTCTCTACTGGCACACCCATCAGATTTCCAATTGGACTTTATCAGTACTTCAACAGCACACTCGTCTGCACTCCAATTGGTTCTCCTATTAGATTTCCATCAGCACTCCATTAGCATTTCTGTCAGTCCTCCAATTGAATTTGGTACATTTCTGGCATTAAGAACCCTATGCTGAACATGAAACCACTGTTGATTGTCAGGGAAGAAAGCATCTAGTTCACTAACAACCTTTAGGGAAGGAATCTGCTATCCTTATCTTGTCTGGACTGCATATAACTCCAGGCTCTCAGCAAAGTGGTTAGGGAAAGCCAATAATGCTGGCCCAGTCAACAGCACCCACATCCCATAAATGAATAAAAAGAATATGCTGCTGACAATCTACATACATATTGATAAATTCTGTACACTGAGTGGAGTACATGTTGCCATGATTCAGGGCTCTACATGACATTCTTTATAAATGTGCACTCAGTCAGGCCTGCAGAGAGAGTCGCCTGTGTACGACTGTATTTATGTGGCCCAGTCAGCAGTGTTGAGATATCTGATGAACAGGTGGTGTTGAGGGAAACGAGGCAGCAGAAAGCCTGCCAAAGTGCACCTTCACAGCTCAGAGTTAGACTCCACCTGGGAGCTGCCTAATGAGTGATTCTATAAAAAGAACCTCCACGGTCACAGTGTGTGCTGCTTGAATGAAGAGACACAGTTCACAGCAACTAAACAGGATTTTCGTATTTCGTGAGCGAAAGACGTGCAGCGAGCTGGCACAATAAATTGCTGTTCAGAACAAGTTGAGTACAGCAAAACAAAATGGGATTTCAGTTCTGTAACTTCTCCTGAACCCTCCTCAAGACAGCTGGTTAGATCTGAACATGGAATGTTTAAAATAAACCAGTGATGTCAGGAACTTGCAACAGTCTTTGGAAGAGTTTCAGTGCCCCAGTGTGCGTCTTTCTCTCCCTAACAGTTCCTTGAAGCAACAGTGACACTTAGAGCCTGAATACAGAGGTAGTATTGCAACGACAAGGGTCTGGGCAGAAACTCATTGTAATGGTATCGGGACGGATTTGGGTGCTTACAATGATCTAGTTCAGCCACGTTATCAACCATGTGAATCAAAGCCAGGAGCAGGATTTGAATCCTGGCCCTCTAGCTCAGAGGCAGTGTTTACCTGCTGCACTACAAGAGCCCGCGCACAGGTCAGAAGTACCTGACCTGTTGTACCTGCCCTGGAAAGTGTGGGGAGACACTGAAAAGAGACATAAGGAGGTTTACTCCAACCAAGCAATCTTGAGAATCTTTAAATGGTCACAGTACAGAAGGAGATCACTGAGTCTTTCATCTCTGCGTAAGCTCTCTCTAAAAGCAGCTCACTTGATGCCACTCTCCTGACTTTGTCCTGTAGTCTAACAAATCTTTCCTCCTCACATGATTATCCAATTCTCCATAAAATGGGCCCTGCTTCCAACTCACCAACAGTGAAGTCCAGACCGTAACCACTCGCTGTGTGAGAAAAAGACCCTTCCTGTTTCGATGACCCCTTTTGTCAATTACTTTAAATCTGTGCCCTCTAGTTCTTGTTCCATCTGTCAATTGGAATATGTTTTCCTATGTGCTCTGTGCAGATCTCTGGTAATTTTGCATACCTCTATCAGATTGCCATCAGCATTCTCTTCACCAAGGAGACATTTAAAACCTCTCCAAACTGTCGTCATCACTGAAGTTGCTGAAAAGAATACACCGCACCCCTTCCTCCATCGACATTTTGTAGAGTGAAAGATTCATCTTCACTGCATTCTAACAAAGTTGCACCTTCCTGCTACTGCAAAACCTTCTGTACCAAACCAGCTCAGCTTCCAGTGAGCTGAGTCACTCGCTGCTGGTTAGGTAACCTGGTCAAACTACTGGAAAAAAACGGAAGAACTGCGGATGCAGTAAATCAGGAATAAAAACAAAAATTGCTGGAAAAGCTGAGCAGGTCTGGCAGCATCTGTGAAGAAAAAATCTGAGTTAATGTTTTGGGTTTGGTGACGCTTCCTCAGAACTGATGGTAGCTGGGAAAACATCAGCTTATATGCAGAAAATAGGGAGGAGGTGGCGTAGGGAGTAAATGATAGGATAGTGCCCAAACACAGAGAATAACAGTTAGACAGATGAACAGACCATTTCTGAAGAAGGGTCTAGACCCAAAATGTCAGCTTTCCTGTTCCTCTGATGCTGCTTGGCCTGTTGTGTTCATCCAGCTCTACACCTTGTTATCTCAGATTCTACAGCATCGGCAGTTCCTACTATCTCTGGGAGGGTGGATAGTTATTAATGGGGACTGTTAGTGACTAATAACAGGTGGTATATAATGGCAGGCTACTAATCAAACTACTTACCCAATTAATTAACTGTAACTGGGAGATTTTTAACATTGAAAGAAACTACAGTTTAGTATTACAGTTAAATTAACCAATGTTTTATAAAGATTTATCATTAGCCTTTTGTTCCTACCTGCCATATATACTTTAGATTCTTATTTATAAATGTTAGAATCCCATCTATCTATATCTCCCACATTCCACTACTCTGTTTACAGTTCTACCCTTTATTGTGTCTCTGTGATCTTTTTACCAAATAAATCAGTTTCCACATCTCAGCATTAGGTTTGATCTGGCCTTTGTCAGACCATCCTGTCCACGTCTCCTGTGTTAATGCTTTATTTCATGTATCCGTAACATTCAGGGAATACTAGTGGAAGAGGTTGATTCTGTTCCTTGACTACACAGAAAGAGAAGTTTGTACTGCAGCATTGAGCAACTAGTGATGGGAGAATGCATGCATCAAGAAACCCAGAAATGGCATTTGACTTTTCCATAAGACCATAAGAAATAGGAACTGCAGAAGCCTTTTGGCCTCCTGAATTTAATCCTCCTGATTACCTGTTGCATCTGTGTGATAGCTTTCTGTATCTCGTGCACAAGTAACCCATCCTCCCCCCGTCCCATTGTGTAGCAGATTTCTGCAGATTTTCTTTAAAATATTAGTCTGTTCTCCCTTCCAAAATGAACAACTTCACATTTTCCCTCATCATAGTCCATTTGCCAACTTTTTGCTCACTTTCTTAACCCATTATTATCTCTTGATAACCATTTGTATCTCTCTTGCAATTTGCCTTTCCACTTATTTTGCGTCATCTGCAAATTTGGTTACAGTTCATTTACTTCCTTCTTCTAAGTCATTAATATTTATTGTAAACAGTTACAGTCTTAGCTCTAATCATTGCAGAGCCCCACTGGTTATAGGTCACCAACCTGAAAAAGAACCCCTTACTCCACTCACTGTTCCCTGCTCATTAACCAATTTTCTACTCATGACAAAACACTACCTCCAACACCATGGGCTCATCTTCAGACTTAACATTTTGTGAGGGATTTTGTGGAATACCTTCTATAAGTCCAAATACAACAGATCTACTGTTTCCCCGTATCCACTCCAGTTGAGACTTCCTTGAAAAGCTTTAATTAGTCCAACCCAATTTATTTCATTTCCTTTAAATATTTGTTTTAGTCATTTATCAGCACAATTCTAGTGTATTGCTGAAAGACGACAAATTTAGTTGAAGTTTTGTGTTGCACTTGTCAAGATAATTAAGTCAAAATACTACCACAATGGGAAAATGTTTCCATGGTGTATGCAAAAGGCATGCTGATTGGTTAGAGCTGATTGGGTAGAGCTGTTGCCACAGAAAATGCACTTCTTACTTGGTGACTGACACTAACTGTCATAATTTTAAATTTAAACCAGGCAGCTTCATTCTGGTTGGTCCAGGTTGAGGAATGAGAGATGGGCTGTTACTTGTTTTGTTCATTTGAATCAGGCACTAGTGTTCATATTCTTTCTGTCTACAAAGAACAAAGCCCTGTGAATGAATATATGTAGCTCCCAGACCACACAAACCCGTCACAAAGCAAGCACACCTGATCATCTTAAATTGATTCTCTGCATAATACTGAACACAATCAGGGTTATTTAGCAAATACTTTTGCAATAACATCTAATGCTGTGAGTACAATAATGTTTTAAGTTCACTGCATGTTACACGTAATCTGCAAATTTTGAAATGTGAATTTAACACATCCTCTCTACCTGTTCTGGGAGTGTTTAGTGAGGACATTGTCAAGGGAGTTTTACAATGTATCTAACTCTGTGGTGTGACTGTCCTAGGATTGTTTAACAGGGCAGTGCAGATGGATCTTTATTCTATATCTAACCCTATGCTATACCTGTCCTGGGAGTGTTTGACGGGGACAGTGTAGAGGCAGTTTCACTTCCAGCTTAAACAAGTCAAGGAGGCTTTACACTAATCTAACCCTGTGCCATCTCTGTCTTAGAAGTGTAGCAAGGGGCTGTGTTAATCCTACGTCTAAGCACAAAGATCACTTTTTGAATTTAATTGCCACCCCAGGATATACTGAGAAGATAATATAGAATAAATTTTATTTTTTAGTGCTGGATCAATCTAAAACCAAGTCTATACAATTATTGATTTTGTCCTTTGCTCACCAAGTTTCAATGGGAACTTGGCAGGTAGTATGCACTGACTGTACCTGAAACCTGTGTTGTAGTACAGCCCATCAAATAGTTATCTGTAAGATGGGTGAGATACTTGGACTTGATTATCTTCATTTGGGAGAACACTGTCTCACAAAGGTGTGTGGACACACAGTAAGATTTCATTTTAAAAGCACAGGATGATAGAATGGAGTACAGCTCCCCAGAAATCACTGTCCCTTAATCTGGCTTTCAGGTCAATATCATTTCACGTTGTAATGATCACGAGATCAGCTCCACTACTTTGTATATCAAATCGCTGGTGGAATTTGGAAGCTAGCCCACCAACGTCTACTTGAAGGAACGGATTGAGACAAACATGACAATTTATTCCTTCACATCAAATTCCTGAAATTACCCATTGAATTCTTTACGAACTTTCACAGGTGTGCACAGAGATTTTCTGGGTCATACTATTCTTCTTTGCCTTTGAATCTTAATTCAGAATGTTGCAGCATTTTAATTTTTAATTGAGAGAACTGTGGACCCAGTTTCAATTTGACTATTCAAAGTATGGATCATATGTCGCTAAGTCTCTGATCTTTCTTTGCAGTTCATAATTCAACTCATTCAGTTTTGATGCTATCTCTGTAAAGCACTTTAATTCAAGCAGCCACACATTGTCTGACTGCTCAGTGAATACATCATTCCTGGATTTTGAAAAGGTGATGATTTGAGGCATTGAATCGAAACATCGTTGCAGGGAGGATTAGGCAGCAAGTAAACAGACAGTGCTGAAAAGCTCTTGCTCAAATCAAGTTTAAAATCTTAACAATAACTGTAATTCCTTGTGAAAAGTCCATAACTTTATTCACCAACATTTGCTCATTTATTATAGAGTGGTAATTGACAGAAGACGGGAAATGAGGATCATTTCTGCAAAATCAACAAAGCTTGCACTTGTGCCCAAATACCTGGTGCACGAGTTGTGATGGAAACCAGTTTCTTGATTAAAATAGGTTTTCTCATTCACATCTTTGACAATGTACTGCACGGTGCATTGTTGAGTAGGGTTAAATCTCATGGGATCCAGGAGAGCTAGCCAATTTGATATGAAATTGGCTTTCTGGTGGAAGGCAGAGGGTGGCAGTACCCGGTTGTTTTTCAGACTGGATGCCTATGACAAGCAGTGTGCCACAGGGATCAGTGTAGGTCCATTGTCACTCATCATTTATATAAATGATTTGGATGAGAATTCAGGAGGCATGGTTAACACATTTGCTGATGACACCAAGATTGGTGGTATAATTTACAGTGAAGAAGGTTATCTGGGATGACATGAGATCTTGATCAACTGGCCAGTGGGGTGAGGAATAGCAGATACTGTTTAATTGAAATAAATGAAAGGTGTTGCATTTTGGTGGGTCAAACCAGGATATAACTTACACAGTCAATGATGGGGCACTGGGGAATATTTTTCAACAAAGAGATCTGCAAGTACAGGTTCACAGCTCCTTGAAAGTGGAGTCACAGGTACACAGGTGGTGAAGGTGGCTTTCAGCATGCTTGCTTTCATCGGTCAGAACACAGAGACTAGGGGTTGGGACGTCTTGTTGCAGTTGCACAAAATATTGGTGTGCCACTTTGGAATACTGTGAGCAGTTCAGGTCGCCCTATTGTAGAAAGGATATTATTAAACTAGAAAGACTGAAGAAAAGATTTACAAGGATGATACCTGGGCTGGAAGATTTGAGTTATAAGGAGAGAATGGATAGGCTGGGACATTTTCCCCTGGAGCATAAGAGGCTGAAGAGTGACCTTTTAGAGGTCTGTAAAATCATGAGAGGCATAAATAAGGTAGACAGCAAACAGCTTTTCCCCATGGTAGGGGAGTCTAAAACCAGAGGGCACAGGTTTCAGGTGAGAGAGGAGATATAAAAAAGGTCCAGAGGGACAATCTTTTTTCATATAGAGCATGGTCAGAATCTAGAACAGGCTTCCAAACGTAATGGTGCAAGTGAGCATAATTTCATTATTTAAGAAACATTTACACATGTAGCTGGATGGGGTAGGTATGGAGGGACATAAACCAAACGTAGGCAAATGGGACTAGTTTAATCGTGAATGGACGGGTTGGGCTGAAGAACCTATGGAAACAGGCTCTATGAGTCACGTACCTTTTGAATTTTTGTAGAACTCATCACCTCCTGTTGACTCTTTAGGAGGCAAAAGGGTCACATAACTAAAGATGATTTTTTTCATGTCCTTAAAAATCATCGCACAAAAACATCTGATGGGTTGTGTTGGTCATGTCAATGAATGAATTGAACTCCAGTGAGAAATATTCAGATCCTTCAGATTCTGCTGTAGTTGCTGAGAGATATCTTTGGATAAAAATCCATTTGTCTTGTTGCTATGGACAAACCAAGTGACATTCCATTATCATTTCTTTTTTGTTCTTGAAGTCTTTGAATAAAGTAAACGGCTGTAGTCATTGCTTCTTTATTTATTTAGCCTTCAGTGAATGATTTCTTGTGTTTTACCAAAAGATGGCAAATGCAAAACGATGCTTTAGTGCAGATCTTACCTGTTGTTGTTCAGGAAAATAAAAATGACAGTTCAGTTTTAACACAGGGTTCAGTGGGTCAGCTTTCTTTGTCTAAGCATGTTGTTTAAGAGTAAACCGTCCTTGAATTTACTGTGCATCGTTGTGTGGTGCCATTCTATATTCCCATTCTTACTTGTCAATACACTTTTGTGATAATAAGGCAAACATTTTTCAGTTGTGCACAGAAATTTATTTATCCATTCTACGTGGACATTGAACATTTTTGGTTTATTTTCAGATGGTCCAGGCATCTGACTCAGTATCATTGCTTCACTTTGTAGTTTATGCTGTCACTCTGCCACTGGTCACGTGCAGGTCTGCTTCCGGATCTGTGCCTCTGGAACATCCAGAACGTTACTGGCTGCTTTGAAGATCTGAAACACGGCAAGTCGATTCCGGGGCTCCTGGTTGGCTTCTGTTGCTCGGATATTGGAGGTGGGGTCAGCAGTGATCCTGTAATTTTTCTTAGTCCCATATGGACCTAATGGACAAACAGCTGAAGGAAAAACACCGGACAGAGGAGTAGTACTAGCTAAACTACTCTCACAGAGAGTCTACATAGACATGACAGCCTGAATAGCCTCCTATATTTTTGGTACATATCATACTGCTTCATGCCAGTTCCTAATACATTTCTAAATCATTTGTTTGCAATGCCATCATAAAGCTGACTTTACCCTGCAATAACTGTCCATCTGGACCAAATCTGAAACATGATACAATAAACTGGAAAAGCTTAAGAGACCATTCAGCCTAGTGTGCCTATACTGGCCTCTTTGAAAGATGGATCCCTTGAGACCCATTCCTATCCCACAGTCCTGCGATCTTTCTTCCTTTTTAAGTTAATATTCATTTATAGAATGGCTCCACCTCCACTTCTTTAACTTGTCTGTCTCCTCTCCACCTATCTTCTCCTCTATCCATCTTCGATCCACCTCCCCCTCTCTCCCTATTCATTTCAGAACCGTCTTCCCCTCCCCCATTTCTGATGAAGGGTCTAGGCCTGAAACGTCAGCTTTCCTGCTCCTAAGATGCTGCTTGGCCTGCTGTGTTCATTCAGCTCCACACTTTGTTATCTCGGATTCTCCAGCATCTGCAGTTCCTATTATCTCTGAATCAAAGCTTTAGCAGTTTCCATAGAAGAGATCTGACATTTCTTTAAACAGGTATGATATTCCTGAGAAACTTGTGGAATTGATAACACAGCTTTCTGGAGCAGGAATATTGTAGTAACATGATCATCAAGTTGTGTGTAGGGTGAGGGAATGTGGCTGGGCATCAAAATCAACTGCCAGTGACTCTGCGATTGCTGTTAATTGTGATTTACACCATGAACTCTTGCGTTGTGTGATAACCTTTGATCTGGCACCTTATCAAATGTTTTGTTTCAGATATCCATGTACATCACATTTACGGGCTCCTCTTTATCCACTTTGCTTGTTACTTCCTCAAATAACTTGAACAAATTATTGTCAGTGTTCCTTTGTCTCAAACACCAGCTCTAAGATCTGGGTTGATCAAGGTTAATTCAGATTAAGGTCATTATTGTTTTATAAACTCTGATTTTGTTTAAAACAATATCTACTTAGCATTCCATGTCTTGTTTAATTTTCCAAAAGTAACAGAAATAACTCTGACACACACTCATTAAACTTTTTCACCCATTCAACTTCATCCCTTCCAATTATAACATGCACAATCTCCTGATGCATTACAAAGGATATGACCTTTGCCTTATTTGTGCTAATCCACAAATCTAATTTTTAAACTGCACATACACTTTATCAGATAATCTCTTCAAATTTGTTCTTGATGTTGCTTTAAGGTCTATGTTATCAACAAACTGCAATTGTTTGTTTCAAATCCTGTTGTATGAGAAGACTCCTTCAAAATCATAAGATAGATACAGCAGGATTCATTATTTGTTCCATTGCTAGGGTGAATTAATCAGACAATAGTTACACCCTTCATTCACCCAAAATCAGCCCTTTAGAACTGCTCTAACACTGCAGGGGTTTGCTACCGGTTTCTGTCAGTTTCACAAGTTTCTTGGGACTGTTGTACTGTTTAAGAAATGTCAGATGTCTTCTCCATGCAGACTCTCAACAGCTTTGATTACATTCAATAATGAATATTAAGAAGGAATCTTAAGCAGGAAGAAACATTGCAGGACTATGGGATACGAGTGAATCTCAAAGGACATCTCTTTCATAGAGGCTTGCACAGACGTTGCGCTGAATGGTCTCTTTCAGCAATACGTCATTTCATAAAGTTGTTGCAACAAAAAAAGGAAAGTATCACATTTTCTAAATTTCTCCGAAACTTGTCTTATCACAAACAGTTGATGTATTGAACCATTGTGTTCTCCATATCTCAACATTCCCTTCTCTGTTGTCTCAGTACATACTTTTCTACGTAAATGCAGAGGGCCGTTTTTTTCTGTAATTGCTGCTTGTGCTTTTCTCTTATTTATGACAGTTGATTTTATTGTATTTTCCCAGTCTTCAGGTATTTGCTCTTCTTTGGTTATGTTGTTAAACAGGCTTTCCATCACTTTCACAAGATGTTCCTCACTAGCCCCTGTAATGTTCTACAAAGATATTTGCAAAACCCTGGGAGCCTGTTTCACCTCAAACCATCTTCAGTTTTCTTCCAGGAAATCTAGTACTGATTCTGCTCCAGGTGGACAAAGAGTAATTTCCCTTGAACAGATTCATCTGGATCCTCAAAACAGTCTCTGCGCTGCTTTCTCTTAACTTACTGATCTTTAATTACTGACCATTTGACCCTTTCAACTGCTGTTGTTCTACATCTGCAAGATCTACTTAGATCTCTTACCATCTGAGAGTCTGTGCCTTGTTTCTGTCATTCAAATGGGTGTTTTACACTGGTTCGTTTTCCAAAGTATTTAGCTTTGTTTACATGGTTAATTTTTTTTGTACTCGATCTACTTTTTTTTGCATTAAGCCTTTCTTTTGGATTTTCATCAATTCCAAGACTACCTTTGATGCACATTTCTGTTTCCTCATGTAGTTTCTGACACATAGTTCTTTTTCTGTTATGCTTGATACTTCACATCAGATATGTCTTCAGCTATAGTGTTATTGAGTCATATAGCACAGAAACAAACCCTTCAATCCAACTAGTCCATGCCGAACACAATTCCAAACTAAACTAGTCCCACCTGCCTGCTCCTGGCCTATATCCCTCCAGATCTTTCCAATTCATATGCTTATCCAAATGTCTTTTAAATGTTGTAATTATACCCACATCCACCACTTCCTCAGGAAGTTCACTCCACACGCAAACCACCCTCTGTGTAAAAAAATTTGCCCCTCACCTTTTTTAAAATCTCTGTCCTCTCATCTTAAAATTATGTCCCCTAGTCTTGAACTCACCCATTCCAGGAAAAGACAATTACCATTACCTCTATCCGTACCCTTCATTATTTTATAAACTTCTATAAGGTTGCCTCACAATCTCTGATGCTCCAGCGACAAAAGTCCGAGCTTATCCAGATTTTCTTTATAACTCAAACATCCATTCAACCCCATCAACCTCTGGATCTAACTTATCATCCTCTGACACTTCCGCCATCTGCAATCAACCCCACCACCAAAGACATTTTTCCCTCCCCACCCTTATCTGCCTTCTGGAGGGAACACAGTCTCCGTGACTCCCTTGTCCACTCCATACTCCCCTCCAGTCCCAACACACACGGCACTTTTCCTTGCAATCGCAGGAAGTGCTACACCTGCCCCTACACCTCCCTCCTCACCCCCATCCCAGCCCCAAGGAGACTTTCCACATCAAGCAGATGTTCACCTGCACATCTGCTAATGTGATATACTGCATCCACTGTTCCCATTGTGGCCTCCAATACATCAGGGAAACCAAGCGGAGGCTTGGGGACCGTTTTGCAGAACACCTACGCTTGTTTGCACTAAACAACTGTACCTCCCAGTCACAAACCATTTCAACTCCCCCTCCCATTCCACAGACAACATGTTCTCCTGGGCCTCCCGCAGTGTCACAACGATGCTACCTGAAGGTTGCAGGAACAGCAACTCATATTCGGCTTGGGAACCCAGCAGCCCAATGGTATCAATGTGGATTTCAGAAGCTTCAAAATCTTCCCTCCACTGACCTCATCCCAAAACCAGCCCAGCTCATCCCCACCTCCCTAACCTGTCCTTCCTCCCACCTACCCCCTCCTCCCACCTACCCCCTCCTCCCACCTCAAGCCTCACCGCCATCTCTAAACCTACTAGCCTCATCCCGCCCCTACACTCAGCTTTACTGGCTCCATCTCCACCTCTTTGACCTGTCTGTCTCCTCTCTACCTATCTTCTCCTCTATCCATCTTCTATCCGCCTCCCCCCCCTCCCTATTTATTTCAGAACCCCCTTACCCTCCCCCATTTCTGAAGAAGGGTCTATGTTCCGAAATGTCAGCTCTCCTGCTCCTGTGACGCTGCTTGGCCTGCTGTGTTCTTCCAGCTCTACACCTTGTTATCTCAGATTTTCCTGCATCTGCAGTTCCTACTATCTCAGACCCAGAAACATCCTGGTAAACTTCTCCTGAACCCTCTCTAGCTTAATAGTATCCTTCCCATAACTGGGCGACCAGACTGTACACAGTATTCCACAAGACGCTTCACCAACATCCTGTACAACCTCCAGATGACTTCATGCTCCTCATCTCCAAAAATGTTTAACTTGTTTTGGATATCAGATTTTCTCAGATTGTCCAAAGCCCAGACTTCTGTCTGAAAGTCCTTTCCAGCAATTTTCATTCTCAATATCCTTATGGTCAAAATCAAAGTTCTGGTCAGACCTGTCATCAGCCCTAAAGTATTGGCTTTATAGAATCTTGATAGTGACTTTATCCTCTGTCCATCAGGTAAAATTAATTCCACTTTGTGGTTTTCGTTGATATAAAACTATTTGCTGTCATTGGATTGAATGTTAACTGATGTCCTCACCAAATGACAACTTCTTTAAAGCTCCAACCAAGACATCCTGCTTTCTCAATGAAATGTAACATTAGCAGCTAGGAGTTTTTTAGCTGCTTCAGTTCCAGTTTTATGGCAAGTAGTTGTCTATCATATGCTGCTGGTGTAAATTCCTGGACAATTTAGACTTTACTACAGAATTGAGCTTTTAGCAAATGAGAGATATAGGGTTGAAAGACACAAGTGATTGACTTGCTGTTGGTTTCATCATGAGTGTAACTCTTGCCTGATGCAAACCACCCCTGATATTAAAAACACGCTCACGTCACAGGGAAACTCACCTTTACCATTATTTTCCCCATGGTCATGCCAGAACATCTGATAAAAGACGCAATTGGGAAAATAGGATATTTGCATGTTGGGAACTTGTAACTACAGCAGTAGAATGCCACAGGGGACATAATGATTTACGTTGGATTGTCATGACTCGGATGAGGAAAGTTAATCCGCTATCACCGTTTGGACTGCAGTAGTTTAAGGAGGCAGCTCACCTACCGTCTTCATAAGGGCAACTAAGGATAGCCCAGCCAGCAAGGCCCACGTCCAATGAGTGAATATAAAAAAAAGTTGTGAATGACTTAAAAATAGGTGGGAAGCCAAGAAGTGAGGATGACACAGAGTTTGCACAGGGATATAGACAGTAGACATAAACTTAGCAAATCAAATATAATGCAAGAAAATGTGAGATTTTGCTTTGGGCAGGAAGAATAGGGGAATTGAACACTACTTAATTGGAAAGAAACTACAGAAAGCTTTAGAGCGAGGGATTTGGGGTGCTTTCCAATGAATCACAAAAAGCTAGCATCCAAGTTCAGTGAATAATAGGGAAGGCAAATGGAATGGAGTATAAAAGTAGGGTGACTTTTGCTAAAACTACATGAGGCACTATTCAGATCACAGCTGGAATAGTATGGACAGTTTTTGGCCCATTATCTAAAGAAAAGTGTGATGTCATTGGATAGATAGAATCATACAGTACAGAAGAGACCCTTCAGCCAATTGAGTCTGTACTGCCAAAAATACCCTGTTAGCCAAACCAGTCCTATTTTCCCATACTAGGCCCAAAGCGTAGAATGTTATGACACTTCAAGTGCTCAACCAAGTAGTTTTTAAAGGTTGTGAAGTTTCCTGCCTCAACCACCCTCCCACACAGTGTATTCCAGATTCCTGCCCCTAGATTAAAAATATACGTTCCAAAATCCCCTTAAACCTCTTGACTTCCACTTCAAAATTATGCCCCCTTATTATTCACTCCTTTCACTAAGGGAATTTTATTCTGTTTATACCCCTCATAATCTTAGACACCTCTATCAGTTCCCTCCTCAACCTTCTCTGCCCAAAATAAACATCCAAACATATCCAGCCTCTCTTCAAAGCTCAACTGCTCCATCCCAGGCAACATCCTGGTGAATCTCCTCTGCAACTCCTCCTGTGTAATCACATCCTTCCTACCGTGTATGATCAGAACTGCACACAGTACTCCAGGTGTGGCCTAACACAAGGCCTGCATGGTTCCAACACAATCTCCCTGCTCCTACAATCTTTACCTAATAAAGGCAAGTATCCTTAAGCCTCATTAGCTACCTGATAAACCTTTCCTGCCACCTCAGAACAAACACCCCAAGATTCCCCTGATCCTCTGACCTTCCTAGTGTCTTCCATTCACTGGGTACACCTTTGTCTTGTTAAATCTTCCAAAGCTCAAAGGAGAGTCCAGAGCATGTTCACGGGCATGTTATCAATATAGAGGGGCTCTCTTTTGAGAAGAGGTTGAGTACATTGGGCCTGTACTCATTGAAATTCAGAAGGATGAGAGGAGACCTTTTTTTGTAAACATGCAAAATCCTTAGAAACTTGACACGGCAGATGCAGAGAAGATGTTTCCCCTTGTGAGAAAGTCTGGGACCATAGGGCGTAATCTCAGAATAAGGACTTGCACATTGAAGCCATGGATGAGGAGGAGTTGTTTTTCTCAGAAGACAGTGAATCTGAGAAATTCTTTATCACAAAGGACAATCAAGGCTGGGTCATTAAGTACATTCAAGTCTGATGTTGACAGATTTTGAATCAATAAGGGAATCACAGGTCGTGGGGGGGAAGCAGGAAGGTGGAGTTAAGGATTATCAGGTTAGTCATAATCTCCTTGAATGACAGAGCAGACTCAAAAGGGCTGAATGGCCTATTACTTCTCCTATGTCTTATTGGTCTTTTGGTCTTAAAATCGGAGGACAACTGTCTTTGACTAGAGACCATTTCCATTATGCATTTGTTTATGATAGTTCATAAGATCAAGCATCCTTTTCTCTCTGCTGTCTGTTTCTGATAGTCATTGATTTATAAGGAAGCCTGTAACCTGATCTCAAATCTCTGGCTTCTTCCCCATGGCATCACAAAAAAATTAACCTTTTATTTAGGTAGAAATGCAATTTGCTGTCCTTGATCCCAACTCACTTTCATCTTCAAAGTAAATGGGCAGTATTCCGATACCAATAACACCTTTCTGGGATTTTGGGAGACTCAGACTTTACTCGTGAAAAACCCAATGATGGCTGCTATTATCTCCAAACATTAATACCCCTGCACCTTCTTCTCAGTAAAACCAATCTAAGTCTTTCTTTGACTTCTAACAAACGAATTACTCAGACTTACTATCAGGACAGAACAAGTCACATGACTACCTCATTAACTCTAAATTTAAAGCTACAGCCCAAAGAATTCATACAAGTCCCACAAATCATTGCTATTGGATACAACAATAATATGTTTTTAAACAGGGCTTATAATGTAATAGCTCACCTCAAGGTGCCGCAGAACAACATTTTAAATAAAATTTGATACCAGGCTCTACAGGAGATTTTAGGGATGATGGCCAAACACTTGGTCAGAGAAGGGCGTTTCAGGAGAAATGATAGAGAGGAGGCTGACTGTTATAGGGAGGGTTTTCTCGATTTTAAGGGTTTGGCAGCACAGGACCACTAACAATAGTTAAAATCAGTGCTGTAGAAAATGCCAGAATTAGAGGGGCATGAATTTCTCACAGGGATGTGGGACTAGAGGAGATAAATGAGCCAGGCAGTGAGGAAGACATGCAAGGATTTGAAAACGAGGATGAGAATTTCAAAATTAAAATGTTACTCAACCAGCAGCCACTGTCAGTCAGTGAGGAGGTAATGAAAGGAGAATGGGACTTGGTGTGTGTTAAAACATGGCCAGCAATTTTGGATGACCTGAAGGTGATGGAGGGCACAATGTGTGGAAATAGTTAGGTTTTGAGGTAATGAAGCTATGAGTGAGGATTTCAGCATTAATGCTATGAGAAGGGTCAAGTTGAATGGCTTTAAAAAATGCTTCCAATGATGGTACAGACAATGCTAAAGGTAAGGCTGAAGCTTTTCCAAGAATCTTCAGCCAAATTTCAGCTCCCTCCAGAGGCCCTCAGTATTACTGATACCAGTCTTCAGCCATCATGATATCAAGAAAAGGTTAGAGTGCTGAATACTGCAAGAGATGAGACCTGACAACATTCCAGCAACAGTAATGAAGACTTGTGCTCCAGAACCTGCCACTCCCCTAGCTAAGCTGTTTCAGTACAGCTAAAATATTGGCATTGATCCAACAGTTTGTAAATTGTCCAGCTATGTCTGCTCCAAAAATCCAACTTCACCAAATATACTTCCCAACAATCTACTGTCTATAGATTAAAGTCAAGAGTGTATTCGAACGCTCTTCACTTCCTAGGCAGCTGCAATAATTCTTAAAAAGCTCAACATCAACCAGGACAAAGCAGCTTGCTTAATTGGCTGCCAGCATCTTTAACATTCATTCCTTCAACCAATAGTAACAGTATACACTATCTACAAGAAGCATTGTAGAAATTCACTAAGGCTCCTTTGATAATATCTTGCAAACCTGTGACCACCGCCATCTATAAGGACAAGGACAGCAGATACATGAGAATGCCACCAACTCCAAGTTTCCCTCCAAGCCACTCACTATCCTGACTTCAAAATATATCACCATTCATCATTGTTACTAGATCAAAACGCTGTAATTTCTTCCCTAATTGCATTGTGGATCTACCTAGAGTAAGGCTCTACAAAGTTCAAGAAGGCAGTTCACAACCACCTTTTGATGGCTATTAAGGATAGCTATTAAATGCTATATGTTCTTGCCTGCAACACTCACATTCTATGAATGAATTAAACCAAAAATTTAAAAAAAATGCCAGAGCTCATTCTATTATGAAGGACAGCGAGATTGTGATCAGACCAATTAAATGTCAGATTGTTGCCAGAAAGAGGATGGAGGTGGCAGTTAAGGAACAGAGTGTGAAGTCTCCCAGCGGAGGCTTGGGGACCGCTTTGCAGAACACCTCCGTTCAGTTCGCAACAAACAACTGCATCTCCCAGTCGCAAACCATTTCCACTCCCCCTCCCATTCTCTTGATGACATGTCCATCATGGGCCTCCTGCACTGCCACAATGATGCCACCCGAAGGTTGCAGGAACAGCAACTCATATTCCGCCTGGGAACCCTGCAGCCATATGGTATCAATGTGGACTTCACCAGTTTCAAAATCTCCCCTTCCCCTACTGCATCCCTAAACCAGCCCAGTTCGTCCCCTCCCCCCACTGCACCACACAACCAGCCCAGCTCTTCCCCCCCACCCACTGCATCCCAAAACCAGTCCAACCTGTCTCTGCCTCCCTAACCGGTTCTTCCTCTCACCCATCCCTTCCTCCCACCCCAAGCCGCACCCCCAGCTACCTACTAACCTCATCCCACCTCCTTGACCTGTCCGTCTTCCCTGGACTGACCTATCCCCTCCCTACCTCCCCACCTACACTCTCTCCACCTATCTTCTTTACTCTCCATCTTCGGTCCGCCTCCCCCTCTCTCCCTATTTATTCCAGTTTCCTCTCCCCATCCCCCTCTCTGATGAAGGGTCTAGGCCCGAAACGTCAGCTTTTGTGCTCCTGAGATGCTGCTTGGCCTGCTGTGTTCATCCAGCCTCACATTTTATTCCCTTTGTTCCTCAGTACACTTCAGGGGCCTACCACTGAATGGTGTACATCCTTTCCTCATTAGGCCTCCCAAACTGCATCACCTCACACTCATGATTAAATTTGCCACTGCCCTGCCCAATTTACCAGCTGATCAATATCACTCTGTAGTCTGAGACCACCCCCTTCACTGAGACCCCCTATCAATATCATCACCAATTTATGTGCCACTTGCAAACTTTGTGATTATACAAATTATACAGATTGTAAATGTACATGATAAATAACAAGTGTCCCAGCACTGATCCCAGCGGTGCAGTGCTGGTAATAGAATTCCAATCACAAAAACAAGCCTCCACCCTCACTCTTTGCCTCCTATTTGCAATCCAAATTTGGATCCAGTTTGCCATCTTGCCTTGGATCCCATGGGCTTTTACTTTTTGGTTCAGCCATCCATGTGGCACCTTGTTAAAGGTCTTACTGAAGTCCATGTAAATCACATCAACTGCACTATCCTTATCAATATATTTTGTCACCTTTTCAAAAAATTCAATTAATTTTTCACAGTTCTTCCTTTAACAAATCTGTGCTGTCCATCCCTGATCAATCCCTGTCTTTTCTAGTAAAGAGTAATCATGCCTCTCAGAACTTTTTTTCCAATAATTTTCCTACCACTGACATTAGACTAACTGATCTGTAATTACTTGGCCTGTCCCTGCTGCCCTTCTTCAACCACATTAGCTATCCTCCAATCATCTGCATTTCACCTGTGGCCTGTGAAGTATTTAATATCTCCACCAGGGCCCCAGTAAATCTCCTCGCTTATCTTCCATAGCAGCCTGGGCTCAGGTCCTGGGGATTTATGCACCTGGCCTTTCCCCAGTTTAGACATTTAATGTCTGCACTAGGCTTACCCCTCTCCATAATGACTTTGAAAATTACAGAATTATGGCCACTCTCCCAAAATGCTCACCAACTGAAACTTTAACCTCTTGAATGGCATCATTCCCTCAGATTAGGTCTAGCACTGCCCCATCTCTGGAAGGACTAACTGTGGATCCTCCCATCATGCCTGAAACTTCTATACTGTGGAGTATTGAGCTGCTAGTCCTGTCCTTCCTTCAACCATCTCTCAGTAATTGCAACAATAGCATATGCCCATGTGCTGATCAGTTGATACAATTTAGCTATTCTGTCCTGCTGTGTGCCTATCCCTGCCTTCCCCATACACTGGACTATCTTAGTACTTCTAATCTGAATGGACGTTGCTCCTGACTTTACATCTACTCTGTGCTCCATCCCCCTGCCAGATCAGTTTAAAATCTCCTCAGCAAGGATATTGGGCACATTCCAGTTCAGATGCAACCCATGAAGCTTATGCAGATCCCTACCCCAGAAACTGACCCAATGATTTAAAGCCCTTCCCCCTACACCATCTCTTTGGTCACTTTGTTCTTGTGACCTATCTTCTGATTCTTGTACCCAGCAACATGCGATACTGGAAGTAATCCAGAGTCTACACCCTTAGTAGTCCTCCTCTTTAATTTACTGCCTGTCTATTATTTCCTGTTGCAGAACTGTAAGTAGCTGAGACCTCAGCAGTGCTCCTTGTCACACTCCACTATTCACTGCATGCTGACTTGGAAATCTCTGCTTCTGGTCCGTCAAATAATCATTTATCTAAGCAAATATGTTACCCCCAACTCCCCGAACACTTATATTGCAATTAACTGATTGTAGGTAACCTTATCAAATGACTTGTGAAAATCCAGGTAAACTGCATGTACAAGTTCTCTTTTACCTACCATATTTGGTAAATACTCAGAAAGCTCTCATCTATTTGTGAATCAGGACCCCCCCTTCATAAAACAATGTTCACTTTGTTTGATTGTACAACGCTTTTGTCAATGTATTGTTAAGATCTCCTCAGTAATAAATTCCGGATTGTGGAGCAACATCTCATCTTCAAATCATGCACTTTACAACCTTCGGAGGAAGTTAAATCTGAAACATTAACTCTGATTTCTCTTCACAAATGCTGTCAGACCTTCTAAGCTTTTCCAGCAACTTCTGTTTCTGTTTCTGATTTACAGCATCTGCAGTTCTTCCGTTATTTTTTTTTAGTAGGCCATCAATCTCAGGGATTTTAGTCCTGAGTTTCTCCATTATATTTGCGCTGTTGATATTAATAACCTAAATTTCCTCATAATTTTTTGCCGTAAGTTTGCCCTCTATTTCTGGTTACGTAACTTGTGTCTGTTATTGTGAAGACAGACAGAAAATATTTATTGTATCAGTGATAATGGGAACTTTTGTGCTCCTGAGATGCTGCTTGGCGGCCTGCTGTGTTCATCCAGCTCCACACTTTTGTTATCACAAAATATTTGTTCAATGTTTCTGCCATTTCCTCATTCCCCTCAATAAATTCTCCTGTTTCTGCTTCTAAGTGACCAATGTTTACGTTGGTTACTCTCTTCCTTGTTAGATATTTGTAAAAAATGCATACAGTTTATTTAATACTGTTGATGAGTTTACGTATTTTTCTTTTCTAAAATCAATTTTGGTACCCCTTTGTTTTCTAAAACACTTCCAATCCTCAGACTTGTACTCTTTGCAACATTATAAACCTATTATTTTTGCCCAATACTATCTTTAACTTCCGAAGAAGCCTCACATGGATCTTTCTTATGAGTCTTTGTTTTAAAATGGAATGTATTTTTATTGAATACTCTGGATTATTTATTTAAATGGTTTCCATTACATAACACCCTACACTGTAGTCTATTCCCAAGAAAATTGAACCAGTTGCTATGCAATTGTCTTTGTTTAAATTTAGGTTTTTTTGTTTGATTGTGATTGCAGGACGTCACTTTAAACTTAACAATGAATTCAATGATCATTATTTCCTAAAGGATCTTTTACTCTGACTCTGAAAACTAGCCCTGCCTCATAAAGCAATATTGGCTTGAAAATATTTGTATCCTATTGGTTTTACACCATATTACTCCAAGATACTGTAACAAAAACATTTATAATAGGTTTATATACCATACTTGCCAAGTCTACATGGAGTAAAACTTTTTTGACATTATCTTAATTTTTTACAAACTGTAATAGTTTTTTTCTTTAAAGTTCTATCCAATAGTATATCTGTTGTTGGGGGCTTACAAAATACCCTCCCTCTTGTTTTTTGACTCTTGCTATTCCTAATTTCTACCCAGACTGATTCCGTCTCACGATCTTGATAGCCAAGAACTTTTGTCACTAATGTCATAGATTCATAGGGTTGAAGAGTGATATAGCACAGAAACAGACCCTTTGGTCCAACTCGCCCATGCCAACCAAGATTCCCAAACTAAATTAGTCCCACTTGCCTGTGTTTAGCCCATATCCCTCTAATGCTTTCCTATTCTATTCCTATTTGGGGCAGCATGGTGGCTCAGTGGTTAGCAGTGCCAGGCGACTATCTGTGTGGAGTTTGCACATTCTCCCCATGTCTGCATGGGTTTCCTCTGGGTGCTCTGGTTTCCTCCCACAGTCCAAAGATGTGCAGGCTAGGTGGACTGGCCATGCTAAATTGCCCAGGGGTGTATGGGTCATGGGGGGTTGGGAAGCTCCAAGGGTCAGTGTGGACTTGTTGGGCCAAAGGGCCTGTTCCCACACTGTAGGGATTTTAAGATTCATGTGCCTAGCCAAATTGCTTTAAAAAAGCCACAGTCTATCCAGCAGCTCCTAGGTGTTGGACAGTATGAAACTTGGAGATGATGGCTTTCACATGCAGCTGCTTCTTTGGTCCTTCTAGATGATTGAAGTTTTGGGTTTGGCAAGTTCTGCCAAATGTCTGTTTGTGTTAAAGATACATGAAATGTTGTGATGTCATCCTTTACACTAAAGGCTACCCCTTGTCATTTGCCATTCCTGTCTGTCTTTATAGAATACTGTGTAGCTTGGAATATTTCCTTTCCAACCTTAGTCATTGTGTAAGCATGGGAAAAATAAAGATGGTAGACACTCAACTGGAGAGCCCCACATTCTCTGTTTTCTGTATAGTTCACCTTACCGTAAACAAATCAAGCAGCTGACAAGCCAACTGGGGGCCTTTCCATGGGATCAAGATCCTGGGGAGAAGATCAAACCAGAGGCAGGCATTCGATGCTGTCATCTGCTGGAATAACAGACAGCAGAGGCCCAGGATTGAAGAGTAACCCCGGTGGGGTATAAATTCCAGAATGACGAACCACTGTCAAAGGGTAATGGGAAATACTATTTAGGAATGAGACGAGGAGAAATTTCTTCACCAAAGCAGGGTGAGCCTGTGCAATTCTCTGACATAGAAGCCGGTTGAAGACAAAATATTATAGATATTAAAGGAACTGCAGATGCTGGAGAATCCGAGATAAGAAGGTGTAGAGCTGGATGAACACAGCAGGCCAAGCAGCATCATAGGAGAAGGAAGGCCGATGTACTACCGGTGTACCTTTCTGCTCCTCTGATGCTGCTTGGCCTGCTGTGTTCATCCAGCTCTACACCTCGTTATCTCTGAAGACAAAATTTTGAATGTTTTCAAGAAGGAGTTAGACATAGTTCTAGGAGCTAATGCATCAAAGGGTATGGGGAGAAAGCAGGAACAGTGTATGGAGTTGGAAGATCAACCCTGATCATGTTGACTGATGGAGCAAGCTCAAATAGCTAAATGACCTACCTGCCAAGTACAGCATTAGCCTCTAGTCATTCATTTTCCATTCAATTGGCAGCACAGTGGGAAGGTCAACAAAAGGGCAGTTCAGTGCTGGACTGGACTGAGGTGATGAAGGACAGGGGAGGGTGTTTCCCCTCCCGTTGAATGAAATGTCCTTCCCACCATAAATCTCTATTTCATGTCACTATTTTGATATATTTTTGCAAATGCTTTGTGCATTCAGATAAAGAGTTATTAATTACATTTTAAAACTGCTATTCCCTCCAGTGCCATGACTGGCTGATGCACAATTGTTAAACTGTGTTGGTTTTATCTTCATCGTTGCTTTCTTGACTTTTCTCTTTGGATTCCTATATTCTTACATCACCTAAACAATATCCTCCTCCATCTACTCCAATTAGTTTAAAGTACTGTCCTCAGCTTAATTATACAGTTGGCCAGGACACTGGTCTGAGCATAGTTGATGTGGAGCCCATTCCAGTGGAACGTTTCTTCTCTCATCAGCCCTATTGAATTGAAACCCCTTCATCCCACACAATTCTTTAAACCATACATTTAATTCTATATTCTACAGACTCTGACAGTTGGTACGTGGCTCAGGTAACATTTCAGACAGGGTTACCCTTGACGTTTTGCTTTTCTTTCTAATTTGGACTCTCATTCCTCAAACACTCAATAGAATATCGTTTCCAATTCCCCTATACTGTTGGTTCCTATTTGGATCCTGATAATGGCATCCTTCTCCTCCGACTCCATGTCTGTCTCCAGCTTATCCCTGGCTCTGGACTGACAACACAATCTTTGGAGCTCTTGGTGGATGGTGGCTGTAGGGAATGGTAACTACCCATCTTTAGAGAATAATGGGGTTATAACATCAGAGGGATACATGACACTGTGGCAATTATGCCAATCACATGGTGAGGTAGAGAATTTTGGAAGGAGTAAGTAGTTCTAAATGTGTGTGCTGGTTCTGCACATCTACGTAAATGTAAATAAAGTTATGTTGTAATGCAACCAGGGACTCAGGCAGAAGACTTTGAGGAGACGTAACACAAATAACCCTTTATAACAGACCATACCCAAAACACCTTTCTGATTGTAAAGCCCCAATCAATGTGCTGGGTTTGCTTTAATTTCTTTTATTTCATGTTGAACATTTGCCTCATAGTCCACGGGACACTCACACCCCTCCCCCCACCCCTGTTAAAGAGATTTTGACGACAAACCTCCACAACAGTCTCATTTTAGTGCAATTGATCTGGACAGTTTGAACCGTCAATTTACTTTGAGTAGGTTTCTGGAGTTGCTGTGATCAGAGAAACCATGCTGTGGCTCTTTTGAGGAGTGAACTTCAGCTGGTGGGGACAGTAAAAGAGGCTTGTCTGTAGAGTAATTTTTTAAACTAGTTCTCATTTTAATTCTCCATTTTATACAAAATGTCTCAAATAGATATGAAATACAGATTAAAGTTCAGTTTTTAGCAAGCATTTTCTTGCAGATTCACAGGTTATGGTTGAAATGCTAAGATAATAAAATGTGAGGTTGGATGAACACAGCAGGCCAAGCAGCATCTCAGGAGCACAAAAGCTGACGTTTCGGGCCTAGACCCCATCTGATGAAGGGTCTAGGCCCGAAACGTCAGCTTTTGTGCTCCTGAGATGCTGCTTGGCCTGCTGTGTTCATCCAGCCTCACATTTTATTATCTTGGAATTCTCCAGCATCTGCAGTTCCCATTATCTCTGATGGTTGAAATGCTTGCTGTTTAGTTTTCCAATTGTCTTGATTTGTAATTGGCTGTACAACTTGACATTGTTCTGTCTCAGTCCATCAGAGGGGTCTTTGTTGGTGATTATTTTTCATTCTGAGCTGGACAAGGAGGGAGAGAGAGAGAGAGAGAGAAAGAAAGAGAGAGACGGTTTTGATGTGGGGAAGATGTGTAGTGGTAGTGTAGATTTTGGGAATTTGTCAGCTGCGCCTGCCTGCTCTGAGTTCTGAGAGAATACTCATTTGATCTGTGCTTGCTCTACTTTTACTGAACGTCTAAATATGGTGATAACAACTTGTTGGCAGCACAGGGCACAGTCTACTGGTCAATGGAATTGACTATTCTGATGACAGTACCAATTTAAAACTTGAAGTTGAGCTTGGTAGCGCAGGGTTTGTGCTTTATGTTACAGAATTGTCTCAATAAAACACTGGCTGCCAACTCCAAATCATGTTGGTTTTGGAACAGTGCATCTGTTTATGGATTAGCTTTGTTTTTGATTGTGAGAGTCTGAAGGAATGAGATTGAGTTAGGTGAAGTGATGCTATTGTGCTCTGTGCATATGGTTCCGCCATACTTGGTGTGAACATTAAGACTGGGGTTAGTTCAACATTGCGGAGGAGCAATTTAAACCAATCGAATATGACTCTAAAGGTCAACAGCCAATTTCCCTTATTGTGCGATCTCTGCTCCAATTAGTAAACACATTCTGGAGTTTGAGACAACAAGGTGTAGAGCTGGATGAACACAGCAGGCCAAGCAGCAACTTAGGAGCAGGAAAACTGATGTTTCGGGCCTAGAAGGGTCTAGGCCCAAACGTCAGCTTTCCTGCTCCGAAGATGCTGCTTGGCCTGCTGTGTTCATCCAGCTCTACACCTTGTTGTCTCGAATTCTCCAGTATCTGCAGTTCCTATTATCTCTGGAGTCTAAGAGCCCAGAGTGTGAAGCTGTAAGGGAAGTGAATTGTGGAGTAAAGGAGGGAAGACAGGACAGATAAGATGAATGGGCAAGGGAGAGTTGGGAGGTGAGAATAGAAAATGGAGGTGGAGTGGATGGGGGAGTGAGAGGCATAGGCTAAGGAACAGAAGGGTAGGTTGAAGAATGGAGGGAGCGGGAGAAGGTATGGGAGTGGGAATGAACATGAGCAGGAAGACAAGTACAGAGGGTGAGAGAGAGAGTGAAGGTGGGAATAAGAGTGAGTGGGTGCATGGGAAAGGGGGAGAGGGGAGGGAGGGGAGAGGGGAGGGAGGGGAGAGGGGAGGGAGGGGAGAGGGGAGGGAGGGGAGAGGGGAGGGAGGGGAGAGGAGAGGAAAGGGGGGAGGGAGGGGAGAGGAGAGGAAAGGGGGGAGGGAGGGGAGAGGAGAGGAAAGGGGGGAGGGAGGGGAGAGGGGAGAGGGGAGGAGAGGAGAGGAGAGGAAAGGGGGGAGGGAGGAAGATCGGGGGGGCAGAGAGCGATCGGGGTGGGGGGGGAGGGCATGGGGTGGGGGGGGCAAGATAGATCGTGGGGGGGAGGGCATGGGGTGGGGGGGGCAAGAGAGATCGTGGGGGGGAGAGCGCGTGGGGTTGGGGGGGAGAGCGCGTGGGGTGGGGGGGGAGAGCGCGTGGGGTGGGGGGGGAGAGCGCGTGGGGTGGGGGGGGAGAGCGCGTGGGGGGCAAGAGAGATCGTGGGGGGGAGAGCGCGTGGGGTGGGGGTGGGGGTGGGGGGGAGAGCGCGTGGGGTGGGGGTGGGGGTGGGGGGGAGAGCGCGTGGGGTGGGGGGGAGAGAGCGCGTGGGGTGGGGGGGGAGAGCGCGTGGGGTGGGGGGGGGAGAGCGCGTGGGGTGGGGTGGGGGGAGAGCGCGTGGGGTGGGGTGGGGTGGGGGGAGAGCGCGTGGGGTGGGGTGGGGTGGGGGGAGAGCGCGTGGGGTGGGGTGGGGTGGGGGGAGAGCGCGTGGGGTGGGGTGGGGTGGGGGGAGAGCGCGTGGGGTGGGTGGGAGAGCGCGTGGGGTGGGGTGGGGGGAGAGCGCGTGGGATGGGGGGGGAGAGCGCGTGGGGTGGGGTGGGGTGGGGTGGGGGGAGAGCGCGTGGGGTGGGGTGGGGGGAGAGCGCGTGGGGTGGGTGGGAGAGCGCGTGGGGTGGGTGGGAGAGCGCGTGGGGTGGGGTGGGGGGAGAGCGCGTGGGATGGGGGTGGGAGAGCGCGTGGGATGGGGGTGGGAGAGCGCGTGGGGTGGGGGTGGGGGTGGGAGAGCGCGTGGGGTGGGGGTGGTGGGGGGAGAGCGCGTGGGGTGGGGGGGGAGAGCGCGTGGGGTGGGGGTGGGAGAGCGCGTGGGGTGGGGTGGGAGAGCGCGTGGGGTGGGGGTGGGGGTGGGAGAGCACATGGGGTGGGGGTGGGAGAGCGTGTGGGGTGGGAGAGCGCGTGGGGTGGGATGGGGGTGGTGGGGGGAGAGCGCGTGGGGTGGGGGTGGTGGGGGGAGAGCGGGTGGGGGTGGTGGGGGGAGAGCGCGTGGGGTGGGGGGGGAGAGCGCGTGGGGTGGGGGGGGAGAGCGCGTGGGGTGGGGTGGGAGAGCACGTGGGGTGGGGTGGAGGGGGAGAGCGCGTGGGGTGAGGGGGAGAGCGCGTGGGGTGAGGGGGAGAGCGCGTGGGGTGGGGGGGAGAGCGCGTGGGGTGGGGTGGGGGGGAGAGCGCGTGGGGTGGGGTGGGGGGGGAGAGCGCGTGGGGTGGGGTGGGGGGGGAGAGCGCGTGGGGTGGGGGGGAGAGCGCGTGGGGTGGGGGGGGAGAGCGCGTGGGGTGGGGGGGGGAGAGCGCGTGGGGTGGGGTGGGGGGGGAGAGCGCGTGGGGTGGGGTGGGGGGGGAGAGCGCGTGGGGTGGGGGGGAGAGCGCGTGGGGTGGGGGGGGAGAGCGCGTGGGGTGGGGGGTGAGAGCGCGTGGGGTGGGGGGTGAGAGCGCATGGGGTGGGGGGGAGAAGTGGAGGGAATGTGTGGGAAGGGGAAGAGTGGGAGGGGAAGGGAAGAGTGGGGAGGGGAAGAGGGGAGAGGAGGGGGGAGGAGAGGGGGAAGAGAGGGGAGAGGAGAGGGGGAAGCGAGGGGAGAGGAGAGGGGGAAGCGAGGGGAGAGGAGAGGGGAAGAGGAGCGGGTGGGGGGGGGGAGAGGAGCGGGGGGAGAGGAGCGGGGGGGGAGGAGAGGAGCGGGGGGGGGAGAGGAGCGGGTGGGGGGGGGAGAGGAGCGGGGGGAGAGGAGCGGGGGGGGAGGAGAGGAGCGGGGGGGGGAGAGGAGCGGGGGGGGGAGAGGAGCGGGTGGGGGGGGGAGGAGAGGAGCGGGTGGGGGGGGGGGAGGAGAGGAGCGGGGGGGGAGGAGAGGAGCGGGGGGAGGAGAGGAGCGGGGGGAGGAGAGGAGCGGGGGGGGGAGGAGAGGAGCGGGGGGAGGAGAGGAGCGGGGGGAGGAGAGGAGCGGGGGGAGGAGAGGAGCGGGGGGGGAGAGGAGCGGGGGGGGAGAGGAGCGGGGGGGGAGAGGAGCGGGGGAGGAGAGGAGCGGGGGGGGAGAGGAGCGGGGGGGGAGAGGAGCGGGGGGGGCGGGGAGAGGGGAGAGGAGCGGGGGGGGGAGAGGAGCGGGGGGGGGGGAGAGGAGCGGGGGGGGGGGAGAGGAGCGGGGGGGGAGAGGGAGAGGAGCGGGGGGGGGAGAGGAGCGGGGGGGGGGAGAGGAGCGGGGGGGGGAGAGGAGCGGGGGGGGGAGAGGAGCGGGTGGAGGGGGGAGAGGAGCGGGGGGGAGAGGAGCGGGTGGAGGGGGGAGAGGAGCGGGTGGAGGGGGGAGAGGAGCGGAGGGGGGAGAGGAGCGGGGGGGGAGAGGAGCGGGTGGGGGAGAGGAGGGGGGAGAGAGGAGCGGGGGGGAGGAGAGAGGAGCGGGGGGGGGGAGAGGAGCGGGTGGAGGGGGGGGAGAGGAGCGGGGGGGGAGAGGAGCGGGTGGAGGGGGGAGAGGAGCGGGGGGGAGAGGAGCGGGTGGAGGGGGGAGAGGAGTGGAGGGGGGAGAGGAGCGGGGGGGAGAGGAGCGGGGGGGGAGAGGAGCGGGGGGGAGAGGAGGGGGGGAGAGGAGGGGGGGAGAGAGGAGCGGGGGGGAGGAGAGAGGAGCGGGGGGGGAGAGAGGAGCGGGGGGGGAGGGGAGGAGCGGGGGGGGGAGGGGAGGAGCGGGGGGGAGGGAGGAGCGGGGGGGAGGAGCGCGGGGGGGGTAGAGGAGCGGGGGGAGAGGAGCGGGTGGAGGGGGGAGCGGGTGGAGGGGGGAGAGGAGCCGGGGGGAGAGGAGCGGGTGGAGGGGGGAGCGGGTGGAGTGGGGAGAGGAGCGGGGGGGAGAGGAGCGGGTGGAGGGGGGAGAGGAGCGGGGGGGGGAGCGGAGGGGGGAGAGGAGCGGGGGGGGGAGAGGAGCGGGGGGGGGGAGAGGAGCGGGGGGGGAGAGGAGCGGGTGGGAGAGAGGAGCGGGTGGGAGAGAGGAGCGGGTGGGAGAGAGGAGAGGAGGGGGGGGGAGAGGAGCGGGTGGGAGAGAGGAGCGGGTGGAGGGGGGAGAGGAGGGGGGGAGAGGAGCGGGGGGGGAGAGGAGCGGGTGGGGGGGGGAGAGGAGCGGGTGGAGGGGGGAGAGGAGCGGAGGGGGGAGAGGAGCGGGGGGGAGAGGAGCGGGGGGGGAGAGGAGCGGGGGGGGTGGAGAGGAGCGGGGGGGGGAGAGGAGCGGGTCGAGGGGAGAGGAGCGGGTCGGGGGGGGAGAGGAGCGGGTGGAGGGGGGGAGAGGAGCGGGTGGAGGGGGGGAGAGGAGGGGGGGAGAGGAGCGGGGGGGGAGAGGAGCGGGTGGAGGGGGGAGAGGAGTGGAGGGGGGAGAGGAGCGGGGGGGGGAGAGGAGCGGGTCGAGGGGAGAGGAGCGGGGGGGGGAGAGGAGCGGGGGGGGGAGAGGAGCGGGTCGGGGGGGGAGAGGAGCGGGTGGAGAGGAGCGGGTGGAGGGGGGGAGAGGAGCGGGTGGAGGGGGGGGAGAGGAGCGGGGGGGATTGAGAGGAGCGGGTGGAGGGGGGGTAGAGGAGCGGGTGGAGGGGGGGTAGAGGAGCGGGTGGAGGGGGGGGGGGAGAGGAGCCGGGGGGGAGAGGAGCGGGGGGGGGGGTTGAGAGGAGCGGGTGGAGGGGGCGGTAGAGGAGCGGGTGGGGGGGGGGGGAGAGGAGCCGGGGGGGGGGGGGGTTGAGAGGAGCGGGTGGAGGGGGGGAGAGGAGCGGGTGGAGGGGGGGGAAGAGGAGCGGGTGGGGGTGGGGAGAGGAGCGGGTGGAGGGGGGAGAGGAGCGGGTGGAGGGGGGAGAGGAGCGGGTGGAGGGGGGAGAGGAGAGGAGCGGGGAGAGGAGAGGAGCGGGGAGAGGAGAGGAGCGGGGCGGGGGAGAGGAGAGGAGCGGGGCGGGGGAGAGGAGCGGGTGGAGGGGGGCGGAGAGGAGCGGGTGGACTGGGGGGAAGAGGAGCGGGTGGAGGGGGGAGAGGAGCGGGTGGAGGGGGGAGAGGAGCGGGTGGAGGGGGGAGAGGAGCGGGGAGGGGGGAGAGGAGCGGGTGGAGGGGGGAGAGGAGCGGAGGGGAGAGAGGAGAGGAGCGGGGGGGGGGGAGAGGAGCGGGGGGGGGGGGGAGAGGAGCGGGGGGGGGGGGAGAGGAGCGGGGGGGGGGGAGAGGAGCGGGGGGGGGGGAGAGGAGCGGGGCGGGGGAGAGGAGCGGGTGGAGGGGGGGGGAGAGGAGCGGGTGGACTTGGGGGGAGAGGAGCGGGTGGACTGGGGGGAAGAGGAGCGGGTGGAGGGGGGGGGGGAAGAGGAGCGGGTGGAGGGGGGGGGGAAGAGGAGCGGGTGGAGGGGGGGGGAAAGAGGAGCGTGTGGGGGGGGGGCAAGAGGAGCGGGTGGAGGGGGGGGGAAAGAGGAGCGTGTGGGGGGGGGCAAGAGGAGCGGGTGGAGGGGGGGGGCAAGAGGAGCGGGTGGAGGGGGGGGCAAGAGGAGCGGGTGGAGGGGGGGGCAAGAGGAGCGGGTGGAGGGGGGGGAAAGAGGAGCGGGTGGAGGGGGGGGGAAAGAGGAGCGGGTGGAGGGGGGGGGAAGAGGAGCGGGTGGGGGGGGAAGAGGAGGGGGGGGGAAGAGGAGCGGGTGGAGGGGGGGCGAAGAAGAGCGGGTGGAGGGGGGGCGAAGAAGAGTATGTGGAGGGGTGAAACGAGTTGAAGACGAGAGCTGCTACTACTGTGACTGCGGTACAGCTCCTAACTGCTAAACCGAGCCAGGGCCCAAGTTTGCATGTGTGGCCGAAAACAGACCCTGCTCTCAGGTGAACAGGGATGTCGTCGAGGGGGTCAGGGCTTCAATTGGAGTGGGTTTCCTTTGGCGGTGAGGTTAGGAGTAACTCTGATGGGGGAGGGGGTGAGTTTCTGAGGGTGGCGTTATTCACCCCTCCCCCGGGGAGTCTGAGGTGGGGAGGGGGAGCTGTTTGATCTCAGTCTGCCTCCAGTGTAAATAGCACTCCGGGCATAAATACCCCTCCCCGAGGAGAAGTACGTACCGTAACTCCTGTAGCTGACCGAGTAAACTCTCACAGCGCGCGCTCCGGGCAGTGATTTATGGGAATCCTTTATTTAAAAACCAACCGTCATCCTTAGGCCCTTGTCTTGTGTCCCGCGCTCAGGGTACTCACCCTCCCTCTCTCCCCCTTCTTCGCACATCCACTCTCCTTTCCCCTCACACCGTTACCCCAAGCCAATCTCCGCACTAGACCCCTCCTCCGTACACTTCCCTTTACAGACTCCCCCAGACTACTCCCGCTCACTCACCACTCTGCGCCACAGTCCCTTTTCCCTGAACCCTTCCTGTTCCTCACCCTCCACCTAATGTGAAAATAAAGCTACGTTAACACTGTCTCCATCAAGCACTTCCCAAGACAGGGACAACATGGTTAGATACAGAATAAAGCCCCCTCAACTCTGTGTCCATCAAACACTCCACTCCCACAATAGGTAAGTAACAGTTAATCATCTTCTCTCCATCAACTGCTACCAAGGCAAAAACAGCACAGGGTACGTTAGAGAGTAAATCTTCTACTCTTTTTGACCTGATAGGCATGCTTCCACTACTCTTTAAACTGCAAGTAAAGCTCCCCATGATACTACCCTCATCAAACACTCTCAGAACAGGTACAGTATGGGGTGAGATACAGAGTAAAGCTTCTTCTCTTCTGTCCCCATCAGACAGTCCCAGGACAACTACAGCACAAGGTGAGATGAGGAATAAAGCACCCTCGACACTTTTAAACTGAAAGCAAAGTACCCTCTAATCTTTTAAATCTCCCTCTATGTTGCGGCATCAACAACCAGGGCAGGGACAGCATGTGGTTAGATACAGAGCAAATCTTTCTCTACACTTATGAGAATGATCCAAGATTTGTTGCTGGGCTCTTTACTCCTGCTGGAAATGCATTCCAGTAATTGACGGAAGTCTAGTGAGTGACTGTCTTTACCTTTGCCATGTCCCAACATCATGTGAAAGATGTGATGAGAGATAATGAGAACTGCAGATGCTGGAGAATCCTTCATGAAGGGTCTAGGCCCAAAACGTTAGCCTTTGTGCTCCTGAGATGCTGCTTGGCCTGCTGTGTTCATCCAGCTTCACACTTTGTTATCATGTGAAAGATGCCTGGTCTGTGTTTCAGGATGCTTTACCTGTACTCACAAGGTGAATTTTACAGAATCCCAGCATTTGTATTTAAAAGCAGGTGAGGAGGTGTAAAATAAAGTGGGTGACCAACCCTCCTGTGCCCTGGCTGTGCTCTGTTTGTCATGGGGTTGGATATGGTCTGGCCACATTCCCTCCTTCCGCTATTCTTTAGTGAACTGTTAACTGCTTTTAAAGTCAGTTTACCAACTTTTAACTTGGTCAGCGAGTGTGTGGACAAAGTGATATAATCTGGTCCTTGTAAAATGCTGTTAATTGTTCCCTTGGGTGAGTTCTTGCTCTCAAAGTACTGATCATGTTTGATCATGTTTCAATTCTTGTAATTTCCTGACAGCGAGGTAAGCTGGAACTGAGATGGAACCCATCTTTCCTTAGTCTTACACTTATATACAATGTGAAATATTCCAAGCCTATCTCAGCTACACAGATTCGGTAAGTGTCTCTTTAAATGGATTCAAGTAAAACTCCAGTTCATGCCCATCATTTCTATGCAATGAACGACAAATTTATGGATAGTTTGATGACATCCAATTCACCATCACCTCTCTTGATTCTCCAATGTTATGAAAGTTATCAGGTTGCTGATCTGACATCCTGTATGGATGAGCAGACAGATCTTTCATTAAATGTTAGGGAAGACCAAAGCAATCATTTGTAGTCACCACTTTAAACTCCATACACCAGTGACCTGCTGAGCTTATATTCATGCAATCACAGATGCCACCTATTTCTGGTTCCATAATACTGCCCTATTTCATTGCTGTCTTGGTTCATCTGATGTTGAGACTCCTTCACTGTCTGTGTCACCTTTAGCTCTGATCATTTTATTGTATTTCTGGTCAGTGTCCCAAATTTCTCCCCTCCATGACCTGAGATTTTCCAAAACTTTACTGCCCATTTCATGACTGGCAGCAGGTTGTTGAGTCTGATGATGGAGTGTGCTGTTAGTGATGGATTGTTCAAGGAAAGCTACATTCAGCAGGTACTGATTCAGATTAATTGTTTATCTCATTGTCTTTCCTGAAGGGTCAGAATGAGTGAGACTGTCAGCTGAAAAAGGGCAAGAACTGATCCAGGCCTGCGTTTTGGGACCGTGGCCTTGCAACATGGGGGACAGAGAAAAATCCAAAATTGAGCAATCCCACATGCTGTTCGATAACTTCATCCAAGCAACAACCTGCAAAGGCACATTCAAAGGTTTTCAGGAGCTATGTGAGATTCTAGACATCACCAAAATTGATTTTCACAACTTTTACCCCAAGCTTAAATCCAAACTCAATTACTGGAAAGCAAAAGCACTTTTTTCAAAACTGGATAAACGAGGAAGTCACAAGGATTACAAGAAGAACACAGCTTGTGCCAATACAAAGGTAAAACTGGAGTTTCCCATGCCGCCTCTAGACACACAGCCTCTTGTGCCCTTATTGGCTCTTTGAAGGAGCAATAATTAATCACAAGTTTGTGCTTTTTTCATAGTTTGTAATTTGAATCATCCTGCCTACGTCCTCGAGAAAAACACAAATCCACAGGCAACTCTCAATTGCTTCCCTAGAACTCAGTGTCTGTAGGCCAGTCAGTCAGGAATACATACAGGTCAGGAGAGTGGGGTTAGACTTGGATATAATAAACAATGTTGGGGTTGGGGAGGGTGGGATATTAAATGATGGACAAGAGAGTGTGATTAGATTGGGGGATAATAGTGTGGAGAGAGAGTGGAATTAGACTGGGGGATAATAAACTGCGGGGAAGAGAGTGGAATTAGTATGGGGGATAATAAACAGTGCGAAGGGAGGGTGGGATATTAAAGGATGCGGGAGAGAATGGGATTAGACTGGGTTATATATTAAAGTGAAACGAAGAGTGGCATTAGGCTGTGTGGGATATGAAAGGATGTTGGGAATGAGGTGAAGAATGGGATGGGATATGAGATGTGGGACCATGGTGGGGGCAAGTACTGAGGAGGGGGAATGCTTGTTGTGAATGGGTGAAACTACACTATGTGCTTTCCGAAGGATGATGTAAATCTTTGCTTGTTAACCATTCCTTACTGCCCTACTGATCAGTAACGCTGCACCTCAGCTGCTGCCCGACACCAGTTGATATTCTCTGACTTGTATTCGCCCCACTAACTGCGGCTTCTGTCCACCAACCTGCAGTGTCTGGTGATTGGAGCTGGTCCTTGTGGCCTGCGAACAGCCATTGAGCTGGCATTCCTTGGAGCCAAAGCCATCATCGTAGAGAAACGGGACACCTTCTCTAGAAACAATGTCTTGCACTTGTGGCCATACACTATTCAGGACCTGCGCAACCTGGGAGCAAAGAAGATCTATGGGAAATTCTGTGCCGGAGCCATTGACCATATCAGTGAGTTCCTATCTTCCTATCCATTACATTGACATTACATTTAACCTGGAGAAATGTGACCCATTAGAATTTATCAGTTCTATAATCAGTTCAGAATCTGCCTGTCTGGAAGTCAATGGGAGATTCTGGGAACAATGGTAATTGTCTCTCCTGGATTCTCTACATAACTCTCCATCTGTCGCTCACAAATCCTGATTCTCGCAGACTCTCAATGACCCTCCTCGTCTTCTCAACTCTCCCCAGCCCTATTTTCCCAGTTTCTCCCTCCCCATCCCTATCTCATTCCCTTGTATGCCCATCTTCCCCATCTGTCCGCTTGTAGTCCCATGTTTCCTGTCCCTCCCTACATCACTGTATTCCCTAAGTTTTTCCCATTATCCCTGTCATTCCCCATCTCTTCCCATGTCCATGTCTTCCCCATCTCTCCCTTTTATCCCTGTCTTGCCCATCTCTTTAATTCCACTCTGACCACAGGTAAATGCCAGAGGACAGCTAACGTGGTTCCACTCTTAAAGAGGGTTGGTAGAGATAGAACATAGAACATAGAAAAGTACAGCACAGTACAGGCTCTTTGGCCCACGATGTTGTGCCGTGGAATAATCCTAATCCAAAAATAAAATAACCTAACCTACATTCCCTTCAATTCACTGCTGTCCATGTGCATGTCCAGCAGTTGCTGAAATGTCACTAATGACTCTGCTTCCACGACTACCACTGGCAAAGTATTCCACGCGCTCACAACTCTCTGGGTGAAGAACCTCCCTCTGACGTCTCCTCTATACCTTCCTCCTAACACCTTAAAACTATGACCCCTCGTGGCAGTCAATCCTGCCCTGGGGAAAGGTCTCTGGCTATCGACTCTATCCATGCCTCCCATTACCTTGTACACCTCGATCAGGTCACCTCTCTTCCTCCTTCTCTCCAGAGAGAAAAATCCAAGCTTGGTCAACCTCTCCTTATAAGACAAGCCCTCCAGTCCAGGCAGCATCCTGGTAAACCTCCTTTGCACCCTCTCCAAAGCCTCCACATCTTTCCTATAATAGAGCGACCAGAACTGGACACAATATTCCAAGTGTGGTCTCACCAGGGTTTTGTAGAGCTGCAGCATAACTTCACGGCTCTTAAATTCGATCCCCCTGTTAATGAAAGCCAAAACACCATATGTTTTCTTAACAACCTTATCCAGAAGATGAACCAGAAAATTACAGACCATTGAGTATCATGTCAGTGATAGGGAAACTGTTAGAGAAAAGTTTGAAGGAGTGAATTAATATCCACTTGGAAAAGGCATGTGTTAATTAGGGATCATCAACATGGCTTTGTCAGATGGAGCCATGACATGGAGGTGCCAGTGTTGGACTGGGGTGTACTAAGTCAAAAATCACATGACACCAGGCCATAGTCCAACAGGTTTATTTGAAAACAGAAACTTTTAGAGCTTCGCTTCTTCTTCAGGGGTTAGTGAGAGAGGTGGAAACAGACACAGAATTTATAAGTAATAGATCAAAAGGTCACACCATTAATGAGGATGTATTAAACAAACATAAGATGCTGTTAAATCTTTAATCAGTTAGAATATGTAGGTATGTTTTAATATGTATGTGTAAATCCTTGAATTTATTTCAAGTCACAGTCCTGAGAGAACTAAAGTTTATATCAGTGTAAAAAAGAGGTGACATTTTAGGTCAGACAATGCATGTTAAGTGTGAGGTCTTGTTTGACAATCTGTGTTTTTGTGTGTGTGTGTGTGTGTGTGTGTGTGTGTGTGTGTGTGTGTGTGTTTTTGTGTGTGTGTGTGTGTGTGTGTGTGTGTGTGTGTGAGAGAGAGAGAGAGAGAGAGAGAGAGAGAGAGAGAGAGCGAGTGTGAGTGAGTATGTGTGTGTGGAAGGAGGCCACTCAACCCATCATACTTGCGCCAGTTTTATTCTCTAATAGTAATCCCCTTTCTCTGCATGGCCTCTACAATTTCTCCAAATAATCTTCCAGTGCCCTTTGAATGCCTCAATGAAAGGGTTAATAACAAGGAAGCATAACTTTAAAGTGAAAAACAAGAGATTTAGAGGGAATTTGAAGAAAAACGTTTACACCCAGAGAATGAGATAATAAAGTGTACAGCTGGATGAACACAGCCGGCCAAGCGGCAACAGAGGAACAGGAAGGCTGTTGTTTCGGGCCCAGACCCTTCTTCGGAGGGTGTCTGGAATACACTGTCTGGGACAGTTGTTGAGGCAGGAAACATTGTAATCTTTAAGCCAGTGGATTCCACATACTAGCTACTCTTGTGTGAAAAAGACTTTTCTCACATCACCCTTACTTCTTTTGCACACCACTTTAAATCTATGCCCTCTTGTTCTTGTTTCTCTTCCAAATGGGAACAATTTCACCCTTTCTCCAGCATGCTCATGAATTAGAACATAGAACATCGAACAATACAGTGCAGAACAGGCCCTTCGGCCCTCGATGTTGCGCCGACCTGTGAACTAATCTAAGCCTCTCCCCTTACACTATCCCATCATTATCCATATGCTTATCCAAGGACTGTTTAAATGCCCCTAATGTGACTGAGTTAACCACATTGGCAGGCAGGGCGTTCCACACTGTTACCACTCTCTCAGTAAAGAACCTGCCTCTGACATCTGTCTTAAATCTATCACCCCTCAATTTGTAGCTATGCCCCCTTGTACAAGCTGAAGTCATCATCCTTGGAAAAAGACTCTCACTGTCCACCCTATCTAATCCTCTGATTATCTTGTATGTCTCTATTAAATCCCCTCTTAGCCTCCTTCACTCCAATGAGAACAGACCCAAATCCCTCAGCCTTTCTTCATAGGGCCTGCACTTCAGACCAGGCAACATCCTGGTAAATCTCCTCTGCACCTTCTCCACTGCTTCCACATTCTTCCTGTAATGGGGCGACCAGAACTGCACACAATATTCCAAATGAGGCCGTACCAGCGTTTTGTACAGTTGCAGCATGACCTCATGGCTCCGGAACTCAATCCCTCTACCAATAAAACCTAACACACCGTAAGCCTTCTTAACAGCGCTATCAACCTGAGTGGCAGCTTTCAGGGATCTTTGTACATGGACACCAAGATCCCTCTGCACATCCACTCCACCAAGAATCTTTCCATTGTCCCGGTATTCTGCCTTCCTATTATTCCTCCCAAGTGAATCACCTCAGATTTATCTGTGTTAAATGCCATTTGCCACCTTTCAGCCCAATTCTGCAGTTTATCCAAGTCTCCCTGCAACCTGCAACATTCTTCTACACTGTCCACCGCTCCACCGATTTTAGTGTCATCTGCAAACTTACTAACCCATCCACCTATGCCTGCATCCAAGTCATTTATAAAAATTACAAACAGCAGTGGTCTCAAAACAGACCTTTGAGGCACACCACTATATTCGGACTCCAGGCTGAATATTTTCCATCAACTGCCACTCGTTGCTTTCTTACAGAAAGCCAGTTTCTAATCCAAACTGCTAAATCTCCCTCAATCCCATGCCTCTGTATTTTCTCCAATAGCCTACCAAGTGGAACCTTATCAGAGGCTTTACTGAAGTCCATGTATACCACGTCAACTGCCCTTCCCTCATCCACATGCTTGGTCACCTTCTCAAAAAACTCAATGAGGTTTATGAGACATGACCTGCCCTTGACAAATCCATGCTGACTATCTCCAATCAAATTGTTGCTTGCTAGATGATTCTTAATCCTATCTCTTATAATCCTTTCCAAAATTTTTCCTACAACAGATGTAAGGCTCACAGGTCTATAATGACCTGGGTCATCCCTACTGCCCTTCTTGAACAAGGGCACAACGTTTGCAATCCTCCAGTCCTCTGGTACTAAACCTGTAGACAAAGAGTACTCAAAGATCAAGGCCAAAGGCTCCACCACCTCTTCCCTAGCTTCACTGACAATCCTCTGAAAAATCCCATTCGGCCCAGGGGATTTATCTACCTTCACACCTTCTAGAATTGATAACCCCTCCTCCTTACTCACCTTAATCCTTTCAATTCTAGTAGCCCGTAACGCAGTCATCTCCTCTACAATATTCTCCTCTTCCTCGATGAAAACAGATGAGAAATAATCATTGAGCACCTCTCCAATCTCCACAGGGTCCACACACAACTTCCCACTTCTGTCTTTGACTGGCCCTTTTCCCACCCTAGTCATCCTCTTATTCCTCACATACCTATAAAGCTTTAGGGTTCTCCTTTATTCTACTTGCTAATGTCTGTTCATGTCCCTCCTTGCTCTTCTTAATGCTCTCTTTAAATCCTTCCTAGCTAATCTGTAACTCTCCATCGCCTCATCTGAACCATCTCGTCTCATCTGAACCATCTCGTCTCATTGTCACATAAGCCTCCCTCTTCCACTTAACAAGAGATACAATTTCTTTAGTAAACCACGGTGCCCTTACCTTATCACTTCCTCCCTGCCTGACAGGGACATACCTATCAAGGACACGCAATATCTGTTCCTTAAACCAGCTCCACATTTTGACTGTTCCCATCCCCTGCATTTTGCTAACCCATTCAATGCCTCCTAAGTCTTCCCTAATTGCATTATAATTGCTCTTCCCCCATCTTTAACTCTTGCACTGTGGCATGTTCCTATCCCTTTCCAGTGCTAAAGTAAACATAACCGAATTATGGTCACTCTCTCCAAAGCGCTCACCTACCACTGAATCAAACACCTGGCCTGGTTCATTACCAAGTACCAGATCTAGTGTGGCTTCCCCTCTTGTTGGCCCTTCGACATACTGAGTCAGGAAACCCTCCTGCACACATCGGACAAAAACTGATCCATCTGACGCACTCGAGTTATAGCATTTCCAGTCAATGTTCAGAAAGTTAAAGTCTCCCATAATGACCACCCTGTTCCTTTCACTCCTGTCCAGAATAGTTTTGCAGATCTTCTCCTCCACATCCCTGGAACTTTGCGGAGGCCTACAAAAAACCCCCAGCAGTGTTACCTCTCCTCTCCTGCTTCTGACCTCAGCCCATACCACCTCAGTAGACGAGTCCTCATCAAAAGTTCTTTCAGCCACCATTATACTGTCCTTGACTAACAAAGCCACACCTCCCCCTCTTTTACCACCTTCCCTGACCTTAATGAAAGATCTAAACCCTGGAACCTGCAACATCCATTCTGGACCTGGCTCTATCCATGTCTCCGAAATGGCCACAACATCAAAGTCCCAGGCACCTATCCATGCTGCAAGCTCACCTCCCTTATTCCGGATACTCCTGGCGTTGAAGTAGACACACTTCAATCCAGCTTGCTGTCTGCCAGCACACTCCTGTGACAGTGAGCTGCTGTCCATGTCCTCCCTACACTCATCCTCCTGTGTACTAGAACTACACCTCAGTTTCCCATCCCCCTTCTGAGCTAGTTTAAATCCACCTGAATAGTACTAGCAAATTTCCCAGATAACAAAGTTTGGAGCTGGATGAACACAGCAGGCCAAGCAGCACCTCAGGAGCACAAAAGCTGATGTTTCGGGTCTAAACCCTTCATCAGAGAGGGGGATGGGGAGAGGGTTCTGAAATAAATAGGGAGAGAGGGGGAGGCGAACTGAAGATGGAGAGAAAAGAAGATAGGTGGAGAGGAGAGTATAGGTGGGGAGGTAGGGAGGGGATAGGTCAGTCCAGGGAGGACAGACAGGTCAAGGAGGCGGGATGAGGTTAGTTGGTAGGAAATGGAGATGCAGCTTGAGGTGGGAGGAGGGGATAGGTGAGAGGAAGAACAGGTTAGGGAGGCGGGGATGAGCTGGCCTGGTTTTGGGATGCAGTGGGGGGAGGGGACGGCTGGGCTGGTTTTGGGATGCAGTGGGGGAAGGGGAGATTTTGAAGCTTGTGAAGTCCACATTGATACCATTGGGCTGCAGGGCAACTCTCTTGTCAATCTCTTTCCCACTGCAACTCTCTTGTCCACCTATCTTTCCTCTCCATCTTCGGTCCGCCTGCCCCCTCTCCCTATTTATTTCAGAAGCCTCTCCCCATCCCCCTCTCTGATGAAGGGTCTAGGCCCGAAACATCAGCATTTGTGCTCCTGAGATGCTGCTTGGCCTGCTGTGTTCATCCAGCTCCAAACTTTGTTATCTTGGATTCTCCAGCATCTACAGTTCCCATTATCTCTCATAGCAAATTTCCCACCCAGGATATTAGTGCCCTTTTATTCAAGTGCAGACCGTCCTGTTTGTAGAGGTCCCACCTTCCTCAGAATGAGCCCTAATTGTCCATATACCTGAAGCCCTCCCTCCTGCACCATCCCTGCAGCCATGTGTTCAGCTGAAATCTCTCCCCGTTCTTTGCCTCGCTATCACGTGGCACAGGTAACAAACTCGAGATAACCACTCTGTTTGTTCTAGCTCTCAGCTTCCACTCTAGCTCCCTGAAATCCTGCCTGACATCCCTATCCCTCTTTCTACCTATATCGTTGGTGCCTATGTGGACCATGACTTGGGGCTGGCCACCCTCTCCCTTGAAAACCTCTGTCAAATCTCCGGCTAATGTTCTTCTTTTCAAAGAGAACAGTCCCAATTTCTTCAGTGTCTCATCATAACTGAACTAATTCTTCTGTGTAAATCACTTATGGACTCTCTCTAATGGATTCACATCTTGCCAATAATGTGGTGCCCACATCTGTACTCAGTCCTCCAACTGAGGTCTAACAAATGTCTTAAACAAATTCAACATCAACCCCTTGCTCTTCTACTGCCTATGCCTCTATTAATAAAGCCAAAAATGCTGTATGCTTTATTTACTGTTCTCTTCACCTGTCTTGCCACCTTCAATAATCAATACCTCCAAGTCTCCCTCTTTCTGTGAATTATTTTTCTTGTTTTGCTCCTGTCACTCCACATGATGCATTCAAACACATTTCCAGATAACCTATTTAGTTCGGTTTCTACGCATATGTTCCAGAGGTTGACCTCTTTATGAAGACGTTCAACACATAACCTTTTGACTGCGGTTTCTAACCTGAGAGAACAGCCTTGTAGCTCACTGTGAGGCTTCCATTGTTGAACATCTGATTCAAGTGAAGCTGAGGAGCAGCAGTGAATTGGATGATGTAAGGCCCACAAGCACAGAATGTAATAAGCAATGGGCTGATTTGCAGGATCTGAGTGTGAGTAGTATCAGGGAAGTCTGTTTGAACACATGGAGTACTGTCTGTTCACAACTGTTTCTGCACTGACAGGTATTCGACAGCTGCAGCTTGTCCTGCTTAAGATTGCCTTGATCCTGGGCGTTGAGATTCATCTGAATGTGGAGTTCCGCGGACTGCTCCCACCCAGATGCCAGAATAATTCAAGTAAGTGAATTTAATAGAGACACAGGGTGCTGTGTAATGGTCCTGGAAGTGGTAGGGCGGTACATGGGAATGGCAGGGGAGAGGTTTTGGGGACATGTGTGTGTATATATGGTGGCGTCCAACTATGTATGAGGAACTGTTGGAGGTGAGGTTGTGCGGGTGTGTCTGTGCAGTTATGAGTTTGGTGTTGCCTCTGTATGTGAGTGCGATGCGATCAGTATGTCTGTTTATCTGCATGTATTAGAGACTCTTAAGGTGCTCACGTATACACATACGAGGTTTTGTTGGTCAGGTATAGAAGGAGGTACCTTGTGCGAGGAGCTGTCATTGCATATATGTGTATGTGAAGCATTGTTAGTGAATGCATGTTTGTGAAATACTTTCTGTGTCTGTGCATCTGTGATTGTGTGTGTGTTTGTGTGTGTGAGAGAGAGATGGTGTGTGTTTGTGTGTGTGTGTGTGTGTGTGTGTGTGTGTGTGTGAGAGAGAGAGAGATGGTGTGTGTGTGTGTGTGTGTGTGTGTGTGAGAGAGAGAGATGGTGTGTGTGTTTGTGTGAGAGAGAGAGAGATGGTGTGTGTGTGTTTGTGTGAGAGAGAGAGAGATGGTGTGTTTGTGTGAGAGAGAGAGAGATGGTGTGTGTGTGTTTGTGTGTGAGAGAGAGAGATGGTGTGTGTGTGTTTGTGTGTGAGAGAGAGATGGTGTGTGTGTGTTTGTGTGCGAGAGAGAGAGAGAGATGGTGTGTGTGTTTGTGTGTGAGAGAGAGAGAGATGGTGTGTGTGTTTGTGTGTGAGAGAGAGAGATGGTGTGTGTTTGTGTGTGTGAGAGAGAGAGATGGTGTGTGTTTGTGTGTGAGAGAGAGAGAGATGGTGTGTGTTTGTGTGTGAGAGAGAGAGAGATGGTGTGTGTGTGTGAGAGAGAGAGAGAGAGAGAGAGAGAGATTGTGTGTGTGTGTGAGAGAGAGATTGTGTGTGTGTGAGAGAGAGAGATGGTGTGTGTGTGTGTGTGTGAGAGAGAGAGATTGTGTGTGAGAGAGAGAGATAGTGTGTGTGTGTGTGAGAGAGAGAGAGATGGTGTGTGTGTGTGTGTGCGAGAGAGATTGTGTGTGTGTGTGTGTGTGTGTGTGTGTGTGTGTGTGTGAGAGAGAGATAGTGTGTGTGTGAGAGAGAGAGAGAGAGAGAGAGAGAGATAGTGTGTGTGTGAGAGAGAGAGATAGTGTGTGTGTGAGAGAGAGAGATAGTGAGTGTGTGTGAGAGAGAGAGAGATAGTGAGTGTGTGTGAGAGAGAGAGAGATAGTGAGTGTGTGTGAGAGAGAGAGAGATAGTGAGTGTGTGTGAGAGAGAGAGATAGTGTGTGTGTGTGTGTGAGAGAGAGATAGTGTGTGTGTGTGTGTGAGAGAGAGATGTGTGTGTGTGTGTGAGAGAGAGAGAGAGTGTGTGTGTGTGAGAGAGAGAGATAGTGTGTGTGTGTGAGAGAGAGAGATAGTGTGTGTGTGTGTGAGAGAGAGAGATAGTGTGTGTGTGTGTGTGTGTGTGAGAGAGAGAGAGAGAGATTGTGTGTGTGTGAGAGAGAGAGAGAGAGATAGTGTGTGTGTGTGTGAGAGAGAGAGAGATAGTGTGTGTGTGAGAGAGAGAGAGATAGTGTGTAGAGAGAGAGAGTGTGAGAGATAGTGTGTGTGAGAGAGAGAGAGAGAGAGAGAGAGATAGTGTGTGTGTGTGAGAGAGAGAGAGAGAGAGTGTGTGAGAGAGAGAGAGAGAGATAGTGTGTGTGAGAGAGAGAGAGAGATGTGTGTGTGAGAGAGAGAGAGAGATAGTGTGTGAGAGAGATGGAGAGAGAGAGATAGTGTGTTGAGAGAGAGTTAGTGTAGTGTGAGAGAGAGAGAGAGAGTGTGTGTGGAGTTGAGTGAGAGAGTTAGTGTGTGTGAGTGAGAGTGTGTGTGAGAGAGAGATAGTGTGTGTGTGAGAGAGAGATAGTGTTGAGTGATGAGAGAGAGAGTGTGTGTGTGAGAGAGAGAGTAGTGTGGTGTGTGGAGAGATTGAGAGAGAGAGATAGTGTGTGTGAGAGAGAGAGAGATAGTGTGTGTGAGAGAGAGAGATAGTGTGTGTGAGAGAGAGAGATAGTGTGTGTGTGTGAGAGAGAGATAGAGTGTGTGTGAGAGAGAGAGAGATAGTGTGTGTGTGTGGTGAGAGAGAGAGTGATTGTGTGAGAGAGAGAGAGATAGTGTGTGTGTGAGAGAGAGATAGTGAGTGATTGTGTGTGAGAGAGAGAGAGATAGTGTGTGTGTGAGTGAGAGAAGAGTGTGTGAGAGAGAGATAGTGTGTGTGTGTGAGAGAGAGAGATAGTGTGTGTGTGTGAGAGAGAGAGAGATAGTGTGTGTGAGAGAGAGAGATAGATGGTGTGTGTGTGAGAGAGAGAGAGATAGTGTGTGTGAGAGAGAGAGATAGTGTGTGTGTGAGAGAGAGAGATAGTGTGTGTGAGAGAGCAGAGATAGTGTGTGTGTGAGAGACGAGAGATAGTGTGTGTGTGTGAGAGAGAGAGATAGTGTGTGTGTGTGAGAGAGAGAGAGATAGTGTGTGTGTGTGAGAGTGAGAGAGATAGTGTGTGTGTGAGAGAGAGAGAGATAGTGTGTGTGTGAGAGAGAGAGAGATAGTGTGTGTGTGTGAGAGAGAGAGATAGTGAGTGTGTGTGAGAGAGAGAGATAGTGAGTGTGTGTGAGAGAGAGAGATAGTGAGTGTGTGTGAGAGAGAGAGAGAGAGATAGTGTGTGTGTGTGAGAGAGAGAGAGAGTGTGTGTGTGAGAGAGAGAGATAGTGTGTGTGTGAGAGAGAGAGAGAGTTGTGTGTGTGAGAGAGAGAGAGATAGATGGTGTGTGTGTGAGAGAGAGAGAGAGATAGTGTGTGTGTGAGAGAGAGAGATAGTGTGTGTGTGTGAGAGAGAGAGATAGTGTGTGTGTGAGAGAGAGAGAGATAGTGTGTGTGTGAGAGAGAGAGAGATAGTGTGTGTGAGAGAGAGAGAGATAGTGTTGTGTGTGAGAGAGAGAGAGATTGTGTGTGTGTGAGAGAGAGAGATAGTGTGTGTGTGTGAGAGAGAGAGTAGTGTGTGTGTGAGAGAGAGAGAGATAGTGTGTGTGTGAGGAGAGAGAGTGTGTGTGAGAGAGTGTGGAGTGTGTGAGAGAGAGAGAGAGATAGTGTGTGTGAGAGAGAGAGAGAGAGAGGTGTGTGTGAGAGAGAGAGAGAGATTGTGTGTGTGTGAGAGAGGAGAGAGAGAGAGATAGTGTGTGTGTGTGTGTGAGAGAGAGAGAGATAGTGTGTGTGTGTGAGAGAGAGAGAGATATAGTGTGTGTGTGAGAGAGAGAGAGAGATAGTGTGTGTGTGTGTGAGAGAGAGACATTG